>NC_052067.1:145500737-146125737 GCF_015852505.1 Tachyglossus aculeatus | reverse complement strand
TGGGACAGGGGATGAATAAAGAGAGCAAGTCAGAATGACGCAGAAGGGAGTGGGAGAAGCGGAAAGGAGGGCTTAGTCAGGGAAGTCTTCTTGGAGGAGATGGGCCTTAAGTGAGGCTTTGAAAGGGGGGAGAGTCACTGACAGATTTGAGGAGGGAGGGGGTTCCAGGCCACAGGCAGGGCATTCATTCATTCATTCATTCAATTGTATTTATTGAGCGCTTACTGAGTGCAGAGCACTGTACTAAGCGCTTGGGAAGTACAAGTTGGCAACATATAGAGACGGTCCCTACCCAAAAGCGGGCTCACAGTCTAGAAGGTATGGGTGAGGGGTCAGAGGCAAGATAGATGGGATCGAGGAATGGAGAGGCAGGTAGGAGAGTAGCATTTACGTATCCATAATTTATTTATTGATACTAATATCTGTCTAAGATCAAGTCTTCTAGACTGTGAGCCCGTTGCTGGGTAGGGACCGTCTCTATATGTTGCCAACTTGTACTTCCCAAGCACTTAGTACAGTGCTCTGCACACAGCTCTCAATAAATACAATGGAATGAATCAATGGGGACAGGGAGCATGTCTACCAACTCTGTTATATTGTACTCTCCCAAGAACTTAGTATAGTGGAGAGTCAATGAGTACGATCGATTGATTGATGGATTGATTGATGGATTGAAATACTCAGCAGCATGAAAAGCAGGTGGCCCACTGAACAAAATCACAGGGCTGCGATATAAGGACCTGAGTTCTAATCCCAGCTCTGCCCTATTCTGCTATGTGACTTTGGACATGTCACTTCACTTCTCTGAGCCTCAGGTAGTTCATCTGAAAAATGGGGTTTAAATCCTCCTTCCTCCAATTTAGACTGTGAACTTCATGTGGCACAGGGAACATGTCCAACCCGATTGTCTTGCATCAACCCCCAGTGCTTAGTACAGTGCCTGGCACATACTAAATGCTTAACAAATGCTTAACATTTTTTTTTAATGGAATGAAATCCTCTTCAAAAGGGAACCAGATTACATTAGACTTTTCCAAGTGCAAAGAAGTTAGGGCTCGTGAGCTTGACTTGAGTCCATCTTGAGGCCATGGAGGCCTTCCCAGACTGAGCTCCCTCCTTCCTCTCCTCCTCCTCCCCATCCCCATCCCCATCCCCCCTGCCTTATCTCCTTCCCCTCCCCACAGCACCTGTACGATTGATTGATTGATTGATTCTCTGGGCCTCAGTTACCTCATCTGGAAAATGGGATTAAATCTGTGAGCCCCAAGTGGGATAACTTGATTACCCTGTATCTACCCCAGCGCTTGGAACAGTGCTTTGCACATAGTAAGCGCTTAATAAATGTCATCATTATTATATGTATATATGTTTGTATGTATTTATTA
Organism: Tachyglossus aculeatus; assembly: GCF_015852505.1. Taxonomy (NCBI): domain Eukaryota; kingdom Metazoa; phylum Chordata; class Mammalia; order Monotremata; family Tachyglossidae; genus Tachyglossus; species Tachyglossus aculeatus. The sequence continues at coordinate 146,124,352 of NC_052067.1, read as the reverse complement.
CTCTATTTTATTGTACATATTTATTCTATTTATTTTATTTTGTTAATTTGTTAATATGTTTTGTTTTGTTCTCTGTCTCCCCCTTCTAGACTGTGAGCCCACTGACGGGTAGGGACCGTCTCTATATGTTGCCAACTTGTACTTCCCAAGCCCTTAGTACAGTGCTCTGCACACAGTAAGCGCTCAATAAATACGATTGACACGATTGAACAAATACCATGAAAAAATGTAGTGTTGATTCTCATATTGAGATCACATGCTTCAAGCTGGTATAAACTCAACCTGAGGACAATTTTTCACCTGAAACTAACGTAGGCCACCATGTAATCATCTGCTTGGAGATGATTATCCATACTACAGGCTATTCTCCAACTCTGGCAGCTTTTGTACATCTAGAAATAGTTGATCACCAATTGGGACACAAGTGAGTACCTCTGAAACTTCTGCCATTGAAGCTGTGTCTCTCTTACAGAGCGAGGTATGCAGGAAACAATAATAATAATGACAATAATAGTAATAATGGTATTTGTTAAGCACTTACTAAGTGCCATGCACTGTTCTAACACTGGGCTGGTTACAGGGTAATCAGGTTGTCCCACGTGGAGGTCACAGTCTTAATCTCCATTTTCCAGATGAGGTAACTGAGGCACAGAGAAGCTAAGTGACTTGCCCAAGGTCACACAGCAAAGTGGCAGAGGCGGGATTAGAACCCACATCCTCTGACTCCCAAGCCTGTCCTCTTTCCACTAGGTGATGTTGCTTAGTACCTGTTCCCTGTACTGGTTTCCAGTTCAACCAGAGAAAACAGCATTTCTTTGGGCCCAAATGTCTTCGCGTTCAAAAGCATCCAGTAAAGACAAAGAAGAAGATTGAAAAAGAAAGGAAGCTTCAGGCCAGCAAATCTAAATAGGCAAATTCAAACAATCGATCAATCAATGTCAACTTTGCATGGTATTTGTTAAGCGCTTACTAGGCGTCAAATACTGTTCTAAGTGCTGAGGTATGTACAGAGAAGCAGCGTGGCTCAGTGGAAAGAGCCCGGGCTTTGGAGGCAGAGGTCGTGGGTTCAAATCCTGACTCTGCCAATAGCCAGCTGTGTGACTTTGGGCAAGTCACTTAACTTCTCTGGGCCTCAGTTACCTCATCTGTAAAATGGGGATTAAGACTGTGAGCCCCCCGTGGGACAACCTGATCACAGTGCTTTGCACATAGTAAGCGCTTAATAAGTGCTATCATTATTATTATTATTATTACAATTAAGTCAGACACAGTCCCTGCCCAACGTGGGGCTCACAGTCTAAGTAGGAGGGAGCAGTTACTGTGTGCAGAGCACTACCATAAGCAATGGGGCAAGTACAGAAGCAGCACATCTTAGTGGAAAGAGCCCGGGCTTGGGAGTCCGAGGCCGTGGTTTCGAATCTTGGCTCTGCCACATGTCAGTCGTGTGACATCTGGGCAAGTCACTTCACTTCTCTGTGCCTCAGTTACCTCATCGGCAAAATGGGGACTGTGATCCCCACGTGGGACAAACGGATAACCTTGTATCCACCTCAGTGTTTAGAACAGTGCTTAGAGAAACAACGTGGCTCAGTGGAAAGAGCCCGGGCTTTGGAGTCAGAGGTAATGGGTTCAAATCCCGGCTCCGCCAACTGTCAGCTATGTGACTTTGGGCAAGTCACTTCACTTCTCTGGGCCTCACTCACCTCATCTGTAAAATGGGGATTAAAACTGTGAGCCCCCCGTAGGACAACCTGATCTCCTTGTAACCTCCCCAGTGCTTAGAACAGTGCATCATAAGCGCTTAATAAATGTCATCATTATTATTATTATTAGTAAGCACTTAACAAACACCATCATTATTATCATTATTATTAAATACAGTACTAAATAATTGGTGGACACATTCCCCGCCCACAGGGAATCAACAGTATCTTTTGAGGACTTTCTCTGGGCAGAGCACAGTACTAAGCACTTGGAAGAGTATAATATAGAAGGAAAAGACAAAATGATCCTGCAAAAACACCACCAAATTTCAGAGGGACAAATGTAAATGTCAGAAAGGGGGAGGGATTGATTAGGCACAAGTATCTCAGAAAAGACCCTGGGAGTCAAAATCAATCTCATGCTAAGTATGAGGGAAAAACAAAACACTACTCATTAGAGTCTGATCAGTGGTATGGAATAGTAAACGATGTAGAGAATTTGGAAAAGATCCAGCAAAAACAATAAAAATTATGAAAGGGTTAGAAAATAAATCTTCTGAGAAACTTTGAAGGAATAGAAATTTAATCCAGGGGAAGGAAGACTAACAAATGTCTTAATTACCATTCACAAGCATTTGAAAGTTTCTTATGAGGAGAGTTGTGACTTGCTGTTCTCCATGGCCACAAATGGAAGTAAATGGGGAAAAATAAGAGAGCTCAGAAAGAGCTAAAGAAGAGCTTGTGACCCTGGGCAAGTCACTTCACCTCTCTGTGCCTCAGTCACCTCATCTGTAAAATGGGGATAATAATAACAATAATAATAATAATAATAATAATAATAATAATAATAATAATAATAACAATGGTGGTTTTTGTTAAGTGCTACTATGTGGCAAGCACTGTTCTAAGTGCTGGGGTAGATACAAGGTAATCAAATTGTCCCTCGTGGGGCTCACAGTCTTAATCCCCATTTTACAGATGAGGTAATTGAGGCACAGAGAGGTTAAATGACATGCCCAAAGTCACACAGCTGACAAGTGGCGGAGGTGGGATTAAGTTGTGAGTCCCATGTGGAACACGGACTGTGATCAAACTAATTAGCTTATATCTACCCCAGCCCTTGGAACTGTTCTTGGCACATAGCAAGCACTTACCACTTATCATTACTATTATTGTTATTATTATTGTTATCAATAATAATAATAATTAAATAGGCTATGGACTCTTCTAGCCATGAATATGTCTAAAGGAAGAAGAATAATTCAATCAATGAATGACTGTGAGCCTGTTTTTGGGCAGGGATTGTCTCTATTAGTTGCTGAATTGTACTTTCCAAGCACTTAGTACAGTTCTCTGCACACAGTAAGTGATCAATACATACGATTCAATGAATGAATGAATGATGCTTATAATAATGATGACATCTGTTAAGCACTTACTATGTGCAAAGCACTGTTCTAAGCGCTGAGCACTGTTCTAAGCGCTGAGCACCGTTCTTATTGAGTTCTTACAGTGTGCAGCACACTGCACTAAGCTCTTGGGAGAGTACAATTCAGCAGAATTGGTAGACACATTCCCTGACCACAAGGAGCTTACAGTCTAGAGGAGGAGACAGATACAAATGTGTCTCCATTTTACAGATTTTACAGATGAGGAAACCGAGGCTCACCGAGGTTAATAAATCACGCAGAATCACGCACCTAGGTTTCCTGATTGTCTATTCCACTCTGGCTCTAGACTGTAAGCTCATTGAGGGCAGGCAGTGTGTCCATTTAGTGTTATCCCAAGTGCTTAGTAGGGTGCTTTGCACACAGTAATTGCTCAATAAATACGATTGAATTGAATTGAGTAGTCATGCTGTTTTCCTGATGCAGAAAATGCTAACGAATAGGGGGCCATTAAAGAGAGGGGTGTGTGTGAGTTTGTGTGTGTGTCTTTATTAAGAATGATGCTAGCAGCACAGCCTAGTAGATAGAGCACAGCCTGGGAAGTCCAAAGGACCTTGGTTGTAATCCCAGGCCCACCACTTGTCTGCTGTGTGACCTCAGGCAAGTCACTTAACTTCTCTGGGCTTCAGTTCAGTAAAATCATCATGAATCGTATTTATTGAGCGCTTACTGTGTGCAGAGCACTGTACTAAGCGCTTCGGAAGTACAAATTGGCAACATATAGAGACAGTCCCTACCCAACAGTGGGCTCACAGTCTAAAAGGGGGAGACAGAGAACAAAACCAAACATACTAACAAAATAAAATAGAATAGATATGTACAAGTAAAATAAATAAATAAATAGAGTAATAAATATGTACAAACATATATCCATATATACAGGTGCTGTGGGGAAGGGAAGGAGGTAAGATGGGGGGATGGAGTGGGGGACGAGGGGGAGAGGAAGGAAGGGGCTCAGTGTGGGAAGGCCTCCTGGAGGAGGTGAGCTCTCAGTAGGGCCTTGAAGGGAGGAAGAGAGCTAGCTTGGCGGATGGGCAGAGGGAGGGCATTCCAGGCCCGGGGGATGACGTGGGCCGGGGGTCGATGGCGGGACAGGCGAGAACGAGGTACGGTGAGGAGATTAGCGGCGGAGGAGCGGAGGGTGCGGGCTGGGCTGGAGAAGGAGAGAAGGGAGGTGAGGTAGGAGGGGGAGAGGGGATAGACAGCCTTGAAGCCGAGGGTGAGGAGTTTCTGCCTGATGCACAGATTGATTGGTAGCCACTGGAGATTATTGAGGAGGGGAGTAATATGCCCCGAGCGTTTCTGGACAAAGATAATCCGGGCAGCAGGATGAAGTATGGATTGAAGTGGAGAGAGACACGAGGATGGGAGATCAGAGAGAGTAAAATGGGGATTAACTCTGTGAGCCACGTGCAGAGCATGGACTGTGTCCAACATGGAGAGCTTGTAACTACCCCAGCACTTAGTACACTGCCTGGAACAGTAAGCCCACTGTTGGGTAGGGACCGTCTCTATATGTTGCCTACTTGTACTTCCCAATCAGTCAGTCAATTAGTCATATTTATTGAGCACTTACTGTGTGCAGAGTACTGTAGTAAGCGCTTAGGAAGTACAAGTTGGCAACATATAGAGACAGTCCCTTCCCAACATTGGGCTCACAGTCTAGAAGACTGTGCTTCCCAAGCGCTCAGTACAGTGCCCTGCACACAGTAAGTGCTCAATAAATATGATTGAATGAATGAATGAGTGGAACATACTAAGTGCTTAATAAATACCCTAAAAAAGCGAAATAATAAGCGGGATTTCAGGGATAACCCCAGACAAGCTTAGCTATTATGTCAAATATCACATAAAGAAAAAAAGGGTTTTCTGGGGAGAATAAAAAACGCACTTACCACTTTTCTTTAAATTTGTTCATTCATTCAATAGTATTTATTGAGCACTTAATGTGTGCAGAGCACTGTACTAAGCACTTGGGAAGTACAAGTTGGCAACATATAAAGACAGTCTCTACCCAACAATGGTCTCACAGTCTAGGAGGGGGAGACAGACAACAAAACAAAATATGTGGTCAGGTGTCAAGTCTCATCTCTACCAATGTTCATCACTATTTCACATAATATTAATTGCTCTAGCACTCGTTAAGGTTGACTAAATGCTTGCCAGGAATTCATTTTCTGGCCCATTCACACAATGCCCAGAATGGTCGTTTGACTTTTCATCTTGAAAAATAAATAAAATTTAGCAGACCATTCACTCAGGCCCAAGTTACCACATTTTGCTCCATTTTTCTCTTTACCCAGCCAATATTCGGCAGAAGACAAACTTGAACAAGAAAGATGAGAGGAAGAGATTTATGCTGTGATCTTTCTGATAGGGGAGCAATCAAACTGCCCAAAGACAAAAAAAAAAAAGGACTTCAAGCTTTATTTGTCTAAAGGTTGGCTTCTAGCAAAGCACATTTTGTACTGCAGATTCATGGAAGCAATTAGCATATCTGGCACGTAATAGTTTAGGTAATAGGCAATGAGGAATTAGTCACTGCAAATAGCTGCAATATGGAAGCCAGGCACAGTATGCCAGTGCTATGCCGGGGATAGAAGGAGGGTGAAAATCGAAATTGAAATGAATTCATTCAATCGTATTTATTGAGCCCTTACTGTGTGCAGAGCACTATACTAAGTGCTTGGATTAGCATTCTGAATCCATATCTACTCCATCACAATGCCTTTTGGGTCATCTAGTTGGTGTATTCACTCATTCATTCAATCGTATTTATTGTGTGCTGACTGCGTGCAGAGCACTGTACTAAGCGCTTGGAAAGTACATTCAGCAATAGAGACAATCCCTGCCCACACCGGGTTTACAATCTAGAAGGGGAAGACAGACATCAAAACAAGTAAGCAGGCATCAATCAATCAATCATATTTATTGAGCGCTTACTGTGTGCAGAGCACTGTACTAAGCACTTGGAAAGTACATTCAGCAATAGAGACAATCCCTGCCCACACCAGGTTTACAATCTAGAAGGGGAAGACAGACATCAGAACACGTAAGCAGGCATCAATTAATCAATCGTATTTATTGAGTGCTTACTGTGTGCAGAGCACTGTACTAAGCGCTTGGGAAGTACAAGTCGGAAACATATGGAGACAGTCCCTACCCAACAGTGGGCTCACAGTCTAGAAGGGGGAGACAGAGAACAAAACAAATCATATTAACAAAATAAAAGAAATAGAATAGATGTGTACAAGTAAAATAAATAGAGTAATAAATACGTACAAACATATATACATATATACAGGTGCTGTGGGGAAGGGAAGGAGGTAAGGCGGGGGGATGGAGAGGGGGAGGCATCAATATAAATAAATAGAATTATAGATATATATATCCCCCTTCTAGACTGTGAACCCATTGTTGGGTAGGGACCGTCTCTATGTGTTTCCGAATTGTATTTCCCAAGCGCTTAGTACAGTGCTCTGCACACAGTAAGCACTCAATAAATACAATTGAATGGATGATTATAAACAAGGGCTGAAGGGATAGAGCACGGGCTTGGGAGTGAGAGGACATGGTTTCTAATCTTGGCTCCACAACTTGTCAGCTGTGTGATCTTGGGCACATCACTTCACTTCTCTGTGCCTCAGTGACCTCATCTGGAAAATGCCTGCAGTTCACTGAAACCACTGAAACTGCTAGACTGTGAGCCCACTGTTGGGTAGGGACTGTCTCTATATGTTGCCAACTTGTACTTCCCAAGCGCTTAGTATAGTGCTCTGCACACAGTAAGTGCTCAATAAATATGATTGATTGATTGATTGAAACTGAATCCAATTTGAATTGACCAGCCATGACTTGGTGGACAGAGTGGGCTGGGAGTCAGAAGGAGCTAGGTTCTAATCCGGGCTAAGTCACATGGGCAAGTCACTTATTCTCTCTGTGCCTCAGTTACTTCAATTGTAAAATGGGGATAGGAGTGTGAGCCTCATGTGGGACAGGGATTGTGTCCAACCTGTTTAACTTGTATCTACCCCAGTGTTGGGCACATAGTAAACACTTAACAAGTATCATAAGTATGATATTGAAAGGCAGCGTGGCTCAGTGGAAAGAGCCCGAGCTTTGGAGTCAGAGGTCATGGGTTCTAAACCCGGCTCTGCCACTTCTCAGCTGTGTGACTTTGGGCAAGTCACTTCGCTTCTCTGTGCCTCAGTTCCCTCATCTGTAAAATGGGGGTTTAGATTGTGAGCCCCACGTGGGACAACCTTGATTACCTTGTAATCCCCCAGCGCTTAGAACAGTGCTTGGCACATAGTAAGTGCTTAACAAATACCAATATTATTATTATTATTATATAATAATAATGCCCCTTCCTTCCTCTCCCCCTTGTCCCCCTCTCCATCCCCCTATCTTACCTCCTTCCCTTCCCCACAGCACCTGTATATATGTATATATGGTTGTACATATTTATTACTCTATTTATTTATTTATTTATTTATTTATTTATTTTACTTGTACATTTCTATCCTATTTATTTTATTTTGTTGGTATGTTTGGTTCTGTTCTCTGTCTCCCCCTTTTAGACTGTGAGCCCACTGTTGGGTAGGGACTGTCTCTATGTGTTGCCAATTTGTACTTCCCAAGCACTTAGTACAGTGCTCTGCACATAGTAAGCGCTCAATAAATACGATTGATTGATTGATTGATTATTATTAAGTATGATTATTACGTAGTTCCTTACTATGTGCCAAGCACGTGCTTAACAAATACCAACATTATTATTATTATTAAGTATGACTATTATGTAGTTCCTCTACTTGAACTGTCAGGGGTAGATTGTTATGCCAGTGTTCTAAAAGCCATGCTAGTATGACACTGGGAACCAAAAGGGATTTTTCAGGATCAAATTCCAACAGAAGCCCACTTTGAGGTGGTATTTATCCCTCAGGTGTAAAATAATTAATAATTTAATAGTATTTGGTAAGTGCTTACTAGGTGTCAAGCACTGTTCTAAGTGCTGGGATAGATGTAAGCTTATCAGGTTGGGCACTGGTTCTCCTGGACTACAAATGGTTGGTGGGAGGACTAGGGATTAACAGCATGGCCTAGTGGAAAGAGAAACAAGCCTCGGAGTCAGAGGAGCTCTACTACTTGACTGCTGTGTGAACTTGGGCAAGTCACTTCACTCCTCTTTGCCTCAATTTCCTCATCTGTGATTTTTTTTGGTCGTGAACCATCAGCTCCACCTCTTCGAGGGACCGAGACCATGTCTAATTCCCAGATGTGCATTCTTTACCAAAGCTTAGCACATAGGAGAAGCAGCGTGGCTCAGTGGAAAGAGTGTGGGCTTTGGAGTCAGAGGGCATGGGTGCAAATCACTGCTCCACTAAATGTCAGCTGTGTGACTTTGGGCAAGTCACTTAATGTCTCTGTGCCTCAGTTACCTCATCTGTAAAATGGGGATTAAGACTGTGAGCCCCCCGTGGGACAGCCTGATCACCTTGTAACCTCCCCAGCGCTTAGAACAGTGCTTCGCACATAGTAAGCGCTTAATAAATGCCATCAATATTATTAGTAAGTGCTTCATTCATTCATTCATTCAATCGTATTTATTGAGCGCTTACTATGAGCAGAGCACTGTATTAAGCACTTGGGAAGCACAGGTTGACAAACATATAGAGACAGTCCCTACCCAACAATGGGCTCAAAGTCTAGAAGGGGGAGACAGATGACAAAACAAAACACGTGGGCAGGTGTCAAGTCATCAGAACAAATAGAATTAAAGTTAAAAGCACATCATTAACAAAATAAATAGAATAGTAAATATGTACAAGTAAAATAAGTAGAGTAATAAATCTGTACAAACATATATACAGGTGCCGTGGGGAGGGGAAGAAGGGAGGGTAGGGGGGATGGGGAGGAGGAGAGGAAAATGGGGGCTCAGTCTGGGAAGGCCCCTTGGAGGAGGTGAGCTCTCAGTAGGGCTTTGAAGGGAGGAAGAGAGTTAGCTTGGTGGATATGTGGAGGGAGGGCATTCCAGGCCAGGGGGAGGACATTGGCCGGGGGTCATTCATTCATTCATTCAATCATATTTACTGAGCACTTACTGTGTGCAGAGCACTGTACTAAGTACTTGGGAAGTACAAGTTGGCAACATATAGAGACGGTCCCTACCCAACAGTGGGTTCACAGTCTAGAAGCGGGAGACAGAGAACAAAACAAAACAAAACATATTAACGAAATAAAATAAGTAGAATAAATATATACAAGTAAAATAAATAGAGTAATAAATAGAGTAAACTGAATGGCGGGAATTAACGGTGGGCATACTCGATGGTGGGCAGATGAGAACGAGGTACAGTGAGGAGAACGAGGTACAGTGAGCTTAATAAATGCTCCTACTACTAAAATGGGGATTGAATCCTATTCCTTCTTACTTAGACTGTCAATCCTATGTAAAACAGGGACTGTTTTCCAACCTATCTTGCATGAACCAAAGCACTTGGTTTGGCACATAATAAACAATAAATACCATAATAATTGTTATTATTATTACTGTTATCATGCACGACTTTATGAGGGACTGACGGGTGGAATGGGGCTGAAAGTTGAAACCATCTCACTTTCTGCAGGCCATCTTAACACTATAACATAATTTAAACACTTGGCAGCTTCCAACTAGGGAATGAATCATTATTTGGATTAACTTCACCTTATCTTCAGACAAGGTTGGGAGCAATTTCTTCTCATGATGGCCCACCGTGGAGGGCTTTTGTTTTGCCATTGCTAACTCAAGTGGTCCTGTGAGCCCGGGCTAGCCACTGCTGGCCATTTGCACATCCCATTAGTCTTAACTCAAACTCCAGTTTGGCTGAGAATTGACTGACTGGGAGGGAACCAGGAAGATTATCTTGACCCAGAATGGAACACATTCTACTCAGGAGCCCCTTGGACTGAATCTGTTTTTCAGAACCAAACTGAATTATACACTATTTGGCTATGCTGTCTCAAAAAAGAGAATTAAAGGATCTTGATCCCACTGGGTCATGTGGACGTCCTAATAATAATAATAATGATGGCATTTGTTAAGGGCTTACTATGTGCAAAGCACTTGTATCCTAATCGCCCAGGCAAAATCATCTACAACTGTTTAAAAAATCATCATTATAGGCTATGATCCATATAATTCCTTTTAAAAAACAGAATAGTAAGTGCTTAACAAATTCCACAATTACTGGGAGGAATGGAGAGCAGAGGGAAGCGTTAGGAGGTAGGGGAAACCAACCACCCAGTTCTGGCCTCTAAATGCCCTGCAGAATCAATCCATCAGTGGCATTTATTTTTTTTCATTTTTAATAGTATTTGTTAAGCTTTTATACAAGCACTTAGTACAGTGCTCTGCACACAGTAAGCGCTCAATAAATACAATTGAATGAATGAATTATGTTATCAAGTACTGATCCGAGTCCTGGGGTAGATACAAGCTAACCCAGGTGCTCTGACTCCCAGTCCCGTAGTTATGTACTTCCCAAGTGCTTAGTACAGTGTTCTGCACACAGTAAGCGCTCAATAAATATGATTGAATGAATGAATATCCATTTAGCCTCCTGCTTCTGTGAGCACTTACTGTGTGCAGAGCACTGTACTAAAAGTGCTTGAGAACTCCCTTCCTGTTCATACTACCTATGAAACTATAATGATAATAGCAATAATAATAATAATGATAATGGTATTTGTTAAGCACCTGCTCTGTACCAGGCACTGTACTAATCGCTGGGGTGGATAATAATAACAATAATGATGGCATTTGTTAAGCACTTATTATGTGCAAAGCACTGCTCTAAGCGCTGGGGAGAATACAAGGTGAAAAGGTTATCCCACGGGGGGCTCACAGTCTTCATCCCCTTTTCCCAGATGAGGGAACTGTGGCACAGAGAAGTTAAGTGACTTGCCCAAAGTCACACAGCTGACAATTGGCAGAGCCGGAATTAGAACCCATGAACTTCTGACTCGCAGGCCTGTGCTCTAGCCATTATACCATGCTGCTTTATAATAATTATGATATTTGTTAAGTGCTTACTATGTGCCAAGCACTGTTCTAAGCACTGGGGTAGATACAAGGGAATCAGGTTGTCCCATGTGGGGCTCACAGTCTTCACCCCCATTTGACAGGTGAGGGAACTGAGTCACAGAGAAGTGAAGTGGCTTGCCCAAGGTCACACAGCAGACAAGTGGCAGAGCCGGAATTAGAACCCACGTCTTCTCACTCCCAAACCCGTGTTCTTGCCACTAAGCCTCGCGGCATTTGCCCATTTCCCAGACCAAATGGCAGCTTCCACTGGCATGGGTTCGAATCCCGGCTCCGCCACTTGTCAGCTGTGTGACCTTGGGCAAGTCTTCACTTCTCTGTGCCTCAGTTACCTCATCTATAAATGGGGATTAAGACTGTGAGCCCCATGAGGGACAACGTGATCACCTTGTATCCCCCCAGCGCTTAGAACGGTGCTTCGCACATAGTAAGCACTTAAATACCATTATTATTTAAGCACTTAACAAATATTATAATTATTATTATTATTATTTCCCAAGCTCCTTGGCATCAGAACTATAAATGGGCCGGAAATCCAGTGCCTAGCTTGTCTACCAGGATTCTGCCCCTGACCAGCTAGGACCACAACTAGATTTTGCTACTTCTCTCCCAGACTGGTGACCAGTATCAACTATGGCCCAGAAAAGTCAAACCACAATGTGCTGAAAATCCACGTCAGGATTTGTGGTGTTGCCTCATGGACCAACTGGGCTAAAAGTCAAACATTTCAGGTGGCCTAAAATGGCTGATCCAGCATTCATTCAATGGTATTTATTGAGTACTTACTGCAGGCAGAGCACTGTACTAAGTGCTTTGGGGAGTACAACAGAACAATAAACACATTCACTGCCCACAGTGAACCTCCAGTCTAGAGGGGGAGACAGACATTAATAGAAATAAATGGCAGATAAGGACAAAAGGGCTGTGGGGCTAGGTGGGACGTCTTTCTCCCCAGGCACTTATTCCAATAGATCCATGAATTTCCAGAACCCAAAGCAGTGCTATTCTGCACGCACGGTGGATCATCACTGAGCAACTGAATAAGGTGGCCTCTTGGATGGAGGGAGGTGAGGATCAAAAAGTGTTTAAGAAGTACAGACCCAAGGGCTGAGGCATCCCAGAAGGGAGGGCAAATAAGGGAAGTGAGGACTCAATCAAGGAAGGCCTCTTGGAGGAGATATGACTTTAAGATTCATTCATTCAATTCTATTTATTGAGCGCTTACTGTGTGCAGAGCACTGTACTAAGTGCTTGGGCAGTACAAGTTGGCAACATAGAGAGACGGTCCCTACCCAACAATGGGCTCACAGTCTAGAAGGGGGAGACAGACAACGAAACAAAACATGTGGACAGGTGTCAAGTCGTCAGAACAAATAGAATTAAAGCTAGATGCAAATCATTAACAAAATAAATAGAATAGTAAATACGTACAAGTAAAATAAATAGAGTGATAAATCTGTACACACCTATATAAAGGTGCTGTGGGGAGGGGAAGGAGGTAGGGTGGTGGGGATGGGGAGGAGGAGAGGAAAAAGGGGGCTCAGTCTGGGAAGGCCTCCTGGAGGAGGTGAGCTCTCAGTAGGGCTTTGAAGGGAGGAAGAGAGCTAGCTTGGCGGATGGGCAGAGGGAGGGCATTCCAGGCCAGGGGGAGGATGTGGGCCGGGGGTCGAGGGTGGGACAGGCGAGAACGAGGCACAGTAAGGAGGTTAGCGGCGGCAGAAGAGCAGAGGGTGCGGGCTGGGCTGGAGAAGGAGAGAAGGGAGGGGAGGTAGGAGGGGGCAAGGGGATGGAGAGCTCACCCCATCACCATCATCATCATCATAGGATGGTTGTGAAGGTCAGGAGAGTGGTGGTCAGTCGGCTACATGGCGGAAAGGAGCTCCCAACAAGAGGAAGGACACGGGCCAGACGTTGCCTGTGTGAAAGACAAGATCAAGGCCGAGTGGCATGGAAATGAGTCTGCCCCTGCTCCCCAGCCCCGGAACACCTGGGTTCCCGCGGTGCCCTGCTCCAGCACAAGAAGTTCTCGGCAGCAGCTGCCGATCTCCTGACCTGTAAGAATATTGAGCAGGTGACAGCTGGGGCTGGGCTGCCGCTGGGGTTCTGAGCGATGGATGGGAGCCCGAAATCCCGCTGCTCTTCTCCTGCTAGTCATTCTCTTGGCCTTTGGTATCTTCATTCACCTTTCCTTATGTGGCTATCTCCTTCTCCCTCACCCCCAAGATGACCTTCTTGGGGCCAGGGACCACCTCTAAATCTTATCTTAGAAGCAGTGTGACTTAGTGGGCTGCCACCTGTCTTGCATAACCTTGGGTGAGTCACTTAACCTCTCTGGGCCTCATTACCTCATCTGTAAAATGAAGGACAGGAACTGTGTCAAACCTATTTACTTGTATCTACCCCAGCGCTTAGAAAAGTACTTGGCACAGAGTAAGTGCCTAAGTGCCTAACAAGCTTACATATCTATTCTATTTATTTTATTTTGTTAGTATGTTTGGTTTTGTTTTCTGTCTCCCCTTTTAGACTGTGAGCCCACTGTTGGGTAGGGACTGTCTCTATATGTTGCCAACTTGTACTTCCCAAGCGCTTAGTACTGTGCTCTGCACACAGTAAGTGCTCAATAAATACGATTGATTAAGTGCCATAATCATTGTTATTAGTATTATCTATAGATTTCTTTCCTAATGCTTAGTTCAGTGCTTTCTATATAGTGAGCACTGAATAAGTACTATTATCACCTCTTCCCAATGTTTAGTACAGTGCCTGGCACATAGTAAGCACTTAACAAATACCATAATTACTACTATGTAATCACTTTGTATCCCCCCCAGAGCTTAGAACAGTGCTTTGCACATAGTAAGCGCTTAACAAATGCCATTATTATCATTATTTATTATTACTACTATTTCTACAGCAACACATACAACATACAACACATGGGTTCACGATTTCACTCAAATCAGGATGTGACCCAAGATGGAAACCAAACACTGTGATCTGTGCTGGTTATCTCCCATTCTGTAATTAGCACTGATGCCAATCAGCTTGATGAGCAAGTAAGGAGTGCTATGCATTATGTTTCCACTCACCCGGAAAATGCTAGCCGACTTTAAGAGATCGACTATGTGCTTACAGCTGCTGCATGGAAAGTGCTCAGTTTCTGAGGGTATTGCTTCATAAAAAAAAAAAAAACATAAATCTTCAGCATCCTTGCTTGGTTTTTTAATGATATTAATCAACCACTTACTATAGTGCAGAAACCATACTAAGCAATGGGGCAGATAAAAGATAATAAGTTTGGACAAAATCCAAGTCCCATGTGAGACTCACCATCTTAATCCACATTGTACAGATGAGGGAATGGAGACAGAGAATAATAATAATGATGATAGTATTTGTTAAGTGCTTACTATGTGCAAAGCACTGTTCTAAGCGCTGAATGAAGTGACTTGCCCAATTCAGGCAGCAGACAAATGGTGGAGCCAAAACTAGAACCCAGGTTCTTCCGAATCTTAGGCCCGTAATCTATCCACTGGCCATGCTGTTTTTCATTATAGTTACAACCCAAGATATTCTCTTACCTTCCTTTATTAATAATAATGATAATAATGGTATTTATTAAGTGCTTACTATGTGCCAGGCACTATACTAAGCTCTGGGATGGATATAAGCAAATCAGGTTACACTCAGTCCCCCTCTCTCACAGGGCTCACAGTCTCAATCCCCATTTTACGGATGAGGCAACTGAGGCACCGAGAAGTGAAGTGACTTCCCCAAGGTCACAGAGCAGACAAGTGGCAGAGCCAGGATTAGAACCCAGGACCTTCCGACTCCCAGGTGTGGCTCAGTGGAAAGAGCACGGGCTCTGGAGTCAGAAGTCATGGGTTCAAATTCCAACTCCGCCACCTGGCAGCTGTGTGATTTTGGGCAAGTCATTTAACTTCTCTGTGCCTCAGTTGTCTCATCTGTCAAATGGGGATTAAGACTATAAGCCCCTCGTGGGACAATCTGATCGTCTTGTATCCCCCCAGCACTTAGAACAGTGCTTTGCACATAGTAAGCACTTAACAAATACCATCATTATTAGTATTACTATTATTACTACACTATGCAAAGGCACTTTTACCATCAGAAGAAGGAGAGCAGAGAAAAGAGAAGCAGTGTGGCTCAGTGGAAAGAGCACGGGCTTTGGAGCCAGAGGTCAGGGGTTCAAATCCCGTCTCTGCCAATTGTCAGCTGTGTGACTCCGGGCAAGTCACTTAACTTCTCTGTGCCTCAGTTGCCTCATCTGTAAAATGGGGATTAAGAATGTGAGCCCCATGTGGGACAACCTGATCACCTTGCATCCCCCCAGCACTTAGAACAGTGCTTTGCACATAGTAAGCACTTAACAAATCAATATTATTATTATTAAAAGACAGCAGAACATGGATATAAGGTGAATATGCATTTGGGACTGACAATGCCATTTCAGAAGACACAGTCCAGGCTACATTGTGCACACACTGCTGTTTGGGTTTCTATCCCACCTAGTGCTGCTTACTCTTTGGTCTCCTTGATTCTCATTCCTTGCAAAACCTTTGCTCAAAAACACCCACTCCGACATTAACAGGAGTATGTCAAGCTCATCTGTCATCAAGCAGTAAAATCCCAGTTGCAGCACAAGGCTTTGTTTTACTGTACCCGTTAAACCTTTGTTCTCCGTGATTTAGGGCTGCAGAGTGAGAAACAACATGGCCTACTGAATAGGCCGTGGGCCTGGGAGTCAGAAGGATCTGGGTTCTAATTCCGGCGTTACCATGTTTCTGCTGTGTGACCTTGAGCAAGTCACTTCACTTCCCTGTGCTTCAGTTAACTCATCTGGGAAATGGGGATTAAGACGGTGAGCCCCACATGGGACACGGATTTTGTCCAAAATGATTGTCCTGCATCTACACCAGTGTTTAGTACAGTGCATGGCACATAGTAAGCCCTTAATACCATAAAAACAACTCAGCAGGGATGCTTAATATGTACGGGTTTTAATACCGGCTCTACCATAGGTCTGCTGTGTGATCTTGGGCAAGTCACTTAACTTCTGTGTGCCTCAGTTACCTCATTTGTAAAATGATGATTGAGATTGCAGGCCCTATGTGGGGCCGAGACCGTGTCCAATATGTTTGGCTCATATCCATCCCAGAGTAGAAGCACCGTGGCTCAGTGGAAAGAGCACGGGCTTTGGAGTCAGAGGTCATGGGTTCAGATCCTGCCTCTGCCAATTGTAAGCTGTGTGACTTTGAGCAAGTCACTTCACTTATCTGGGCCTCAGTTCCCTCATCTGTAAAATGGGGGTTAAGACTATGAGCCCCCCCGTGGGACAACCTGATCACCTTGTAACCTCCCCAGTGCTTAGAACAGTACTTTGCACATAGTAAGCGCTTAATAAATACTATCCTTATTATTATTATTTACTGTGCCTGGCACACAGTAAGCGCTTAACAAATTGTTTTTATTTAGTTTTCCCAATTTCAGCTCTTGGATCATCAGCTGATTGGGTATTCTGCTGTCACTTATTTTCCTCCCATGTCCCCCCCAACATAGCTGCGTTGACATGGGCACAGCTGCAAAGCCGGGAAGTGGAAACTGACGTATGGAAAACAGCGATAAGTATACATTGGAGGGGAAGTGAACGAAAGGAGGACAACACAATCTATATTCAACGGTTAGCTGGTCGATGCCATGACTATTTTGGGATTCAGAAAGGGATAACAGGAATGTATTGAAAGCACACATCAGTAGCGTAGCAAGATTTGTGTCATCTCCAGGGGACAAAGGCAACAAACAGAAACTACCAGGAATGTTAATTCTGAAGGTGTAGTGCTTGTTTTTTATGACTGTGAGATGTGTGTGTTTGTGTGCATATCTCACTAGCTCTGTGCAGAGACAAAACTGAGTCACTGGAGCACTTACCCTCTCCAGCCTTGATCATTGTATCGGCCTCCTTGCTGACCTCCCTGTCTCCTGTCTCTCCCCACTCCAGTCCAGTGCTGCCCGGATCATTTTTCTACATAAATGCTCCAGGCATATTTCCTCAATCCTCAAGAACCACCAGCAGTTGTCCATCCACCTCCACATGAAACACCAAGTCCTTACCAATGGCTTTAAAGCAGTCACCTTGCTCACATCACGCTGCAAGAAGCAGCGTGGCTCAGTGGAAAGAGCAGGGGTTTTGGAGTCAGAGGTCATGGGTTCAAATCTTGGCTCCGCCAGTTGTCAGCTGTGTGACTTCGGTCAAGTCACTTCACTTCTCTGGGCCTCAGTTACCTCATTTGTAAAATGGGGATGAAGACTGTGAGCCCCCCGAGGGACAACTTGATCACCTTGTAACCTCCCCAGTGCTTAGAACAGTGTTTTGCACATAGTAAGTACTTAATAAATGCCATCATTATTATTATTATTATCCCATCTCACCTCTCTATTCTCCCACTACAACCCATCCTGCATACTTTGCTCCTCTAAGCCAACCTTTTCACGGTACCTCCATCTCATCTATCTCACTACTAACCTCTCACCCCTGTCCTGTCTCTGGCCTGGGAACACCCTCCTTTTTCATATCTGACTGACAATGATGATCCCCACCTTTGCTTCCTCACTGAAGTCTCATCTCCTCCATGAGGCCTTCCCTGCCTAAGCCCTCCTTTCCTCTTCACCAACTCCCTTCTTCATCACCTTGACTTGCTCCCTTTATTCATCTCCCCAACCCAGCCCCACAGCACTTATGTACATATAAGTACATATAAGTACATATACTTATAGTATACGTACATATACATTCTCCCCATTCTCAACTGTGAGCCCGCTATTGGGTAGGGAACGTCTCTATACAGTAAGTGCTCAATAAATATGACCGACTGACTGCCTCACTGGGGGTAGAACCCCTCCTTCCCAACTCTCAGAACTCGAGCAAAGTTGAGATAGCTTATCCCAAGCATTTAGAAAAGTGTTCCACACATAGTAAGTGTTCAATAAATACCAATGATTGATTGACTGACCTAAACATGGCCCTGCCTAGAGTGGTGAAATCAATCAATCAATCAATAAATTGTATTTATTGAGTGCTTACTGTGTGCAGAGCACTGTACTAAGTGCTTGGGAAGTACAAGTTGGCAACATATAGAGACGGTCCCTACCCAACAGTGGGCTCACAGTCTAGAAGCCTAAGGACTGTTCCCTTTCATAATGATCATGGCTACCTTTCTAATTGTTGGTGAATTTTTGTTTCTGATTTTCCCTTTTGGCCTTTTTCTCCCTGCAATTTAGATTTGAAACCCACCTCGAACCAGGGACACCATCTCAATTCATATCTTAGAACCTTTCTCCAGCACGTGAAGCAGTGTCTTGCATATTGCTAAGTGCTTAGTCAGTAGTATTTGCTGAGCACTTACTATGTGCAGAGCTCCGTCCCAAGTACTTAGAAGCGCTCATTAAAGATAGTAGAGGTGATCCTTCACCTCAGAGAACTTACAGTCCAGTGGGTAAGACAGACACTAAAGGAAGGGAAAGCTACAGAGGTTAGAGACATGTATCTAAGTGTTTAAGGAGAGAGGATGGAGGGGGTGAATTCATTCATTCATTCATTGAATAGTATTTATTGAGCGCTTACTGTATGCAAAGCACTGTACTAAGTGCTTGGGAAGCACAAATCGGCAACATATAGAGACGGTCCCTACCCAACAACGGGCTCACAGTCTAGAAGGGGGAGACAGCAAACAACGAAACAAAACAAGTAGACAGGTGTCAATACCATCAGAATAAATGGAATTATAGCTATATACACACCATCAATAAAATAGAGTAGTAAATATGTATAAATAAAATAGAGTAATAAATATGTACAAATATATACAAGTGCTGTGGGGAGGGGAAGGGAGTAGGGCGGAGGGACGGGGGCGATGGGGAGGGAAGGAGGAGGAGGCGAGGAAAATAGGTTGCTCAGTCTGGGAAGGCCTCCTGGAGGAGGTTAGCTCTCAGTAGGGCTTTGAAGGGAGGAAGGGAGCTAGCTTGGTGGATGGGCAGAGGGAGGGCATTCCAGGCCCGGGGGAGGATGTGGGCCGGGGGTCAATGGCGGGCAGGCGAGAACGAGGCACGGTGAGGAGATTAGTGACCGAGGAGTGGAGGGTGCGGGCTGGGCTGTAGAAGGAGAGAAGGAAGGTAAGGTAGGAGGGGGAGAGGTGATGGACTGCCTTGAAACCGAGAGTGAGGAGTTTTTGCTTCGTGATTTGGACTCAAGTATATTGGTGACTCAGTGTGGACAGTGAATTTGGGTGGGGAGAAAACTGTTTCGTCAGGGAAAGCTTCCTAGAAGAAATGTAATTTTGGAAGAGCTTTGAAGATGGGGAGAGTAGCAGTCGATCGAAAGAGGAAAGAGTTCCAGGCCTGAGGAAGGATGAGGGAAAGGGGTCTAGAGTGAGAGGGAAGAGATCAAGGTGGAGAGAGGAGGTGGGTGTTAGAGGATTGAAAAATGCAGGCTGGGTTGTAGAAGGTAAGACTGGAGGGGAAGAGCTGAGTACCTTAAAGCTGACGGTAAGGAGTTTCTGTTTGATGCAGTGAGGCCTAGTGGAAGGAACATGGGCCTGGGAATCAGAATATCTATGTTCTAATCCCGACTCTGCCACGCACCTGTTGTGTGATCTTGGGAAAGTCACTTAACTTCTCCATGACTCAGTTTCTTAGGGATTCAATCCCTCCTATTTAGAAGGTTAGCCCCATCTGGGACCTGGTTATCTTGAATCTACCTCAGTGCTTGGGACATAGTAAACACCTAACATATACCACAATTATGATTATCATCATTATTATCTTAAATTAATGCACAAATCTCCATCCTCAGCACCACCCTTTCCACTCAACTCAACACCCTCGATCCCCTGTCTCTCCACCAATCTGGTAACAAAATCTGCAGCCCTGGGTCACCTTCGCAGTATTCATTCATTCATTCATCCAATCGTATTTATTGAGCGCTTACTGTGTGCAGAGCACTGGACTAACCGCTTGGAAAGTACAAGTTGGCAACATATAAAGACGGTCCCTACCCATGCTTCCTTTGCTCCTATGCACAAGCTACAGAGCACAGCTGGTGAAAATCTAGGCAAGAGACAGACCTCATCCTTCTCAATTTCCCCCTCACCCGCTTTAACTCTTCTCTCTCCTTTGCTCAGCAACATTATTTCTCCATCCTTATTTACTCCCATGTTTATTCCCATGCCAGCTAATTTGGATATTCAGTTCTTCATACCTGCTGCCCTTCATCCCCCATCTCTTGTCCCGAATGGACTGGACAGATAAAATATTCATAAAATTGAAACCACTAGGTGTGGTCTCCCTGAAATTTCCCCTGTTCCTCTCTAATCCCTTCCCTTCATGTACCCTCTTCATCTCTCCCATTTTTCCCAGCAGTATCTCAAGAGGAGATCTCCCTCCTCCTCTCAAAATCCCCCCTCCATCTGCACCTCCAACCCCATCCCTTCTTTCCTCCCTGTCCACCACTTTCCACTGTTCACTCTCCACTGGCTTCTTTCCCATTGCTTTCAAACATGTTCAGTGTGGCTCAGTGGAAAGAGCGCGGGCTTTGGAGTCAGAGGTCATGGGTTCAAATCCGGGCTCTGCCAATTATCAGCTGTGTGACTTTGGGCAAGTCACTTCACTTCTCTGTGCCTCAGTGTAAAATGGGGATTAAGACTGTGAGCCCCCCGTGGGGCAACCTGATCACCTTGTAACCTCCCCGGTGCTAAGAACAGTGCTTTGCACATAGTAAGTGCTTAATAAATGTCATCATCATTATTATCATTATTATGCTCAGGTATGTTTTATCTTAAAGAAACCCTCCCTTGATCCCACGACTCTGTCCAGTTATCACCCCATCTCCCTCCTACTATTCCATTCCAAACTCCTTGAGCAAGGTGTCTACACTCTTTGCCTCCATTTCCTCACCTCCCTTTCTTTCCTAGACCCCCTCCTATTTGGCTTCCTTCCCCTTGACTCCACTGAAGCTGTCCTCTCCAAGGTCACCAATGATTTTCTTGCCAAATCCAATGGTCCCTACTCCATCCCATTCCTCCTCGACCTCCCAGCTGCCTTTGACACTGTGGACCAGCTCCTTCTCCTGGAAACATTATCCAACCTCAGCTTCACTGACACGGTTCTCCTGGTCCTCCTCCTCTCCCTCTGGTCACTCATTCTCAGCCTTTGTTCATTCATTCAATCATATTTATTAAGTTATTACTGTGTGCAGAGCACTGAACTAAGTGCTTGGGAAAGTACAATACGACAATAAACAGTGGCATTCCCTGCCCAAAACAAGCTCACAATCTGGCAGGGGGGAGACAAACATCAATATAAATAATTACAGATATATACATAAGTGCTATGGGTCTGGGCACAGGGGAGGAGAGCAAAGAGAGTGAGTCAGGGTGACATAGAAGGGATTGGGAGGTAAGGAAAAGTGGGACTTAGTCTGGGAAGGCCTCTTGGAGAAGTGCTTTCAATAATGCTTCAGAGTGAGGGGATGAATAATTGTCTATTGGATTTGAGGAGGGAGGGTGTTCCAGGCCAGAGGCAGAATGTGGGTCAGGGATCCGCGGGGAGACAGGCAGGATGGAGGCACAGTGAGAAGGTTCGCGTTAGAGGAGCTAATTATGCGGACTGGGTTGGAGAAGGAGAGAAATGAGGTGAGGAAGGAGGGGGCAAGGTGATGGACTGCTTTAAAGCCAATGGTGAGGAGTTTTTGTTTGATATGAAGGTGGATAGGCAAACCACTGCAGATGTTTGAGGCGGTGGGGTGACATGTCCTGAACGCTTCTGCAGAAAGATGATCCGGGCAGCAGAGTGAAGTATGGATTTAAGTGGGGAGAGGCAGGAGGTTGGGAGGTCAGCAAGGAGGCTGATGCAGTAATCAGGGCGGATTAGGATGAATGATTGTATTATCATGGTAGCGGTTTGGATGAAGAGGAAAAGGCAGATTTTAACGAGGTTGTGAAGGTGGGACTGACAGGATTTGGTGGTGGATTGAATATGTGGGTTGCATGAGAGAGAGAAGTCAAGGATAATGTCAAGGTTACGGGCTTGTTCTGGTTCCCTGCTACCACCCACCTGGGAGAGTGTGACCATCTGAAGGGGTGGCCCGCATGATAGACCACACTTCTTTCAGTCTCTTTGGAGGGCCCCTCCTCTGCCTCCCACCCCCTAACTGTAGGAGTCCCTCAGGGCTCAATTCTGGATCTCCTTCTAGTCTTCATTCAATGAACACCCACTCTCTTGGCGAACTCATTCACTCCCATGGCTTCAACTACCATCACTATGCACACAATTCCCAAATCTACATCTTCAGCCCTTATCTCTCTCCTTCTGTGCAATCTTGTGTTTCCTCCTGCCTTAAGGACATCTCTACTTGGGTTTTCCCACTGATGATTTCCCACTGATAACTCAACTTAACCTGTCCAGATAAGAACTCTTCATATTCCTACCCAAATCCAGTCGTCCTCATGACTTTCTCATCTGCGTAGATAACAAAAGCCCTCAAAAGCCCCTGGACTCATCTTTCTCAACCAACCCTCTTATCCAATCGGTCACCAAATCCTGTTAGTTCTACCTTCACAGAATCGCTAAAATCAACCCTTTCCTCTCCATCCAAACTACTATCACGTTGATCCAAGCACACATCAGCCTCCTTGCTAACCTCTCTTACTCCCATATCTCCTCATTCCAGTCTGTACTTCACTTTGCTGCCCAGATTGCTTTTCTACACAGCAGTTAGATCCGTGTTTCCCCATTTCTCAAGAACCTCCGGTGGTTACCTACCCAACTCCACATCCAACAGACATTCCTTACCATTGGCCTTTCAATCAATTGGCCTACTCAATTACCTTGCCCTCTCCTACTTTACTTCAAGGATTTCCTATTACAACCCAGCACGCTCACTTCACTCTTCCAACGCCAACCTACTCATTGTTCCTAGGTCACGTCTTTCTCGCCACCAACCACTCACCCACAGCCTGCCTCTAGACTGGAACACCCTTTCCCCTCCATATCTGACAGACAATCCTCTAGGAAACAGAGTGAAATATGTACTGTTGGAGGGAGAGGCTGGAGGTAGGGAGGTCGGCGAGAAGGCTGCTACTGATATAATGCTGCAAGTTGCTTCTTATTGAGCTGCACTGGTGAAAATTTCAGCTGGACTTTACTGGGCATCCTCAGGCTGGCTCTCCGTAGTGCTACCGACCTCCTGTCTTGCTTGCCGGAGAAATAATTAGGCCATGGCGTCTTTCATTCATTCATTCAATCGTATTTATTGAGCACTTACTGTGTACAGAGCACCATACTAAGCACTTGGAAAGAAAAATTCGACAACAAATAGAGACGATCACTACCCAGTGGTCTAAAGCTGGTGTAAACTGGCACGTAGAGAAGCAGCATGGCTCAGTGGAAAGAGCCCGGGCTTGGGAGTCAGAGGTCATGGGTTCGAATCCCTGCTCCACCACTTGTCAACTATGTGACTTGGGGCAGGTCACTTCACTTCTCTGGGCCTCAGTTCCCTCATCTGTAAAATGGGGATTAAAACTGTGAGCCGCCTGTGGGACAACCTGATCTCCTTGTAAACTCCCCAGTGCTTAGAACAGTGCTTTGCACATAGGAAGCGCTTAACAAATACCGTTATTATTATTATTATTATTATTATTATTACTATTATTATTATTGTTGTTGTTATTTAAAGTGCTGACATTCCCCAGGGAGCTATCCCTCTAATAGAAGATGGAATGGCTGTAGGTGCCATGTGATTAAAGTAGTAGTTTGCAGGTTTTCCAGTCCCAACCCCACCAAACTCCTTCTGCGGTGCTGATGGTTTGGGGATTTCTGTGCTGAGGGCTCTTTCCGTTTTTGCAAGTTAGTCTCCCTTGACTAACTTCTCACTTTAAAAACAGCCTGGCCTAGTGGCTAGAGCACAAACCTAGGAGTCAGAAGGACCTGGGTTCTAATCCCTGCTCTGCTAGTTGTCTGCTGTGTGACCTTGGACAAATCACTTCACTTCTCTGTGCCTCAGTTACCTCATTTGTAAAATGGGGATTTTGACTGAGAATCCCTAGTGGGACAGGGACCATATCCAACCCGAGTTGGTTGTATCTGTCCCAGCACAGTGCCTGGACAATAAAAAGCACTTAACAAATAATAATAATAATAATGACATTTATTAAGCACTTACTATGTGAAAAAGCACTGTTCTAAGCGCTGAACAAATACTACAATTATAATTATTAACTTGAAAATTCTGCTGGAAAAGAGCTGCTCTTTTCTTGATGGAGAGGCAGAAGGCCGGCCTGTTTCCTGCAGTTATCTTTCAGCACTCACTCCCATCAATGCCTGAGTTTGAACAGGGTTACCAACTGCTGAGAGGGATTTTTAGTCATTCAATCAAATTTATTGAGCACTTACTGTGTGCAGAGCACTGTAATAAGCTCTTGGGAGAGTACAATATAACAACAAAGACATACATTCCTGCCCTCGAGTTCACAGTCTATCATTTTACAATTGATATAGGAAAAAAAAATCTACCTTTCAAACCTTCTCACTGAGATCATTTTAAATGATGTAAGATGGCCATTAGGAATCATTTATAACAGCTAATCAATCAATTATTTGCCTGACATATAGTTGTACACAATCCAATCACCCATACTCATCATCATCATCATCAATCGTATTTATTGAGCGCTTACTATGTGCAGAGCACTGTACTAAGCACTTGGGAAGTACAAATTGGCAACATATAGAGACAGTCCCTACCATACTCATTCCTATCTTACAGTTTTTCAGTCTCTAGAGAGTGTAAGCTCATTGTGGGTGGGGAATGTGTCTGTTTATTGTTAGGTTATACTCTCCCAAGCGCTTAGTACAGTGCTCTGCACAGAATAAGAGCTCATATACAGAGCGCTGTATTAA
Organism: Tachyglossus aculeatus; assembly: GCF_015852505.1. NCBI lineage: Eukaryota > Metazoa > Chordata > Mammalia > Monotremata > Tachyglossidae > Tachyglossus > Tachyglossus aculeatus. The sequence continues at coordinate 146,099,144 of NC_052067.1, read as the reverse complement.
AGTTATGGTCACCCAGACATTGGGGGTCATCATATCATAAACTGAGTACACTCAGTGTACTTGGCCCAAGATCCCAGGCAAATAAATCCTAAAATCAGTGACCAGTGTGGTTGGGCATTCATTATGGGCACGGAACGAGCCTGCTAATTCTGTTGTATTATACTCTCCCAAGTGTTTAGTACAGTGCTCCGCACATAGAAAACACTCAATAAACACCATTGATTGACTAATATGAATTCTCACCGAAATTAATTATCTGAATTCTTGCGCAAAGTTTCATTTTAAATCTTTGTGAAAGAGAAGATTCATTCATTCATTCAATCATATTTATTGAGCACTTACTGTGTGCAGAGCACTGTGCTAAGCGCTTGGGAAGTACAAGTTGGCAACATATAGAGACGGTCCCTACCCAACAGTGGGCTCACAGTCTAGAAGGGGGAGACAGACAACAAAACAAAACATATTAACAACATAAAATAAATAGAATAAATATGTACAAATAAAATAGAGTAATAAATATGTACAAACATATGTACATATCTACAGGATAAATCTCCCTGTTAAATCATCCTATTTTTCTAGTCCGTAAATCATTCCTCTGGACATTTTTAGCTTTTATTTCTATTTCCAATCTGTTCCAATTGTGCTGTTTCTTCTATTTTTTGGTGGCCTAATTTAAACTACAGAGAAGATTATTTGCATATTCTAATACACCAGTGCTCTCCATTTGATATGTGTGGCAAAATCATTATGTGTGAGAGGTCACAAACTGTGTGCAGTAAACACTCCATTAGAAAGTCGACAGAGTGTAATTAGCGCGTTGGCTGGTCCTATTTAGAGCACATGGAAATGGCTTTCATTTTCATAATAACACACCCTTCAAAAATTAGCTAATAGCATTAAGAATTAAGCGTGTAATGATATGGTATGTATTTTGAAAGGAAGAAAAAGGCATGGGATATTCAAATCTGGTCTCTCCTCACCATTCCAGTTGGAACTAGGGATTGGGTTGAGGCACAGAAGTGCCGTTTTCCATGAGATTTGCAATGAGAAGAAAAGGAAAAAGATTCATTACCGGCACTTCTAGAGGGACATAGTGTACCTTTGTTATAGAGGTACCACGGCGTAGTCAGAAGATCATGGGATCCCACTCTGCCACTTGTCTGCTATGTGACCTTGGGCAGATTCATTTATTCATTCAATCGTATTTATTGAGCGCTTACTGTGTGCAGACCGCTGTACTAAGCGCTTGGGAAGTGCAATTTGGCAACATATAGAGACGGTCCCTACCCATCAGTGGGCTCACAGTCTAGAAGGGGGAGACAGGGAACAAAACAAAACATATTAACATAATAAAATAGAATAAATACACAGCTGGTAAGTGTCAGAGCCAGGAATAGAACCTGCTTCACTTCTCTGTGCCTCAGTTACCTCATCTGTAAAATGGAGATTAAGCCCCACCTGAGACAGGGACTATGTCCAACCAGATTTTATTATATCCACCCCAGTGCTTATTACAGTGCCTGGCATATAGTAAGTGCTTTGAAACATTCAAACACCTGAGCCCACTGTTGGGTAGGGACCGTCTCTATATGTTGCCAACTTGTACTTCCCAAGCGCTTAGTACAGTGCTCTGCACACAGTAAGCACTCAATAAATACGATTGATTGATTGATTGCTTAACAGATACCATAATTATCATTACTGGTATTCTAAGGTGCTGCAGAGGATGGATGATAAGAGTGAAAAGGGATTATCAGGACTTACTTTTACTTGTACATATCTATTCTATTTATTTTATTTTGTTAATATGTTTTGTTTTGTTCTCTGTCTCCCCCTTCCAGACTGTGAGCCCACTGTTGGGTAGGGGCTGTCTCTATATGTTGCCAACTTGTACTTCCCAAGCGCTTAGTACAGTGCTCTGCACACAGTAAGTGCTCAATAAATATGATTGATTGATTGATTGACTTGTGCATCAGTGCTTTATATTTTATGTCCCTGTCAGCTGGATTCCCCCTAGACCCCTGGAGCATGGAGTGAGCGGTTAGGCAGTGATATATCACACTGTAAAATGTACAAAATGACATTTTACAGCCAAAACCCAGTCATGGCCAAATCCATTCATTCATTCAATTGTATTTATTGAGCGCTCACTGTATGGAAAGCGCAGTACTAAGCACTTGGGAGTATACAATATAACAATAATCAGACACATACTCTGTCTGCAAAGCTGTGTGACTTTGGGCAAGTCACTTAACTTCTCTGTGCCTCAGTTCCCTCATCTGTAAAATGGGGATGAAGATGGTGAGCCCCACGTGGGACAAGCTGATCACCTTGTAACCCCCCAGTGCTTAGACCAGTGCTTTGCACATAGTGAAGCCAGAGGGATGGGAAAATAGTGCAGATCCTCAGCTGTAGTGGGGAAATAGTGTTGTCTGGTGGAAATAGCACAGGCTTGAGAGTCAGAGGACCTGGGTTCTAATCCCGGTTCTTGCCTGCTGTGACACCTCGGGCAAGTCACTTTATTTCTCTATGCCTCAGTTTTCTCATCTATAAAATAGGGATGAAATACACTGTCTTTCCTCCTACTTTGACTGTGAGCCCCATGTGGGACAGGGATTGAATCTGAGCTGATTAACTTGTATATGCCCCAGCACTTAAAACAGTGACTGACATACAGTAAGTGCATAACAAAAATTATTATAATTATGATCGTTATTATCATTATATTTATCATTACTGCCATAATTCAGGAAGCAGTTACCTTTTTATTTATAATGGCATTAGCGCTTACTATGTGCAAAGCACTGTTCTAAGCGCTGGGGGCATACAAGGTGATCAGGTTGTCCCACGTGGAGCTCACAGTCTTAATCCCCGTTTTACAGATGAGGGAACTGAGGCTCAGAGAAGTGAAGTGACTTGCCCAAGGTCACACAGCAGACATGTGGTGGAGCCGGGATTCAAACCCATGACCTCTGACTCCAAAGCCCGGGCTCTTTCCACTGAGCCACGCTGCTTCTCTACCTTGATACACAGCATCTGAAAAGCAAATTGTTTTTCTTTTCTTTCTTTCTTTCCTTCTTTCATGATATTTGTTAAGCGTTTACTATATGCAGGCACTGTTCCAAGTCCTGGGGTGAATACAAAATAATCAGGTTGGACACAGTCCCTGTCCCTCATGGGGCTCCCAGTCTTAATCCCCATTTTACAGATGAGGTAACTGAGGTACAGAGGAGTGAAGTGACTTGCCCAAGGTGACGCAGCAGACAAATGGTGGGGCCAGGATTAGAACCCAGGTCCTTCTTACTCCCAGGCCCATGCTCTATCCACTAGGCAACATTGCTTCTCTACTGATTCCTCCTGGGAGTCAGAGGATGTGGGTTCTAATCCTGGCTCGGCCAATTGTCTGCTGTGTAGCCTTGGGCAAGCCACTTAACTTCTCTGTGCCTCAGTTACCCCATCTGTAAAATGTGCATTAAGACTGTGATTCCCCAAGTGGGACCACCTGATTATTCTGTATCTATCCCAGTGCTTAGAATAGTGCTTGGCACATAGTAAGTGCTTAACAAATGCCATAATTATTATTTTGAGAAGCAGCATGGCATAGTGGAAAGAGCCCAGGCTTGGGAGTCAGAGGTTATGGGTTCGAATCCTGGCTCTTCCACTTGTCAGCTGTGTGACTTTGGGCAAGTCACTCAACTTCTCTGGGCCTCAGTTATCTCATCTGTAAAATGGGGACTAAGACTGTGAGTCCCACGTGGGACAACCTGATTCCCATAGCCTGTTGTTGGGTGGGGACCATCTCTATATGTTGCCAACTTGTACTCCCCAAGCGCTTAGTACAGTGCTCTGCACACAGTAAGCACTCAATAAATATGATTGAATGAATGAATCTACCCCAGTACTTAGAACAGTGCTTGGCACATAGTAAGTGCTTAACAAATAGCATTATTATTATAATTATTATCATTATATGATTCTTTGATTAGAATCTTTCACCCTGGGGGTCATAGACACAGTGACAGCTTTCCTTACAGACAAAGCCAGCAAGAATTTTTCTTACTGACAAAGAAACCGGACCTCTCGACTGCCTGAACCCTGCTCTTTCCACTGGACTGACAGCGAGGCTGAGGATTATAGGCTTTAGAGGGCTTTATTGGGTTTTTTTTTAATGACTCAAACAGCAAAGTTAAGATGAGAGTGAAAGCTTAGGGCTTCCAAGAGATTTCGTTCCATGTGTAATGGTGAAGATGAAGGATTCCCAAAATCAACAAGTAGGTATTCATTTTACCAGTGGTGAAAATTCTGGAGAGAAGGAAAGTGGGAAAACAGTATTCCAGGATCACCCAGCTCCACTATTAACAGCCCTAAGGTGGTGTGGTAGCAATGAGATGACATCCATACTAAATGTTTCCATTTTGGTTACTGATCTACACATTATAATCAATCAATCAATCAATCAGTCGTATTTATTGAGTGCTTACTGTATGCAGAGCACTGTACTAAGCACTTGGGAAGTACAAGTTGGCAACATATAGAGACAGTCCCTACCCAACAGTGGGATCACAGTCTAAAAGGGGGAGACAGAGAACAAAACCAAACATACTAACAAAATGAAATAAATAGAATAGATATGTACAAGTAAAATAAATAAATAAATAGAGTAATAAATATTTATTTACACTAATATCTGTCTTCCCCTCTAGGCTGCAAATTTGTTGTGGGCAGGGAACATGTCTACATGTCTAGTTGCATTGTACTCAGAGTGGCTCAGTGGAAAGAGCACAGGCTTGAGAGTCAGAGGTCATGGGTTCAAATCCTGGCGTTGCCACTTGTCAGCTGTGTGACTTTGGGCAAGTCACTTCACTTCTCTGGGCCTCAGTTACCTCATCTATAAAATGGGGATTAAGATTGTGAGCCCCACATGGGACAACCCAATCACCTTGTATCCTCTCCAGTGCTTAGAACAGTGCTTTGCACTTAGTAAGTGCTTAATTATAATTATTACTCTGCCAAGTGCTTAGTACAGTGTTCTGCACACAGTAAGCCCTCAATAAATACCATTGATGATAATGATGATGATGATGATGAGTCCAGGCAATTCCCTTGATGCTCTGAATTTCAAACTGGTGGTTTGAGAAGGGTGCAGGGGAAAACCATCGATTAATCAATCGATCAGTGGTATTATAAATTATAAATACGTAAATAAGTGCTTTGGGGCTGAGGGTGGGGTGATTATCAAATGTCCAAAGGGTACAGATCCAGGTGTATAGATGACACAGAAGGGAATGTGAGCTGGGGGGAAAAGAGGGCTTAATCGGGGAATCTTAAATAAGAGATTATGCAACTGCTGTTACAAAAGTGTTACCATTCTATTATTTCTCCATTTCTGTCTTCCCGAATTTTTCTCAAAAGTCGCCAAACCTCAAAACTCACTTTTCAAAAATTTCAGCAATACAAATGGAGGGTTTTGGTTTGTTTTCTGTAGGCAGAAACATAACACCCACATTGAACACCAAAAATACACGTTTTGAAACAAGAGAAGTCAAACACAAAAGAGATCATCAGCGAAGAACATTGGAAACTCACTGTACCGGATCTGGGAAGGAAGACAAACATTCCGTAACTGTACGGATTGTTACCATCCGAACCTTAGGCAGCCTCCGGCGTAATCATCACAATCGGGGGACCCAGAAGGTCCTGGGATCCAGTCTGTCACTTCAGTCAGTTGAGCGCACTTATTGAGCGCTGACTGTGTGCAGAGCACTGTACTAAGCACTTGGATGAGTACAGTATAAACGATCTAACAGACCCATTTTCTGCCCAAAACGAGCTTACGGTCTGAAGTGATGCGTACTGCTACACAACTTCAGTAGGTGGATGTTGACGTTTCTACCTGCCCATTAAGAAAACTCGCCATTTACACCCAAGGCCATTTCTTAAATCAGGAAAGTTGGAGCCATTGTCTTGAACCCACTTTTTTTTAAGTGATAATAGTAATAATCTTAATCCCCTTTTTACATATGCGGCAACCAGGGCACAGAGACATTAAATGGCTTGCCCAAGGTCACACAGTGGTGGAGTCTGGATTAATCAATCAATCGTATTTATTAAGCGCTTACTATGTGCAGAGCACTGTACCCAGGATTAGAACCCAGGTCCTCTGACTCCAAGCCCAGGCTCTCGCCACGAAGCCGTGCTGCTTCTCCTATGTTCATAAAGACACGTACATAAGTGCTGTGAGGGTGGAGGAGAGGCAATAATCAAATGTCCAATTTAAGGCAACTACAGAGCAGTTTAGGCCTATGCATTTTTGGCTTTCCTGCAGGGTTTTAATTAGTTCTTTGGGTGGAAATAGCTCCTCAGAATAACAGAACAGACCTATCCAGAGCAAACCATCTGTTGGAACACCTTTATAAGAGAGAGTTGGTCTGGTCAGGAAAAAATTATTGTAATCTAATTTTTATAATAATAATGATAATAATGGCATTTGTTAAGCGCTTACTATGTGCACAGAACTGTTCTAAGCACTGGGGGGGAGGGATATAAGGTGATCAGGTTGTCCCACGCGGGGCTCACAGTCTTAATCCCCATTTTTACAAATGAGGTAACTGAGGCTCAGAGAAGTTAAGTGATTTGCCCAAGGTCACACAGCAGACATGTGGTGGAGCAGAGATTCGAACTCATGACCTCTGACTCCAAAGCCCGGGCTCTTTCCACTGAGACACGCTGCTTCTCTATTATCTTCATAATAATAATAATGGTGGCATTTGGTAAGTGCTTACTGTGTTTGAACCACTGTTCTAAACGCTGGGGGGGATACAAGGTGATCGGGTTGTCCCACGTAGGGCTCACAGTCATAATCGCCATTTTACAGATGAGGTAACTGAGGCACAGAGAAGTTAACTGGCTTGCCCAAAGTCACACAGCTGACAAGTGGCAGAGTCGGGATTAGAACCCATGACCTCTGGCTCCTAGGCCCGTGCTCTTTCCATTGAGCCACACTGCTTCTCATACGTCCCATGCAAACTTCCAAAATATGCCTTTGTTTTGCCTCTTGTTTCTCCACCCTCTGTTGACACCTTTCACCTGCCTAAAAATTCCTCCAGTGTGAACTTCATCAAAACCCTCCCTTTGTCTTTCTTTGAGGCCTTTGAAATCACCGGTATTCACTGAGCGCTTACTGTGTGCAGAGCACTAGTAAGTGCTTGGGAGAGTAATAATAATAATAATAATGGAATTTATTAAGCGCTTACTATGTGCAAAGCACTGTTCTAAGCGCTGAGGAGATTACAAGGTGATCAGGTTGTCCCACAGGGGGCTCACAGTCTTCATCCCCATTTTACAGATGAGGTCACTGAGGCACAGAGAAGTTAAGTGACTTGCCCAAAGTCACACAGCTGACAATTGGCGGAGCCTGGATTTCATTCATTGATTCATTCAGTCGTATTTATTGAGCACTTACTGTGTGCAGAGCACTGTACTAAACGCTTGGGAAGTACAAGTTGGCAACATCTAGAGACGGTCCCTACTCAACAGCAGGCTCACAGTCTAGAAGGGGGAGACAGACAACAAAACAAAACATATCAGCAAAATAAAATAAATAGAATAAATATGTACAAATAAAATAAATAAATAGAGTAACAAATCCATACTAACATATATTGTGTTGCCAATTTGTACTTCCCAAGCGCTTAGTACAGTGCTTTGCACATAGTAAGCGCTCAATAAATATGATTGATTGATTGATATATACATATATACAAGTTCTGTGAGAAGGGGAAGGAGGTAAGGCAGGGGGGATGGGGAGGGGGAGGAGGGGGAGAGGGAGAGTCTGATTTGAGTCTGATTTGAACCCATGACCTCTGACTCCAAAGCCCTTGCTCTTTCCACTGAGCCACGCTGCTTCTCTTAACAGTGTACAGTGTAACAGAGTTGGTAGACACGGTTCCTGCCCACAGTGCGCTTACAGTCCAGACGAGGCCATCACCTCTGACCTATCCGCTCACCTTTATCAATAATAACCATAATAATAATAAATAATAATAATAATAATAATAATAATGACACTTTTTAAGCGCTTACTATGTTCAAAGCACTGTTCTAAGCGCTGGGGAGATTACAAGGTGAACAGGTTGTCCCACGTGGGGCTCACAGTCTTAATCCCCATTTTACAGATGAGGTAACTGAGGCACAGAGAAGTGAAGTGACTTGCCCAAAGTCACCCAGCTGACAAGTGGCGGAGCCGGGATTTGAACCCATGACCTCTGACTCCAAAACCCGGGCTCTTTCCACTGAGCCACGCTGCTTCTCATTACAATGATGGTGGTGGTATTTGCAAAGCATTTATTATGTGTCAAGTAATAAATAATAATAGTGTTGGTATTTGTTAAGCACTTACTATGTGCCAAGCACTGTTCTAAGAGCTGGGGTGGATACAAAGTTATTAGGTTGTCCCACTTGGGGCTCACAATCTTAATCCCCATTTACAGATGAGGTAACTGAGGCACAGAGAAGTTGTGACTTGCCAAAGTCACACATCTTACAAGTGGCAGAGCCGGGATTAGAACCCACAAAGTCTGACTCCCAAGTCCGGGCTCTTTCCACTGAGCCACGCTGCTTCTCAAGCACTGTTTTAAGCACTGGGGTAGAGGGAAACTCATCAGGTTGGGCACAGTCCCTGTCCCACATAGAGCTCACAGTCTAAATCCCTATTTTACAGATTCGGCCCAGAGAAGTGAAGTGACTAGTCCAAGGTCACACAGAAGACAAGTGATGGAGCCAGAATCAGAACCGTACAGTGCTCTGGGCACAGAGTAGATGCACGATAAGCACTGTTGATGATGATGATAAAGATCTTAAAGATCACGAATGTGGTGCATCCTCCTCGTCCCCCTCTCCATCCCCTCATCTTACCTCCTTCCCTTCCCCACAGCACCTGTATATATGTATAATATACATATTATATGTATATAATAAGCAGATAATCCCCTTCCCTCCCCCCTGCCCGCCCCCGGAGACGACAGCCTACACCCGGGTCTGGTGGAAGGTACTGGATCCGAGGCCTGGAATGCCGTCCCTCTGCCCATCCGCCAAGCTAGCTCTTTTCTTCCCTTCAAGGCCCTGCTGAGAGCTCACCTCCTCCAGGAGGCCTTCCCAGACTGAGCCCCTTCCTTCCTCTTCCCCCCATCCCCCCATCTTACCTCCTTCCCTTCCCCACAGCACATGTATATATGTATATATGTTTGTACATATTTATTACTCTATTTATTTATTTATTTTACTTGTACATATCTATTCTATTTATTTTATTTTGTTAGTATGTTTGGTTTTGTTCTCTGTCTCCCCCTTTTAGGCTGTGAGCCCACTGTTGGGTAGGGACTGTCTCTATATGTTGCCAATTTGTACTTCCCAAGCGCTTAGTACAGTGTTCTGCACATAGTAAGCGCTCAATAAATACGATTGATGATGATGATATGTTGCCAACTTGTACTTCCCAAGCGCTTAGTACAGTGCTCTGCACACAGTAAGTGCTCAATAAATACGATTGATTGATTGATTAATTGATTGATTGATTGATTGGTGCATTGCAATTTTCCTTGTACAATATTGCCTTGCAAACCCTAGAATCCCACTCCTCTTTTTCTTGCTAATCTATTTTTCTTTGAGTCCGATCTCATCTCCAATCCTTTTTTCCTCCGATATTCAGCACAAAGTGTTAGCACAGAGCAAGCCCTCAATAAATAAGATTGAATGAACTGAATGAATGAAACTTCTATACTATGGAACATGAGATTCATTCATTCATTCACCCAATTGTATTTATTGAGGGCTTACTGTGTGCAGAGCACTGTACTAAGCACTTGGGAAGGACAAGTCATTCATTCATTCATTCAATCGTATGTATTGAGTCGGCAACTTATAGAGATGGTCCCTACCCAACAACAGGCTCACAGTTTAGAAGGGGGAGACAGACAACAAAACAAAACATCTAGACTGTGAGCCCGCTGTTGGGTAGGGACCGTCTCTATATGTTGCCAAGTTGTACTTCCCAAGCGCTTAGTACAGTGCTCTGCACACAGAAGCACTCAATAAATACGACTGAATGAATGTAGATAGGTGTCAAAGCCATCAGAATAAATAGAATTACAGCTATGTGCACATCATTAACAAAATAAATAGAATAGAAACTATGTACAAGTAAATAGAGGGATAAATCTGTACAAATATATACAGGTGCTGTGGGGAGGGGAAGGAGGTAGGGCAGAGATGAGGGATGGGGAGGAGGAGAGGAAAAAGGGGGGCTCAGTCTGGGAAGGAGGTGAGCTCTCAGTAGGGCTTTGAAGGGGGGGGAAGTGTGATTATTCGGCGGATATGTGGAGGGAAGGTATTTTAGGCTAGGGGAAGGATGTGGGCCGGGGGTCGACGGCAGGACAGGTGAGAACAAGGCCCAGTGAGGAGGTTAGCGGCAGCAGAGGAACAGAGTGTGCAGGCTGGGCAGGAGAAGGAGGTAAGGGAGGTGAGGTAGGAGGGGGCGAGGGGATGGATGGAGAGCCTTGAAGCCGAGAGTGAGTTTTTGCCTGATTTTGCTTGAGATTCAAACAACGGACCTGATCTGTGCCTTCAAGGAGCCTCTAACACATCTTTTTCCTATTTTTGCCCTTCTCTGTCAGTTGTTTTCTTGTCTGTTCTTTGCTCTTTCCCATTCTTTTTTCCCCCCTCTTCCCTCTCTCCCTTTCCTACACGGCAGTCTAATCCTCCCAAATCCTACTTTCCCCTTACTGCTCTGCTTGCCCTCGAAGTAGAGCAAAATCAAAATGATGCACTCTCTGGTTACTGGAAATACAGTATTCCAAAAGGAGATTCGATCAAAACATAGTTCTAGACTGTGAGCCCACTGTTGGGTAGGGACCGTCTCTATATGTTGCCAACTTGTACTTCCTAAGTGCTTAGTACAGTGCTCTGCACACAGTAAGAGCTCAAAAAATACGACTGCATGAATAGATATTTCTGGAGACCATGTTTCCTGTGCCCCAGCATTTAAACGCCTATCATCCGAAAGAGGCTATTAAAAAACCTTGCTCTTGGGAGAAACAGATAAGCAAGAGAAACCAAGTATATCTTCCCAGTATATCTTCTGGGAATTGTGAGTAATTATAGACGTGGACCGGAACGTGGGCAGAACTTTAAACCTGCCCTTGAGGTGGCATTAGGAAATTTGTCATTACCTTATGACTCTGAAACCGAGTCGACAGATAAGATTAAAAGAACAAATACGGGCCGGTCAAAGAAATACAAATAATCTCCTATTAAAAATGCTCGGCTTCCACTGAGCCCGTTTCTTTAAACTGTGCAAATTCAATGAACTACACAGAGAGTGAAATGAAAAGGAGTTTCAGTCGAGTTATTGACAAGAATCAGCCACTTTTCGGGAATCAGCCACTTAGGTGGAGTTCCAGATCTCAGCTTCAGAAAGAGCCATCAGCAAGAAACTGACCCCATGATTTGGCATTTTGAGTTAGTTATGCTTTAGAGGCCATGTTATATTCATGGACTCAATAGGTTATTTTCCAAATATTTATGCTTATATTTACTCCCATTTAAATTATTATTATTATTACTACTACTGTATTTGTTAATTGTACTGTATTTCCCCTTCTCCATCCCCCCTGCCTTACCTCCTTCCCTTCCCCTCAGCACCTGTATATATGTATATATGTTTGTACATATTTATTACTCTATTTATTTATTTATTTTACTTGTACATATCTATTCTATTTATTTTATTTTGTTAATATGTTTGGCTTTGTTCTCTGTCTCCCCCTTCTAGACTGTGAGCCCACTGTTGGGTAGGGACCGTCTCTATATGTTGCCAACTTGGACTTCCCAAGTGCTTAGTACAGTGCTCTGCACACAGTAAGCGCTCAATAAATATGATTGATTGATTGATTGATTAAACGCTTACTATATTCCAAGTACTGTTCTAAGCGTTGGGGTAGATATAAGTTAATCAGGTTGGGTTGAGCCTCTGTCCCACGTGGGGCTCACATTTAGTCCCCATTTTACAGATGAGGTAACTGAGGCCCAGAGAAGTGAAGTGACTTGCCAAAGATCACACAGCAGACATGTGGCAGAGTCAGGATTAGAACCCAGGCCCCCGAACTCCCAGGTCTGTGCTCTATTCACAAAGCATTGATGCTTCTACTAAATGTTTCATTTCACTGAGAGCTGGGATCACCCATTTTAAACTCCTTGTGAATGATTTATACTCCTTATGCATAATATCAATAATAATAATAATTATGGTGTTAAGTGTTTACTATGTGCCAAGCACTGTTCTAAGCACTGGGGTAGATCCAAGGTCAGCAGGTTGTCCCATGTGGGGCTCAGAGTCTTAATCCCCATTTTACAGATGAGGTAACCGAGGCACAGAGAAGCTAAGTGGCTTGCCCAAAGTCACACAGCTGACAAGTGGTGGAGCGGGGATTAGAACCCATGACCTCTGACTCCTGAGTGTTTGCACAGTGCTCTGGGCACAGAATAGGTGCAGAGTAAGCACTGTATGTATGTATATATGTTTGTACATATTTATTACTCTATTATTTATTTATTTTACTTGTACATAGCTATTCTATTTATTTTATTTTGTTAATATGTTTGGTTTTGTTCTCTGTCTCCCCCTTCTAGACTGTGAGCCCACTGTTGGGTAGGGACTGTCTCTACGTGTTGCCAACTTGTACTTCCCAAGAGCTTAATACAGTGCTCTGCACACAGTAAGCGCTCAATAAATACGATTGATTGATTGATTGATTGAGTAAGCACTGCTAAGGATGATGATAAAGACGATGAGGATCATGACCATGGGAGCATGGCTTAGTGGGAAGAGCACAGGCTTGGGAGTCAGAAGGACCTGGGTTCTAATTTGGACTTTACCAGTTGCTTGCTGTGTGACTTTTAGCAAGTCTCTTGGCCTCTCTGTGCCTCAGTTTCCTCAACTATAAAATGGGGATATCTGTTCTCCCTCCTACTTAGACTGTGAGCTCCAGGTGGGACAGGGACTGTGTCCAACCTAATTAACTTTTACCTATCCCAGTACATAGAACACCTTACCTCCTTCCCCTCCCCACAGCACCTGTATATATGTATATATGTTTGCATGTATTTATTACTCTATTTTATTTGTACATATTTATTCTATTTATTTTATTTTGTTAATATGTTTTGTTTTGTTCTCTGTCTCCCCCTTCTAGACTGTGAGCCCACTGCTGGGTAGGGACCATCTCTATATGTTGCCAATTTGTACTTCCCAAGCGCTTAGTACAGTGCTCTGCACACAGTAAGCACTAAATAAATACAATTGATTGAATGAATGAATGAATGAATGACACATAGTGAGCGCTTAACAAATACCGTAAAAATTTCCTTGAAAAATAAAAGACCCTGATCTTGTCAACAATTGTTTTTCGCTCTTTCATTCAGCAGTATTCCGTGAGTGCTCAACTCAAAGCAATGAACACATACAACTGATAACAATACTTATTCTGTGAAGTAGGAGGAAACGAACTTCAGAAACCTGAATTTTATTTAGGCTTAGTAATAACGTGAAAAGTTCTTATTTTATGTATTATTTTTATTATGGTATTAATTTAAGTGGTTCCTATGTTCCATGGAACTTAACATGTATTTGGTGCTGGGTTAGACACAAGATAACCAGTAGATACGGATTTTCCTGACCCACAATGGGCTTGCAGTCTAAGTAGGAGGGAGTAAGATTTAATATCCCTATTTTACACATTCATTCATTAATTCATTCAATCGTATTTATTGAGCGCTTACTGTGTGCAGAGCACTGTACTAAGTGCTTGGGGAGTACAAGTTGGCAACAAATAGAGACAGTCCCTACCCAACAGTGGGCTCACAGTCTAGAAGGGGGAGACAGAGAACAAAACAAAACATATTAACAAAATAAAATAAATAGAATATATATAAGTAAAGTAGAGTAATAAATATGTACAAACATATATACAGATGAGGAAACTGAGGCACAGAGAAGTTAAGTGATTGGCCCAAGGTTACCCAGCAGGCAAATAGCAAAGTCAGGTTTAGAAACAAGGTCCTCTGTATTTCAAACCCGTTCCATTTCAACTAGGTCAAGCTGCTAGAAACTAACCAGAAATTCTTCCAGCCATATTTGTTTGCTCCCTCATTGAGGCTTTTTCCCTGCTTCCCTTTTCTCTTCTTTCTCCTAAGCAAAGGCCTTGATTTCTTTTTCTCCTCCTTCCGAAAACATCCCTTATTTCACTTAAACCTCAATCTCCTCCTTTGGCAATAAAAAAAAAGCATAAAAAAGCCTAAACAAAACATAGAAGCAGCGTGGCTCACTGGATAGATCACGGACCTGGAAATCAGAAGGACCTAGGTTCTAATCCTGGCTCTGCCACGTATATGCTGTGTGACCTTGGTTAAGTCACTTAATTTCTCTGGGCCTCAGCTACCTCATCTGTAAAATGGAAATTAAGACTGTTAGCCCACATTTCCTTAGTACTTAGTACAGTGCTCTGCGCACAGTAAGTGCTCAATAAATACGATTGAATGAATCTCCTCCTGCAATCTCTCTCCCTCTCTGCAGGCTTGCATCTCCTTCTAGAAGCAGTGAGTCTCAGAGGAAAAAGCCCAGGCTTGGGAGTCAGAGGTCATGGGTTCAAAACCTGACTCCTCCACTTGTCAGCTGTGTGACTTTGGGCAAGTCACTTCACTTCTCTGGGCCTCAGTTACTTCATCTGTAAAATGGGGATTAAGACTGTGAGCCTCATGTGGGATGACCTGATTACCTTGTCTCTGCCCCAATGCTTAGAGCAGTGCTTGGCACACAGTAAGCGCTTAACAAATGTCATCATTATCATTATTATTATTATTATTATTATTGTTATTATTATTATTATTCAAGACATCTCTACTTGATGTCCTCCAGTCCCCTCAAACTTAACGTGTCCAAAACAGCTCCATATCTTTGTACCCAAACCCTGTCCTCTCCCCGACTTTCCCAAAACCCTGGCATTATCCTTGACTCCTCTCTCTCATTCAACCTACACATTCAACCTGTAACCAAATCCTGTCGGTCCCACCTCCACAACATCACTAAAATCCGTCGTTTCCTCTCCATCCAAGCTGCTACCATGGGTGTTTCCAGTGACAACGTATGGATCTGAAAGCTGGGCAGTGAAAAAGCAAGATAGAAAGAACATCGATTCCTTTGCAATGTGGTGTTGGAGAAGGCTTTTGCAAATACCATGGCCTGCCCGAAAGACAAACAAATGGACTTTAGAGCAAATTAAACCAAAGTGCTCTTTGTTTGACACCTGTCTGCATGTTTTGTCTTGTTGTCTGTCTCCCCCTTCTAGACCGTGAGCCCCTTGTTGGATAGGGACCGTCTCTATATGTTGTTGACTTGTACTTCCCAAGCGTTTAGAACAGTGCTCTGTACATAGTAAATGCTCAATGAATACGATTGAATGAATGAATGATGAATAAATGAATAATACAATCACTCATCCTATCCCGCCTAGATTACTGCATCAGCCTCCTTGCTGACCTCCCAACTTCTTGTCTCTCCCCACTCCAGTCCGTACTTCACTCCACTGCCTGGATCATCTTCCTACAAAAACATTCAGGACATGTCACCCTCCTCCTCAAAAATCTCCAGAGGTTGCCCGCCCACCTCCATATCAAACAAAAACTCCTCACCATTGGCTTTAAAGCATTCCATCACCTTGCCCCCTCCTACCTCACCTCGCTTCTCTCTTTCTCCAACCCAGCCTGCACACTTTGCTCCTCTAGGGCTAACTTTCTCACTGTGCTTCGGTCTTGCCTGTCTCCCCGCCGACCCCTGACCCATGTCCTGCCTCTGGCCCTCTCTCCTCAAATCCAACAATTACTCTCCCCCCACTTATCTTTGTCCAGAAACACTCTGGACATATCACTCCCCTCCTCAAAAACCTCCAATGGCTACCGATCAATCTGCGCATCAGGCAGAAACTCCTCACCCTGGGCTTCAAGGCTGTCCATCACCTCGCCCCCTCCTACCTCACCTCCCTTCTCTCCTTCTACTGCCCAGCCCGCAACCTCCGCTCCTCCACCACTAATCTCCTCACCGTACCTCGCTCTTGCCTGTCCCGCCATCGACCCCCGGCCCACGTCATCCCCCGGGCCTGGAATGCCCTCCCTCTGCCCATCCGCCAAGCTAGCTCTCTTCCTCCCTTCAAGGCCCTGCTGAGAGCTCACCTCCTCCAGGAGGCCTTCCCAGACTGAGCCCCTTCTTTCCTCTCCCCCTCGTCCCCCTCTCCATCCCCCCGTCTTACCTCCTTCCCTTCCCCACAGCACCTGTAGATATGTATATATGGTTGTACATATTTATTACTCTATTTATTTATTTATTTATTTATTTTACTTGTACATTTCTATCCTACTTAGTTTATTTTGTTGGTATGTTTGGTTCTGTTCTCTGTCTCCCCCTTTTAGACTGTGAGCCCACTGTTGGGTAGGGACTGTCTCTATGTGATGCCAATTTGTACTTCCCAAGCGCTTAGTACAGTGCTCTGCACATAGTAAGCGCTCAATAAATACGATTGATTGATTGATTGATTCAAAGCCTTACTGATGGCACGTCTCCTCCAAGAGGCCTTCCCAGATTAAGTCCCACTTTTCCTTATCTCCCACTCCCTTCTGCATTGCCCTGACTTGCTCTCTTTGCTCTTCCTCAACGCCCCGCCCCAACTCCAGCCCCAAAGCACTTATGTATATATCTTTTGTATAAATTTTGTTTACTTGCATTGTTGTCTGTCTCCCCCACTCTAGACTGTGAGCTCACTGTGGGCGGGGATCATCACTGTTCATTGTTGTCTTGTACTTTCCCAAGCGCTTAGCGCAGTGCTCTGCACCCAGTAAGCACTTAATAAATATGACTGATATGACTGAAAGAATGAATGAATGCGGGATCGGGACTGCGTCCAACCTGATGAACCTGTATCTGTCCCAGAGCTTAGAACAGCGCTTGGCACATAATAAGTACTTATCAAGTACCATAATAATTATTACTATTGTTAACCCTACAGGCTTTCCTAACATAGATACCTCAAAAACATTTTCTCCCATGCTTTGGAATTATTGTTCTTTATATTTGAAGTAATATTCTTGGTCAAATTGGCCTATGGGTGCAGTCATTTATTTATTTATATTAATCTGTCTCCCCCTCTAGACTGTAAGCTCACTGTGGGCAGGGAATGTTCCTCTTTATTTTTATATTGCACTCTCCCAAGCACTTAGTACAGTGCTCTGCAGACAGTAAGCGCACAATAAATACAAATGAAAGAATGAATGAAAGATGTGGCCAAAAATACTATCATGTGACCGACAGTCATCGCCAACAAGGCGACCACCAAGATTGACCTTTGTTATGTTGATTATAATGGTGGGTATTTGTTAAACGCTTGCTTCCTTCAAAGCCCTACTGAGAACTCAACTCCTCCAGGAGGCCTTCCCAGACTGAGCCCCCTCCTTCCTCTCCCCCACCACCCCCTCCACATCCCCCCCCACCTTACCTCCTTCCCCTCCCCACAGCACCTGTATATATGTATATATGTTTGTATGGATTTATTACTCTATTTATTTGTACATATTTATTCTATTTATTTTATTTTGTTAATATGTTTTGTTTTGTTCTCTGTCTCCCCCTTCTAGACTGTGAGCCTACTGTTGGGTAGGGACCATCTCTATAGGTTGCCAACTTGTACTTCCCAAGCACTTAGTACAGTGCTCTGCACACAGTAAGCGCTCAATAAATACATTGAATGAATGAAGAAGGAGGAATTTATGACTTCATAATCTGGAAACTGTTGCAAAATAGAGATTGGCAAGACAGTCATTTTCCAGATGTTTTCTACTAACCCGGATTCCATCTAGCGAACATTCAAAGAAAATCTATACATCAAAGAAGCTTCCCCATGATCAACAAGAGGTCACCTTTCAAAATCACAGTACAAAATGTTTATCCATCAATTGTATTTATTGAGCGCTTACTGTGTGCAGAGCACTGCATTAAGCGCTTGGGCGAGTACAGCATAACAGAGTTGGTAGGCACGTTGTTATATATGACACTTACTCTCCCCACCTTCAAAGCCTAATTGAAAGCATGTCTCCTCCAAGAGAACTTTCAATCAATCAATCAATCAATCAATCAATCGTATTTATTGAGCACTTAGAGTGTGCAGAGCACTGTACTAAGTGCTTGGGAAGTACAAGTTGGCAACATATAGAGACGGTCCCTACCCAACTAAGCCTTCATTTCCTATTCTCCCACTTCCTTTCGTGTCACACCTTCAGGCACTTGTCTGCTAGGTGACCTTGGGCAAGTCACTTTACTTCTCTGTGCCTTAGTTAACTCATCCCTAAAAATGGGGATTAAGACTGTGATTTCCAATGTGGAACAAGGACTGTGTCCAAACCCAATTTGCTTATCGAGAAGCAGCGTGGCTCAGTGGAAAGAGCCCAGGCTTAGGAGTCATGGGTTCTAATCCCGGCTCTGCCACATGTCTGCTGTGTGACCTTGGGCAAGTCACTTCACTTCTCTGAGCCTCAGGTTCCCCATTTGTAAAATGGGGATTAAAACTGTGAGCACCACATGGGACAACCTGACCACCTTGTATACCCCCCCATGCTTAGAACAGCGTTTTACACATAGTAAGTGCTTAATAAATGCCATCATTATTATTATTGTTATATCTACCCCAGCGCTAAGTCTAGTGGGAGAGACAGACATTAATATAAATAAATAAATAAATTTCGGATATGTTCATAAATGCCACGGGGCTGAGGGAGGGGCAAATAAAGGGAACAAATCCAAGGACAAGGGGACACGAAAAGGAGCAGGAGAAGAGGAAATGAAGGCTTAGGAAAGACCTCTTGGAGGAGACATGTCTTCAATTAGGCTTTGAAGGTGGGGAGAGTAATTATTTGTCCAATATAACAAGGGAGTTTAGTTCGTAAAGTGGCTTCTAGTCACGATGGAGGCAAGGTCCATTCTGCTGATCCGCTGTCTAATTCTCTTCTGTCACCTGCTAAATAAAAGGATGCAGAGGTAACTTAATGGATTGTAATATCTAGCTCATTAATGTGCCTAACAAGACGCTACCTCTTCAGTGGGTTCTTTCATTACCGGCATTCTCCACGAAGCAGGAAACTGCATCAAACCTCAACCGAGAAACCGAAAGACATATCCTGGCATCAAATGTCAGACTATTACTGCTTAGTTAGTGCTTTAAAGTGGACATAACAGAGCTAAATAGGGCCCCTAGCTCTACTTCCTATCAAAAGAATAATTGTTTTACTCCTTTGCATTCATTTGGAGCTGACGGTTTTGTTGCTACAAACTAATTGCAGAAGGTAAAATGTCTCTCTCTGGCCTCGATGACATTAAGTCTCCAAATCAATCAAATTATCCCAGGGATGAGATTAAAAGTGTAGTTTATTTATATTAATGTCTAGCTCCCCCTCTAGACTGTAAGCTCGTTGTGGACAGGGAATGTGTCTGTTTATTGTTGTACTCTCCCAAGTGCTTAGTACAGTGCTCTGCACACAGTAAGAGCTCAATAAACAGAGAAGCGGCTTGGCTCAGTGGAAAGAGCCCGGGCTTTGGAGGCAGAGGTCATGGGTTCGAATGCCGACTCCGCCGCATGTCTGCTATGTGACCTTGGGCAAGTCACTTCACTTCTCTGAGCCTCAGTTCCCTCATCTGTAAAATGGGGATGAAGACTGTGAGCCCCACGAGGGACAACCTGATCACCTTGTATCCCCCCCAGCACATAGTAAGCGCTTAAGAAATGCCATCATTATTATTATTATTATTATTATAAATACAATTGAATGAAAGAATGAAAAGTCGCCTGGTACATCCTCCACCCCTGCCACATTCACCATTCAGGCACTTGTCTGCTGGCAATCTTGGGCAAGTCATTTCACTTCTCTGAGCCCTAGTCAACTGGCCCATAAAGTGGGGATTAAGACTGTGATCCCCATGTGGAACAGGGACTGTGTCCAACTCGATTTGCTTATATCTACTTCAGCATTTAGCTCAGTGCCTGGCACATAGTAAATGCTTAACAAATACCACAATAATTATTAAACTACCCCGGAAAGATAATAATAATAGTATTTGTTAAATGCTTACTATGTGCCAAGCACTGTTCTAATCAGGTTGTCCCACGTGGGGCTCACAGTCTTAATCCCCATTTTACAGATGCGGTTACTGAGGCACAGAGAAGTGAAATGACTTGTCCAGATGGTCCTGACAGTCGCTAGTACACAATTCTGCACTTGGTGAAAGCCTGGTAAATATTGATATTTCCCTGGATGACAAAAATCTCCAGGGGAGGCAAATTCACAGCCTCCCTCAAAAACTCATTCCCAAGTTTAATAACCCTTCTTACTAAGAAATGTATTACCTTAAAGTACATTTTGACTTCCTGCCTGCCCAGAACCCAAAAGGAAGATTCTGTCGGCTGTCAGATGGATTAGTTTCCGTTGACCTCATCAATGGGACCAAACCATTGAGATTTGGGGATATTGATATGTGTCTCCCCATCTAGACTGAAACCTCGTTATGGGCAGAAAATGTGTCTGCTAATTAAAATAATAATAATTGCGGTATTTGATAAGCGGTTTCTATGTGTCAGGGACTATACTAAGTTCCGGGACGGATACGAGCAAATCAAGTTGGACACACAGTCCCTGCCCCATGTGGGGCTCACAGTCTTCATCTCCATTTTACAGATGAGGTCACTGAGGCACAGAGAAGTTAAGTGACTTGCCCAAGGTCACACAGCACACATGTGGAGGAGCTGGGATTCAAACCCATGACCTGTGACTCCAAAGCCCGTGTTCTTTCCAGTGAGCCATGCTGCTTCTCTGCTTCCCTAATTATGTTGTACTGAAGCACTTTGTACACTGTTCTGCACATAGTGAGCATTTAGTAAAAACCATTGACTGATTGATTGATTGATTGATTGATTGATTGATCAGGCTGATCTGAACTCCATGGGCAAGATAAGCAGAGCCCTGATTAAGACCAAGAGACCCAGAGGGGTGGGGGAAATACGGGGGCAGGGTTTCAAAGAAGCAATAAAAGAGGAATCAAGTAAACAGAATGGGGGTGAAGGAAATGAAGAGGAAAGTCTTACAATAGAGAGATAGATGAAAAAAGAGAAGAACATATGGAGATGGAGAAGTGGAGGAGAGAGACTGAAAGAGAGATATGGATCGGTGGCATTTATTGAGTAAATAATGCATGCATAATACTGTACTAAGCCCTTATGAGAGTACCACTAATAATAATAATGATGGTATTTGTTAAGCGCTTACTATATGCAAAGCACTGTTCTAAGCACTGGGGTAGTTACAAGGTGATCACGTTGTCCCACGTGGGGCTCACAGTCTTCATCCCCATTTTACAGATGAGGGAACTATGGCACAGAGAAGTTAAGTGACATGCCCAAAGTCACACAGCTGACAAGCGGCAGAGCCGGGATTAACAATAAGAATAATAATAATAATTGCATTTATTAAATGCTTACTGTGTGCAAAGCACTGTTCTAAGCGCTGGGGAGGTTACGAGGTGATCAGGTTGTCCCACGGGGGGCTCGCAGTCTTCATCCCCATTTTACAGATGAGGGGACTGAGGCACAGAGAAGCAAAGTGACTTGCCCGAGGTCACACAGCTGACAATCGGCGGAGCCGGGATTTGAACCCATGACCTCTGACTTCAAAGCCCGGGCTCTTTCCACTAAGCCACGCTGCTTCTGTACTGTGCACAGGGTTGGTAGGCATGTTACCTAATCACAGCAAGCTTACCATCTACAGGCGGAAATAATAATGATAATGATAATGATGGCATTTGTTAAGCGCTTACTATGTGTGAAGCACTATTCTAAGCACTTGGTGGGGGGGGGATGCAAGGTGAACAGCTTGTGCTACGTGGCGCTCACAGTCTTAATCCCCATTTGACAGATGAGGTAACTGAGGCACAGAGAAGTTAAGTGACTTTCCCAAAGCCACACAGCTGACAAGTGGCAGAGTCGGGATTAGAACCCACATTACTATTAAGAAATATATTGGGGCTATGTACGTAAGAGTTGTGGGGCTGTGATTGGGGTGAATATCAAGTGTGTAGAGGGTAAAGATGAACTGAACCCCTCATCTTCCCCCACAAACCCTGTCCTCCCCCCGCCTTTCCCATCACTGTAGACAATAACTCCATTTTCCTCGTCTCAAATGCCCATAACCTTGGCGTTGTCCCTGATTCGTCTCTCTCATTCCGCCCACATATTCAATCTGTTTCCAAATCCTGTCAGTTCTACCTTTGTGATATTGCTAAAATCCACCCTTTCCTCTCCATCTAAACTGCTACCTCATTAAACCAAGCAGTCATCAATCAATCAATCGTATTTATTGAGTGCTTACTGTGTGTAGAGCACTGTACTAAGCGCTTGGGAAGTACAAGCAGTCATGCTATCCCAACTTGACTACCGTATCTGTCTCCTTGCTGACCTCATGGCCTCCCGTCTCTCCCGACTCTAGTCCATATTTCACGCTGCTGCACGGATCATTTTTCAACAGAAACATTCAGGTCAGGTCCCCCCGCTCCTCAAGAACCTTCATTGGCTGCCCATCCACCTTCATATCAAACAGAAACTCCTTACCAAAGCAGCGTGGCTCAGTGGAAAGAGCAAGGGCTTTGGAGTCAGAAGCCAGGGGTTCAAATCCCGGCTCCACCAATTGTCAGCTGCGTGCCCCTGGGCAAGTCACTTCATTTCTCTGGGCCTCAGTTCCCTCACCTGTAAAATGGGGATTAAGACTGTGAGCCCCCCACGGGACAACCTGATCACCTGGTAACCTCCCCAGTGCTTAGAACAGTGCTTTGCACATAGTAAGCACTTAATAAATACCATTATTATTATTATTATTTAAAGTAATCAATCAGCTCGCCGCATCCTACCTCAGTTCACTGATCTCCTACTACAGCCCAGCCCATTTATTCTATTCCTCTAGGACTTGCTTACTCACTGTGTCCCGCTATCTCGTCTATCTCATCACCAACACCTTTCCCACATCCTTTCCCTAAGCTGGAATTCCCTCCCCCTCCATCTATGCCAGACCACCACTCTCTCCACCTTCAAACCTTTATTGAGGTCACATCTCTTCCAAAAGGACTTCCCTGATTAAGACCTCTTTTTCCCAGCTCAGTCTCCCTTCTGCATCATTTATAATAATAATAATAATAATGGAATTTGTTAAGTGCTTACTATGTGCAAAGCAGTGTTCTAAGTGCTGGGGAGGATACAAGGTGATCAGGTAGCCCCACGTGGAGCTCACAGTCTTAATCCCCATTTTACAGATGAGGTAGTTGAGGCCTGAATCTGTGACCTTTGGACATTAAGAATAATAATAACAATAATGATAGCTTTTATTAAGCACTTACTATGTGCAAAGCACTGTTCTAAGCGCTGGGGAGATTACAAGGTGATCAGGTTGTCCCATGGGGGGCTCACATTCTTCATCCCCATTTTACAGATGAGATAACTGAGGCCCGGAGAAGTTAAGTGACTTGCCCAAAGTCACACAGCTGACAAGTGGTCGAGCTGGGATTTGAACCCATGACTTCTGACTCCAAAGCCCGGGCTCTTTCCACTGAGCCACACTGCTTCTCTGCTATTAGCTATTACATTAGCTATTACTCCTCCCCACCATTCCACAACACAGAAATACATACATATATTTAAATTATATATGATAAATTGCTTATTTACGTTAAAGTCTGTCTTCCCCTCTAGTCTGTAAACTCATTATGGGCAAGGAACATGTCCACTAATTCTGTTGTGCTGTACTCTCCCAAATGCTTAGTACAGTGATCTGCACATAATTCATGAATGAATTCATTCAATTGTATTTATTGAGCCCTTACTGTGTGCACAGCACTATACTAAGCGCTTGGGAAGTACAAGTTGGCAACATATAGAGACGGTCCCTACCCAACAGTGGGCTCACAGTCTAGAAGGGGGAGACAGAGAACAAAACGAAACATATTAACAAAATAAAATGAATAGAATAAATACGTACAAATAAAATAGAGTAATAAACCCATACGAACATATATACATATATGCAGGTGCTGTGGGGAGGGGAAGGAGGTAAGGCGGGAGGGATGGAGAGGGGGAGGAGGGGGAGAGGAAGGAGGGGGCTCAATCTGGGAAGGCCTCATAATAAGCGCTCAATAAATACTATTGACCAATCGATCGAGGGATATCCAAGTACCCAAGCCACACTGAAGGGAGAGGGAGTAGGGAGTAGATGAAAGAGGTGAGAGAGACAGAGAGGAACAGAAAAAAGAAACTGGAGAGAAACCATGTGGCCTCATGGAAAGAACACAGGCCTGAGAGTCAGAGGACCTAGGACCTCATTTCAATCCTGACCTCCTGCCTGCTGTGTGATCTTGGGCAAGTAACTTCACTTCTGCTTGCCTTAGAGAAGCAGCATAGCCTAGTGTCGAGAGCACAGACTTGGGAGTCAAGAGGTTGTGGATTCTAATCCCGGCTCTGCCACTTGTCTGCTGGGTGACCTTGGCCGAATCACTTAACTTCTCTGTGCCTTAGTTACCTCGCCGGTAAAATGGGGATTGAGACTGTGAGTCCCACGTGGGACAACCTGTAGCACATAGTAAGCACTTAACAAATACCATAATTATTTTATTATTATCATTAGTTTCTTCTTCTGTAAAATGATGCTTCAATACTCATTCTCCCTCCACAGCGAGCTTTTGTGGATCCCATTGTGAGCTCCACATGGGATGTAAACTGTATCCAACCTGGCTATTTTGTACCTTCCCCTGTGCTTAGCACCTAGTAAGTACTTAACAAATACCGCATTGTTAGGTGCTTACTATGTGCTACATTATAGGGAAGTAGAAGCACATGAAGGGATAAGAATACTACCCCAGTGTTTAGAACAATGCACGACTAGCAATGCATATAGCTAGTGTCTAACAAATACCATTATTACAGGGGAAGGGGCAGAGTATAAGGGTACGCGCATAAATAATAATAATAATAATGATGGTATTTGTTTAGTGCTTACTATGTCCCAAGCACCATTCTAAGCACTGTGGTAGATGCAAGGTAATCAGATTGTCCCTTATGGGGCTCACAGTCTTCATCCCCATTTTACAGATGAGAGAACTCGAGCACAGAGAAGTTAAGTAGCTTGCCCAATGTCACACAGCTGACGAGTGGCAGAGCCAGGATAAGAACCCATGACCTCTGACTCCCAAGCCCCTTCCACTAAGTCACGCTGCTTCTCTAGGCCGAGGAGGTGTGGGGAGGGTGAATTTAAAAGTGCTTAAGGGATACAGACCCAAATCTACAGGCAATGCAAAAGAGAGGGAAGATATGATGAGGGAGATGAGAGCGGAGAGAGAAGGCTGCTTGGAGGAGATGTGATTTTAGGGCAGTTCGGAAGATGGAGAGAGTGGTCGTCAGTCGGATGTGAAGGGGAAGAGGAGGGAGAGTAAGAGCAATTCTGAATATCAATCAGTCAATCAAGTAAACGGTATTATTGAGAAGTTACTGTGTGCAGAATACTATAGTAAGCATTTGGGAAAATTACAATGTAACAGAGTAGTGGGTAGACACATTCTCTACCCATATAGCAAAGCTTTCCCCAAATCATAAAAATAATAATAATGGCATTTGTTAAGCACTTACTATGTGCAAAGCACCGTTCTAAGCACTGGGGAGGTTATAAGGTGATCAGGTTTTCCCAGGGGGGGCTCACAGTTTCAATCCCCCTTTTACAGATGAAGTAACTGAGGCACAGAGAAGTTAAGTGACTTGCCCAAAGTCACACAGCTGACAGTGTGAGTCCACACTGTTTTAGACTGTGAGCCCACTGTTGGGTAGGGACTGTCTCTATATGTTGCCAAATTGTACTTCCCAAGCATTTAGTACAGTGCTCTGCACACAGTAAGCGCTCAATAAATACGATTGATGATGATGATGATGACAGTTGGCAGAGCCGGGATTTGAACCCATGACCTCTGACTCCAAAACCCGGGCTCTTTCCACTGAGCCACGCTGCTTCCCAAATCTATACACACCCTTCTGCGGAACCAGGCAGGCATCACTTTGGTGGGTTCTCTTTTCAGCTGCCTCTCATTCATTCATTCATTCATTCATATTTATTGAGCACTTACTGTGTGCAGACCACTGTACTAAGTGCTTGGAAAGTACAGTTCAACAACAGAGAGGCAATCCCCTGCCCACACCGGGTTTACAGTCTAGAAGACTGATTTTCCTACCGTTATAAACAACACAGCCAACCAGCTTCACAAACCTGTAGCCTTGCCATAAATCCCCAACTCACCTCTCTCATTCAACCTCCACGCTCAAGCTATTACAAAAATCCCTACAACTCTGTGCATGAGAACTGCAGGAGAAGAAACATGGCTTAGTGGAAAGAGCCCGGGCTTGGGAGTCAAAGGATGTGGATTCTAATCCCGGCTCGGCCACTTGTCTGCTGTGTGACTTTGGGCAAGCTGCTTCACTTCTCTGTGCCTCAGTTACCTCATCTGTAAAATGGGGATTAAGAATCTGAGCCCCATGTGGGTTGTACTTCCCAAGCGGCTCAGTGGAAAGAGCCCGGGCGTTGGAGTCAGGGGTCATGGATTCAAATTCTGCCTCCCCTGCTTGTCAGCTGTGTGACTGGGCAAGTCACTTAACTTCTCTGGGCCTCAGTTCCCTCATCTGTCAAATGGGGATGAAGACTGTGAGCCCCCCGGGGAACAACCTGATCACCTTGTAACCTCCCCAGCGCTTAGAACAGTGCTTTGCACATAGTAAGTGCTTAATAAATGCCATTATTATTATTATTATATTATTATTAACTTCTCTGGGCCTCAGTTCCCTCATCTGTCAAATGGGGATGAAGACTGTGAGCCCCCAGTGGGACAACCTGATCACCTTATAACCTCCCCAGAGCTTAGAACAGTGCTTTGCACATAGTAAGCATCTAATAAATGCCATTATTTTTATTGTTATTACAGCGCTCTGCACACAGTAAGTGCTCAATAAATATGATTGAATGAATGAATGACAATCTGATTACCTTGTATCTAACCAAGCGCTTAGAACAGTGCTTGGCACATAGTAAGTGCTTAACAAGTACCATAATTATTATATCCACACTTGGCTAGCTGCCCCTTAAGCACTTTGTTATGCACCCCAGACCTGCAGTACTTAATCTAAATATTCTTATATTCTACTATTTCCCCTACCCCGATTCTATTTTCATGTCTGCCTTCCCCTATTGACTGTAAGCTCCTTGCAGACAAGAATCGCATCTACCAACTCCGTTGTACTTTCCCAAGTACATAGTACAGAACTCTGCACACTGTACATTCCCAATGAATACCACAGATTGATTGATGATTAGGCTGAAATTGCAAAGATTGATTGATTATTAGGCTGAAATTGCAACTCAGATTATGGTTAAGAATAGAAAATTCAGCAGGCCCCAAAGCCCGGAATGAGAAAACTACAAGAGCTGAAACTCTCTGTGTCAGCAGTTGAAGTCAAACGAGCAACCTACGACAGGGTATAAGTGCATAATTCTTCGTGTTCGAAAAGATAGACAGGTACATAGCATTTTCTCCCGAGCTACTTTCTAAGAACAAAAAAAGTATTGCTCTTTTACAATCACTTGTCCCAGTAGTTTTCCCTTAAGCAGCTGAAGATCTCATATCCTACCTCATCAACAGTTCTCTGAGACACGGAGGAATACCTGCTGCGATGCTTGTCCTAGAAATGTTGTAAATGAAATTCCCAGGCACTTCTGGATGTGTGAGATAAACTGACAGTTAATTTAAAATTTGTGGTTCTTGGCTTTGATAAGATTCTATTTTTTTTTAATGGTGTTTGCTAAGCACTTACTACGTGCCAGGCCCTGTACTAAGCTCTGGGATAGATATAATCTCATCAGGTTGGACACAGTCCATGTCCAACATGGGGCTCGCGGTCTTAATTCCCATTTTACTGATGACGTAACTGAGGCGCAGAGAAATTAAGTGACATTCAGGAGGTCACAGAGCAGACAAGTGGGGGATTTGTACACCCTTACAATGATTTGGTGGGTGTCTAAAGGATAGAATTCCCTCTCAGGGTCGCACCTGGAGAGTTTCCAGTACTCTATACCAGTCTCAGCTACAGGAGGGTGAGTCCAACAGAGGCATAACCATTCCATTCCAAGCTTGGGCAGTGGTTAGCAAGGGGAAGGCAATCTGCCACAAGTCAAACTCACCTGTGCTGGGCAACAGAGTCATGGGAGAGAGTCTAGGGCATAGACTCATTTAATGCATGGAAGGAGGCCATGGTAAACCACCTCCGTATTTTTACCAAGAAAGCTCTGGATCCACTACCAGAAGGATTGCAGATTCATTCATTCAATCGTATTTATTGAGCGCTTACTGTGTGCAGAGCACTGTACTAAGCACTTGGGAAGTCCAAGTTGGCAACATATAGAGACGGTCCCTACCCAACAGCGGGCTCACAGTCTAGAAGATAATTTCTGGATAATTTCTTCTAAAAATACCTCTGAATCAGTATCTGCCCGTACCCCACCAGCGACTGCCCGTCCGCCTCAGCATCGAACTCAAACCGCTTCCCGCCGGCTTTTGGACAGTCAATCGTCTCACTCCCTCCCACCTCACCTCGCTGATATCTTGCCACAACCCAGACTGCCCACTTGGCTCCCCTAATAGTAATAATGGCATTTATTAAGTGCTTACTACGCGCCAAGCACTGTTCTAAGCACTGGAGAGGTTACAAGCTGATCAGGTTGTCCCACAGGGGGCTCACAGTATTAATCCTCATTTTACAAATGAGGGAACTGAGGCCCAGAGAAGTGAAGTGACTTGCCCAAAGTCACACAGCTGACAATTGACGGAGCCGGGATTCGAACACATGACTTCGGACTCCAAAGCCCAGGCTCTTGCAGATGGAGAGCAGGCCATTCTGGGAGAGTTGTGTCCATGGTGTCGCTCTGGTTCGGAAATGACTCAACAACAAGGGAGTTAGGAGGCCTGGGTTCTAATCCCAGCTCCACCACATATCTGCTGAGTGACCTTGGGGAAGTCACTTCACTTCTCTGGGCCTCCATTACCTCATCTGTAAAATGGGGATTAAGACAGTGAGGCCCATGTGGGACATTGACTGTGTCCTACCTGATTAGACTCCCCCTTTTAGACTGTGAGCCCACTGTTGGGTAGGGACTGTCTCTATATGTTGCCAATTTGTACTTCCCAAGCGCTTAGTACAGTGCTCTACACATAGTAAGCGCTCAATAAATACGATTGATGATGATGATGATGATGATTAGGTTGTATCTACCCTGCCATGTCAAGAACTTATAATTAGCATTAAAAAATGACATGCCCTTAATTTCAGCATTCAAATTCGAGAGTCTAAGACCCCTGAGGGCAGTTACTATGCCTAGCATATTCCATGCAGACTTGGGATGTGACATTTAACAAAATACCATCTTTGTGACTCAAGATGCTTTATGTAACAGATTACACTCTTCTCCAGTTCCCTAAATTCCACCCATGTATTTCCAGAGGAAAGTAGAATTTAAGCATCCCACAGGGAGGTGATGAATGCCAGAATGGCTGGGATGTTATTGAGGAGAAATTCACCAGAGAAAGAATGATCAGATTTGTAAATAAGAAATGAATATCTCTTTGTAAACCAGGGATTTTGCCAATGATTTGATAATAATAATAATGGTATTTAAGTGCTTACTATGTGCCAAGCACTGTTGTAAACACTGAAGGCAATTTCACAGAAAATAAATCGTCTCTAATGGTATTAAACAAAAAATACTGGCCTTGTATGTACAGGAAAGTTGCCTCGTATCCTGGGGAAAACAGTTTGGTGTTTTTCTCTGGGCATTGTCCTTTCAACACAGGCTTGGCAAACCTCCAAAGCCTGGAGAGTTCTCAGATTTACTGCTAATTAATCACCTAGGAGACCAAACCCATATTTTCCTGAGTTCAGACACTCAGAGAGGTTGAGAGGGACAACATTTGGGCGTTTTGATTTCATGATAATTGAAGTGTCCTGGTCCCTTCTTTCCACTGTTAGTTGTGTTCCTTCCTTATTTCCAGAATTCGATCAAGTTTGTAGCAAGCAATTTTCTTCTCTAAGGCAAGGAACACTTCTAAAAGGAATTTTATTTTCTCCAAAAGGGAACATAAGAGCCTTCAGGTGTTGGCTATATCCTGTTTCCTTAAAGCCAATGTAGCTATGGAACAGAAATGACTACCCTACAGAAAATCAATCAATCAATCAATCAATCGTATTTATTGAGCGCTTACTATGTGCAGAGCACTGTACTAAGCGCTTGGGAAGTACAAATTGGCATCACATAGAGACAGTCCCTACCCAACAGTGGGCTCACAGTCTAAAAGGGGGAGACAGAGAACAGAACCAAACATACCAACAAAATAAAATAAGTAGGATAGGAATGTACAAGTAAAATAAATAAATAAATAAATAAATAAATAGAGTAATAAATATGTACAACCATATATACATATATACAGGTGCTGTGGGGAAGGGAAGGAGGTAAGACGGGGGGATGGAGAGGGGGACGAGGGGGAGAGGAAAGAAGGGGCTCAGTCTGGGAAGGCCTCCTGGAGGAGGTGAGCTCTCAGCAGGGCCTTGAATCATTTAATGTTTGAACTTTTTAAAACAATGTTTATATTTTAGGCCACTGATTCTCAAATAGTATCCTTAAATGACCTGATCTTGAGGTTTCCTGTGATTCCTCATAATTCCCACCTCCCCTCTCATCAACAAAAATGAGACGCCGTGTGGCATTGTGGATAGACCATGGGCCTGGAAATCAGAAGTTCATGGGTTCAAATCCCATCCCGCCACTTGTCTGCGGTGTGACCATGGGCAAGTCGCTTCACTTCTCTGTGCCTCAGTTACCTCATCTGTGAAATGGCAATTGAGACTGTAAGCCACTCAAGGGACAAGGACTGTGTCCAACCTGATTTGCTTAAATCCACCCCAGTGCTTAGAACGGTGCCTGGCACATAGTGCTTAATAAATACTGTAATTAAAAAACCATAAAAAATTTTACAAACAATCTGTATGATCTCTGCTCTGTTGAGTAGAGGAAACCAAGAGGAAAAGACATCCAAGCATGGAAAAGAAAACAGGGTGGTAAAGCAGAGCACCAAGTGATAAAATGAAGCAGTGATAACAGAATTGATTAATAGATTTCCTACTCCCTAGGAACTGGCTTGCCCTTTTAGTGCAGTGCTCTGCACACAATCAATCAATCGTATTTATTGAGCGATTACTGTGTGCAGAGCACTGTACTAAGCGCTTGGGAAGTACAAGTTGGCAACATATAGAGACGGTCCCTACCCAACAGTGGGCTCACAGTCTAGAAGGTGGGCTCACAGTGAGTGCTTAATACATTCTGTCATTACTACTAAGAAAACTACCATTATTTTAGGCCTTAGATGGTCCCATGAGCTGGGTTGGTTGAATCCAGCTGTACAGATTCTTTTTCCTTTGTTCTTTGCTTTTTCTTGTTTTATGCCTTTGAATCGATTCTGACCCACAGCTACACAATGGACACATCTCTCCCAGAATGCTCCGCTCTCCATCTGCAGTCATTCTGGTTGCGGATCCAGATAGTTTTCTTGGTAAAAATACAGAAGTGGTTGACCATTTCCACGCAGTAACTTGAGTCTCCTCCCTCCACTCTCTCTCCTGCTGCTGCTGCCCAGCATGGCTGAGTTTTGACTTGTAGCATATTGCCTGCCACTCACTAGCCACTGCCCAGGCTAGGAATGGAAAGAGTAGGCCCCTGCTTGACTCTCCCTCCCATAGTAGAGACTGGTTGAGTACTGGAAACTCTCCAGGTGTGACCCCGAGAGGGGATGTTCTTTGTTTTAGCTTTAATAAGCTTCCCAAACAGAGCCCCTTCCTTCCTCTCCCCCTCCTCCCCCTCCCCCCGCCTTACCTCCTTCCCCTCCCCACAGTACCTGTATATATGCATATATATTTGTAAGTATTTTTTACTCTATGTATTTATTTATTTTATTTCTACATATTTATTCTATTTATTTTATTTTGTTAATATGTTTTGTTTTGTTCTCTGTCTCCCCCTTCTAGACTGTGAGCCCGCTGTTGGGTAGGGACCGTCTCTATATGTTGCCAACTTGGACTTCCCAAGTGCTTAGTACAGTGCTCTGCACACAGTAAGTGCTCAATAAATTCGATTGAATGAATGAATAATAAAGCCCAAACACAGAACCTGAAAATGTATGTTGGCCTTACCTACGCAGCTGCTGGAGCTCCTGTTTATTGATTGAACAAAGATGCTCAGCCATTTAAAGGGACAGTCGCCCTTTCAAATTTTCCACGCTGTCTCTAGACTGGAAGCTCGTTAATAATGATGGCGTTTGTTAAGCACTTACTATGTGTCAAGCACTTTTCTAAGCATTGGAGTAGAATACAGGCAAATCAGGTTGGACATGGGCCCTGTCCCAAGTAGGATTCACAGTCTTAATCCCCATTTTACAGATGAGGTTACTGAGGCACAGGAAAGTTAAGCGACTTGCCCGAGATCGCACAGCAAACAAGTGGCAGAGCTGGGATTAGAACCCAGATCCTTCTGACTCTATTCACTAGGGCATGCTCCTTCTGTGTCTGCTAATTCTACTGTATTGTACTCTCCCAGGTGCTTAGTATAGTGCACAACACATAGTAAATGCTAAATAGGTAGGATTGA
Source organism: Tachyglossus aculeatus (assembly GCF_015852505.1). Taxonomy (NCBI): domain Eukaryota; kingdom Metazoa; phylum Chordata; class Mammalia; order Monotremata; family Tachyglossidae; genus Tachyglossus; species Tachyglossus aculeatus. Next base: position 146,066,237 of record NC_052067.1, on the reverse strand, counting down.
TTGAGTCATTCATTCATTCAATTGTATTTATTGAACTCTTACTGCATGCAGAGCACTGTGTTCAGCACTTGGGAAACTACAATATGACTATAAAGAGAGAAAATCCCTGCCCACAAGGAGCTTCCTTGTTGCAAACTCTCTTCCTCCCTTCAAGGCCCTACTGAGAGCTCACCTCCTCCAGGAGGCCTTCCCACACTGAGCCCCCACCTTCCTCTCCCCCTCTTCCCCCTCCCCATCCCCCCCACCTTACCTCCTTCCCCTCCCCACAGCACCTGTATATATGTATATATGTTTGTATGGATTTATTACTCTATTTATTTTACTTGTACATATTTATTCTATTTATTTTATTTTGTTAATATGTTTTGTTTTGTTCTCTGTCTCCCCCTTCTAGACTGTGAGCCCACTGTTGGGTAGGGACCATCTCTATATGTTGCCAACTTGTACTTCCCAAGCGCTTAGTACAGTGCTCTGCACACAATAAGCACTTAATAAATACGATTGAATGAATGAATCCATTGGAGGGTTGCATAAAATTGGAAGTTCCTTGTGATTAGGGACCAATTCTTTCGACTGCTATTGTACTTTCCTAAGCACTTGGCATCGAGTCCTGTACTTCATAAGCATTTCTGCAGTGCTCTGGCACCTTCTCCCCAGTCCAATGCCTCTTGCAAAATAAAGCAGAGAAAGATAAAGCATTCCTGTCCATTCTGATCTACCTAATAATAATAATATAATAATAATAATGATGGCATTTATTGATTGATTGCATACTATGGGCAAAGCACTGTTCTAAGCGCTGGGGAGGTTGTCCCCTGTGGGGCTCACAATCTTCATCCCCATTTTACAGATGAGGGAACTGTGGCCCAGAGAAGTGAAGTGACTTACCCAAAGTCACACAGCTGACAATTGGCGGAGCCGGGATTTGAACCCATGACCGCTGACTCCAAAGAACGGGCTCTTTCCACTGAGCCACTCTGCTTCTAATAGAAACGTTCTAAGAATTAGCTCAACAAGAGTGTGAATGGTGAATGTTAATGCAATTTAAAAAAACCCTAGATATGACATGTTTTCAGAGAATACAGTGTTTCTCACAACTTGGCACATTCAAATGCGAAAATATGAGGGCGATTGGAACTCAAAAATTGCTTTCTGGATGTGGAAGCAGAACAGTAGATCAAATAATAATAACAATGATAATAATGGAATTTATTAAGCACTTACTATGTGCAAACTACTGTTCTAAGCGCTGGGGAGGTTACAAGGTGATCAGGTTATCCCATGGGGGGCTCACAGTCTTAATCCCCATTTTACAGATGAGGTAACCGAGGCACAGAGAAGTTAAGTGACTTAACCAAAGTCACACAGCTGACAATTGGCAGAGCTGGGATTTGAACCCATCACCTCTGACTCCAAAGCCCAGGCTCTTTCCATTGAGCCATGCTGCTTCTAATAGAAATGTTCTAAGAATTAGCTCAACAAGAGTGTGAATGGTGAATATTAATGCAATTGAAAAAAACCGTAGATATGACATGTTTTCAGATAATACAGTGTTTCTCACAACTTGGCACATTCAAATGCAAAAATATGAGGGGGAATGGAACTCAAAAATTGCTTTCTGGACGCGGAAGCAGATCAGTAGATCAAATGTCTGCTTCAAATCTGTAACTGTGACAACATAAAGAAATCACGACTATTAGAGCACTTGGGAATAAGGGGCAATTGGAGGTTTAATATGATGTATATTCTGGAGAAAATAAGCGCTATGGTCACTCAGAAACATCCACTAAGGAAGACTGAGGCCCAAGATAAATGGAAAGAAGTAAGAAAGGTTGAATAGGATGGAGCTAAAATTGTTTTGAGAATAACTGATCCAAATTGAGAGAAGTTTAAATATTCCTGTCAAAGAAAGGGATCACTAATGAACAGATTTCTCCATTTTAGGGAAGTGGCATGACATTACCATGAGAAAATGGGCCTGAGGGTCAGAGAAACCTAGGTTCTGATCCCAGCTCTGCTACTTACCTGCTGTGTGACCTGCAAAATGGGAATTCAAAAACCTGCTCACCCTCCTATTATGACTGGGAAACCCCTACGTGAATGGATTATCTTGTATCTATCCCAGATATAATAATAATAATGGCATTTATTAAGTACTTACTACATGCAAAGCACTGTTCTAAGTGCTGGGGAGGTTACAAGATGATCAGATTGTCCCCACAGAGCCTCACAGTCTTATACCCCATTTTACAGATGAGGTAACCAATGTACAGAGGAGTTAAGTGACTTGCCCAAAGACATACAGTTGACAATTGGCGGAGCCAGGATTTGAACCCATGACCTCTGACTCCAAAGCCCGGGCTCTTTCCACTGAGCCACGCTGCTTCTCATGATTTCGGTAGGGTTGTGCTGATGGGGAGAGCAGTGGACTGTCAGATAGGAAGGGGGAGGGAATTTCAGGTCAGAGGAAGGATGTGGGGAAGGGGTCAGTGGCAAACACTAAGCACTTAGTACAGTGCTCTGCACACAGTAAGCGCTCAATAAATGCGATTGATGATGAAGATAGACAAAATCGAGGTTGGTGTTAGAAGAGTGAAATGTGCCAGTTGCATTGTAATAGATCTGCAAACTAAGGTAATCTCCAAGGCCCAGGAGTTAGAGGACCTGGGTTCTAATCTCTGCTCTGCCACTCATCTGCTGTATGACCTTGGGCATGTCACTTAACTTCTCTGTGCTATTTACCTCATCTATAAAATGGGGATAAACACTGTGACTCTCATGTGGGACATGGACTATGTTCAACCGGATTAGCCTGTATCTATCCCAGAGCTTCGTACAGAGCCTGGCACATAGTAAATGCTTAACAAATTGTACATATTTACAATTTTTTTATAGTTACAATATTTTATGTAATATTTACATATAATTGTACATATTTCTTGTACGTATACTATTCTATTTGTTTTATTTTGTTAGTTTGTTTTGTTGTCTGTCTCCCCCTTCTAGATGGTGAGCCCGCTGTTGGGTAGGGACCGTCTCTACATGTTGCCAACTTGTACAGTGCCCTGCACATAGTAAGCGCTCAATAAATACAATTGAACAAATGAATGAATGAACAAATGCCATGAAGAAAAAAAATAGGAGGAGGAAGGGAGAAGAGCTGATTGGGTGCTTCCTTCAGCTAGCGTGAATAAATTATTCATTCATTCATTCATTCAATCGTATTTATTGAGTGCATACTGTGTGCAGATCACTGTACTAAGCGCTTGGGAAGTACAAGTCGGCAACATATAGAGACGATCCCTACCCAACAGTGGGCTCACAGTCTTGAAGGGGGAGACAGACAACAAAACAAAACATTAGGGCAAGTTACAAGTCCATACTGCTTCCCCTGGGCCATGACTAAGGCTGGCAACTTTTATTTATTAATTTCATTTTTTTAATGGTTTTTGTTAAGTGCCTAGTATGCGCCAGACACCATACTAAGCACTGGGGCGGTTAAAAACAAATAGGGTTGACCACATACCCTTGTCTCCATATGGGGCTCACAGTCCTAACCCCCACTTTACAGATGAGGTGTAGAGAAGCAGCTTGGCTTAGTGGAAAGAGCACAGGCTTGGGAGTCAGAGGTCATGAGTTCTAATTCCACCTCTGCCACTTGTCAGCTGGGTGACATGGGCAAGTCACTTCAGTTCTCTGTGCCTCAGTCACCTAGCTGTAAAATAGGGATTTAGACTGTAAGCCCCATGTGGGACAACATGGTTACCTTGTATCTACCCCGGCACTTTGAACAGTGCTTGGCACATAGTAAACACTTAACAAATAACGTCATGAATATTATTATTATGAGGAAACTGAGACCCAGAGAAGTAAAGTGACTTGCCCAAGGTCTCACAGCTAACAAGTGGTAGAACCAGGACCTCTGATACGGACTCCCAGGACCGTGCTCTTTCCACCAAGCCAAGCTGCTCCTCTAGACCTCATCTGTAAAGTGGGGGCTAAGACTATGAGTAAGTGGGGGGGGGGGGGGCGGGGGGGTACGACTCTTTCCACTAGACCATGCAGTTTCTCAATTGATTGAATCCCCATGCTGATTTTTAATTGTACAAGTGACAAAAATGAGTTAAAAAATGGTCACTTCTTTAGAGTCTGTAAAAATATTTGTGGCTCCAAATATGGGGCTCACCACACCTGGTTAGTGATAAGAGGAATCCCATTTACTCTAAGGTGCAGTCTAATAATAATAATAATAATAATAATAATAATAATAATAATAATAATAATAATAACAATGGTATTTAAGTACTTACTATGTGCCGAGCACTGTTCTAAGCACTGGGGGGATACAAGGTAATCAGGATGTCCCATGTGGGGCTCACGGTCTTAATCCCCATTTTACAGATGAGGGAACTGAGGCCCAGAGAAGTAAAGTGATTTGCCCAAGTGATTCACTCAGCTGACAACCGGCAGTAAACCTCTGATTCCCAAGCCCAGGCTCTTTCCACTGAGCCATGCTGCCTCTCAGATGCCCCCTGCAGAGCCCCCCTGACTGACCAGAAGCCCAGGGAGGGAAGACCATGGAGCAGCCCTGGTTGCCAGGGCAATGGTGAAAGCTCAGATTCCCCTTTCCCAGAAGGACCAGAAGGGAGTTCATTGCGGCCAGTCAATAGTGATGGTGGCAACTTCCAGCTCCAGAGCATGACCAATTCACTTGTCTCAGTAACCTCTAGATTACTGTAAACTCATTCTGCTGCAGGAATCTGTTTATAATCCCGGCTCTGCCACTTGTCTCCTGTGAGACCTTGGCCAAGTCACTTCACTTCCCTGTGCCTCAGTCACCTCATCTGGAAAATGAGGAGTGAGACAGTGAGCCCCACGTGGGATAGGGATTGTGTCCAACCTGATTTGCTTGTATCCACCCCAGGACTTAGTACAGTGCCTGGCACATAGTGAGCGCTTAACAATTACCACAACTATTATTATTATTATTATTGTCGTTCTGTTGTGCTCTCCCAAGTGCTTAGTTCAGTGCTCTGCACACAGTAAGCACTCAATAAATAAAAAATGTATGTAAAAAATGTAAAATGGGGTCTGTGAGCCCCACGTGGGACAACTTGACTACCTTGTATCTACCCCAGCACTTAGAACAGTGCTTTGCACATAGTAAGCGCTTAATAAATGCCATTATTATTATTATTATTATTAATAATAATAATAATAATAAATACGATCAAATGAATGAAGCAGCCATGGCTGGACAGTTGAGTAAGCAGCTAACTTCCTTCTCCTCCTCTGCCTGTTCATTGCACTGTGGGCTCCAGCCATGAGCTCCTGCAGAACATAGAGTTCCTCCTCTCCGGCCTGGTATTCTTCCCCCTCATTTTTCACCTTAGGGTCACCTGGCTCCTTCTCCCCACCCTGCTTTTTCAAAGGATGCACTGAGAATTGCACCCTGCCTTGCTGTAAGGAGGAGAGAAGAGAGAGAGAGAGAGAAAGAGGAAGAGAAATCCTGTCCACTCCCCTTTTCTTTTCTCCCTTCCTTCAATCTCTCAATCACATTTATTGAGCACTTATTGGGTGTAGAGCACTGTTCTAGGAGCTTGAGGGAGCATAATAATAATAATAATGATGATGGTATTTTTTAAGCACTTACTATGTGCAAAGCACTGTTCTAAGCTCTCAGGGGAATACAATGTGATCGGGTTGTCCCACGCGGGGCTCACAGTCTTAATCCCCATTTTACTACAGTTGAGGTAACCAAGGCACAGAGGAGTGAAGTGACTTGCCCAAAGTCACACAGCTGACAACTGGCAGAGCCAGGATTAGAACCCATGACCTCTGACTCCCAAGCCCAGGCTCTTTCCACTGAGCCATGCTGCTTCCCATGATATAACACAACTGGCAGATGTGTTCCCTACCCATAATGGCCCTCTTTCACCATTTTCATTCACTCATTCATTTGATCATAGCCCATTGTTGAGTAGGGACTGTCTCTGTATGATGCCGATTTGTACTTCCCAAGCGCTTAGTATAGTTCTCTGCACACAGTAAGCCCTCAATAAATACGATTGAATGAATGAATGAACTGAGCACTTAAGGAGAGCAGAGCACTGTAATAATAATAATAATAATAATAATAGCATTTATTAAGTGCTTACTATGTGCAAAGCACTGTTCTAAACGCTGGAGAGGTTATAAGGTGATCAAGTTGTCCCCCATGAGGCTTAAAGTCTAAATCCCTATTTTACAGCTAGGTGACTGAGGCACAGAGAAGTGAAGTGACTTGCCCAAAGTCACCCAGCTGACAATTGGCAGAGGAGGGATTTGAACCCATGACCTCTGATTCCAAAACCTGTACTCTTTCCACTGAGCCATGCTGCTTCTCTACACTAAGTGTGTTAAGCTCTTGGGTAGGTACTGTACAACAATAAACAGTGACATTCCCTGCCCACAACAAGCTCACAGTCTAGAGGAGGGGAGGTAGACATCGATACAAATAAATGAAATTAGAGATATGTATGTATGTATATATGTTTGCACATATTTATTACTCTATTTTACTTGTACATATTTATTCTATTTATTTATTTGGTTTATATGTTTTGTTTTGTTGTCTGTCTCCCCATTCTGGACTGTGAGCCCACTGTTGGGTAGGGACCGTCTCTATATGTTGCAAACTTGTATGTCCCAAGTGCTTAGTGCAGTGCTCTGCACACAGTAAGCACTCAATAAATACGATTGAATGAATGAATGAATGAATTTAAGTGCTTTGCAGCTGGAAGAGGGGAAGAGAAAAGGGAGCAAATCAGGGCCACATGGAAGTAGTGGGAAATGAGGAAAAGTGGAGCTTAGTCTGAAAGGCCTCTTGGCGGAGATGTGTCTTCAGTAAGGCTTTGAAGTGGGGAGAGTGGTTGTTTCTCGGATTTGAGGAGGGAGGGCATTCCAGGCCGGAGGCAGGACGTGAGTTAGTATTCGGCGGTGATACAGGCAAGCTAGAGGCACAGTGAGAGGGTTAGTACTTTCCTTTCCCCTGATCTTCTCCATCCCCCTCCTTCCTCCTTTCTTCTCCCCGACTCTCAGTTATCAATTTGCTTGCATTCTCCTCAGCGCTTCATACAGTTCCAGGCACACAGTAAGCACTTTACAAAAAGCCATCATTATTATTATTATTTTCCTCCCCACCTATGTTGCCTTCTCCCTTTCCTCCTCCTTTCAATGCCCCATGTTTCCCCTGTCTCCTCCTTACTTCCCACCCTCCTTCTCTCCTCTCTACCTTCATACCTACCTTCATACCTCCAGGAGGCCTTCCCAGACTGAGCCCCTTCCTTCCTCTCCCCCTCGTCCCCCTCTCCATCCCCCCATCTTACCTCCTTCCCTTCCCCACAGCACCTGTATATATGTATATATGGTTGTACGTATTTATTACTCTATTTATTTATTTATTTATTTATTTTACTTGTACATTTCTATCCTATTTATTTTATTTTGTTGGTATGTTTGGTTCTGTTCTCTGTCTCCCCCTTTTAGACTGTGAGCCCACTGTTGGGTAGGGACTGTCTCTATATGTTGCCAATTTGTACTTCCCAAGTGCTTAGTACAGTGCTCTGCACATAGTAAGCGCTCAATAAATACGATTGATTGATTGATTGATTGATCCCCCAGACCAGTTTCCCTAGAGGGGAGAAGAGTCAGGGGCTACCATTGAGAGCTCCGTGGCTAGTGGTGTACTGGCCGGGAAAGAAAGAAGGGAAGAGAGAAAGTTTCTAGGCAAATTCTAGTCTCCCTCAGTGCCCTTCTGCCACCCTCACCCCTCTGGGTTTGCGAAGCAAATAGGCACTGAAGATCATCTAGTTATGGGCCAAATAGATGCCACAACCAATACCCAATTAGCATTTTACATGATGGAAACTGATGACAGTGAAGATGTTTGACAATGAGCAATTACTTTCATACAGCTTGGAAAAATTTTGCTCCGCACTTGGCCATCCTGCTCATGACTACGTTAGCCAAATAAAGCATCGCAAACACAGAGCACACCTTTTACATCTGGCATTTAACTATCTAAGTTCAGACTATTGGCTTTTGTTTCCTTTTGGGGATTCTTTTTAATTTTAAGAAGCAGATTGGACTTGTCACCACGCGCCCCCTGGGAGATTTCCCAGACTCTTAAAATCTTGGTAGCGGAAGTGACTTTCAAAGGTCATCTAATCCATCCCTCCATCTCAAATGCTCTCTTCTGAATTTTCTCCTAATTTTCCAGATCTCTTTGTGAATGGAGAGCCGCAGACTGGGCTCAAGATACTGGCAAAATCTATCTATTTTAGAGCATGATATAGGGATTAACTCTTGATTTCCCTTTATGAATCTCAGTAATGTAACTGTTTTTAAATTACACTGCTACATTGCTGTCTTCTGGTCAGTTTATTATCCTCTTCAGCATTCGGGAGATTTTATTTTTTAGCCCTAACAACTCTTCCTGGTTCATATATTACACTTTTTTTCCCCTCCCTCCTCTGTGTTCCTACAATTTCATTGTTTATTTATAAGCACTTTCAGCTTGCCAAGGAAGTTTGGAAATCTGGTTCTATCTTGTATGCTACCATTCATTCCTTCCACAGTTTGAGGCCATTTTGATAATGACAATAACAATAATAGCAGTGTGGCCTGGTGGAAAGAGCATGGGCCTGGGAATCAGGGTCAGAGGATCTGGGTTCTAAACCCAGCTCCACCACTTGTCTGCTGTGTGACCTTCGGCAAGTCACTTCACTTCTCTGTTCCCCCGTTAGCTCATCTGTAAAATGAAGATTGCACCCTACTCCCTCCTTCCTACGATGTGAGCCCCATATGGGACAAGGACTGTGTCCAGCCTGATTATCTTGCATCTACCCTACCACTGAGTACAGTCCTTGGTGCCTAATAATAATAATGATGGTATTTGTTAAGCGCTTACTATGTGCCAAGCACTGTTCTAAGTGCTGGAGTAGAAACAAGGTAGCAGGTTGTCCCATGTTATGATTTAAGGGTAAAGTAATAGCCTAGTGGATAGAGCTCAGTTGAGTCAGAAGGACCTGGGTTCTAATCCTGGTTCTGCCACTTGTCTGCTGTATGACCTTGAGTAAATCACATAACCTCTCTGTGCCTCAGTTACCTCATTGGTAAAATGGGGATTGAGACTCGGAGCCCTATGTGGGACAGGGACTGTGTCCAACTGGATTACTTTGTATCTACCCCAGTGCTAAGTACAGTGCCTGGCACTTAATAAGTGCTTAACAAATGTCATTATCACTATTATCACTATTATTATTATTATTATTAAGTGGGGTAAGGAGTCCTTACAATCTGTGTATATTGAGACTCCCACAGTAATAATAATGATGGCATTTATTAAGCACTTATTATGTGCAAAGCACTGTTCTAAGTGCTGGGGAGGTTACAAAGTGATCAGGTTGTCCCACGGGGGGCTTACAATCTTATTCCCCATTTTACGGATGAGGGAACTAAGGTCCAGAGAAGTGAAGTGACTTGCCCAAAGTCATACAGCTGACAATCGGCAGAGCCGGGATTTGAACCCAAGACCTCTGACTCCAAAGCCCGGGCTCTTTCCACTGAGCCATGCTGCTTCTCATAAATACTGCTTCGCAGTTCTTAATACAATACTTGGCATATAATAAGAACTCAATAGATACCACAATTATTATTTTTATTATTAAAAGTGGGCACTTGACAAATTCTACCAATTTAAAAACCTGAACTAAAAGATTTCTCAAGGTCTCTTCTATCCCTGAGGAACTAAAACTCAGTGACCTAAATTACAATGATAAAAGAAAAAACTCATACTTGAATTGCTTAGGTTTCTTCTTTCATTCTTCATTAAAGCAGCATTAGGCAATAAGGTTCTAAATCTTTCAAGGGCTTTAAAGTTTCACCTGGGGCTACCAGTCTTCCGTGGTTACTCATTTTAGCCTAGGAAGTATCTTATTTCTCAGTCATTAGTCTTCTGAAATATCTACTTTAGCTCCTTGTGGATTGAGGGAAAGGGAACTATACTATCCTTCTTAGATCCACAGTTCATTTAGAATACTTCAGTCTCTCATTTTTATTGAAACAGAAATGCAGAAGTAGCTCTTGCCAAAACACAAGAAAATCTATCAAAATCAATGGAAATGACACCTCCAAGTTTCAAATTGAACGTGTTACAAAGGAAATGAGATCCCCAAATCACCAGTAATTTAATATATGCAGATTCATCGCAGACTCAAAGAGGTCATTTTTTTATATATAAAGAGCCCTGACATTACTTATCTATGCAGTTAAAGCATAATAATAAAAAATAATAATAATGACATGACATGTTAAGTGATCAACCTGGAAGAGGGCAAGAGTTTCTCCTTTCAAGTATTCTTCTTTCTCCCCCTCTAGACTGTAAGCTCACTGTAGGCAGGGAACATGTCTCCCAACTCTGTCGTATCATACTCTCCCAAGCACTTAGTACAGTGCTCTGCACACAGTAAGTGCTCAATAAATATGATTGAATGCCCTTTTACACATAACTGCGGGCACGAACCCTCTTCAAGAATGCGTATTTCCAGCCCAGAGAAAAGGAAAATCATCAATTCCCATTCTATTCCCTCAAGCACTAGAGCAGCATGTGGATAGGAAGCTATGTCCATTTGAATTTATTAAGCATTTCCAACCTACCTGTCCAAAGGCATACTCCACAGTTCAGCTGTGATGCCTTCTTCAAAAATGTGACTATATCATGAAGGGCTATTTTTCCCAAATATTTACATGAACCAGCCCCAGTGTGATCAGCGGCCCCGCAAGAGGAAATCTGATTGTGCTGTAAATCCTTCCACATCAACCCTATCTTCTCATTTGTTCCCCTGCCCACCCACCTCCTCTTGTCTCTGCAACTCCATGGTCTAACATTTTTAATAACAAAAATAATAATAATTATAATAATAATGGCTTTGGTTAAGACTTTACTGTAAAATGTGCCAATCATGGGATTAAGCCCTGGGGTAGATACAAGGTAATCAGGTTAGACAAAGACCCACATGAGGCTCACAGTCTGAGTAGGACTGCCTTGCTTTTCTCTTGACTTTAAACTCCTCTCAAGACTGTAAAATTGTTGTGGGTAGGGAGTGTGTCTGTCTACTTTTGATTGTACTCTCCTAAGCGCTTAGTACACTGCTTTGCACATGGTAAACAATCAATAAATAAAATTAAATATGACTAAATGAATCTTCTCCCCACCTCCTAGCCTTGGGTTTTAATCCCACTCAGCCGGTAGTAGATTGAAGTACGGACAGGAGAGGGGAGAGCCTGGAAGGCGGGAGGTCAATGAGGAGGCTGACGCAGTAGTCGAGATGGGATTTTTTTAAATGACAATAATAATGATGGCATTTGCTAAGCGCTTACTATGTGTTAAGCCCTGCTCTAAGCGCTGGGGGGGATACAAGGTGATCAGGTTGTCCCACGTGGGGCTCACAGTCTTAACCCCCATTTTACAGATGAGGGACCTGAGGCACAGAGAAGTTAAGTGACTTACCCAAGATCACACAGCTGACAAGTGGCGGAGTCAGGATTTGAACCCATGACCTCTGACTCCCAAGCGCATGCTCTTTCCACTGAGCCACGCTGCTTTTAATGGTATTTGTTAAGTGCTTACTATAGTGCTCAGCACACAGTAAGTGCTCAATAATTATGATTGATTGAATGAATGAGTGAATGCCAGGCGCTTTTTTAAGCCCTGGGATAGATTCAGTATAGGTCCAGCACTTAGTACAGTGCCTGGCACATAGTAAGCACTTAACAAATACCATAATTATTCTAGGTTGGACACAGTCCCTGCCCCACAAGTGGTGGAGCTGGGATTAGAACCCAGGTCCTTCTGACCACTAGTCCTCGCTGCTTCTCTGACAGTTCTTGGACGGTGTAGTGGTAACTTGTAACTTGCCAACTTGTACTTCCCAAGCACTTAGTACAGTGCTCTGCACACAGTAAGCGCTCAATAAATATGATTGATTGATTGATTAGTAGTTTGGAGGGAGAGAAAGGAGCATGGTCTGGAGATGTGAGGGAAGAACTGAAAGGATTTGCTGATAGATTAAATATGAAGGCTGAGAGATGAGTCAAGGATAATAATACCACAGTTATGGATTCTTCTTCCTTGATTCATTCAATCGTATTTATTGAGTGCTTACTGTGCATTGTACTAAGCGCTTGGGAAGTACAAGTCGGCAGCATAGAGGGACGGTCCCTACCCCACAATGAGCTCACAGTCTAGAAGGGGGAGACAGACAACCAAACATGTAGAGAGGTGTCAAGATCGTCAGAACAAATAGAATTAAAGCTATATGCACATCATTAACAAAATAAATAGTAAATATGTACAAGTAAAATAGAGTAATAAATCTGTACAAATATATATACCGGTGTTTGGGGAGGGGAAGGAGGTGGGGGGGGGGGGGGGATGGGGAGGAGGAGAGGAAAAAGGAGGCTCAGTCTGGGAAGGCCTCCTCCAGTCTGGAAGATATATGTGATTCAGCGTTATCGCATTGTCGTGATTTGGGTTTGTTTTGTCTTGATTTATGCTGTGGAGTGGTCTCCCACCCATAGCGACTCCAAGGACACATCTCTTCCAGAATGCCCCACCTCCATCTTATGATTGTTCTGTTGGTGAATCTGTAGAGTTTTCTTGGTAAAATCCATAAGTGGTTGACCATTGCCTCGTCCTGGGCAGTCAACTTGAGTCTCCCCTCTCGACTCTCTCCTGTTCTGCTGCTGCCCAGCACGGGGGAGTTTTGACTAGTAGCAGATAGCCTTCCCCTCGCTAGCCACTGGTCAAGCTAGGAATGGACTGGACAGGCCCCTGCGTGACTCTCTAGAGGACTGGAAACTCTCCAGGTGCGACCCTGAGAGGGGTGGGTTTGTTTACTATACCTTTTATTTTATGTTCATTCAATCATACAGTGCTCTGCACACAGTAAGCGCTCAATAAATCAATTAATCAATCAATCAGTCGTACTTATTGAGCACTTACTGTGTGCAGAGCACTGTACTAAGCGCTTGGGAAGTACAAGTTGGCAACATATAGAGATGGTCCCTACCCAACAGTGGGCTCACCGTCTAGAAGGGGGAGACAGACAACATAACAAAACATATTAACAAAATAAAATAAATAGAATTGAATGAATGAATGAATCGTAGTTATTGAGCGCTTACTGTGTGCAGAGCCCTGTACTAATCCTGCGGCCCTAGGAGTCAGCAGGTCATGGGTTCTAATCCCACTCTGCCACTTGTCTGCTGTGCTACCTTGGGCAAACCACTTCACTTCTCTGTGCCTCAGTTCCTTCATCTGTAAAATGAGGATTGAAACTGTGAGCCTCGTGTCGGACAGAGACCGTGTCCAGTTTGAGTTGCTTCAATCCACCCCAGCCCTTAGTACAGTGCCTGGCACATAGTAAACACTTAATACCATTATTATTATTATTTATCCCCCCATTGAAGAATCATATTCATCAGCATTTGCTGAGCACTTACTGCATGGAGAGAGCACTGAATTAGGATCTTGGGGAATTGACAATAGAAGTGAAATCAATCACTACTATCTACTGAGTACTTACCGTGTATAGAACACTCTACTAATTATTGGTGGGCGTATAATACAAAAGATTTGGTAGACCCATTCCTTGTCCACAAAGAACTCACAGTTTAGAGTGAAAGACAAATTTCGAGCCCAATTCTCCCCATGTTCAAAGCCCTTCTACTATAGCATATTCTCCAAAAGGCCAGAGTTTTTTTAATGATATTTGTTAAGCACTTACTATGTACTGGGGTAGATACAAGGTAATCAGGTTGGACACATGGGTCTTTGCTATTTAACTCTCGTTTCCCCTCCTTCTAATATCATTTAAACATGTTCGCATCCCCAACTCACTAAAGTCCTCACCTCCAATGCACTTTGTCCCTCTATCCCTCCCCTCTTCTCCCTCCCCCAGCCCAGGAGACAGAACTTTAAACTCTCTTGCTTTCCTCCTTCTCTGAATTATATTTTAATTTATATCTCCCCGGAGTTCTTCAAAGGCAAGGCCCTTGACTACTAACTCCATTGTAGAAGCAGCATAGTATAGTGCGTGGCTTAGTAGAAAGAGCCACTCTTCCCCCTCCTCCCCCTCTCCATCCCCCCGCCTTACCTCCTCCCTTCCCCACAGCACCTGTATATATGTATATATGTTTGTACATATTTATTACTCTATTTATTTTACTTGTACATATTTATTCTATTTATTTTATTTTGTTAATATGTTTTGTTTTGTTCTCTGTCTCCCCCTTCTAGACTGTGAGCCCACTGTTGGGTAGGGACCGTCTCTATATGTTGCCAACTTGTACTTCCCAAGTGCTTAGTACAGTGCTCTGCACACAGTAAGCGCTCAATAAATACGATTGATTGATCGATTGAAGGAGCCCAGGCTTGGGAATTGGAGGTCATGAGTTCTAATCCCAGCTCCACCACTTGTCAGCTGTGTGACTTTGGGCAAGTCGCTTAACTTCCCTATGCCTCAGTTACCTCATCTGTAAAATGGGCATTAAGGCTGTGAGCCCCACGTAGGATAACCTGATCACCTTGTATCTACCCCAGGGCTTAGAACAGTGCTTGGCACATAGCAAGCACTTAAAAAAACCCATTATTATTATTATTATCATTAGTGTATAGACCATGGGCCTGGGAATCAGAAATTCATGGGTTCTAATCCTGGCTCCGCCACTGCCCAGTGCTTAATGCAGTGCCTGGCATGTAGTAAGTGTTTAACAAATATCATAATTATTATTATTGTCTGCTGTATGATCTTGGGCAATTCACTTCACTTCTCTGTGCCTCAGTTACCTCATCTGTAAAATGGGGATTGAGACTGTGAGCCCCACTTGGGACAAGGGCTGTGTGTCCAACACAATTTGCTCGTATCCACCTCAGTGCTTAGAACAGTGCCTGGCAAAAAGGAAGTGCTTAACAAATACCACCACTATTATTATTATTACTCTCTCAACTGCTCAGTGCTCAGCACAGAGTGAGCATTCAATAAATATTAATGATTGACTGATTTACAGACGGGCACAATGGTGTTTTCCGGTCCGTCATGGTCACACTTCAAAATGGTCATATCAATAAAAGAAACAGGAGAAAGAAAAAGGAAGAAAGGAAATGAAATACCAAGGCCAATGGATAATTCACTCCTAAATGACAGACCAAATCTATCTGTGGCCTAAGAGAAAAAACAGCGTGACTTCAAGGCTGTCCATCCCCTCGCCCCCTCCTACCTCACCTCCCTTCTTTCCTTCTCCAGCCCAGCCCGCACCCTCCACTCTGTGGAGGGTGCCATTTACATAACCATTTACATATGCCATTTACATAACAATGGCATTAATAAATGCCATTATTATTATTATTATTACTATTATTCTCACTCTGCCTCCATCTCGCCCATCTCACCGACGACCTCTCCCACTCCTCCGCCTCCCCATCTCCCCCGCCTTACCTCCTTCCCTTCCCCACAGCACCTGTATGTATGTATATATGTTTGTACAGATTTATTACTCTATTTTACTTGTACATATTTATTCTATTTATTTTATTTTGTTAATATGTTTTGTTTTGTTGTCTGTCTCCCCCTTCTAGACTGTGAGCCCGCTGTTGGGTAGGGACCGTCTCTATATGTTGCCAACTTGGACTTCCCAAGCACTTAGTACAGTGCTCTGCACACAGTAAGTGCTCAATAAATACGATTGAATGAATGAATGAATGAATAGTGGATAGAGCCCGGTCCTGGGAGTCAGAAGGACATGGGTTCTAATCCCAGCTCCGCCACTTGTCAGCTGTGTGACTTTGGGCAAGTCACTTAACTTCTCTGGGCCTCGGTTACATCATCTGTAAAATGGGGATTTAGAGTGTGAGCCCCATGTGGGACAGGGACGGTAGCCAACTTTCATAACTTGTATCTATGCCAGTGCTCAGACCACTGCTTGACATATAGTAAGCGCTTAACATATACCTTTATTAATATTATCATTATCAATACTATTAGTATTAATATTATTAAAAGCTGGGGATTCAGAGCATCTGAGTTTTAATCCCAGCTCTGCCACTTTGCTGCTGTATGACCTTGAGCAAGTCACTTAATTCTTCTGGACCTCAGTTTCCTCAAGGGCAAAATGGGGATTCAATACCTGTTCTCCCTGTGACTGTAAGCCCCATGTAAGATAGGTACTGTGTCTAACCCAATTCATTGATTCATTCAATCGTATTTATTGAGCGCTTACTATGTGCAGAGCACTGTACTAAGTGCTTGGGAAGTACAAGTTGGCAACATATAGAGACGGTCCCTACCCAACAACAGGCTCACAGTCTAGAAGGGGGAGACAGAGAACAAAACAAAACATATTAATAAAATAAATAGAATAGTAAATATGTACAAAGTTAACTCATATCTACTCTAGCACTTAGAACAGTGCTTGACATATAATAAACGCTTATGGGTTCTAATCCCGGCTCTGCGACTTGTCAAGCTGAGTGACTTTGGGCAAGTCACTTAACTTCTCTGGGCCTCAGTTTCCTCATCTGTAAAATGCGGATTAAGACTGTGAGCTCCTTGTGGGACAACCTGATCACCTTGTATCCTTCCCAGTGCTTAGAACAGTGTTTTGCACATAGTAAGGGCTTAACAAATGCCATTATTATTATTATTATTATTATTATTGTTATTAACAAATGCCATCATTATTATTTAATACCATTTAAAAAGCTTCTGAGTAATCATCAATTTTTGACATGACTAGGAAAGGCAATTCTCACACCCAACTTGTGATCTCAACTCCTGAGGGAGGGTTCAAAACAGGCATGTAATAATGATAATAACTGTTTTTTTTAAGTGCTTACTATGTGTAAAAGCACTCACTATGTACTGGGGTAGATATGATTAATCAGGTTGCACATGAGGCTCACCATCTAAGTAGGAGTGGGAACAGCTATTGAATCCCCATTTTGTAGATGAGGAAACTGAGGCACAGAGAAGTTAAGTAGTTAAGAGGTTCATTAGCCTGGTTTAGTGGATAGAGAGCATGGGGCTGGGAGTCAGGAGGTCAATCAATCAATCAATCAATCAATCGTATTTATTGAGCGCTTACTATGTGCAGAGCACTGTACTAAGCGCTTGGGAAGTACAAATTGGCATCACATAGAGACAGTCCCTACCCGATAGTGGGCTCACAGTCTAAAAGGGGGAGACAGAGAACAGAACCAAACATACCAACAAAATAAAATAAGTAGGATAGAAATGTACAAGTAAAATAAATAAATAAATAAACAGAGTAATAAATATGTACAACCATATATACATATATACAGGTGCTGTGGGGAAGGGAAGGAGGTAAGACGGGTATGGAGAGGGGGACGAGGGGGAGAGGAAAGAAGGGGCTCAGTCTGGGAAGGCCTCCTGGAGGAGGTGAGCTCTCAGCAGGGCCTTGAAGGGAGGAAGAGAGCTAGCTTGGCGGATGGGCAGAGGGAGGGCATTCCAGGCCCGGGGGATGACGTGGGCCGGGGGTTGATTGCGGGACAGGCGAGAGCGAGGTACAGTGAGGAGATTAGTGGTGGAGGAGCGGAGGGTGCGGGCTGGGCAGTAGAAGGACAGAAGGGAGGTGAGGTAGGAGGGGGCGAGGTGATGGACAGCCTTGAAGCCCAGGGTGAGGAGTTTCTGCCTGATGCGCAGATTGATCGGTAGCCATTGGAGGTTTTTGAGGAGGGGAGTGATATGTCCAGAGCGTTTCTGGACAAAGATAATCCGGGCAGCAGCATGAAGTATGGATTGAAGTGGAGAGAGACACGAGGATGGGAGATCAGAGAGAAGGCTAGTGCAGTAGTCCAGACGGGATAGGATGAGAGCTTGAATTAGCAGGGTAGCGGTTTGGATGGAGAGGAAAGGGCGGATCTTGGCAATGTTGCGGAGCTGAGACCGGCAGGTTTTGTTGACGGCTTGGATGTGAGGGGTGAATGAGAGAGCGGAGTCGAGGATGACACCAAGGTTGCGGGCTTGTGAGACAGGAAGGTTGGTAGTGCCGTCAACAGAGATGGGAAAGTCAGGGAGAGGACAAGGTTTGGGAGGGAAGACAAGGAGCTCAGTCTTCGACATGTTGAGCTTTAGGTGGCGGGCGGACATCCAGATGGAGATGTCCTGAAGGCAGGAGGAGATGCGAGCCTGGAGGGAGGGGGAGAGAGCAGGGGCAGAGATGTAGATCTGGGTGTCATCAGCGTAGAGGTGATAGTTGAAGCCGTGGGAGCGAATGAGGTCACCAAGGGAGTGAGTGTAGATTGAGAACAGAAGGGGACCAAGCACTGAACCTTGGGGAACCCCTACAGTAAGAGGATGGGAGGGGGAGGAGGAGCCTGCAAAAGAGACTGAGAAAGAACGACCGGAGAGATAAGAGGAGAACCAGGAGAGGACGGAGTCTGGGAAGCCAAGGTCAGATAACGTGTTGAGGAGAAGGGGGTGGTCCACAGTGTCAAAGGCAGCTGAGAGGTCGAGGAGGATTAGGACAGAGTATGAGCCGTTGGATTTGGCAAGCAGGAGGTCATTGGTGACCTTTGAGAGGGCAGTTTCCGTGGAATGAAGGGGACAGAAGCCAGACTGGAGGGGGTCGAGGAGAGAGTTGTTGTTGAGGAATTCTAGGCAGCGCGTGTAGACAACTCGTTCAAGGAGTTTGGAAAGGAATGGTAGGAGGGATATGGGACGATAACTAGAAGGTGAGGTGGGGTCAAGAGAGGGTTTTTTTTAGGATGGGAGAGACATGGGCATGTTTGAAGGCAGAGGGGAAGGAACCAGTGGAGAGTGAGCGGTTGAAGATGGAAGTTAAGGAGGGGAGAAGGGATGGAGCGAGAGATTTCATAAGATGAGAGGGAATGGGGTCAGAAGCACAGGTGGCCGGAGTAGCATTTGAGAGGAGGGAGGAGAGTTCCTCTGAGGATACCGCTGGGAAGGATGGGAGAGTAGCAGAGAATGTTGAGAGCCGGGGGGTTGGAGAAAGGGGGGAAGAGACTTTGGGGAGGTCGGACCTGATGGATTTAATTTTGTTAATGAAGTAGGAGGCCAGATCGTTGGGGGTGAGGGAAGGAGGAGGGGGAGGAACCAGGGGCCTGAGAAGGGAGTTGAATGTACGGAAGAGCTGGCGGGGATGATGGGCATGGGTGTCAATAAGGGAGGAGAAATAGTTTTGTCTGGCAGAAGAGAGGGCTGAGTTAAGGCAGGAAAGGATAAACTTGAAGTGAACGAGGTTGGCATGGTGTTTAGACTTTCTCCAGCAGCGTTCGGCAGCTCGAGCATAAGAGCGAAGGAGGCGGACAGTGGCAGTGATCCAGGGCTGTGGGTTAGTGGTGCAAGAGCGGCGAAGGGAAAGGGGAGCGAGCGAGTCTAGCTGAGTAGAAAGGGTAGAGTTGAGAGCAGTAATCTGATCATCAAGACTGGGTAGAGAGGAGAGGGCGGCGAGGTGGGGTGTGAGGCGTTCCGAAAGATGGGTGGGGTCCAGAGAGCGGAGATCTCTGTGAGGGAGTAATACGGATTTACAGGGGAAAGGAGTGTGAGTGAGGAGGCAGGTGAGAAGATTATGATCAGAGAGAGGGATCACAGAGTTGGTGAGGGTGGACACAGTGCAGCGGTAGGAGATGATGAGGTCGAGGGTATGACCAAGTTGGTGAGTGGGTGAGGTGGGGTGGAGGAAGAGGTTGGCAGCGTCAAGGAGAGATAGAAGGCGGGCGGCAGAGGAGTCGTTAGGGATATCCATGTGGATATTGAAGTCTCCGAGGATCAGAGTGGGCATGGAGAAGGAGAGAAGGAATGTGAGGAAGGGGTCAAAGTCGTTAAAGAAGTTGGAAGTGGGGCCCGGAGGGCGGTAGATGACGGCTACAAGAATCTGGAGGGGGTGGTAGAGGCGAATAATGTGGGCTTCAAAGGAGGGGAAGGAAAGGGAAGGGGGAGGAGGGATAGTGCGAAAGCGACATTGGGGGGCGAGAAGGAAACCGACACCTCCTCCTTTTCCGGTGAGTCTGGGGGAGTGGGAGAAGAAGAGGCCTGCACTGCAGAGAGCAGCAGAAGAGACCGTGTCGTCCGACGACAGCCATGTTTCAGTTAGGGCGAGGAGGAGTAGAGAACTGGAAAGGAAAAGGTCCAGGATGAAAGGAATCTTACTTAAAACGGAGTTTTCATTCAATTGTATTTATTGAGCGCTTACTGTGTGCAGAGCACTGTACTGAGCGCTTACCCACTCCTTCCCATTCCTTCACTTATCTGCTGTAGGACCTTGGGCCACTCACGTCCCTTCTCTGGGCTTCAGTTTCCGCATCTGTAAAATGGGGATTAAGACTGTGAGCCCCATGTGGGTCATGGACTGAGTCCAATGTGATTAGCTTGTGTCTACCCCAGTGCTTACTATAGTGCCTGGCACATAGTAAGCACTTTACAAATACCATTAAAAAGTAAAGAAGTAGCTTGCCCAAGGTCACACAAG
Source organism: Tachyglossus aculeatus (assembly GCF_015852505.1). Classification (NCBI taxonomy): domain Eukaryota; kingdom Metazoa; phylum Chordata; class Mammalia; order Monotremata; family Tachyglossidae; genus Tachyglossus; species Tachyglossus aculeatus. The sequence continues at coordinate 146,045,684 of NC_052067.1, read as the reverse complement.
CAGGAAATTGGTGACGCTGAAATTAAAACCCAGATCCTCTGACTGCTAGACCTGGGATCTTTCCGTTAGGCCACACTGCTTCTCACACATGGATTCGTGGATGGATTATGGCAACAGTTCATTCATTCTTTTATTCATTCAGTCATATTTATTGAGCGCTTACTGTGTGCAGAGCACTGTGCTAGGGAAGTACAAGTTGGCAACATATAGAGACGGTCCCTACCCAACAACTGTGAGCCCACTGTTGGGTAGGGACTGTCTCTATATGTTGCCAGCTTGTACTTCCCAAGCACTTAATACAGTGCTGTGCACACAGTAAGCGCTCAATAAATACGATTGATTGATTGATTGATTGATTGATTGAACAACGGGCTCACAGTCTAGAAGGGGGAGACAGACAACAAAATAAGACATGTGGACATGTGTCAAGTCATCAGAACAAATTGAAATAAAGCTCGATGCACATCATTAACAAAACAGAATAGTAAATATGTACAAGTAAAATAAATAGAGTAATAAATCTGTATAAACATATATACAGGTGCTGTGGGGAGGGGAAGGATGTAGGGTTGGGGGGATGGGGAGGAGGAGAGGAAAAAGGGGGCTCAGTATGGGAAGGCATCTTGGAGGAGGTGAGCTCTCAGTAGGGCTTTGAAGGGAGGAAGAGAGCTAGCTTTTCGGATGTGAGGAGGGAGGGCATTCCAGGCCAGGGGGAGGATATGGGCTGGGGGTCTATGGCGGGACAGGTGAGAACGAGGTACAGTGAGGTTAAGCTCTCACTCTATGTCAAACACTGTTCTAAACACTGGGAAAGGTACAAGTTAGGTCAGTCACCACCGAGACAGGCCCTCCAACTTTCACACTTCCTGCCATTAGAATAATTCTTTCCACTTGGCCAAAGCAAAGACTGTTTTGGGAGGGGAGGATGATCCTAGAGAGGGGTCATTGCACCTGCAGGGAACACGGTCCAGGGATTTCACGGGGTAACGGATTTCTTGGATTGATTTGGTTGGGTGCCAAATCACCCAAATCAAAACAAAAGGCTGAGGGAGAAAAAGTCCCATTGGAAAGCGTGAGACCTTTAGGCACAAAAGGATTATAAGCAACTACGCAGCATGGAAATGCTCTAATAAGGGATTTTGTCGGATTCCAGTTAAATGATGAATCACAAGAGGCTCCATTGAAAAGCACAGAAACAGTGGGAGTTGGGAGTGTCAGCTGGTAAAGAAAATAATTCGAGTTATGTGTAGTAAATTTACCCCAGATGACCTATATGGGCATGAGAGAGGGAGGCTCTTTCTTTCCCCCCACTGTTGGGTAGGGACTGTCTCTATATGTTGCCAACTTGTACTTCCCAAGCGCTTAGTACAGTGCTCTGCACACAGTAAGTGCTCAATAAATACGATTGATTGATTGATTGATTGATTTTCAATCAAGAAATCCTGTTTATTGAGGGCTTACTATGTGCTGAACACTGTACTAAGTGCTTGAGAAAGTCCAGTTGGTGGAGCGGAAAGTGTGGCTTAGTGGAAAGTGAGCCCGCTGTTGGGTAGAGACCGTCTCTATATGTTGCCAACTTGTACTTCCCAAGTGCTTAGTAGAGTGCTCGGCACACAGTAAGTGCTCAATGAATACGATTGATTGATTGATTGATTTTCTTTTCAATCAAGAAATCCTATTTATTGAGGGTTTACTATGTGCTGATCACTGTACTAAGTGCTTGAGAAAGTCCAGTTGGTGGAGCGGAAAGTGTGGCTTAGTGGAAAGTGAGCCCGCTGTTGGGTAGGGACCGTCTCTATATGTTGCCAACTTGTACTTCTCAAGCGCTTAGTACAGTGCTCGGGACACAGTAAGTGCTCAATAAATATGATTGAATGAATGAATGAATGAAAGAGCCCGGGCTTGGGAGTCAGCGGTCGTGGATTCTAATCCCAGCTCCGCCACTTATCAGTTGTGTGACTTAGGGCAAGTCACTTAACTTCTCTGTGCCTCAGTTACCTCATCTGTAAAATGGGGATTAAAATTGTGAGCCCCACATGGGGCAACCGAATCACCTTGTATCCCCTCAGTGCTTAAAACAGTGCTTGGCACATAGTAAGCGCTTAACAAATGCCGTCCTCATCACCACGGGCCTGGGATCAGAAAGTCATGGGTTCTATTCCCGGCTCCACCACTTTCATTCATTCATTCATTCAATTGTATTTGCCTGCTGTGTGGGCTTGGGCAAATCGCTGCATTTCTCTGGGCCTCAATTACCTCATCTGTAAAATGGGGATTAAGACTGTGATCCCTACATGGGACGGGGACTGTGTGTGACCCAATTCGCTTATATCCACCCAGCACTTAGTACAGTGGCTGGCACAAAGTAAGTGCTTAACAGATACCATAATTGGCACTCAGAACAGTGTTTGGCACATAGTAAGCGCTTAACAAATACCATCATCATTATTATTATTTTTATTATTATTGCAATTCAATAGAGTTGGCATACACGGTCCCCACCCCCAGGATAGAGAAGCAGCATGGCCCAGCATGGGCCTGGGAGAAGGAAGGACCTGGGTTCTAATCCCGGCTCTGTCACTTGTCTGCTGTGCAACCTTGGGTAAGTCACTTCACTTCTCTGAGCCTCTGTTACCTCATCTGTAAAATGGGGATTAAGACTGTGAGCCCTGTGTGGAACAGGGAATGTTTCCAACCTGTTAAGCTTGTATCTACCCCAGAGTTTACGGACAGTGCCCGGCATATAGTGAGCGCTAAACAAATGCCATTAAAAAAAAGGAGGTTACAGTCTATGGGGGGAGACAGACGATAAAACAAATTAGAGACGGGGGAAAAGTCGAGTACAAGTCTATGTACATAAGTGTTGTAGAGCTGTGGTATTAACAAGTTTCTATTTTGTAGCTGGGAGCATCAATATCAGTGTGCATCTCATTTATAATGGGTATATTATGATATTAATTTCTAAGCTACTCATGCATAATTTCTCCTCATCTCTGCAAACCATAAATCTACTTCAGGAGAGGAGAAAGAGTAAGTGCTTCAGGCGATACTAAATTGGAAGGGCATCTGTATTCATTCAATCGTATTTATTGAGCGCTTACTGTGTGCAGAGCACTATACTAAGCGCTTGGGAAGTACAAGTTGTTAATATATAGAGACGGTCCTTACCCAACAGTGGGCTCACAGTCTGTCATTGTTCCAAGAGTTCTGCAGACAATTTCCTAAATAAAGGGAAGCAGTTTGGCCTAGTGGAAAGACTGAGCATCCAAAGACCTTGGTTTTAATGCTGGTTCTGTCACTTGTGACCTTGGATAAGTCACTTACTTAGAGAAGCAGCGTGGCTCAGTGGAAAGAGCCCGGCCTTGGGAATCAGAGGTCATGGCTTCAAATCCTGACCCTGCCAATTGTCAGTTGTGGGACTTCGGGCAAGTAACTTCACTTCTCTGGGCCTCAGTGACCTCATCTGTAAAATGGGAATGAAGACTGTGAGCCCCCCCGTGGGACAACCTGATGACCTTCTCTGGGCCTCAGTGACCTCATCTGTAAAATGGGGATGAAGACTGTGAGCCCCCCCGTGGGACAACCTGATGCACCCCAGCACTTGGAACAGTGCTTTGCACATAGTAAGTGCTTAACAAATACCATTGTTTATTATTATTATTACCTTCTCTGTGCCTTAGTTTTCAAATCTGTAAAAATGGGTATAATTTCTATACCCAAAGATGATAATGTTTTCAGGTATCCACCCCAGCTCTTGGAACAGTGCTTTGCACATAGTAAGTGCTTAACAAATGCCATTGTTATTATTATTATTATTACCTTCTCTATGCCTTAGTTTTCAAATCTGTAAAAATGGGTATAATTTCTATACCCAAAGATAATTATATTTTCCCTCTCCCTTAGACTGGGTGCCCCATGTGGGACAGGGATTGTGTCTGACCTGATAATATTGTATCTTTAGATTAGATACCACAGAGGTAAGCACAGAAAACACTTACTAAGTATCAATGTCTGTATCCCCTTCTACACTGCAAGCTCCTTGCGGGCAGGGAACATGTCTACCATCTCTGTTATATTATTATACTGAAAACAGCATGGAATAGCGGATCGAGCATGGGCCTACGAGTCAGAAGGTCATGAGTTCTAATCACTGCTCTGCCACTTGTCTGTTGTGTGACCTTAGGCAAGTCACTTCACTTCTCTGGGCTTCAGGCACCTCATCTGGAAAATGGGCATTGAGACTGTGAGCCCGACATGGGACAGGGACTGTGCCCAACCTGATTTGCTTGCATCCACCCCAGCGCTTAGTACAGTGCCTGGCACATATTAAGCGCTTTAACAAATACCACAAATATTATTATTCTCTCCTCTCTCTTTCAATCTCTTTCCCCAGGTTCCTGCCATCGCACCCAACATGGCCTCCTGCAAACTTTACCAGAGCCAGACTTGTCACATCTTCATGGTCAGCTTTAGAAGATTTAGAAAATTTGCTAATTGGCTATAAACAGATTTGGGTCAAGCTAGCTAACAATGCTGATCATTCAATCAATGATCAATCAATCAATCAATGATCAATCAATCAATCAGTGGCTGTGGGTTCGTATCCCACCAGAGTCGGGGTTATTTTGGGGGAAGAAGCCCCCGGAGTCCTAGAACTCACTGGCCACCATAGCAGGGATTTTACGATTTTGGAGAAGCAGCTCAGTGGAAAGAGCCCGGGCTTTGGAGTCAGCAGTCATGGGTTCGAATCCCTGATCTGTCACTTGTCAGCTGTGTGACTTTGGACAAGTCACTTAACTTCTCTGTGCCTCAGTTCCCTCATCTGTAAAATGGGGATTTAGACTGTGAGCCCCCTGTGGGACAACCTGATTGCCTTGTAACCTCCCCAGTGCTTAGAACAGTGCTTTGCACATAGTAAGCACTTAATAAATGCTATCATTATTATTATTATTAATGGTATTCATTAAAGACTTAAGCACTTACTGTGCGCAGAGCACTGTTCTAAGCACTTGGGAGAGTACACTTTATCAGAGTTGGTAGGTATGTTCCCTGCCTGTAAAGAGCTTAGAATGTAAAGCTTATACGTCAGTAATGCTAAACACCTTTCTTTCTAAGAATTTATAGCACACCCATGCTTAATTTCCAAACACTGGCATGACATATGAGGAGATAGAGGTTCAGAAAAGTATGTGACTTGTCCAAGATGCCTCGGTTGGGCGGAGACTGATGTAGGATTTGAATCCAGGCCTCCTGTTTCTTAGCCAAAATATCTCCCTAATAATAATCACCATTCATTCAATCATTTATTGAGCTCTTACTGTGTGCAAAGCACTGTACTAAGCACTTGGGAGAGTTCACTACAACAATAAACAGACACATTCCCTGCCCACAATTCATTCATTCAAACATATTTACTGAGCACTGTTTGTGGACAGAACATGGAACTAGAAGTCAGAAGGTCTTGAGTTCTAATCCCGCTCCAGAACTTGTCTGCTCTGTGAACTTTGACAAATCACTTCACTTCTCTGTGCCTCAGTTACCGCATCTGTAAAATGGGGAATAAGACTATGAGGGCAGGGACTGTGTCCAACCCGATTTGCTTGTATCTACCCCAGCGCTTAATACAGTGTCTGGCACATAATAAGCGCTTAACAAATACCGTAATTATTATTACTAAGCTTAGAATAGTGCTCAGCATTTAGAACAGTCCTTTGCACATAGTAAGCACTTAATAAATGCCATTATCATTATTATTATTATTATTATTATTATTATTTGAGAGGGTACAATACAACAATTAACAGACACATTCCCTTTCCACAGTGAGCTTTGAGCTTACAGTCTGGAGATAAGAATTTCATAATGATTAACTTATATCTACTTCAGAGCTTACTACAGTGTATGGCACATAGTGAGCATTTAATAAATAGCATGATTATTATTATTATTATTATTAATAATAATAATAATAGTAGTAGTTTTTGTTAAGTGCTTACTATTTGTGCAGCATTGTTCTAGGTGCTGGAGTAGATTTAAGCAGCATGGCTCAGTGGAAAGAGCCCGGGCTTGGGAGTCAGAGGTCATGGGTTCTAATCCCAGCTCCACTGCTTGTCAGCTGTGTGACTTTGGGCAAGTCACTTCACTTCTCTGGGCCTCAGTTACCTCATCTGTAAAATGGGGGTGAAGGCTGTGAGCCCGTGTGGGACACTCTGATCACTTTGTGTCCACCCCAGTGCTTAGAACAGTGCTTTGCAGACAGTAAATGCTTAACAAATGCCAATATTATTATTCAAGTTAATCAGATTGGATACAGTCCCTGTTCCACACAGGGCTCACAGTCTGAGGAGAGGAAAGACAGGTACTGAGATACCCATTTTCCAGATGAGGAAATTGAGGCACAGAGTTAAGTGATTTATTCAAAGTCACGCAGCCAGCATACCATTTAATGAAGGTGATGCCAAAGGAAAAGACTGGCCATATTAATTTATTCATTCAATCGTATTTATTGAGCGCTTACTGTGTGCAGAGCACTGTTCTAAGTGCTTGGGAAGTACAAGCTGGCAACACATAGAGACAGTCCCTACCCAACAATGGGCTCACAGTCATAGATGAATTAATGTTTAGGATTCAGGACACTATTCAGTATCCCCATTTTAAAGATGAGGGAACTGAGGCACAGAGAAATTTGTGGCTCGGTGGAAAAGAGCCCGGGCTTTGGAGTCAGAGGTCATGCGTTCAAATCCCGGCTCCACCAATTGTCAGCTGTGTGACTTTGGATAAGTCACTGAAGTTCTCTGTGCCTCAGTGACCTCAGCTGGAAAATGGGGATGAAGACTGTGAGCCCCCCGTGGGACAACCTGATCACCTTGTAACCTCTCCAGTTCTTAGAACAGTGCTTTGCACATAGTAAGCGCTTAATAAATGACATTATTATTATTGTTATTATTATTATTATTATTATTATTATTATTATTATTATTTCTGAGCTTCTGAAAATCATTTTGTGTAAATTCATTCCCATGCTTCAACTACAATCACCAGTTTCATGGGACAATGTGTGTCTACTTCAAATGTTTATACAAGGCATGAGTCGCTGCCTTTGCTTTCCCTCATAATGGACCTTTCCTGAACAATGATCAAATTGAGCTGCTAATCCTCAAAAATGCTTACGAGTTAGCAAGTAGAACTTCTTTCTGGTAAAAATGCATATTAGTGACACTGGGTTTTGTGGCACAGAGCTAAAGTAACTTGTCATCTTGCCACAGTATACACTACTCAGTAGTTTTCCATATCTCTAGGAGAATAATTACCATGAAATTGTAATGGTTGACAGGTTTAGAGTTGTTTGTATGTTCCTAGAGCATGCTTTTTCTGACAGATTTATCAGAAGTGTTTTGTTTCCACAGAAGCTTTAAAGAAATGATGAATACGATTTGGAAAATGCAGAATCCATTCCATTTAAATGTCAGCGCATTTATACTCGGTTGACGGGGCTGCATTTAATGCTTAAAACTGGCATATCTGTTTGATTCAGGACATCAAGAGCTGAATGTGGAGCTTGAAATTCGCAGAAGCTACTAGATCAAACAATCAATAGTATCAATTGAGGGCTAACTCTGCTCAGAGCACTGGAAATAAGAAAGCCACTTTGGGAGGAGCATTAAGTCTCCCAGGCCACCAAGGAAAAGTTTAGGTCTTTGTGTAATGGTAGGTAGCAATGTTCTAAATGGTTTTCTGAGCATTTGAAAGGGGTAACGCTGATTCAAAGAGTCTACCTGTCCATATGTTTTATTTTGTTGTCTGTCTCCCCCTTCTAATAATAATAATAATAATGATGGCATTTATTAAGCGCTTACTATGTGCAGAGCACTGTTCTAAGTGCTGATGAGGTTACCAGTTGATCAGGTTGTCCCACGGGGGGCTCACAGTCTTAATCCCCATTTTACAGATGAGGGAACTGAGGCCCAGAGAAGTGAAGTGACTTGCCCAAAGTCACACAGCTGACAATTGGTGGAGCCGGGATTTGAACCCTTGACCTCTGACTCCAAAGCCTGGGCTCTTTCCATTGAGCCATGCTGCTTCTAGACTGTTAGCCCGTTGTTGGATAGGGACCATCTCTATAGATTGTTGACTTGTAATTCCCAAGCGCTCAGTACAGTGCTCTGCACACAGTAAGTGCTCAATAAATATGTTTCCTCCTTCCTTCCTCTCCCCCTCGTCCCCCTCTCCATCCCCCATCTCACCTCCTTCCCTTCCCCACAGCACCTGTATATATGTATATATGTTTGTACATATTTATTACTATATTTATTTATTTATTTATTTTACTTGTACATATCTATTCTATTTATTTTATTTTGTTAGTATGTTTGGTTTTGTTCTCTGTCTCCCCCTTTTAGACTGTGAGCCCACTGTTGGGTAAGGACTGTCTCTATATGTTGCCAATTTGTACTTCCCAAGTGCTTAGTACAGTGCTCTGCACATAGTAAGCGCTCAATAAATACGATTGATGATGATGTTTGAATGAAAGAATGAATGAATGAATGGGGAAAATGTAGGCAGTGCGAAGAGAAGGTTAATAATTACCATCCCTGGATGATTGGAACCAGCCAGGACCTTTCGGTTTAGTATTCGTTCACTCGATCGCATTTATTGAGCACTTACTGTGTGCGGAGCACTGTACTAAGCACTTGGAAAGTACAAATCGGCAACATATAGAGATAATAATAATGATGACATTTATTAAGTGCTTACTATAATAATAATAATGGCATTTATTAAGCGCTTACTATGTGCAAAGCACTGTTCTAAGCGCTGGAGAGGTTACAAGGTGATCAGGTTATCCCACAGGGGGCTCACAGTCTTAATCCCCGTTTTACAGATGAGGTAACTGAGGCCCAGAGAAGTGAAGTGACTTGCCCAAAGTCACACAGCTGACAGCGGAGCCGGGATTTGAACCCTTGACCTCTGACTCCAAAGCCCAGGCTCTTTCCACTGAGCCACGCTAGACGGTCCCTACCCAACAACGGGCTCATAGTCTAGAAGGGGGAGACAGACAACAAAACAAAACAAGGTGACAGGTGGAAAGTAGAAAGTATTCCAACTTCGAAAAATTAAACTTCAAATAAATGATCGAGAAAACTGAATGAATATTATTTATAGCTTCTTACGGTTTCCTCCTGTTTGTTGTACAGGGTATGTGACTTCAGGGCAGCTTCAAGACTTATAAAATGGGTTGACTGATTCATATACTTGGAAGGTTAGTAAAAAAAAAATTCAAAAAGTAATTATATTTCTGTCTTTCTTATTGCCACCTAAATCATTAGATTTAACCACAGTGGTAATATGGTGAGATAGCCAGTTGGCCCATTGGGAGAATACTGTGTTGCACTCCAAAAATTCTATTTGTCGGTATAGATTCTGAGGGAGCACCCGTCTTCTGAGAAATGTTCTTTTCAATTTTCAAAAGTCAAAACTGGAACTTCCAACACCTTTCATATTACCCCACGTTTCCTTGCAAAAACTTTTTTGTCTTTACTCAGTGCCTGTAAAACTTTGTTTTCTTGTCTATAAATTTCATCCTCCACCTGTCTCATCATGAACAAGGGGAAACTTGAATGTTTCCCCTGGAACTTCTTCTGCCAACTTCAATCAATCAACCACAATTTTTGAGTGCTTACTGTGTACAGACCACTGTACTAAGTCCTTGGGAGAGTACATTTTAACAGAGTTGGTAGACATCTCCCCTTCCGACACAAGTTTACAGTCCAGAGGGGGATACAGACATTAATATAAATAAATAAATTACGGATTCATTCATTCATTCAATCGTATTTATTGAGCGCTTACTGTGTGCAGTGCACTGTACTAAGCGCTTGTGTACATAAATGCTGTGGGGGTGAGGGAGGGGTGAATAAAGGCTGCAAATCCAAGTGAAAGGGCAAAGCAGAAGGGAGTGGGACAAGAGGAGCTAATTATGGACAGGAATCCTGTCAACTAGTTCTGCTGCATTGTACTCTCCCGGAAGCCCTTAATACAGTGTTCTTCACGCAGTAAGTGCTCAATAAATACCACTGATTGATTGATTGATGGATTTGGGCTTAGTCGAGAAAGGCCCCTTGAAGGAGATTTGCTTGTAATAATGATAATAATAATAATAATTTGGGTATTTATTAAACACTTACTATGTGCAAAGCACTGTTCTAAAAACTGGGGAGGTTACAAGGTGATCAGGTTGCCCTACGGGGGGCTCACAGTCTTCATCCCCATTTTACAGATGAGGTATCTGAGGCACAGAGACTAATAATAAAATAATAATAATAATAATAATAATGGCATTTATTAAGTGCTTACTATGTGCACAGCACTGTTCTAGGCACTGGAGTGGTTACAAGGTGATCAGGTTGACCCACGGGGGGCTCACAGTCTTCATCCCCATTTTACAGATGAGGTAATTGAGGCCCAGAGAAGCAAAGTGACTTGCCCAAAGTCACACAGCTGACAACTGGCGGAGCTGGGATTTGAACCCATGACCTCTGACCCTAAACCCCAGGCTCTTTCCACTGAGCCACGCTGCTTCTCCTCATATTAATAAGGTTTTAATATGAGGGAAATGATTGTCTATGAGTTCTGAAAGGGGAGGGTTGTTCCAGGCCAGAGGCAGGATGTTGGCAAGAGGTGGATGGTGAGACTGACGAGATCTAGGTACAAGGAAAAGCTTGGCATGAGAGGAGTCGTGTGCATGTTGGGTTGTAGTAGAAAATCATGACCTTCAACTATCATCTCTATGCAGATGACACCCAAATCTCCATCTCCTCCACTGCTCTCTCTCCCTTCCTCCAGGCTTGCTTCTCCTCCTACCTTCAGGACATCTCCACTTGGATGTCCACCTGCCATCTAAAGCTCAACATGTCCAAGACTGAGCTCCTTATCTTCCCTTCCAAACCTTGTCATCTCCCTGACTTTCCCATCACTGTAGAAGGCAGTACCATCCTTCCCGTCTAACAAGCCCGCAACCTCAGGGTCATCCTGGACTCCGCTCTCTCATTCACTCCACACATCCAATCCATCACCAAAACCTACCGGTCTCACCTCCACAATATCGTTAAGATCTGCCCTTTCCTCTCCATACAAACCATTACCTTGTTGGTTCAATCTCTCATCCTATACTTACTGGATTACTGTATCGGTCTCCTTTCTGATCTCCCATCCTCCTGTCTCTCCCTGCCTCAGTCTATACTTCAGTCTGCTGCCAGGATTATCTTTCTACAGAAACGCTCTGGGCATGTTACTACCCTCCTCAAAAATCTCCAGGGGTTGCCTATCAACCTTCACATAAGCAAAAACTCCTCACTATTGACTTCAAAGCTCTCCATCACCTTACCCCCTCCTACCTCACTTCCCTTCTCTCCTTCTCCCACCCAGCCCACACACTCCACTCCTCTGCCACTGCTAACCTCCTCACTGGGCCTAGTTCTCGCCCATCCCGCCATCGACCCTCAGCCCACATCCGCCCCCTGGCCCGGAATGCCCTCCCTCCCCACATCCGCCAAACTAGCTCACTTCCTCCCTTCAAAGCCCTACTGAGAGCTCACCTCCTCCAGGAGGCCTTCTCAGACTGAGCCCCCACTTTTCCTCTGCTCCTCCTCCCCTCCCCATCACCCCCACTTCCTCCCTCTGCCCTACCCTTTTCCCTTCCCCACAGCACTTGTGTATATTTATACATATCTATTACTCTATTTATTTTATTAATGATGTGTATATCGCTACAATTCTATTTATCTATTCTGATAGTATCGACACCTGTCTACTTTCATTCATTCATTCAATCATATTTACTGAGCGCTTACTGTGTGCAGAACACAGTACTAAGCGCTTGGGATTTACAAGTTGGCAACATATAGAGACGGTCCCTACCCAAAAGTGGGCTCACAGTCTACTTGTTTTATTTGTTGTCTGTCTCCCCTTTCTAGACTGTGAGCCCATTGTTGGGTAGGGACCATCTTTATTTGTTCCCTAATTTTACTTTCCAAGTGCTTAGTACAGTGCTCTGCACACAGTAAGCGCTCAATAAATGCGATTGAATGAATGAATCAATCAATCAAAGTACAAGCAGACCATTCATTCATTCAGTCGTATTTATTGAGCACTTACATGCAGAGCACTGTACTAAGCACTTGGGAAGTACAAATTGGCAACATATAGAGACGGTCCCTACCCAACAGTGGGCTCAGGTGTTTGAATATTTCAAAGCCTTATGTAACAAGTTTTTGTTTGGTGTGGAGGTAGATGGAGGTTCTTGAGGAGAGAGGAAACACGGACTGAACTTTTTCAAAGAAAAATGCTCTCGGCAGCCGAGTGAAGTGTGGACTGGAGTGGGGAAAGACAGAAGGCTGGGAGGTCAGCCAGGAGCTAATGCAGCAATCAGTGTAGGCGGTGTAGCACAAATGTTTGGATTAACATGGTAGCAATTTAGATCGAGAAGCGAGGGTGGATTTTAGCGATGTTGTGAAGGTTGAACCGAAAGGATTTCAGTCAATCATCGTACGTGCTTACTGGTATGCTCTCATCATAACCCTCTAAGCTCGTTGTTCAGGCCATGTTTCCCATCCACCTCTGCATCACACAGAAACTTCTCACCATTGACTTGCCCCTTTCCACCTCACCTCATTTCTCTCCTACTATGATCCAGCCTGCACACTCCAATCCTCTGATGCTAAACTTCTTACTGTACCTCAATCTTATCTATCTCACCACCAACCTTTCGCCCACATCCTGCCTCTGGCCTGGAATGCCCTCCTTCCTCATATCCAAGAGACAATGACTCTCCCACCCATTCAAAACCACATCTCCTCCAAGAAGCCTTCCCTGACTAAGCCTTCATTTCCTTTGCTTCCACTCCCTTTTTCTTTGCCCTGACTTGCTCCCTTTATTCATCTCCCCTCCCAGCCCCACAGCACTTATGTACATAGCTGTAATTTTATTTATTTATAATAGTGTCTATCTCTCCCTCTAGACTGTAAGCTTGTTGTGGGCGAGGAATGTGTCTATTTTTATATTGTACTCTTCCAAGCAATTAGTACAGTGCTCTGAATACTACTACTACTACTGCTACTACTACTACTACTGCTGCTACTACTACTACTACTACTACTAATAATAATAATAATAATAACAATGGGATTTGTTAAATGCTTACTATGTGCAAAGCACTGTTCTAAGCATTGGGGAGGTTACAAGGTGACCAGGTTGTCCCACAGGGGGTTCACAGTCTTCCATCCTTATTTTATAGATGAGGTAACTGAGGCCCAAAGAAGTTAAGTGACTTGCCCGAAGTCACACAGCTGACAACTGGCGAAGCCGGGATTTGAACCCATGACCTCTGACTCCAAAGCCCAGGCTCTTTCCACTGAGCCATGCTGATTGATTTAGACTTGCCTGACATGAACCAGACTCATTAGATGATAGGGCACAGGGAGGCTGTGTGTCTAATGGTTAGACCAGCAAGGCCTAAAGAATAGAGTACGGAACACGGTACGCACTCAGTAAAAAGCACTCAGGACCCCTAACCTGTTTTTCAGTTGTGTTTGCCCACCAGACTTTGATAACAGGCAGTCAGGGCCAAGCAATTACCCCAAGTAAAAATTTACTGATGCTTGCCTTAAAGTATACATCAGGTGTCATGCTCTTCAATCATATGCAAACCTCAGATAGGTAGGTATATGAAGTAATTCTATATTGCTTGGAGCTGCCTTGTTTTTTTGCTGGAAAGGGTAACCCCCTCTAGATGGTTATGGGCAGGGAATATGTCCGTTTATTGTTATATTGCACTCTCCCAAACATTACGTACGGTGCTTGGCTTATGATTGACAAATCAATCAATCAATCAATCGTATTTATTGAGCGCTTACTGTGTGCAGAGCACTGTACTAAGCACTTGGGAAGTACAAGTTGGCAACATAATAAGAATGACTGCAAATAAGAATAAGAATAAGAATGACTGCTCCCTACTAGCAGTAATAGGAATAAATTGGTCTCTGACATAACCGCTTAAGCACAACGCGGAGTCCGTGAAGTTTTCTTCAACAATGTCCACTGAAACCCAAGTAAAACACTGACCATAACCACTCAAAAAAGACAAGCAAGCATGGTCTAGTGGAAAGCCCACGGACCTCTGGGTTGGAAGGACATGAATTCTAATCGCGTCTCTTCCACTTTCTGCTGTTTTGAGCCGGACAAGTCACTTATCGTCTCTGTACCTCAGTTACCTCATCTGTAAAATGGGGATCAAGATTGTGAGCCCCATGTGGGACAGGGACTGTGCCCAACCTGATTATCTTGTACCTATCCCAGTGCTTAGAACAGTGCATGGCACATAGTAAGCATTTAACAAATACCACAATCATTATTGCTATTGTTACTACTATTATTATTGTCATTATTATTAACTCCAGCTCATAGTAAGCATTTAACAAACACCACAATCATTATTACTATTGTTACTATTACTATTATTATTATCATTATTATTAACTCCAGCTCATGGGAATATCACATTGTAGGACCTGTCGATTCAAGTTAGTATTCTTAGCTTTATGGAATAGACGGTTTGAAGATACCACCATGACTGACAGGTTAAAAGACAAATCTTTATATTACCATTTTGTCTGCCCAAGCAGAATGCTTTATTCATTCATTCATTCAATCACATTTATTGAGCACTTACTGTCTGCAGAGCACTGTACTAAGTGCTTAGGAAGTACAAGGTGGAAGTACAAGTACTTTACCGCCTAGTTACTTATGTTCCCATATTAAATCCTGTAAAATCACAAAATCACAAAGAAATACAAAGCACCATAAGCAAATATACGGGTGAGGTAGAGGCTGAAAACTGTAAAAGTTGTGCACCCTGAACCAACACCTCTTGAATGCACACAACCTTTTCTTCCTATGCCAAATTGATTTGTGCCAATGTATGGGATTATATTCCAGCAAAACGCAATCATGTTGTAGAAGGAATATTTCCTAATACTTCTCTTGCGTTAAATCCCACACACTCATTCTCCCCCTTCTAGACTGTGAGCCCACCGTTGTGTAGGGACCGTCTCTATATGTTGCCAACTTGTACTTCCCAAGCGCTTAGTACAGTGCTCTGCACACAGTAAGCACTCGATAAATACAATTGAATGAATGAATGAATGAATGAATGAATGAATCCAAAAGTGTTTAAAGAAAAGATTTGTCCTGAAAGAAATGACTGTATAGTCTTTCATCTGCAGTTGTAAAAGGGCTCTAGAATTTTAGTGGTTACCTGCAATAACATTTAGTTATGATAATAGTAATGATAATGATGGTATTTGTGAAGCGCTTACTATGTACCAAGCCCTGTTATAAGCACTGGGATAGGTTATCAGGTTGTCCCACGTGGGGATCACAGTCTTCATCCGCATTTTGCAGATGAGGTAACTGAGGCCCAGAGAAGTTAAGTGACTTGCCCAGAGTCACACAGCTGACAAGTTGGTGGAGCCGGGATTAGAACTCACAACCCTTGACTCCCAAGCCCGGGCTCTTTCCACTCAGCCATGCTTCTAAGCGCTGGGGTGCTTAGTACAGTGCTCTGTACATAGTAAGTGCTCAATAAATATGATTGATGATGATGATGGGGTGGATACAAGCAAATCAGGTTGGACACAGTCCCTGTCCCATATGGGCCTCACAGTCTCAATCACCATTCTACAGATGAGGTAACTGAGGCACAGAGAAGTGAAGTGACTTGCCCAAGGCCATACAGCAGACAAGTGGTGGATCTGGGATTAGAACCCAAGACCTTCCGAATCTCAGGTCCATGCTCCATTCACTACACTATGCTAATTCAAAGCATCTAACTTAACTGATTTTCAATTACTGTTGCCTAGGGATAATTTGATAGATGTCAAAAAATCAGGTCAAACACACCCAATTTCTTTTAAGAACCATCAGAAATCATTTTTCCTGGAAAACAAAATCCAACTGATAGTTAATGTTCTCCCAGAGTCAAAACAGAACATGTTTTTCAAACATCAGGAGCCTCTTTTTACTTAATTCTCAAACTTCACATTTGTACTTTTTCATCTCAACCCATTAACCACCTCTTTTAAGGGTATCTTTTCTTCACAAATATGCACAGCTATACAGTGACTATTTAAATTGTTTTCAGAGTGTTTTCTTTAGTGTTCTTCAAAGAAATGTATGTTTGTGATTTTACCGAGTTTCTTTCATAATTTATTTTTTTCCTAGCACAGTGTTGGAGCAAACACCAGTGCATTTGATTCTAAGTCAGTCTTGGGGTGCAGTGAACATAAAATTAATCAGCATTCAAAAGAGAACAGGATGACACATCTCTGGATAAAGTAACTGGGCATTACAACAAATTTTTAAGGCGCTTAAAAGTCTTACCGTGCCCTATAAGCCATATAGAAGATGGACAGCTATAAAACAGTTTAAAAAACAGCATGGACTAGAGGATAGAGCATGGGCTTGAAAGTCAGAAGTACCTGGGTTCTAATTCTGACTCCACCACTTGTCCACCGTGTGACCTTCGGCAAGTCATTTTTCTTCTCTGTGCCTCAGTTACCTCTTCTGTAAAATGGGGATTAAGAATGTAAGCCCTAAGTGAGGAAAGGACTGCATCCTACCTGATTATCTTGTATCTATTTCAGTGCTTAGTACAGTGCCCGGCACCTAGTAAAGGCTTAACTAATACCGTAAAAAAAAGATTCTGTTCTTGAGTCCATTCAGTGATTATTTACGGTTCCTATAGAGCATGGTTTACATTGTGCTCTCCCTTATATTGTACTCCACCAAGCACTTAGTACAGTGTTCTGCACAGAAGCACTCAATAAATATGATTGATTGAGTGAAACGGCATTGTCTGGGTAAAGGTACACAAATGCAATTAGTGCTCTAAGATCTTGCGGAATGAACTCTTGTAATAATAATAATAATAATAGCATTTATTAAGGGCTTACTATGTGCTAAGCACTGGGGAGGTTAACAAGGTGATCAAGTTGTCCCACGGGGGGCTCACAGTCTTCATCCCCATTTTACAGATGAGGGAACTGAGGCCCAGAGAAGTGAAGTGACTTGCCCAAAGTCACACAGCTGATAAGTGGCGGAGCCAGGATTTGAACCCATGACCTCTGACTCCAAAGCCCGGGCTCTTTCCACTGAGCAGCGCTGCTTCTCCGACCATGAAACAATATAGATGTCAGTTCTAACAGTGGTAATTGTTAAGCACTTACTATGTGCTAAGCACTATTCTAAGTGCTAGGGTAGATACAATTTAATCAGGTTGGGCATAGTCCCTGTCCCACAGTGTCCCACACACTCTTAATCCCCATTTTTTTAACAGATGAGGAATCAAGTTGGACACAGTCCCTGTCCCATCCTGGGCTCATACCCTTAATCCCCCATTTTTTACAAGTGAGATAATTGAGGCACAACGAAGTGAAATGACTTGCCCAAGTTCACACAGCAGACGAGTGGGAGGATTAGAACCCATGACCTTCCAACTCCATCCGGGGCAATGCTGCTTCTCAGTTGAATATAGGTACCTCTTCAGAGTCAAATCGGAGGATCAGCCCAGACTGTGAATTTCCAAAGGGCAAAGTCTGTGCCTAACTCCTCTATTGTACTCTCTGAAGCACTTAGTGCAGTGCCCTTTACAAAATAAGCACTCAATAAATACTGTTGATTTATTAAAGCTTGAGATTCCTTCAGCTCAAGGTGTCATGCTCTGTTTCATAATGAGACTCATCACTCTGGACTGTAAACTTGCTGTGGGCAGGGAATGTGTCTACTGTTACATTGTACCCTCCCAGGTGCTTAGTACAGTTCTTTGCACACAGTAAGTGCTCAATAATGATAATAATAATGGCATTTATTAAATGCTTACCATGTGCAAAGCACTGTTCTAGGCGCTGGGGAGGTTACAAGGTGACCAGGTTGTCCCACGTGGGGCTCACAGTCTTCATCCCCATTTTACAGATGAGGGAACTGAGGCACAGAGAAGTGAAGTGACTTGCCCAAAGTCACATAGCTGACAATTGGCGGAGCAGGGATTAGAACCCGACATCATCATCATCATCAATCGTATTTATTGAGCGCTTACTGTGTGCAGAGCACTGTACTAAGCGCTTGGGAAGTACAAATTGGCAACATATAGAGACAGTCCCTACCCAACAGTGGGCTCGCAGTCTAAAAGGGGGAGACAAAACCAAACATACTAACAAAATAAAATAAATAGAATAGATATGTACAAGCAAAATAAATAAATAAATAAATAGAGTAATAAATATGTACAAAAATATATACATATATACAGGTGCTGTGGGGAAGGGAAGGAGGTAAGAACCCATGACCTCTGACTCCAAAGCCCAGGCTCTTTCCACTGAGCAAGGAAGGAAGGAAGGAAGAAAGGAAAGAAGGAACAGCAGGAAAAGGAGTTCATTGGTTTTGTCAGGCTAAACTCCCTCTCTAGACTGCATTAATCCCGGCTCTGCCACTTGTCAGCTGTGTGATTTTGGGCAAGTCACTTAACTTCTCTGTGCCTCAGTCACCTCATCTGTAAAACAGGGATTAAGACTGTGAGCCCCACGTGGGACAACCTGATCACCTTGTATCTCCCCTAGCGCTTCGAACAGTGCTTGGCACACAACAAGCGCTGAACAAATACCATCATTATTGTTTATTTTAATTATCTTCTCTGTGCCTCAGTTCTACCCCCTTCAAAACTGGGATTCAATCCCTGTGCTCCCTCCTACTTAGAATGTGAGCCCCACGCGGTACTTGATTATCTTGAATCTGCTCCAGCGTCTAGTATCAATCAATCAATCAATCAATCAATCGTATTTATTGAGCGCTTACTATGTGCAGAGCACTGTACTAAGCGCTTGGGAAGTACAAATTGGCATCACATAGAGACAGTCCCTACCCAACAGTGGGCTCACAGTCTAAAAGGGGGAGACAGAGAACAGAACCAAACATACCAACAAAATAAAATAAGTAGGATAGAAATGTACAAGTAAAATAAATAAATAAATAGATAAATAGAGTAATAAATATGTACAACCATATATACATATATACAGGTGCTGTGGGGAAGGGAAGGAGGTAAGACGGGGGGATGGAGAGGGGGACGAGGGGGAGAGGAAAGAAGGGGCTCAGTCTGGGAAGGCCTCCTGGAGGAGGTGAGCTCTCAGCAGGGCCTTGAAGGGAGGAAGAGAGCTAGCTTGGCGGATGGGCAGAGGGAGGGCATTCCAGGCCCGGGGGATGACGTGGGCCGGGGGGTCGATGGCGGGACAGGCGAGAGCGAGGTACAGTGAGGAGATTAGTGGTGGAGGAGCGGAGGGTGCGGGCTGGGCAGTAGAAGGAGAGAAGGGAGGTGAGGTAGGAGGGGGCGAGGTGATGGAGAGCCTTGAAGCCCAGGGTGAGGAGTTTCTGCTTGATGCGCAGATTGATCGGTAGCCATTGGAGGTTTTTGAGGAGGGGAGTAATATGTCCAGAGCGTTTCTGGACAAAGATAATCCGGGCAGCAGCATGAAGTATGGATTGAAGTGGAGAGAGACACGAGGATGGGAGATCAGAGAGAAGGCTAGTGCAGTAGTCCAGACGGGATAGGATGAGTCTAGTACAGTGTTTGCTATGTAGAAAGTGCTCAACAGATATGAAAATGAATTCATGACCACCAAACTCTTCAGAAGTGTCTGAGAACGAAGGGCCTTGTTCGGAAAGCATTCAGCAGCGCGGGAGCGTGGCTGGTTTTTGCAGAAGGCGGGGAGGGCTGATGTTGCGGAGAGCCCCCCAAAACCCCGAACGATCCTTCACGAGTTTGAAAGCCTCCTGAAGTATGCTTAACATTCATTCATTCATTCATTCAATCAATCGTATTTATTGAGCACTTCCTGTGTGCAGAGCACTGGACTAAGCGCTTGGGAAGTCCAAGTTGGTGACATATAGAGACGGTCCCTACCTAACAGCGGGCTCACAGTCTAGAATGGGGAGACGGAGAACAAAACAAAACATATTAACAAAATAAAATAAATAGAATTAATATGTACAAATAAAATAAATAGAGTAATAAATATGTACAAACATATATACATATATACAGGGACATATATACATATATACAGGGATATATATATATATATATATATATATATATACAGGGACTTAAGTTAAAGTAACTTGGGAGTCAGAGGGTTCTAATCCCGCCTCTGCCACTTATCAGCTGACTTTGGGCAAGTCAAGTAACTTCTCTGTGCCTCAGTTACCTCATCTGTAAAATGGGGATTAAGACTGTGAGCCCCACGTGGGACAATCTGATTACCTTGTATCTACCCCAGCGCTTAGAACAGTGCTTCGCACGTAGTAAGTGCTTAACAAAATAGCATTATTATTATTATTAGTAGTAGTAGTAGTAATAATAATAATAATAACAATAATAATTGCCAATCCAATACAGGATTTATACAGGACTTAACACATCTGACTCATAAACCCTGGGCTGAGATTGAAGGAAGCCAGCAGGGAATTCTCTGCTGCTGCCTTGTGGCAAGATTATAGATAATAAAAGCCTGCACATCCTTATTTATCCTGGACACATTTTGGGAATCTCTCTCATTCATTCATTCATTCATTCAATCATATTTATTGAGCGCTTACTGTGTGCAAAGCACTGTACTAAGCGCTTGGGAAGTACTAGTTGGCAACCTATAGAGACGGTCCCTACCCAACAACGGGCTCACAGTCTAGAAGGGGGAGACAGACAACAAGACAAAACATGTAGACAGGTGTCAAGTCATCAAAATAAGTAGAAATAAAGCTAGATGCACATCATAAACACAATAAATAGAATAGTAAATATGTACAAGTAAAATAAATAGAGTCATAAATCTGCACAAACATATATACAGGTGCTGTGGGCAGGGGAAGGAGGTAGGGTGGAGGGGATGGGGAGGAGGAGAGGAAAAAGGGGGCTCAGTCTGGGAAGGCCTCTTGGAGGAGGTGAGCCCTCAGTAATGCTTTGAAGGGAGGAAGAGAGCTAGCTTGGCGTATGTGTGGAGGGAGGATATTTTACAGGCCTGGGAGATGACGTGGGCTGGGGGTTGACGGCGGGACGGGCGAGAAAGAGGCCCAGTGAGGAGGTTAGCAGCAGCAGAGGAGCGGAGGGTGAGGGCTGGGCTGGGGATGGAGAGAAGGGAGGGGAGGTAGGAGGGGGAGAGGGGATGGACAGCCTGGAAGCCGACTGTGAGGAGTTTTTGCTTGATGCATAAGTTGACTGGCAGCCACTGGAGATTTTTGAGGAGGGGAGTAACATGGTCCGTCTCTCACTATATTGTCAGCTGAGGGCAGGGATCTTTTCTACTAATTCCATTGTATTCTCCCAGGCTCATAGTACAGTGCACTGCACACAATATCATTGATTGAGTGATTGATTGATTGATTGATTGATTGATAAGCACCTGCTCCTTCAGGGTGCTTGGAACAAATCAGCAACTCAGGTTTCTAGGTTGGGCTTAGGCCGGTCCAACTAAACCGCCTTGCCTACTTGGCCAGGAAACCAGGCCTTATTGAGAAAGAGTAAACATTAACAGAGTGGTGCTGCCTCGTCAAAGCTTTCCTTTCAAATCCACATGTGTTATTTGTTAAGCCCTAGCCAGTTTCAAATGTAACTTTCAGACAGTGATTGAAACGGATGATTAGAGAGCAAGGCCACCATCGCTTTAGAAGAACCACAAATCTCCTTTTAAGAGCATCAGCCATAAATGCGGGTTTCCTGAGGCCCGCTCGCCAGTTTCCACAAATGTCACTGGCTCAACTCGAAAAAGATTCAAAAGCTAAGCAAGAAAAATCGTGGAATAAATCTTTTGTGTGAGAAGGATCCCAGGTTACTGAATAATAGTCCTTGCATCACCCCGTGTCTAAGCCTTATCAGAAAATCTGTTTGTGGAATACAGCATCCCCTCATGCCAAGTGAAAAAGAAGATACAGCTGTTTTTCCTGTTATATAAACAGAGTGATAATGGGGGCATTTTTTTTGTTTGCTTCTTTACTTGTTCCATAATACTGCAGGTATATGGAAAATTTCTTTATAAAAGTGAAAATAAAAAGATGGGCAAGATACATAATGGAGTGTCCTCATTTTCTACTCCTGGCTTTCTTTAAACAGGACACATTTTCTCTGGCCTTTTTTTAGTGATGCTGGGTTGTTTTTTGTTTGTTTTTAGGGTATTTGTTAAGCACTTATTATGTGTCAAGCACTGCTCTAATAGGTGGTGTAGACACAAGCTAATCAGGTCAAAAGAGTACTTGTCTCACATGGGGCTCACATTCTAAGTAGGAGGGAAAACAGATATTTAATCCCCATTTTACAGTTGAGGCAACTGAGGTACAAACAAGTTAAGTGACTTGAGCAAAGTCACACAGAAAGCAAGGGGCAAAACCTGGATTAAAACTCAGGTCTTCTGACTTCCAAAACTGTGCTCTTTCCGCTAGGCAACCCTGCATCCCGGGCAATTTTCCATTTGGTTTGGCGACAGAGAAAATGAAAAAAGTCACACAAGGAACTTCATGACAACATCAGAGCAGCCCCTTCAGAAGAAAAAAAAACTCTTTATCTTTACAGATGAGAAAAATGATTGAGTGTTTCTGCTGGATATTCTCTAACAGGCAGTCCTAAAGACTGATTGGATGTAATGATGAGGATGATGGTATTTGTTAAGCACTTACTATGTGCAAAGCACTGTTCTAAGCGCTGGGGAGGTTACAAGGTGATCAGGTTGTCCCATGGAGGGCTCACAGTTTTGGATTCAGAGAGCCAGGACCAATACATAGTACCAATCAATCAATCAATTCTATTTATTGAGCGCTTACTATGTGCAGAGCACTGTACTAAGCGCTTGGGAAGTACAAGTTGGCAACATATAGAGACAGTCCCTACCCAACAACAGGCTCACAGTCTAAAAAGGGGAGACAGAGAACAAAACCAAACATACTAACAAAATAAAATAAATAGAATAGATATGTACAAGTAAAATAAATAAATAAATAATTAAATAGAGTAATAAATATGTACAAACATATATACATATATATAGGTGCTGTGGGGAAGGGAAGGAGGTAAGATGGGGGGATGGAGATAATAATAATAATAATAACGATAATAATTATGGTGGTATTTGTTTAGCGCTTACTATGTGCCAAGTGCTGTCCTAAGCACTAGGGTAGATACAAGGTAATCAGGTTGTCCCACATGGGGCTCACAGTCTTCATCCCCATTTTACAGATGAGGTAACGGAGGGGCAGAGAAGTTAAGTGGCTTGCCCAAGGTCACACAGCTAAGCGGAGGAGTCAGGTTGTCCCACGTGGGGCTCACAGTCTTAATCCCCATTTTACAGATGAGGGAACGGAGGCACAGAGAAGTTAAGTGGCCTGCCCAAGGTCACACAGCTAAGTGGAGGAGTCGGGTTTTGAACTCATGACCTCTGCTTCCCAAGCCCGCACTCTCTCCTCTGAGCCTCCCTCTGCCCATCTGCCAAGCTAGCTCTCTTCCTCCCTTCAAGGCCCTGCTGAGAGCTCACCTCCTCCAAGAGGCCTTCCCAGACTGAGCCCCTTCCTTCCTCTCCCCCTCGTCCCCCTCTCCATCCCCTCATCTTACCTCCTTCCCTTCCCCACAGCACCTGTATATATGTATATATGTTTGTACATATTTATTACTCTGTTTATTTATTTATTTTACTTATACATATCTATTCTATTTATTTTATTTTGTTAGTATGCTTGGTTTTGTTCTCTGTCTCCCCCTTTTAGACTGTGAGCCCACTGTTGGGTAGGGACTGTCTCTATATGTTGCCAATTTGTACTTCCCAAGCACTTAGTACAGTGCTCTGCACATAGTAAGCGCTCAATAAATACGATTGATTGATTGATTGATTGAGCCACGCTGCTACTTACATACTCCTGAAGAACCTTATATGACCCTTTTCACTTCAGTAAAGCAAATTGGTAGAGCCCAGATGGCTATACCTTCATCCCAGACAAAGGCGAAATGTTTGAGACGGAAAGAACACTATGATTATGTCCTAAATTGCATACTCCTTAGGGAGCAGGGATTATGTCTACCAACCTTCTTTAAGGGGGAAGAGGGGAAGGGGGTAATCACTCACCTCCCTTCTCTCCTTCTACATCCCAGTCCGCACACTCCGCTCTTCTGGTGCTAATTTTCTCACTGTATCTTCAACTCACCTGTCTCCCCTCCCTCCTCATCTCCACCAGACAATCACTCTCCATGCCTTCCAAGCCCTACTGAATGCTCACCTCCTCCAAGAGGCCTTCCCAGACTAAGCTCCACTTTTTCTCAGCTCCCATTCCCTTCCGCATCACCTTGACTCTCTCTCTTTGCTCTCCCCCCCCACCCCACAGTACTTATGTATATATCAATCAATCAATCGTATTTATTGAGTGCTTACTATGTGCAGAGCACTGTACTAAGCGCTTGGGAAGTACAAATTGGCAACACATAGAGACAGTCCCTACCCAACAGTGGGCTCACAGTCTAAAAGGGGGAGACAGAGAACAGAACCAAACATACCAACAAAATAAAATAAATAGGATAGAAATGTACAAGTAAAATAAATAAATAAATAAATAAATAGAGTAATAAATATGTACAACCATATATACATATATACAGGTGCTGTGGGGAAGGGAAGGAGGTAAGATGGGGGAAGGAGAGGGGGACGAGGGGGAGAGGAAAGAAGGGGCTCAGTCTGGGAAGGCCTCCTGGAGGAGGTGAGCTCTCAGCAGGGCCTTGAAGGGAGGAAGAGAGCTAGCTTGGCGGAGGGGCAGAGGGAGGGCATTTCAGGCCGGGGGGATGATGTGGGCCGGGGGTCGACGGCGGGACAGGCGAGAACGAGGTACTGTGAGGACATTAGCAGTGGAGGAGCGGAGGTTGCGGGCTGGGCAGTAGAAGGAGAGAAGGGAGGTGAGGTAGGAGGGGGCGAGGGGATGGACAGCCTGGAAGCCCAGGGTGAGGAGTTTCTGCCTGATGCGCAGATTGATTGGTAGCCACTGGAGATTTTTGAGGAGGGGAGTGATATGCCCAGAGCGTTTCTGGACAAAGATAATCCGGGCAGCAGCATGAAGTATGGATTGAAGTGGAGAGAGACATGAGGATGGGAGATCAGAGAGAAGGCTGGTGCAGTAGTCCAGACGGGATAGGATGAGAGCTTGAATGAGCAGGGTAGCGGTTGGGATGGAGAGGAAAGGGCGGATCTTGGCAATGTTGCGGAGCTGAGACCGGCAGGTTTTGGTGACGGTTTGGATGTGAGGGGTGAATGAGAGAGCGGAGTCGAGGATGACACCAAGGTCACGGGCTTGTGAGACGGGAAGGATGGTAGTGCCGTCCACAGAGATGGGAAAGTCAGGGAGAGGACAAGTTTTGGGAGGGAAGACAAGGAGCTCAGTCTTCATGTTGAGCGTTAGGTGGCGGGCGGACATCCAGATGGAGATGTATATATGCATATAATCTGTAATTCTGTTTATTTATATTGATGCCTGTTTACTTGTACTGATGTCTTCTACTTCCCAAGCGCTTAGTACAGTGCTCTGCACACAGTAAGTGCTCAATAAATACGATTGAATGAATGAATGAATGTCTGTCTCTCCACCTCTAGTGTGTGAGCCCACTGTGGGCAGGGATTGTCTCTCTTCATTGCTGTATTCATCAATCGTATTTATTGAGCACTTACTGTGTGCAGAGCACTGTACTAAGCACTTGGGAAATACAAATTGGGAACATATAGAGACAGTCCCCACCCAACAGTGGGCTCACAGTCTAAAAGGGGAGTCTAAAAGGAGCGGGGGGAGTCTAAAAGGGAGGGCGAATTGCTGTATTGTGCTGTATTGTACTTTCCAAGTGCTTAGTACAGTGCTCTTCACACAGTAATAATAATGATAATAATAATAATGATGGCATTTGTTCAGTGCTTACTATGTGCCAAGCACTGTTCTAAGCACTGGGTGGATACAAGGTGATCAGGTTGTCCCGCGTAGGGCTCACAGTCATCATCCCCATTTTACAGATGAGGTAAACTGAGGCTCTGAGAAGTTAAGTGACTTGCCTAAGGTCACAGAGCAGACATGCGACGGAGCAGGGATTCGAACCCACGACCTCTGATTCCAAAGCCCGTGCTCTTTCCACTGAGCCACGCTGCTTCTCAATAAATACAATTGAATGAATAAATGACTGTTCCAAGCACTGTACTAAATGCTGGGGTGGATAGAAGCTAATTAGGTTGGACACTATATCCCACATGGGGCTCACAGTCTTAATCCCCATTTTACAGATGAGGTAACTGAGGCCCAGAAAAGGAGAAGTGACACTCCCAAGATCACACAGCAGATAAGGGACTGAGAAGGAGTATTGCCTAGTGGTTAGAGCCTGGGCCTGGGTGTCAGAGGGAGCTGGGTTCTAGTCCCAGCTCCACCATTTGTCTGATGTGTTACCTTAGGCAAGTCATTTCACTTCCCTGGGCCTCAGTTACCTCATCTGTAATATGGGGATTAAAATGTGAGTCCCAAGTGGGACAGCGCTTAGTACAGTGCTCTGCACATAGTAAGCGCTCAATAAATACGATTGATGATGACAGGGACTGCGTCCAACCTGATTACTTTGTTGTAACGCTGGAGCTTAGCTCCAAGCAGATTCATTCAGTCTTCCAGACTGTGAGCCCGCTGTTGGGTAGGGACTGTCTCTATGTGTTGCCGACTTGTACTTCCCAAGCGCTTAGTACAGTGCTCTGCACACAGTAAGCGCTCAATAAATACGATTGATTGATTGATTGATTGATTCTGGATTCGGTGAGACTGAAGAAACAGAGAGGAGCCTTTGCAATGGGGTTCATATCACCTTTAATCTTGCGGCGGCCGGTAGAGTTCCTGGTGCAAGGACAACCCTCTTCCACGGGACATCCGTGGAGCATCCGCACCGTAACAGGTGTGAGGTGGGCTTTTATACAGAACCGGACAAATGTGGCCGCTTGCCAAAGGCTTATCTAAGGCCTACATAAGTGTGGCACAGTTAGAAATATACGGCGCATGAAGCAGAAAGCAGAGCAAGGAATTCTAGGCATCACAACAAACCGAGGGATCCTGGATATCCCAACAAAGCGAGGGATTCCGGGTATCGCAGTATTCCTTGGACATACACACCCTCTCCCCACCCCACAGCACTTATGTACATATACATATAATCTATAATTCTGTTTATTTCTATTGATGCCTGCTTACTTGTACTGATGTCTGTCTCCCCACCTCTAGTCTGTGTGCCCACTGTGGGCAGGGATTGTCCCTCTGCATTGCCGTATTTACCTTCCAAACGCTTAGTGCAGTGCTCTTCACGCAGTAAGCACTCAATGAATACAATTGAATGAATAAATCATCATCATCATCAATTGTATTTATTGAGCGCTTACTATGTGCAGAGCACTGTACTAAGCGCTTGGGAAGTACAAATTGGCAACATATAAATGAGTGTTTATATAAATGAGGGAATAAATGAGTGTTCCAAGCACTGTACTAAATGCTGGGGTAGATACAAGCTAATTAGGTTGGACACTATATCCCACATGGGGCTCACAGTCTTAATCCCCATTTTACAGATGAGGTAACTGAGGCCTAGAAAAGGAGAAGTGACACTCCCAAGATCACACAGCAGATAAGGGACTGAGAAGGAGTATGGCCTAGTGGTTAGAGCCTGGGCGTCAGAAGGAGCTGGGTTCTAGTCCCAGCTTCACCATTTGTCTGCTGTGTTACCTTAGGCAAGTCATTTCACTTCTCCAGGCCTCAGTTACCTCATCTGTAATATGGGGATTAAAATGTGAGCCCCGAGTGGGACAGGGACTGCATCCAACCTGATTACCTTGTTTCTGCCCCAGCACTTAAAACAGGGCATGGCATGTAGTAAGCGCTTAACAAATGCCATTAAAAAAAAAAGTGGCCGTCACTTTAGAACCCAAGTCCTTCTGACTTTCAAGTCCATTCTTTATCCACTTGGCCAAGCTGTTTCCCCAATTTTCTTGTATTGTGCTCTCCTAATTCCTTGGTATAGTGGTCCAGGCACAGCATGAGCTCTGTAAATACCATTGATTGATTCACTGGTCAGTCACACTCTTACCATACTGAGAACACTAGACTACAAAGAACAAATTGACTGCCAACCCAAATGGGGGACCTTGATTTTCTCTCTGCTACTTGGTGAAATCTCCACAGCATTCAGAACCATGAAGAAGCAGCATGGCCTAGGGGAAAAAGCCAAAAGACCTGAGTTCTAATCCTGGCTCTACTGTGTGGCCTGATCTGTACCTCATTTGCCTCATCTGTAAAATGTGGATTCAATATCTGTTCTCCCTCCTACTCAGGCTGTGAGCCTCATGTGGAACAGAGATAAAATAATAATAATAATAATAATAATAATAATAATAATAATAATAATAGCATTTATTAAGCACTTACTATGTGCAAAGCACTATTCTAAGCACTGGGGAGGTTATAATAATAATAATAATAATGGCATTTATTAAGTGCTTACTATGTGCAAAGCACTGTTTTAAGCACTGGGGAGGTTACAAGGTGATCAGGTTGTCCCACGTGGGGCTCACAGTCTTAATCCCCATTTTACAGATGGGGTAACTGAGCCACAGAGAAGGTAAGTGACTTGCCCAAAGTCACACAGCTGACAACTGGCGGAGCTGGGATTTGAACCCATGACCTCTGACTCCAAAGCTCTTTCCACTGAGCCATGCTGGTTGTCCCACATGGGGCTCACAGTCTTAATCTCCATTTTACAGTTGAGGTAACTGAGGCCCAGAGAAGTGAAGTGACTTGTCCAAAGTCACACAGCGCAATTGGAGGAGCTGGGATTTGAACCCATGACCTCTGACTCCAAAGCCCGGGCTCTTTCCACTGAGCCACGCTGCTTCTCAATGTCTGACCTGTCCACCTCAACATCATCTTTCCCCGCTTTAACTCTGCCCTCTCCTCCCAATAAAATTATTTCTCCCTCCTTATGGACTCTAATGCCCATTGCCCTCATAAGTAGTTTCAGATGTGTAACTCCCTCCTCAAACTCCCTCTCCTCTCACCTACCCCATCTTTAGCTTCTAATGACCTGGCTATTATTAGAAAATTGAAAACATCAGGGTGCTCTCGGGAAAATCTCCCCTGCTCCCCTTCAGCTCCTCCCTTCTCCTAGCTCTTCTTCAACTGTCCCATCTTGTCCAGCAGCATCTCAAGAGGTGATCTCCCACCTCCTCAAACAAACCAAACCCTCCACCTTAGAGAAGCAGCATGGCTCAGTGGAAAGAGCCTGGGCTTGAGAGTCAGGAGTTATGAGTTCTAATCCCTGCCCCGCCACTCTTCAGCTGTGTGACTTTGGGCAAGTTGCGTCACTTCTCTGGGCTCTGGTTACCTCATCTGTAAAATGGGGATCAAGACTGTGAGCCCCAAGTGGGACAACCTAATCACCTTGCATCTATCCCCGTGCTTAGAACAGTGCTTAGTACAGTACTAAGTGCTTAATACAGTGCTCTGCACACAGTAAGCCCTCAATAAATACGATTGAATGAATGAATGAATGCTTGGCCCGCAGTAAGCACTTAAAAAATAACAGCATTATTATTATTTTCAAAACACTTGCCCCCTCTTCTTCCCTCCCTAACCACCATCTTCAACTGTTCATTCTCCATTGGCTTCTTCCCCACTAATTTTCAAACATGCTCATTTTTACACTATCCTTAAAAAACAACAAAAAAACCCCACCCTCTCAATCCCCTGGCTCCCCCCAGTTATAACCCCTTCTCTTTATGACCATTTCTCTCCAAACTCTTTGAGTAAGTTGTCTATACCCACTTTCTCAAGTTTCTCTCCTGAAATTCTCTCCTTGACCCCCTTCCCAGACTGAGCGCCTTCCTTCCTCTCCCTCTCGTCCCCCTCTCCATTCCCCCAATCTTACCTCCTTCCCTTCCCCCCAGCACCTGCATAAGTATATACGTTTGCACATATTTATTACTCTATTTATTTATTTATTTACTTGTACATATCTATTCTATTTATTTTATTTTGTTAGTATGTTTGGTTTTGTTCTCTGTCTCCCTCTTTTAGACTGTGAGCCCACTGTTGGGTAGGGACTGTCTCTATATGTTGCCAACTTGTACTTCCCAAGTGCTTAGTACAGTGCTCTGTACACAGTAAGCGCTCAATAAATATGATAGATAGATTGATTGATTCACTCCAGTGAAACTGGTCTCTCAAGATGATCTCCTACTTGCCAGATCCAATGGCTTCTACTCCATCCTAATCCTCCTCTACCACCTGCCCTAGACCACCCCCTTCTCCTAGAAACATTGTCCAACCTTGACTTCACTGACACCATTCTCTTAGTTCTCCGATCCCTCTGGATGCTCATTCTCCATCTTGTGGGCTCCTCCTCCGCCTCCCATCCTCCAACTGTGGGAATCTTCAACTCTGGTTCCCCTTTCATTCCCCATCACACCCATTCCCTTGGAGAACTCACTCTCACCATCTCTATGTGAACGATTCCCAAATAATAATAATGGCATTTATTAGCACTTACTATGTGCAAAGCACTGTTCTAAGTTCTGGGGAGGTTACAAGGTGATTGGGTTGTCCCACGGCGGGCTCACAGTCTTAATTCCCATTTTACACATGAGGTAACTGAGGCACAGAGAATTTAAGTGACTTGCCCAAAGTCACACAGCAGACAATTGGCGGAGCCAGGATTTGAACCCATGACCTCTGACTCCAAAGCCCAGGCTCTTTTCCATTGAGCCACGCTGCTTCTCTAATCTACATCTCCAAATCTACATCCCAAATCAACATCTCCAGCCCTGATCTCTTTCCCTCTCTGCAGACTCGCATTTTCTCCTGCCTTCAGTACATCTCTATTTGGGATGTTCTCCCATCACCTCAAACTTTATATGCCTAAAATGTAACTCCTCATTTTCCCACCCAAACCATGTCTCCCCTGTGACTTTCACATCACTGTAGACAGCACCACTATCCGTTCCTGTCTCACAAGCAGGTAAGCTTGGCATTATCCTTGACTCATCTCTCTTATTCAACTCACATATTCAATCCGTCATCAAATCCTGTCTGCTTCATCTTCACAACATCCCTAAAAACTGCCCTTTCCTCTGCATCCAAACTACTACTATGTTAATCCAAGCATTCATTCATTCATTCATTCATTCATTCATTCAATCATATTTATTGAGCGCTTACTGTGTGCAGAATACTGTTCTAAGCACTTTGAAAGTACAATTTGGCAACAGATAGAGACAGTCCCTACCCAATAACGAGCTCACAGTCTAGAAGGGGGAGACAGACAACGAAACAAAATAAGTAGGCAGGTATCAGTACCATCAAAATAGATAAATAGAATTGTAGATATATACATAAGCACTTACCCTATCCAATCCTGATTATGGCATCAACCTCCTTGCTGATTTCCCTTCCTTCTATATCTCCCCTTTCAGTGCATACTTCACTCTGCTGCCCGAATCGTTTTTCAATAATAATGATAATAATAATAATAATAATAATAATAATAATAATGGAATTTGTTAAGCACTTACTATGTGCAAAGCACCGTTCAAAGCGCTGGGGAGGATACAAGGTGATCAGGTTCTCCCACGTGGGGCTCACAGTCTTCATCCCCATTTTACAGATGAGGTAAAAGTGAGGCACAGAGAAGTGAAGTGACTTGCCCAAAGTCACACAGCTGACAAGTGGCAGAGCTGGGATAAAACCCAGCACTTAGAACAGTCCAGCTCTTAGAACAGTGTTTTGCACATAGTAAGGTTTAATGAATGCCATTGTTATTATTATTATAAAACCGTTCTATAACCGTTCTATAAAACCGTTCAATCCATGTTTCCCCATGTCTCAAGAACTTCCAATAATCAGCCATCCACTTCCGCGACAAACAGAAACTCCTCACCAGTGGCTTCAAAGCATTCAATCACCTTGGACATTCCTACTTTATCTCCCTGATTTCTTACTACAACCCAGTCCGGACTCGTCACTTCTCTAATGACAACCTACTTACTGTACCTACGTTTGGTTTTGTTCTTTGTTTGATTTTGTTCTCTGTCTCCCCCTTCTAGACTGTGAGCCCACTGTTGGGTAGGGACTATCTCTATATGTTGCCAGCTTGGACTTCCCAAGCGCTTAGGACAGTGCTCTGCACACAGTAAGTGCTCAATAAATACGATTGATTGATTGATTGATTGTACCTCAATCTTGCCTCGCTCTCCAGTAATCCCACATCTTGCCTCTGGCCTGGATCTCCCTCCCTCTTCATATCCAACAGACAACCACCGTCCCCACCTTCAAAGCCTTATTAAGAACACATGTCCTCCAAGAGGCCTTTCCCAACTAAGCCCTCATTTCTGCTTCTCTCTCTTCCTTCTGCATTGTCCTTGCACTTGGATTTCCATCCTCAATTCATCCATCCCATAGAGCACCCTTCTTTGTATCCGCTATTCATTTATTCATGTTAATATCGGTCTCCCCCTCTAGACTGTAAGATCCCTGTGGGCAGGGAATATGTCCATGGACTCTATTTGCATTCTCCTAAGCATGTAGTACAGTGCTCTGCACACAGTAAGTGTGTAATAAATATGACTGATCAATTAGAAGGCGGATTTGGAGGTTGAAGGGCATTCCAGGCTGAGGAATCGATCAAACAGCGATATTTATTGAGCACTTACTGTGTGCAGAGCATTCATTCGTTCATTCAATCATATTTATTGAGCACTTACTGAGTGCAGAGCACTGTACTAAGTACTTGGGAAGTACAAGTTGGATTTTCGTCGTCAATTCACCCGTCCCATAGAGCACCCTTCTATGTATCTGTTATTCATTTATTCATGTTAATATCGTCTCCCCCTCTAGACTGTAAGATCGCTGTGGGCAGGGAATATGCCTACAGACTCTATTTGCATTCTCCTAAGCATGTAGTACAGTGCTCTGCACACAATAAACGTGTAATAAATATGATTGATCAATTAGAAGGAGGATTTGGAGGTTGAAGGGAATTCCAGGCTGAGGAATCAATCAAACAGTGATATTTATTGAGCACTTACTGTGTGCAGAGCATTCATTCATTCATTCAATAGTATTTATTGAGCGCTTACTGTGTGCAGAGCACTGTACTAAGTGCTTGGGAAGTGCAAGTTGGATTTCCGTCCTCAATTCACCCATCCCATAGAGCACCCTTCTATGTATCTGTTATTCATTTATTCATGTTAATATCAGTCTCCCCCTCTAGACTGTAAGATCCCTGTGGGCAGGGAATATTCATTCATTCATTCAATCGTAATTATTGAGCGCTTACTGTGTGCAGAGCACTGTACTAAGCACTTGGGAAGTACAATTTGGCAACATATAGAGACGGTCCCTACCCAACAGTGGGCTCACAGTCTAGAAGGCAGAATATGTCCACGGACTCTGTTATTTCTATTCTCCTAAGCACTTAGTACAGTGCTCTGCACACAATAGGCGTGTAATAAATATGATTGATCAATTAGAAGGAGGATTTGGAGGTTGAAGGGCATTCCAGGCTGAGGAATCAATCAAACAGTGATATTTATTGAGCACTTACTGTGTGCAGAGCATTTATTCATTCATTCAATCATATTTATTGAGCACTTACTGTGTGCAGAGCACTGTACTAAGCACTTGGGAAGTACAAGTTGGATTTCAATCCTCAATTCACCCATCCCATAGAGCACCCTTCTATGTATCTGTTATTCATTTATTCATATTAATATCAGTCTCCCCCTCTAGACTGTAAGATCCCTGTGGGCAGGGAATATGTCCACGGACTCTATTTGCATTCTCCTAACCACTTAGTACAGTGCTCTGCACACAATAAGCGTGTAATAAATATGATTGATCAATTAGAAGGCGGATTTGGAGGTTGAAGGGCATTCCAGCTGAGGAATCGATCAAACAGTGATATTTATTGAGAACTCACTGTGTGCAGAGCATTCATTCATTCATTCAATAGTATTTTTTAAGCGCTTACTGTGTGCAGAGAACTGTACTAAGTGATTGGAAAGTACAAGTTGGAAACATATAGAGACGGTCCCTACCCAATAGTGGGCTAGCACTGTACTAAGGGATTTGGAGAGTACAGTACAAAGGGGTTGATGCATACATTCCCTGGCCCCAAAAAACTTAGTCTAGAGGTCCACATGAGCTAAGGGTGAGAGGTAAGATTCATTCATTCACTTATTCATTCATTCATTCATTCATTCATTCAATCTTATCTGTTGATAGCTTACTGTATGCAAAGCACTGCAGTAAGCTCTTGGGAGGTGTACAATACCACAGCAGACATATTCCCTGCCCACAGCAATCTCAAAGTCTAGAGAGGGTGACAGACATTGATATAAAAAAATAAATACATAAATAAATTACAGTTCTATAAGTCTGTGCTGTGGGGATGGGAGGGAGGTTGAATGAAGGGAGCGGGTTTGGGCGATGCAGAAGTGGGTGGGAGAAGAGGAGAGGAGGGCTTAGTCAGGGAAGGCTTCTTGGAGGAGATGGGCCTTCATTCATTCGTTCAATCATATTAATTGAGCGCTTACTGTGTGCAGAGCACTGTACTAAGCGCTTGGGAAGTACAAGTTGGCAACATATAGAGATGGTCCCTACCCAACAGCGGGCCTTCAGTAAGACTTTGAAGTAGGGGAGAGATGTAGAGCGAAGACAATGGTGAAGATGGGGGAAGTTTATGGAGAAGCAGAAGCAGCATGGCTCAGTGGAAAGAGCCAGGGCTTTGAAGTTAGAGGTCATGGGTTCAAATCCTGGCTCCGCCAACTGTCAGCTGTGTGACTTTGGGCAAGTCACTTAACTTCTCTGGGCCTCAGTTACCTCATCTGTAAAATGGGGACTAAAACTGTGAGCCCCCCGTGGGACAACATGATCACCTTGTAACCTCTCCAGCGCTTAGAACAGTGCTTTGCACATAGTAAGCACTTAACAAATACCATCATTATTATGGAGAACATTTTGACACAAAAATACCAGTGCCTTTGTAGTTAGAGCATTCTCCACCCGTTTGCTGTTAACTTTGGATGCTCAATTCTATTTCATCTTATGCTTCTGTCAATCTTCTTTCCTTTTCAACAGCCCTTTCTTGGTAGAGATAACTTAATGTAACAATAAACTATGCTATAGTTGAAGGAAAAGTACCATAATCCGGTCTGATTTTATTTAAAGAAAACAGGATAAAATGACAAAAACTAATATAAGAATGCTCTTTCCACCTGCTATCTTTTCCTAATTTGAAAGGCCACAAATAACATGGATTTTTTTTCCAGAAGTAGCTACACCTGGCTTATTTGTGTGGAAAACTTTACCAAATGAAAACAGCCTAAAAGTCAAGGTTTTCTTGGCATTTAAACCAAAATGAGGCCATCCTGTTGGCAGGGGCAGTTTCTGAATTGGTCTTCCCAACCTCATCCTTCTCTTTTTGGTTAAAATGATCCAGAGGCTAAGGTCGTCCTTAGACATTAACTCAATTGTTTTTTTTTTTTCCTAACAGTTAAACCCAAGGGAAAGATGTCAAATAAACAACAGAACTTGGATGCTTTATGCTAACCAATACAGGTAATCGTGCTTTGAATTGAGTAAATTTGAATTTTTTAGGCTATTGGTGGAATAGATCGTCTTGTATCAATGAATTTTGGAACCAGATGTTAAAGTTCCAAAATTAAAGGAAATTTTATCAGCGACAGCAAGGCCTTTAATTCTGGAAGAACTGAAATCACAGGAAAAAAAGTAATGACGTGTCTTTGTTTGAGCATATTAAATGTACAAATCTCTCATTATCAGGCCTGTCAGACAAAAGTGGATGACAATCTTCACATGGCAATTTGCTTGCAAAGTTGCCAGAGTATGATTAGACGTTAGAGTTTTGTAAGTCAGGCAGTCGGGAAAAGCAGGCTCCTCTGGAAATTATCATACCTTATAATAATAAAAAATGATGGCGTTGTTCATTCATTCATTCAATCATATTTATTGAGCGCTTACTGTGTGCAGAGCACTTACTATGTGCAAAGCACTGTTTTAAGCACTGGGGGGAATACAAGATGGCCAGGTTGTCCCACGTGGGGCTCACAGTCTTCATCCCCATTTTAAAGATGAGGTAACTGAGGCTCAGAGAAGTTAAGTGAGTTGCCCAAGGTCACACAGCAGATATGAAGACTCCTCTGCCTTGAGGAAAGATTTCACCATACGATAGTTTTAAGGTTCAGATGGACTTTGATTCACCTATAAGAAGCAGCGTGGCTCAGTGGAAAGAGCACGGGCTTTGGAGTCAGAGGTCATGGGTTCAAATCTCTGCTCCACCAATTATCAGCTGAGTGACTTTGGGCAAGTCACTTCACTTCTCTGTGCCTCAGTTACCTCATCTGTAAAATGGGGATTAAGACTGTGAGCCCCACGTGGGACAAACTGGTCACCTTTCATTCATTCATTCAATCGTATTTATTGAGCACTTACCGTGTGCAGAGCACTGTACTAAGCGCTTGGGAAGTACAAGTCAGCAACATATAGAGACGGTTCCTACCCAACAACGGGTTCACAGTCTAGAAGGAGGAGACAGACAACAAAACAAAACATGTAGACAGGTGTCCCCAGTGCTTAGAACAGTGCTTTGCACATAGTAAGCACTTAATAAATGCCATTATTATTATTGTTATTATTATTACAATAGAGGTATACCCCCAGCTGTAAAGATTCAGTATATTGAAGGAACGAGCGAATGTTCAAGGGATTCATTCATTCATTCAATCGTATTTAGTGAGTGCTTACTGTGTGCAGAGCACTGGACTAAGCGCTTGGGAAGTACAAGTTGGCAACATATAGTGACGGTCCCTACCCAACAACGGGCAGTGGACCACAATCTGATCATACATCATCAAACAATCAATGGTATTCATTAAGCGCTCACTTTGTGCCGAGCGTTAAAGAGCTTGGCGAACTAGAATAGAGTTGGCAGACACAATCCCTGCCCTTAAGCAGCCTCCAATCTAATGGGGGGAGGCAGACATCAAAAACAACAGAATTGACCAGGTGCTGTGGAGTGGGAATGAATGATTCGGAACCTAGGTGTTTTGGGGGTGAGGCATGGCCGTAGGGTGGGAGACGACTCCGGGGAAGGCTTCCTGGAATCGATATGATTTAAGCAGGGTTGGGAAGATGGGGAAAGTTCTGCTCTGTTGGAGAAGCAGCACGGTGTAATCAATCAATCAATCAATCAGTCGCATTTATTTACTGTGTGCAGAGCACTGTACTAAGCACTTGGGAAGTACAAGCTGGCAACATATAGAGACGGTCCCTACCCAACAGCGGGCTCACAGTCTAGAAGGGGGAGACAGAGAACAAAACCAAACATACTAACAAAATAAAATAAATAGAATAGATAGGTACAAGTAAAATAAATAAATAAATAGAGTAATAAATATGCACAAACATATACACATATATACAGGCGCTGTGGGGAAGGGAAGGAGGCAAGATGGGGGGGATGGAGAGGGGGATGAGGGGGAGAGGAAGGAAGGGGCTCAGTCTGGGAGTGGATAGAGCACGGGCCTGGGATTCAGAAGGTCACGTGTTCTAATTCTGGCCCCGCCACTTCATTCATTCATTCATTCAATTGTATTTATCAAGTGCTTCCTGTGTGCAGAGCACTGAACTAAGCACGTGGAAAGTACAATTCTGCAACCAAGAGAGACAATCCCTGCCCACAGTGGGCTCACAGCCTAGAAGGGAGGAGACAGATATCCAAACAAATAAACAGGCAGCAACAGCATCAATATAAATACATAGAATTATCGATATCTATATACGCATCAAAACAAGTAAGCAGGCATCAATATAAACAAATAGAATTATTGATATGGGACAGTCTCTAAATGTTGCCAACTTGAACTTCCCAAGCGCTTAGTACAGTGCGAAGCGCTCAAAAAATATGATTGAATGAAAGTGCTGTGTGGGGGTAGAGCAAAGGGAGTGAGTCAGGAAGATGGGGAGGGGAGAGCGAGCTGAGAAAAAGGGAGGCTTAGTCTGGGAAGGCCTCCTGGAGGAGGTGCATCTTAAATTGGGTTTTGAAGAGGGGAAGTGTGATTGTTTGGAGGAATTGAGGAGGGAGAGGATTCCAGGCTAGAGATAGGACGTGGGCCAAGGGTCGACAGCGGGACAGGAGAGAATGAGGCGCGGTGAAAAGGTTAGCACCAGAGGAGCACAGCGTGCTGTCTGGGATGTAATAACAATAATGATGATGACATTTATTAAGCGCTTACTATGTGCAAAGCACTGTTCTAAGCTCTGGGGAGGTTACAAGATAATCAGGTTGTCCCATGTGGGGCTCACAGTCTTCATCCCCACTTTCCACATGCGGTAACTGAGGCCCAGAGAAGTGAAGCGACTTGCCCAAAGTCCCACAGCTGACAATTGGCAGAGCAAGGATTTGAACCCATGACCTCTGACTCCCAAGCCCGGGCTCTTTCCACTGAGCCACGCTATAGAAAGAGAGAAGGGAGGTGAGATAGGAGGGGGAAAGGTGATGGAGAGCTTTGAAGCCTAGAGTGAGGAGTTTTTGCTTAAACTTGTCTGCAGACAACTTATACTTGCTTAAACCTGTCTGCTGTGTGTTGTTGAGCAAGCCACTTCACTTCTCTGTGCCTCAGTTCCCTCATCTGCAAAATGGGGATTGAGACTGTGAGCCCCACGTGGGACAGGGACTGTGTCCAACCCGATTTGTTTGTATCCACCCCAGTGCTTAGTACAGTGCTTGGCACATGGGAAACACTTTACAAATACTATAAGAACAATAATATTTAATATGTAGGGGGAAGGGGGCCCAGAGGAGGGAGGGTGTGAGCAAAGGATTGGCGGCACATGAGGTGACAGCCAAGGACATTGGGGAGGGTGACAATAGAGGAGGGAAGTGTGCGGGCTGGCTTGTAGTGGGACAGAAATGAGGAGAAGAAAGGCAGAGAGAGCTGAGTGAGTGCTTTGAATTCAGTGGTGAGGAGTTTCTGCTTGATGCACAAATGAATAGGCAACTATCGGAGGTAGTTGAGGGTGGGAAGATGTGCACATCAACAATGTAGTCATTCATTCAGTCATTCAATTGTATTTATTGAGCGCTTACTGTGTGCAGAGCACTGTACTAAGTGCTTGGGAAGTCCAAGTTGGCAACATATAGAGATGGTCCCTACTCAGCACCGGGCTCACAGTCTAGAAGGGGGAGACAGGCAACAAAACAAAACATAAGAACAAAATAAAATAAATAGAATAAATATGTACAAATAAAATAGAGTAATAAATACGTACAAACATATATACATATATACAGGTGCGGTGGGGAGGGGAGGGAGGTAAGGCGGCAGGGATAGGGAGGGGGAGAGGAAGGAGGGGGCTCAGTGTGGGAAGGCCTCCTGGAGGAGGTGAGCTTTCAGTAGGGCTTTGAAGGGAGGAAGAGAGCTAGTTTGGCGGATGGGCAGAGGGAGGGCATTCCCGGCCAGGGGAAGGACGTGGGCCGGGGGTCGACGGCGGGACGGGCGAGAACGAGGCACAGTGAAGAGGCTAGCGGTGGCAGAGGAGTGGAGGGTGCGGGCTGGGCTGGAGAAGGAGAGAAGGGAGGTGAAGTAGGAGGGGGAGAGGGGATGGACAGCCTTGAAGCCGAGGGTGAGGAGTTTTTGCCCGTTGCGTAGGTTGATTGCTAGCCACTGGAGATATTTGAGGAGATTTACAAAGCAAACTTAACACCAGAGTGCAGAAATGGGAATTCGCGGCTTAAGAATAGTGAGTGGATCCGATATACTTAGCACTGTCAGACGCTTGCTTAGAAATTGGGGATTCACCACCCTTGGAATGGTTCTAAAGACAGCTCCAAATGTGGCAAAAGGGTTGAAGTGAAAACCAGTGGGGAGAGGGCAGTGAAGCCGGGATCATTTTATGAGGAAAAGAGGAGATGGTTGTCTGCAAGTGTATCATGAAGCAGTACGGCCTAGTGGAAAAAGACACGAGACTGGCAGTCAGAAGACCGGGTTTCTAATCCTGGCTCCGCCAGCTCCCTGCTGTGTGACCTTGGGCAAGTCACTTAACTTCTCTGGGCCTCAGTTCCCTCATCTGTAAAATGGGGATTTGAGCCTTTGAGCCCCGTGTGGGACGGGGACTGTGTCCAACCCGATTTACTTGTATCCTCATTCATTCATTCAATCGTATTTATTGAGCGCTTACTGTGTGCAGAGCACTGTACTAAGCACTTGGGAAGTACAAGTTGGCAACATATAGAGACAGTCCCTACCCAACAGTGGGCTCACAGTCTAGAAGGGGGAGACAGAGAACAAAACAAAGCATCTTAACAAAATAAAATAAATAGAATAAATATGTACAAATAAAATAGAGTAATAAATAAATAAATGGAGTATTATGGGTTCTAATCCCGGCTCTGCCTCATGTCTGCTGTGTGACTTTGGGCAAGTCACTTAACTTCTCTATTCTAACTTCTCACAATTACCCCATCTGTAAAATGGAGATTAAGACCTGTATATATGTGTATATGTATGCACGTATTTATTACTCTATTTATTTTACTTGTACATATTTATTCCATTTATTTTATTTTGTTAATATGTTTTGTTGTCTGTCTCCCCCTTCTAGACTGTGAGCCTGCTGTTGGGTAGGGACCGTCTCTATATGTTGCCAACTTGTACTTCCCAAGCACTTAGTACAGTGCTCTGCACACAGTAAGCGCTCAATAAATATGATAGAATGAATGAAAGAATGAATGAATGACTGTGAGCCACATGTGGGACAAACTGATCACCTTGTATCCTCCCCAGTGCTTAGAACAGTGCTTTGTACATAGTAAGCACTTGACAAATGCCATCATTATTAACAAATACCATAATAATAATTATGGTATTTGTTAATAATAATTTGTTAATAGTAATAATAATATCAATTATTCTCTGGACCTCAGTTATCTCATCTGCAAAATGGGGCTCAATACCTATTCTCCTTTCTCCTCAGACTCTTTGCCCCATGTGGGACCTTATTACCTCGTACCTACCCTAGCACTTAATAAAATCCTTGGCAAATAGTAAGTTCTTAACAACTATTACAATTTTTTATCATTATCCTTATTACAAAGTGTGATTATTCTGTCAGAATCACCAGCTTCCCCGCAATCAAAATAAGAGAACAGGAGAGGCAGAATGGATTGCAATTTGATGGAAGAATGATTTGCTTGGTAGAAAATAATTTTCAACACAACTATATCCTTGAATTGGCTTCAGTAATCTACTTCTCCAGATGCTTGTAAAAGGAAGTGTCCAAAGATATACAGTGCTTGATTCAGGTATATTCCACTGAAGGTGGGGGAAAGGGTAAACTCATTGTGGGCAGGGAATGTCACTGTTTCTTGTTTTATCATACTTCCCCAAGTGCTTAGGACAGTGCTCTGCACACAGTAAGTGCTCAATAAATACAAGTGAATGGACGAAAGGGTTCAGAAGTTATTTTGCCTTTTCCCAACAATCCAATCATTCTATGATATATAAAAAACCTGACATTCTGTTGCTTCTGTTTCTTCTGACTCACTCACTCACACTCCTTTCCCCTGTAAATCCATATTACTCCCTCACAGAGATCTCCGCTCTCTTGACCCCACCCATCTTTCGGAGCGCCTCACACCCCACCTCGCCGCCCTCTCCTCTCTGCCCAGTCTTGATGATCAGATTACTGCTCTCAACTCTACCCTTTCTACTCAGCTAGACTCACTCGCTCCCCTTTCCCTTCGCCGCTCTCGTACCACTAACCCACAGACCTGGATCACTGCCACTGTCCGCCTCCTTCGCTCTTATGCTCGAGCTGCCGAACGCTGCTGGTGAAAGTCTAAACACCATGCCAACCTCCTTCACTTCAAGTTTATCCTTTCCTGCCTTAACTCAGCCCTCTCCTCTGCCAGACAAAACTATTTCTCCTCCCTTATTGACACCCATGCCCATCATCCCCGCCAGCTTTTCCATACATTCAACTCCCTTCTCAGGCCCCCGGTTCCTCCCCCTCCTCTTTCCCTCACCCCCAACGATCTGGCCTCCTACTTCATTAACAAAATTAAATCCATCAGGTCCGACCTCCCCAAAGTCACTCCCCCGCCTTCTCCAACCCCCCGGCTTTCAACACTCTCTGCTACTCTCCCATCCTTCCCAGCGGTATTCTCAGAGGAGCTCTCCTCCCTCCTCTCAACTGCTACTCTGGCCACCTGTGCTTCAGACCCCATTCCCTATCATCTCATGAAATATCTCGCTCCATCCCTTCTCCCCTCCTTAACTTCCATCTTCAACCGCTCACTCTCCACTGGTTCCTTCCCCTCTGCCTTCAAACATGCCCATGTCTCTCCCATCTTAAAAAAACCCTCTCTTGACCCCACCTCACCTTCTAGTTATCGCCCCATATCCCTCCTACCATTCCTTTCCAAACTCCTTGAACAAGTTGTCTACACGCGCTGCCTCGAATTCCTCAACACCAACTCTCTCCTCAACCCCCTCCAGTCTGGCTTCCATCCCCTACATTCCATGGAAACTGCCCTCTCAAAGGTCACCGATGACCTCCTGCTTGCCAAATCCAATGGCTCATACTCTCTCCTAATCCTCCTCGACCTCTCAGCTGCCTTCGACACTGTGGACCACCCCCTTCTCCTCAACATGCTATCCGACCTTGGCTTCACAGACTCCATCCTCTCCTGGTTCTCCTCTTATCTCTCTGGTTGTTCATTCTCAGTCTGTTTTGCAGGCTCCTCCTCCCCCTCCCATCCTCTTACTGTGGGGGTTCCCCAAGGTTCAGTGCTTGGTCCCCTTCTGTTCTCGATCTACACGCACTCCCTTGGTGACCTCATTCGCTCCCACGGCTTCAACTATCATCTCTACGCTGATGACACCCAGATCTACATCTCTGCCCCTGCTCTCTCCCCCTCTCTCCAGGCTCGCATCTCCTCCTGCCTTCAGGACATCTCCATCTGGATGTCTGCCCACCACCTAAAACTCAACATGTCCAAGACTGAACTCCTTGTCTTCCCTCCCAAACCCTGCCCTCTCCCTGACTTTCCCATCTCTGTTGACGGCACTACCATCCTTCCCATCTCACAAGTCCGCAACCTTGGTGTCATCCTCGACTCCGCTCTCTCATTCACCCCTCACATCCAAGCCATCAACAAAACCTGCCAGTCTCAACTCCGCAATATTGCCAAGATCCGCCCTTTCCTCTCCATCCAAACCGCTACCCTGCTCGTTCAAGCTCTCATCCTATCCCGTCTGGACTACTGCATCAGCCTTCTCTCTGATCTCCCATCCTCGTGTCTCTCCCCACTTCAATCCATACTTCATGCCGCTGCCCGGATTGTCTTTGTCCAGAAAAGCTCTGGGCATGTCACTCCCCTCCTCAAAAATCTGCAGTGGTAGCCTGTTAACCTTCGAATAAAGCATAAACTCCTCACTCTCAGCTTCAAGGCTGTCCATCACCTCGCCCCCTCCTACCTCACCTACCTTCTCTCCTTCTCCAGCCCACCCCGCACCCTCCACTCCTCCACCGCTAATCTCCTCGCCGTGCCTCGTGCTCGCCTGTCCCGCCATCGACCCCCGGCCCACGTCATCCCCCGGGCCTGGAATGCCGTCCCTCTGCCCATCCGCCAAGCTAGCTCTCTTCCTCCCTTCAAGGCCCTTCTGAGAGCTCACCTCCTCCAGGAGGCCTTTCCAGACTGAACCCCTTCCTTTCTCTCCCCCTCGTCCTCCTCTCCATCCCCCCATCTTACCTCCTTCCCTTCCCCACAGCACCTTTATATATGTATATATGTTTGTACATATTTATTACTCTACTTATTTATTTATTTATCTTGCTTGTACATATCTATTCTATTTATTTTATTTTTTTAGTATGTTTGGTTTTGTTCTCTGTCTATCCCGTCTAGACTGTGAGCCCGTTGTTGGGTAGGGACTGTCTCTATGTGTTGCCAACTTGTACTTCCCAAGCACTTACTACAGTGCTCTGCACACAGTAAGCGCTCAATAAATATGATTGATTGATTGATTGATTCTGATGCAGTACAAAGTTCCTCTTGGGCAGGGAATGTGGCTACCAACCCTGTTAGATTGTATTCTCCCCAGTGCTCAGTACAATGCTCTTCCCCTAAGGATTGATTGATTGATGATGATATACCACAGCCAGTTTAAGATGGTGGACTTTCCTAGGCATGAGAGAAAAACATTTATTTTAAAATTAAGTTAATCCCATATGCTTTATATCGTTCAGATGTGGGAAGGCTAGCTATTGAA
Source organism: Tachyglossus aculeatus (assembly GCF_015852505.1). NCBI lineage: Eukaryota > Metazoa > Chordata > Mammalia > Monotremata > Tachyglossidae > Tachyglossus > Tachyglossus aculeatus. The sequence goes on along the minus strand of NC_052067.1, from coordinate 146,001,210 downwards.
AGAAAGCCAAAATGAGATACCTGAGAATCCTGGCTAAAAAAAAATGAGTCTTTCCCAGACTATCAACTTTAAGGTTATTACACACAGGGTAAGCTCTTGAGGGCAACAATTCTGTCCCCAGTAATTGTCTTTGTACCTAGTACAGTGCTGTCAACACAGTAAGTGTTCAATAAACACCACAGATATTGATTGGTTTCTGTGTAAAATTGTGGCAAATCCTGGGTATAATTTGATATTTCTGTCACTTGTGTTTTCAGGCCTGTATCTGTACTCATCCTATTTCCCCCGGTTGAATAAAAGCTCTTGGAAGGCGGAGTCATCTACATTCTTTGCAATGCCCTGTCTATATTAGACAGCAAGGTCACAGGCCTGGCAGAGAGAAACCTTTCTGACAGACTGACAACTGACGAAAAGCCCTGTTCCCCTCTTCTGATCACAGGACAGGGCTTCTGAGGGATTGAGAAACAATGTCACTGTATTCTGATTAAAAGAACAGGCATTTTTGAAAACAGAAGCTCCTTTTATTATGTTTAAATAAGGCTTTAAACCTCCCTCAGGAGGCTAACAATGGTTGAGAATTGAAGTGGTAAACAGGTTAAAAATAAAATTGCAGAGTTTTCAAGTTGTTGGTTTAACAGGCTTTTTGTGTTTGAAGTACTCTGTGATCCGCTCCAGGGCTTGCAAGTTTTGGAAAGGAAGGTGTGGGAGACAGGAATTTCCACCGCCAGCGGAATTAATAATCCAGAAGTTTCTACCCCCCAATATTGTACAATACGGAAATGACACTTTCAGATAATTAAGGAGAATTCAATCATTCATTCAATCATATTTATTGAGCGCTTACTGTGTTGCAAAGCACTGTATTGACTGCTTGGGAGAGTACAGCTTGGCTTAGTGGAAAGAGCCCGGGCTTGGGGGTCAGAGGTCATGGGTTCAAATCCCGACTCTGCCACTTGTCAGCTGTATGACTTTGGCCAAGTCACATCACTTCACTGTGCCTCAGTGACCTCATCTGTCAAATGGGGATGAAGACTGTGAGCCCCACGTGCGACAACCTGATTACCTTGTATCCACCCCATCGCTTAGAACAGTGCTTGGCACATAGTAAGTGCTTAACAAGTACCAACATTACTATTATTATTACAATATAACAATAAACAGACACATTCCCTGCCCACAACGAGCTTAGAGTCTAGGGGGAGATGGGCATGAATACGCAAGAATAAATGAATAAATGAATAAATTACAGATAAGTATATAAGTGTTGTGGAGCTGGAAGGGAGATGAATGAAAGGAGTAAGGGAAATGCAGAAGGGAATGGGAGAAATAGGACATTCAACCTTTCTTTAAAATTTAAACTCTGCTTGGCACGTTTTTTGTCCCCAAATGCCCCTACCTGAGGTGGGTAGGAAAGAGCCCGGGCTTGGAAGTCAAAGGTCATGAGTTTTAATCCTGGCTCCGCCACTTGTCAGCTGTGTGACTTTGGGCAAGTCACTTAACTTCTCTGTGCCTCAGTTTCCTCATCTGTAAAATGGGGATTAAAACTGTGAGCCCCACGTGGGACAACCTGATCACCTTATATCTACCCCAGAATGTGTTCAATACAATAGAATTGTTTTGTACAATATGAATTTACATACCCTGCTATTTAAGTACTAACTCAGAGAAGCAGCGTGGCTCAGTGGAAAGAGCACGGGCTTTGGAGTCGCAGGTCATGGGTTCAAATCCCAGCTCTGCCAATTGTCAGCTGTGTGACTTTGGGCAAGTCACTTAACTTCTCTGTGCCGCAGTTACCTCATCTGTAAAATGGGAATTAAGACTGTGAGCCCCACATGGGACAACCTGATCACTTTGTAACCTCCCTAGTGCTTAGAACAGTGCTTTACATATAGGAAGCGTTTAATAAATGCCATTATTATTATTATATGCATATGGATTTCTCCTTTACATTCTCTCGGTATCATTTTCTTTACGTTAAGTTCCTTTCTTATCAGTAAGTTCATTATTATTAATTATTATTATTAAAAATAATAATAATGGTATTTGTTAAGTGCTCATTAGGTGTCAAGCACTGTTCTAAGCACTGGGGCAGATACAAGGTAATCAGGTTGTACCATGTGGGGCTCAAAGTCTTAATCCCCATTTTACAGATGAGGTAACTGAGGCACAGAGAAGTGAGCTGACTTGCCCAGGGTTACAGAGCAGACAAGTGGAAGAACCAGGATTAAAACCCAGGTCCTTATGACTCCCAGTCTGTGCCCTATCCATTGGACCATCCTGCTTCCATCCCTTGAGGATAGGGTTGTTTCTACTGACTCTGTTGTATTATACTCCCCCAAGTACTTAGTACAGTGCTTTGCACACACTACGTGCTCAACAAATAGTATTACTTGGTTGGTTGATGTATATTTATGTTGATTGTTCATGTTTCCCTTGTTTCCTTATAAGCTCCTAGAGGACCAGGCTCACTCTGCAGATGGTTTTTTTTTTTCTTATATTCCAAATCCCCATGTATTGTAAGGCAAATTCCAGATGCTTGATAAATACTTGTCGACTGAAATAATTTGATTCTCAGCCTGTGCACAGTACAAGATAAGTTCATCTTAGTTTGAATATTAATCCAAAATGCCCTTGGTGGTAAACGAAAATGAAAACCTCAAAAACTCTGCCCATCTGCATTTTTTTTGGCAAACTATTTTCTAATGAAATAAACATACTCTTTTCAATGCTGCAAGGTCAGAGGAAGACAGAAATGTGAGAGTGACATTTATAATATACTTATTTATTTATTAAATTCACCATCTACTAAACCATAATCTATGCATGAAATGGGAAATCCATCCATCAATCAAGCAATGGGTATTTATTGAGCACTTACTGTGTGCAGAACAGTGTACTAAGCACTTGTCTTGTGCTGTCAAGTTGTCTTCGACCCATAGCAATGGCATGGACACATCTCTCTCAAACTGTCCTACCTCCATCTGCAATTTCTTGGTTAAAATCCAGAGGTGGTTTACGATTACATCCTTCCGTGCTATAAACCTGAGTCTCCACCATCGACTCTTTCCCGTGCCACTGCTGCCCAGCACAGAGGAGTTTCGACTTGTAGCAGATGGCCTTCCAATCAATCAATCAATCGATCAATCAATCGTGTTTATTGAGCACTTACTGTGTGCAGAGCACTGTACTGAGCGCTTACTAGCTAGCCACTGGCCAAGCTAAGAATGGAATGGGCAGGCCTCTGCTTGACTCTCCCTCCCATAGCCAAGACTGGTAGAGGACTGGAAGCTCTCCAGGTGTGACCCTGAGAAGGCACTATGCACTTAATAATACTACTACTACTGCTACTACTACTAATAATAATAATAATAACGATGGCATTTGTTAAGCACTTACTATGTATGAAGCACTGTTCTAAGCTCTGTGGTGGATACAAGGCGATCAAGTTGTCCCACGTGGGGCTCACAGTCTTCATCCTCATTTTACAGATGAGGTAACTGAGGCACAAAGAAGTGAAGTAACTCGCCCAAAGTCACACAGCTTCACCTGTATATATGTATATATGTTTGTACGTATTTATTACTCTATTTATTTATTTATTTGTACTTATTTATTCTATTTACTTTATTTTGTTAACATGTTTTGTTTTGTTCTCTGTCTCCCCTTTCTAGACTGTGAGCCCACTGTTGGGTAGGGACCGCCTCTGTATGTTGCCACCTTGTACTTCCCAAGCGCTTAGTACAGTGCTCTGCACACAGTAAGCGCTCAATAAATATGATTGAATGAATGAATGACAAGCGGCGGAGGTGGGATTAGAACCCATGACCTCTGACTCCGAAGCCCGGGATCTTTCCACTGAACCACGCTGTTTCACACTTGGGAGAGTTAAATATAGCAGAGTTGGTAGTCACATTCCCTGTCTAAAAGGAGTTTACAGTCTAGAGGGACCTTATATCAAGGGAGATTTCATATTATTAGTGTAATCAGATGAATCCTGCTAAAACTATTTAAGGATATTCTATTCCAAATGAATCAACATTTTAAATTCAATGTTTAACCGGTGTCTCCAATTTTTCTAATTGAAAGTGATTTTTATAATTAAAGAAAAATCCCTAGAATCACTGGCTACATTGAAAGAATGATTTTCTAGCATATCATAGACAAGTGTCTTGCATAAACCTGAGGATGCTTCATACCACATGTTCATATTTTCACTCTGCTGTCTAGTTTGTTTTTCTACAAAAACGTTCAGGCCATGTTTCCCCACTCCTCAAGACCCTCCAATGGTTCATTCATTCAGTCAGTCATATTTATTGAATGCTTACTGTGTGCAGAACACTGTACTAAGTGCTTGGGAAGTACAATTCAGCAACAAATAGAGACAATCCCTCCCCACAACGGGCTCACAGTCTAGACCAAAAAAACCCCTCTATTTATAAAAAAATCCATCCTTTCCCGTAGTTTGCATTTAAACAATGGTACGTGATGATTGCATTTTGGAAGTAAAAAAATCTAGAAACCCAGTAAATGCATGCTAGTAAAAATCTGTACAAAGGCATTCCCATAAAAAAATTAAGGCCAAAGTAGTAAATTGCCCTTACTTATACAAATTTACTCTCAAACCCCTGACCTGGATTGTTTTAGGGTTAGATGGTAGATAAAAATGTAATCTACAATAGTCAATCAATCACTGGAGTGCTTCTGAAACGGGCCATAAGAACTACTAAGCAAGAAGGACTGTTTTTTTTTTACAGTGTTATCATAAGGAGCTGAACAGTTACCAGTTAAATCAGTTCACTGAAAGTTAATCTGGATAGGCTGGGGCCAAAAAAAAAAAGAAAAAAAAAAAAACAACTGCCTTTTTCTCAGAGGCAGTCCCTTTAGCTAAAATTACCTGGGTATCTATATTTTGCCTACTTAGTAAAGAATACTGTCATCACTGCATATTTTCCTGGCCAGGATGTGTTTTAAATATGCTGTGGCTAAATTTGTATAAATTTGTATAAATAAGAGCAGTTTACAACTTGGGCCTTAGTTTTTTTTATGGGAATGCCTTTGTACAGGTTTCTACTAGCATGCATTTACTGGATTTCTAGACCTTTTTGCTGTCAAAATGCCATCATCACACACCATTGTTTAAATGCAAACTATGGGAAAGGATGAATTTCTCCATAAATAGAGAGGGTTTTTTGGTTTAGACTGTGAGCCTGCTGTGGGCAGGGATTGTCTCTGTTGCTGAATTGTACTTCCCAGGTCCGTATGATCCACTGTTTCCCCAATTCTCAAGAACCTCCAGTGGTTGACTATCCACCACTGCACCCAATAGAAATTCCTCGTCACTGGCTTTAGAATATTCAATCTCCTTGCCCTCTCCTACAGCATCTCACTACACTCCTATGAAAACCCAGCCGGCACACTTCGCTCTTCTAATGCTACCCTTATCGCTTGTACCTCAATCTCGTCTATCTCGCCGCTGACCTGTCACCCCCATCCTGTCTCTGCCCTGGGATGCCCTCCCTCCTCACATCCTACAGACAATTACATTCCCCTCCTTCAAAGCCTTATCGAAGGCACATTTCCTCCATTAGGCCTTCACTAAGTCCTAATTTCCCTTGGTTCTGCTCCCTTTAGTGTTGCCCTGACTTGCTCCCTTTATTCACCCCCACCAGATGGTGGGTCTGTCTACAGTGAAGGGAAAGTCAGCAGGAGGACAGGGTTTGGGTGGGAAAATAAGGAGTTCTCTTTCAGACGTCAAGCTTGAGGTGACAAGAGGACATCCAAGAAGTAATGTCTTGAAGACAGGAGGAAATGCTAGACTGAAGAGAGGGAAAGAGATCAGGGTTGGAGATGGAGATTTGGGAATCATCAGTAAAGTGATAATGAGTTCTCCAAGGATATGGGTGGAGATGAAGAATGAAAGGGAACCCAGAACTGAACCTTGAGGGACCCTCCGCACTTAGGGGGTGGGAGGCAGAGGAGAAGCCCACGAAAGAAACTGAGAATGAGCAGCCAGAATGATAGGAAGAGATCCAGGAGAGGACAGTGTCTGTGCAGTCAAGATTGCATAATGTTTCCAGGAGAAGGAGATAATAATAATAATGGTATTTGTTAAACTCTTACTACGTGCCAAGCACTGTTCTAAGTACTGGGAGAGATACAAGGTAATCAGGTTGTCCCATGTGAGGCTCACAGTCTTCATCCCCATTTTACAGATGAGAGAAATGAGGCAGAGAGAAGTTAAGTGACTTGCCCAAAGTCACACAGCTGACAAGCGGCGGAGCTGAGATTAGAACCCATGACCTCTGACTCCCAAACCCGTGCTCTTTCCGTTGAGCCATGCTGTTGAGATGATAGGGGAGAGTTGATTGAATGGTTTAAGGAACCTATTTGCCTATATCAAGCAGGGGGTTCAGATCATACATCTACATTTTTATCTTCAATAATCAAGTTCATTATCTTATTAATTAAAATACTGTGTGTTTATACATTTTCTATCTTGTTAGATTATTTTAAACTGGTCAAGCATAAATACTGAAGCGAGGAGATTCATTTCAGAGATCTCTGCTTTCATTCATCCTTTTGTCAGTTTTGGATGCCAGTTGCATAGAATTCCACCTGAAACTGAAAGTTCATATTTCATCTCGCCATATTCTGACCTCAATTTTGAGAAGCTGTTTTAAAGTTAAAAATGTTGATGTACCTTCAGTGTTACATAGTGCGTATTAAATGGTTAGACACTGATATTAGAGTACTGAAAAAGAAAGCCAAGGCAATTAACTCAGTAAATTTTCCATGTCACTTGGTTACCTTCAGAGACAGTGACCTAGTGGATTATGATAGATAGCAGGAAGAAAATTTTCATTTGAGCTCTCAGGAATGTAACATTGAGAAGAAAGTACTTATTGGGAAGTCAGAATTTGTGAACTATTTCCATTCCCTAATTTTCTCTAAGGCTTTTTTCTTATTCCATTATTTTTAGAAAGGACTGAAGTCACATTTCTCTCAAGATGATCTTTTTGGAACTGTATTTGGCTTTAGTAATTCTTAACAATATCCTTAACCTAACTCTCTTTGCTGATTTTGCTATCCTCAGAAAAATATTTTCTTTCCATTCAATCTGGGGTGGAAGTGATAGGAGAATACTGCTGAAAACTCAGTAAAAGTTCCCAAAAGTACAGCTAAAGCAAGAGTCTATAATTGCTGTAAATATGAGTCATTACCCATGTTGTATGCGTAATGATATTTTTTTTGCTTATGTTTATCATAATATACTAAACGTCTTTCTAATCTTAAAGGAATCAGCTGAGATGGGCTTGTAAAAAAAAATTATTATGCTGCTTTAGGAGTCATTGGGTGGGAAGTGGCAAATGCTTCACCTACAGCTTCCTGGGAAGCAACAGAGAAATTCAGCTAATGGCTCACCTTGACAGGGCATTGAATTTTCATCATCTGCATCTGAAATGTTAGGATTAATCTAGGGAAAATTTCTGAAAATTCATGGTCTCCATACCTTTGCAACCTGCATATTATCAGGCAGTGTTATCAAAAAGAATTATTAAAATAAGATATTCTGGGTTAAAAAAAAAAACCTTTGCTGCTGAATTCCAAATAATCTGGAACCTATCAATCAATCCAGTAGAAAATGCTAATAATTACATCAATTGTGTTGGAATGTTCCTTAGATTTTAATAAGCCTCTATAGCGCTTATGACATGTGCAAAGCGAAAAGTAGATCGGCAAAAATACGGTGCACTAAAAAGGTGGTTTTCAAAGGACCTAAAAGCAGCTTGGTATTTGGTACATAATTAATCAGGTGAGTAGAAAAGGTATCTCTTCTAGGATTTGCCAAATAACATCCTGCATTTCTCCAGCATAATTTTGCATCCAGGGTTGGTGTTGTGCTGGTTTTTAGTCCTGTAGAAATGTGTGTCGGCTCATGAGGAGAGCAAACGCAAACAACAGGTGTTTGATACATGTCACCCATCAGCAGGAGGAGAATAAAATTTCGGCTAGGATGCAAGGAGTAAAAGGAAAAGGATTTTAAAGACACAGTTTAGAGTCCCTCAGCAACAGCAGTTGAGCAAAAGTGTCCAAACAGCACTGATCTAGCCACCAGGGAGACAATCAGACACTGTGCTCAAGGAGTTTCCCTTCTAATAGAGAGAGAAGTAGTCAAACACGGACCTGGAATCTGAGTGTTTGGGAATATATGTATATATATTATAGACTATATAGAAGAGAGAGAGAGAAAGAGAGAAAGAGAGAGAGAGAGAGAGAGAGAGAGAGAGAGAGAGAGAGAGAGAGAGAGAGAGAGAGAGAGAGAGAGAGAGAGAGAGAGAGCGTGGCTCAGTGGAAAGACTCCAGCTTTGGAGTCAGAGGTCATGGGTTCAAATTCTGGCTCCGCCAATTGTCAGCTGTGTGACTTTGGGCAAGTCACTTAACTTCTCTGGGCCTCAGTTCCCTCATCTGTCAAATGGGGATTAAGACTGTGAACCCCCCGTGTGACAACCTGATCACCTTGTAACCTCCCCAGCACTTAGAACAGTGCTCTACACATAGTAAGCGCTTAATAAATGTCATTATTATTCCCCCTTCTAGACTGTGAGCCCATTGTTGGGTAGGGATCATCTCTATATGTTGCTGACTTGTACTTCCCAAGCACTTAGTACAGTGCTCTGCACACAGTAAGAGCTCAATAAATCTGATTGAATGAATTGAATGATTGAATGGGGGGAGTGGGGGTGGCCAAAGCCACTATTTGATTCAATGCTAACCCAGTACTACTTTGTGAGTGATGCATCTGACACTTCCCTTCGAATGACTCTTGAATAGTCAACATAATGAAGTCTTTTACCATCCTACCTCAGCTAATTGCTTTAAGACTTAAAGTCTTTTAGTTCATTATGATATTCAGCCAGCACTTATTAACCTAAGCACTGGGGCAGATACAAGGTTACTGGATCATAAGCTCTTCCCACTCCCGTCTGTATTGCCCTGACTTGCTCCCTTTATTCGTCCAATTGTCCAGCCCCATAGCACTTTTATAAAGAGAATTATAATAATAATAATAATATAATGGCACTTGTTATGCACTTACTATGTGCAAATCACTGTTCTAAGCATTGGGGAGGATACAAGGTGATCAGGTTGTCCCAGGTGGGGCTCACAGTCTTAATCCCCATTTTACAGATGAGGAATTGAGGCACAGAGAAGTTAACTGACTTGCCCAAAATCACACAGCTGACATGTGGCAGAGCTGGGATTAGAACCCATGATCTCTGACTCCCAAGCCCGGGCTCCTTCCTCTGAGCCACACTGCTTCTCTGATCTGTCATTTATTTATTTATATTAATATCTACCTCCCTCTCTAGACTGTGAGCTCATTCTGGGTAGGGAATGTGTCTGTTTAATTGTAATAGTGTCCTCTCCCAAGTGCTTAGTACAGTGCTCTGTACACAGTAAACACGCAATAAATCCAATTGAATAAATGAATGAAAAACATGAATGAAGTGCAGAGAAACAAATAGTGGCTTTTGCTACCACACACACACACACACACACACACACACACACACACAGATTCCCAAACACTCAGATTCATCCATAAACTTGAATTCTACTTTCCTAAATGTTTAGTACAGTGCTCTGCACATGGTAAGCACTCAATATTTATTCATTCATTCAATCGTGTTTATTAAGTGCTTACTGTGTGCAAAGCACTATACTAAGCACTTGGGAAAGTACAGTACAACCATAAACAGTGACATTCCCTGCCCAAAATGAGCTCACACTCTAGATGTGGGCAGGGAAACAGACACCAACACAAATAAATAAAATTACAGATCTAAACATAATTGCTGTGGGGCTGGTGGAGGCAGGGAAGAGGAAAGAAAGCAAGTCAGGGTGATGCAGAAGGGAGTGGGAGATAAGCGCTTAGTACACTTGATCACCTTGTATCTACACCAGCGCTTAGTACGGTGCTCTACACACAGTAAGTGCTCAATAAATACAATTGAATGAATGAGGAAAAGTGGGGCTTAGTCTGGGAAGGCCCCTTGGAGGAGATGTGCCTTCAATAAGGCTTTGAAGCAGGGAAGAGTCATTGTCTGTCGGATTTGAGGGAAGAAAGCTTTCCAGGCCAAAGACGGGACATGGGCCAGGGGTCGGTAGCAAAATAGGTGAGATTGGGGCACTGTGAGAAGGTTAACATTTCTGGGTCAGAGTGAGGGCTGAGTTGTAAAAGGACAGAAGCAAGGCAAGGAAGGAGGTGTCCAAAGCTAGTGGTAAGGAGTTTTTGTTTGATGTTGAGGTAGATGGGCAACCACAGGATATTTTTGAGGGATGGGGGGGTAACATGCCCTGAATGTTTCTGTAGAAAGATGATAATACTTATATATACTAATATACTTAGACTGTGAGCCCACTGTTGGGTAGGGACTGTCTCTATATGTTGCCAATTTGTACTTCCCAAGCGCTTAGTACAGTGCTCTGCACATAGTAAGCGCTCAATAAATACGATTGATGATGATAATAATAATAACAATAATGGTATTTATTAAGCGCTTACTATGTGCAAAGCACTGTTCTAAACACTGGGGTAGATACAAGGTGATCAAGTTGTCCCACGGGAGGCTCACAGTCTTTAATCCCCATTTTACAGATGGGCAACTGAGGCCCAGAGAAGTGAAGTGACTTGCCCAAAGTCATACAGCTGACAAGTGGCAGAGCCGGGATTAGAACCCGTGACCTCTGACTCCCAAGCCCGGGCTCTTTCCACCGAGCCATGCTGCTGTCTCCCCCACAGCTGGATTGTGAGCTCGTTTTGGGCAGGGAATGTCACTGTTTATTGTTGTACTGTACTTTTCCAGGTGCTCAGTATAGTGCTCTGCACACAGTAAGCACTTAATAAACACGAATGAATGAATAAATATTGAGTGCTTACCATGTGCAGAGCACTGTACTAAACATTTAGGAAAGTAGAATTCAAGTTTATGGATGAATCTGAGTGTTTGGGAATCTGATCTAAACATTTAGGAAAGTACAATTCAAGTTTATGGATGAATCTGAGTGTTTGGGAAACTGATCTAAACATTTAGGAAAATACAATTCAAGTTAATGGATGAATTTGAGTGTTTGGAAATCTGATCCCTGCAGTACAGTGAACTATGGACTGGAGTAAGGAGAGACAAGAGTTTGGGAGGCCAGCAAGAAGGCTGAAGCAGTCATCTAGATGGGGAAGGATGAGTGACCGTATTAACGTGGTAGCATTTTGGAGCAATTTGGTAGCAGCCTGGTAGCAATAAATACAAGTGATTTATTGATCAGACAGGACATACCTGTATATATGTATATATGTTTGTACATATTTATTACTCTATTTATTTATTTATTTATTTTACTTGTACATATCTATTCTATTTATTTTATTTTGTTAGTATGTTTGGTTTTGTTCTCTGTCTCCCCCTTTTAGACTGTGAGCCCACTATTGGGTAGGGACTGTCTCTATATGTTGCCAACTTATACTTCCCAAGCGCTTAGTACAGTGCTCTGCACACAGTAAGCCCTCAATAAATACGATTGACTGATTGATTGATTGATTGACATGGCCCTTATCATACATAGAGCTCACAATCTTCTTATTCTCATCATATAGATGGGGAAACTGAGGCCGAAGTGTGCCTTTACAATATGTGCCTTTACAAAGGTCACCTAAGAAGCCAGTGGCAGAGTTAGGAATACCACCTGAGTCTCCTTATTTCCAGCCCCATGCTGTCTCCTCTAGATGATGTTGCCTCTGATGGATTTTCTTCAATCAATCCACCAATCAATCATACTTCCTAAGAGCTTACTGTGTGCAGAGTAAAAAAAAACTTTAAAAAACGATGGCATTTGTTAAGCGCTTATGCGAACCACTGTTCTAAGCTCTGGGATAGATACAAGGTAATTGGGGTGTCCCATGTAGGGCTCACAGGCTTCATCCTCATTTTACAGATGAGGTAACTGAGGCCCAGAGAAGTGAAGTGACTTGCCCAAAGTCACACAGCTGACATGTGGCAGAGCCTGAATTAGAACTCATGACCTCTGACTCCCAAGCCGGGGCTATTTCCACTAAGCCATGTTGCTTCTCATACTGTACTAAGTGCTTGGGAGAGTACAGCACAACAGAGTTGGTAGACACGTTCCCTGCCCATTGCAGGCTTACAGTCAAGAGCAAGCTTCACTGCTCAGAAGCTTCCCTTTAGTAAAATGAATCTGATTGGTAGCACATATCTGGAGAGTAACAGTTAATGATAATTATAATATTTATTAGGCACTTGCAATTCCCAAACACTGCTCTGGGGTAGATACAAGGTAATCACATTGGACACAATCCCTGTCCCACGTGGGGCTCATAGTCTTCATCCCCATTTTACAGTTAAGGGAACTGAAAACACTGGGGTAGGTAATAATAATTATAACAGTGGTATTTAGTAAGTGCTTACTATGTTCAAAGCACTGTTCTAAGCGCTGAGGAGGTTACAAAGTGATGAGGTTTTTTTAATGGCATTTGTTAAGCGCTTACTATGTGCAAAGCACTGTTTTAAGTGCTGGGGGGATACAAGGTGATCAGGCTGTCCCGCGTGGGGCTCACAGTCATCATCCCCATTTTACAGATGAGGTAACTGAGGCTCCGAGAAGTTAAGTGACTTGCCCAAGGTCACACAGCAGATATGTGACAGAGCCAGGATTCAAACCCATGACCTCTGACTCCGAAGTCCGTGCTCTTTCCACTGAGCCACGCGACTTCTCCCACTTGTCCCACGGGGCGCTCACAGTCTTAATCCCCATTTTACAGATGAGGGAACTGAGGCCCAGAGAAGTGACGTGACTTGCCCAAAGTCACACAGCTGACAATTGGCGGAGCCAGGATTTGAACCCATGACCTCTGACTCCAAAGCCCGGGCTCTTTCCACTGAGCCACGCTCTTCTCCATAGAAGTCCATATCACTTCTCCATAGAAGTGATCAGGTTGGACACGATCCCTGTCCCCCATGGGGCTCACAGTCTTCGTCCCCAGTTTACAGATGAGGGAACTGAGGCCCAGAGAAGTGAAGCGACTCAACTAAGGTGAAACAGCAGATAAGTGCGGAGTCACTATTAGAACCCAAGACCTTCTGACTCTCTGGCCTTTGCTCTCATAATAATAATAATTATGGTATTCGTTAAGTGCTTACTATGTGCCAGGCACTGTTCTAAGCAGTGGGGAGGATGCAAGGTGATCAGGTTGTCCCACATGGGGCCCATAGTCTTCATCCCCATTGTACAGATGAGGTAACTGAGGTCCAGAGACGTGAAGTGATTTGCCCAAGGTCACACAGCAGACAGGTGGCAGAGCCGGGACTGGAACCCATGACCTTCTAACTCCCAGGCCTGTGCTCTATCCACTAGGCAATTTCCTGACAGCGGAAATCCATCCAAAGGGAGGCGTAGGGACAAGATACTTTGGTGGCACTGAGAGTTCATCATCATCATCAATCGTATTTATTGAGCGCTTACTGTGTGTAGAGCACTGTACTAAGCGCTTGGGAAGTACAAGTTGGCAACATATAGAGACAGTCCCTACCCAACAGTGGGCTTTTGACTATGCCAATTGATTCTTACCATTACATCATCCCCCCAGTGCATCTGGACCTCAGTCAAAATTCATATAATATAAATTCATATTCTTCCTCGGAGGTAAAATGTCTCAACATTGCTGTGCTAACAGAGAAGTCTCAGTTCCCCATCTGCAGATGGGGAATTCATTACCCGTTCTCCCTCCTTAGACTATGAGACCTGTGTAGGACCTGATTATTTTATATCTCCCCCAGGCTTAGTACAGTGCTTGTCACATAATCAATCAATGAATCAATCAATCGTATTTATTGAGCGCTTACTGTGTGCGGAGCACTCTACTAAGCGCTTGTGAAGTACAAGTTGGCAACATATAGAGACAGTCACTACCCAACAGTGGGCTCACAGTCTAAAAGGGGGAGACAGAGAACAAAACCAAACATACTAACAAAATAAAATAAATAGAATAGATATGTACAAGTAAAATAAATAAATAAATAAATAGAGTAATAAATATGCATAAACATATATACAGGTACTGTGGGGAAGGGAAGGAGGTAAGATGGGGGGATGGAGAGGGGAACAAGGGGGAGAGGAAGGAAGGGGCACTTAACAAATACCACAATTATTATTATCGAACAGATAACAGAAAATGCCACATTTGAATGTACTCTAGCTCTATGGCATGGAGAGTCTCAAGACAGATTTAGAAATCTTGAAAGCAATACAAGTCCAAAAGGAAAGGCATCAGGAAAGGAAAAGCAATTGAAAGTTTAAGCCCTCGCTAGAGTTTTATTTCTCATTCATCTTTTGGCTCCCAGGATTCAAGAAACAAACACATTCTCTGGGCTTCTAGCTGCAGCGGAATACATAATGCATGTGATCTTTCACTTTTTTATGATTATATTCTTCAGCAAAGGCTGAATCTAAATTCTAGACCAATAATAACGGGGCAGCTTCCTCAGTGAGGGCATGCTGTGCTGTGTCTGTCAAATTAGAGCATATTTTGGAACATGTTGGAAATATCTGAGAAGCCAAAAACCTCTCAGTCGATCAATCAGAAATGACATAAAGCTAAACTTATGCATTTCTGGCAATCACGGATATATTTTCAAGGCCTAAAAATACGGTGCTTTAGGGGACCTAGTAATAATGATAGATCGGCAATGAAACATCTCCCACGAAAAATATTCAACTGATATTTAGAACTAATTTATATGATATGCCCCACCTAAATTTCCTGCAACAAACTAATAAGATGGAACTCTATTAATTCCATGTAGATCCCAGGGCTAGGCCAAAGGGAAATTATACTGGAATAAAAGATATTGGTGTCGTAAACAAGATTCACTCACTCTTTATTTCTTCAGATTACTGATGATCGCTGCTTTTAGATGTGGTGTGGAAAGAGCTTTTGGGGCAAAAAAAGACCAAATGTAGACAGGGTTTTTTTGGTAAAAGGTTTCCAAGCCTTTTTTGAGGAGGTTTATATAATAATAATGATGATGAAAATAATAATAATAATAATAATGGCATTTATTAAGCACTTACTATGTGCAAAGCACAGTTCTAAGTGCTGGGGAGGTTACAAGGTGATCAGGTTGTCCCACGGGGAGCTCATAGTCTTCATCCCCATTTTACAGATGAGGTCACTGAGGCTGCTTCTGCATATCAATCAATCAATCTGCTTCTTTATATCAATCAATGATATAATGATAATAATGATAATGATGGCATTTATTAAGTGCTTACTACATGCAAAACACTGTTCTAAGCTCTGGGGAGGTTACAAGGTTATCAGGTTGGCCCACAAGGGACTCACAGTCTTAATCCCCATTTTACAGATGAGGTACTGAGGCCCAGAGAAGTGAAGTGACTTGCCCAAAGTCACACAGCTGACAATTGGCGGAGCTGGGATTTGAACCCATGACCTCTGACTCCAAAGCCCGGGCTCTTTCCGCTGAGCTACAAGCCAATCCAGTTGTACACAGTCCACGTCCCACACAGGGTGCTCATTCTTCATCCCCATTTTACAGATGAGGTTACTGAGGCACAGAGAAGTGAAGTGGCTTGCCCAAGGCCACCCAGCCCACAGGTGGTACAGCCGGGATTAGAACTCCCAGGCCCGCGCTCTAGGCACTCATCCATGGCACTTAACTTCGGTGCCTCAGTTATCTCATTTGTGAAATGGGGATTAAGAGTGTAAACCCCCCCATGAGACAGGGACTGAGTACTTACTGCTTGTAGTGTACTGTACTAAATGCTTTGATTGATTTAAGTTTCACAGCTGCTAAAGAAGCTCCTGGGGTCATTGGAATACTTGCTGACATGGACATTCTCACAAATCACAAATCCCTGAGATCCTATAGACTGCTTCTTGTGGGTAGGCACTACATCCCAAGGTTTAAGCAGTTCCACCAGCTCCCCTTACAGACCATAATCAATATCAAATACAGAAGCAGCGTGGCTCAGTGGAAAGAGCCTGGGCTTGAGAGTCAGAGGCCACGGGTTCAAATCCCAGCTCCGCCAATTGTCAGCTGTGTGACTTTGGACAAGTCACTTCACTTCACTGGGCCTCGGTTCCCTCATCTGGAAAATGGGGATGAAGCTTGTGAGCCCCACATGGGACAACCTGATCACCTTGTATCCTCCCCAGCACTTAGAATAGTGCTTTGCACATAGTAAGCGCTTAACAAATACCATTATTATTATTATTAAATGACAAGGCAAGGGGACAAACAATGAAGTTCTGGAATGTTCATTTGCTCATATATATTTATTCATCCATTCATTCAATCATATTTATTGAGCACTTACTGTGTGCAGAGCACTGTACTAAGCACTTGGGAAGTACAAGTCGGCAACATATAGAGATGGTCCCTACCCAACCACGGGCTCGCGGTCTAGAAGGGGGAGATGGACAACAAAACAAAACATGTAGACAGGTGTCAAAATTGAGCACTTAAATTATGCAGAGCAGTGTACTAAGCACTTGGGAGTATGCACTACATAACCATAAACAGACACATTCCCTGCCCACAATGAGCTCACAGTCAAGAGGGGGATGCTCTCACTTTTCACTTTTTTAGGATTATATTCTTCAGCAAAGGCTGAATCTAAATTCTAGAGCAATAATAACAGGTCAGCTTCCTCAGTGAGGGCATGCTGTGCTGTCTGTCAAATTAGAGCATATTTTGGAGTTGCTCTCAGCTTTTCTGAGTGGGCATGTAAGGAGACCGAGTGACAACAGGATACCCAAACCACTGTGATATGGAGAGCAGAAATTGAGAAACCAAAAGCAAAGAGAGCACTTATTAAGGACAGGGTAAAGTAAAGCCTTGGACACTGTAGCATCCTAGTCGAAAATGAAGTCAATGCTAAGGACAGGCCAGCATGGCACACTGTTATCAAGAATGGAATGGCTCTCTTCAAGAAAAAGTCCCAAAGGAGCAAGAGACGGGAAGCAAAAAGAGAAGCGGTGTGGCCTAGTTGATAAAGTGCGGTCCTGGAGTCAGAAGGTCTTGGGTTCTAATCCCAGATCTGCCGCTTGTCTGCTGTGTGATCCTGAGCAAGTCACTTCGCTTCTTATGAAGTAACTTCATAGTGACTTCACTTACCTCATCTGTAAAATGGGATTAAGCCCGTGAGCCCCATGTGGGACCTAATTACCTGGTAATAATAATAATAATAATAATGGCATTTGTTAACCACTTACTATGTGCAAAGCTCTGTTCTAAGTACTGGGGAGGATACAAGGTGATCAGGTTGTCCCACGGGGGGCTCATAGTCTTAATCCCCATTTGACAGATGAGGTAACTGAGGCACAGAGAAGTTGAGTGACTTGCCCAAGGTCACACAGCTGACAATTGGAGGAGCCGGGATTTGAACACATGACCTCTGACTCTCAAGCCCGGGCTCTTTCCACTGAGCCACGCTGTTTCTTTTTGTATCTAGGGTAGCCTAGTGCTTAGAACAGTGCCTGGCACATAGTAAGTTTTTAACTAATACCATAAAAAAGAGATCAACTCTTGAGATACTGATGGGAAAGATGGGAGAGTTGAAAAAGAGCAGGAGCAGGGAGAGACTGGAGAGGAGTAGGGGACTTTTTAGGGAAATCACACCTGATGGTATCAATTTTCTCACTGAAATGCTTGGCCAGATCATAATGAGAAGCAGCATGGCTCAGTGGAAAGAGCCCGGGCTTTGGAGTCAGAGGTCATGGGTTCAAACCCTGGCTCTGCCAATTGTCAGCTGTGTGACTTTGGGCAAGTCACTTAACTTCTCTGGGCCTCAGTTCCCTCCTCTGGAAAATGGGGATGAAGACTGTGAGCCCCCCGTGGGGCAACCTGATCACCTTGTACCCTCCCCAGGGCTTAGAACAGTGATTTGCACATAGTAAGTGCTTAATAAATGCCATCATTATTATTATTATTATTATTATTATTATTATTATCATTAAGGGCTAGAGATGGGGCAGGTAAGGAGACAGGGGGCTGATAAAGGAGTTAAATGTCTGAAACAACTGGTGAGGGCAATGGGCATGGGAATCAATAAGGATGGAGAAAAATGGAAAACAAGTGAAGTGTGTTGACTGGGTTGTAGTGGATGAGGGAAGAGGTTAGGTAGGAGGATGAGAGCTGAGTAATTGCCTTAAAGCAAATGGTAAGAAATTGGCACATTCAGGGTACATTTACTTAAATAACCCATAAGCAGCGTGGCTCAGTGGGAAAAGCCCGGGCTTTGGAGTCAGAGGGTGTGGGTCAAATCCCGGCTCCGCCAACTGTCAGCTGTGTGACTCTGGACAAGTTACATATACACATCTGTACATATTTATTCTATTTATTTTATTTTGTTAATATGTTTTGTTTTGTTGTCTGTCTCCCCCTTGTAAACTGAGACAACCTGATCACCTTGTATCCTCCCCAGCGCTTAGAACAGTGCTTTGCACATAGTAAGCACTTAACAAACACCATCATTATTATTATTATTATTATCAGAATAAATAGAATTATAGCTGTATACACATCATTAATAAGATAGAGTAATAAATATGTGCAAATATATAAAGTGGGTAGGGCAGGTGGGGGGGCAATGGGGAGGGGAGGAAGAGAAGAGGAAACGATGGGGCTCAGTCTGGGAAGGCTTCCTGGAGGAGGTGAGCTCTCAGTAGGGCTTTGAAGGGAGGAAGAGAGCTAGCTTGGCGGTTGTGCGGAGGAAGGGCATTCCAGGCCAGAGGGAGGACGTGGGCCGGGGGTCGACAGTGGAACAGGAGAGAACGAGGCCCAGTGAAGAGGTTAGTGGCGGCAGAGGAGCAGAGGGTGCGGGATGGGCTGGAGAAGGAGAGGAGGGAGGTGAGGTGGGAGCAGGCGAGGGGATGGAGAGCTCTGAAGCCAATAGTGAGGAGTTTTTGCTTCATGCAAAGGTTGATAGGCAACCCCTGGAGATTTTTGAGGAGGTGAGTGACATAATAATGATGGCATTTGTAAAGCGCTTTCTATGTGCAAAGCACTGTTCTAAGCGCTGGGGGGAGATACAAGGTGATAAGGTTGTCCCACGTGGGGCTCACAGTCTTCATTCCCATTTCACTGATGAGGTAACTGTGGCACAGAGAAGTTAAGTGACAAGGTCACACAGCAGACATGTGGCAGAGCCAGAATTCAAACCCATGACCTCTGACTCCAAAGCCTGGGCTCTTTCCACTGAGTCACACTGCTTCTCTCGCTGGGCATGAATGACATGCCCAGAACATTTCTGTACAATGATAATCCAGGCAGCAGAGTGAAGAATAGACTGAAGCGGGGAGAGACAGGAGGACGGAAGATCAGAAAGGAAGTCGATGCAGTAATCCAGCTGGGGTATGATGAGAGATTGTACCTTGTACCTACAAGGTAGCAGTTTGGTTGGAGAGGAAAGGGCGGAACTTGTTGATGATGTGAAGGTGAGACCAGCAGGTTTGGGTAATGGATTGGATGTGTGGGGTGAATGAGAGCGTGGAGTCAGGGATGACACCAAGTTTGCGGGTTTGTGAGATGGGAAGGATGTTAGTTCCGTCCACAGTGACGGGAAAGTCAGGGAGAGGACAGGATTTGGGAGGGAAGATAAGGAGCTCAGTCTTGGACATGTTGAGCTTTAGGTGGCGGGCGGACATCCAGTGGAAATGTCCTGAAGGCAGGGGGAGATACAAGCCTGGGGGGTGGGAGAGAGAACAGGGGAGGAGATGTAGATTTGGGTGTCATCTGCATAGAGATGATAGTTGAAGCCATGGGAGGGAATGAGTTCACCAAGGGAGTGAGTATAGATGAAGAACAGAAGGGGACCAAGAACTGACCCTTGAGGAACCCCTACAGTAAGGGGATGGGAGGGGGAGGAGGAGCCCGCAAAGGAGACGGAGAATGAATGGCCAGAGAGATAAGAAGAGAACCAGGAGAGGATGGAGTCTGTGAAGCCAAGGTTGGATAGCGTTTTGAGGAGAAGGGGGTGGTCCACAGTGTTGAAGGCAGCTGAGAGATCGAGGAGGATTAGGATAGAGTAGGAGCCATTGGATTTGTCAAGAAGGAGGTCATTGGTGACCTTAGAGAGGGTGGTTTTGGTGGAGTGGAGGGGATGGAAGCCAGATTGGAGAGGGTCTAGGAGAGAGTTGAAGTTGAGGAATTGAAGGCAGCGAGTTTAGACGACTCATTCTAGGAGTTTGGAAAGGAAGGGTAGGAGGAACATAAGGCGATAACTGGAAGGGGTAGTGGGGTCAAGAGGGGTTTTTTTTAGGATGGGAGAGATGTGGGCAAGTTTGAAGGCAGACAGGAAGAAACCATTGGAGAGTGAGCGGTTGAAGATGGAAGTTAAGGAGGGAAGGAGCGAAGGGGTGAGAGTTTTTATAAGAGAGGGAATGGGGTCAGAAGCCCAGGTGGAGTAGCACTTGAGAGGAGGGGAGGAGATCTCATCTGAAGATACTGCTGGGAAGGATGGGAAAGTAGAGAAGCAGCATGGTTCAGTGGAAAGAGCCCGGGCTTTGGAGTCAGAGGTCATGGGTTCAAATCCTGCCTCTGCCGATTGTCAGCTCTGTGACTTTGAGCAAGTCACTTAACTTCCCTGGGCTTCAGTTACCTCATCTGTAAAATGGGGATTAAGACTGTGAGCCCCACGTGGGACAACCTGATCACCTTGTTACCTCCCCAACGCTTAGAACAGTGCTTTGCACATAGTAAATGCTTAATAAATGCCATCATTATTATTATTATTATTAGAGGAGGGAGTTGAGAGTGGGCGGTAGGGGAATGGAGAAGGGGGAGGGTGACTATGGAGAGCTCATATCTGATGGCATTAATTTTCCTAATGAAATAGGTGGCCAGATCGTTGGGGGTGAGGGATTCATTCATTCATTCATTCAATCATATTTATTGAGTGCTTACTGTGTGCAGAGCACTATACTAAGCACTTGGGAAGTACAAGTGGGCAACATATAGAGACGGTCCCTACCCAACAACGGGCTCACAGTCTAGAAGGGGGAGACAAACAACAAAACAAAACATGTAGACAGGTGTCAAAGTCTTCAGAACAAATAGAATTAAAGCTATGCATATCATTAACAAAATAAATAGAATAGTAAATATGCACAAGTAAAATAAATAGAGTAATAAATCTGTACAAATATAGACACAAGTGCTGTGGGGAGGGGAAGGAGTTATGGTGGGGGGCTGGGGAGGAGGCGAGGGAAAAGGGGGCTCAATCTGGGAAGGCCTCTTGGAGGAGGTGAGCTCTCAGTAGGGCTTTGAAGGGAGGAAGAGAGCTAGCTTGGCGGGTGTGTGGAGGCAGGGAATTCCAAGCCAGGGGGAGGACATGGGCCGGGGATCGATGGCAGGACAGGCGAGAACGAGGTACAGTGAGGAGGTTAGTGGCGGCAGAGGAGCGGAGGGTGTGGGCTGGGCTGGAGAAGGACAGAAGGGAAGTGAGGTAGGAGGGAGCGAGGGAATGGACAGCCTTGAAACCGAGAATGAGCAGTTTTTGCTTGATGGCTGGAATGGAGGGATGGAGGGATGGAAGGGGGGAGGAACTGGTGGCCTGAGGAGGGAGTTAAATGTCCAGAACAGCTGAAGGGGGTGATAGGCATGGGTGTTGATAAGGGAAGAAAAATAGTTTTGCTTGGCAGAGGAGGGGGCAGAGTTAAGGCAGAAAAGGATAAATTTAAAGCATACAAGGTTGGCTTGGTGTTTAGAGTTTTGCCAGCAGCGTTCAGCAGTTCGAGCACAAGAGCGAAGGAGGCGGACAGTGGCAGTGATCCAAGGCTGTGGGTTAGTGGTACGAGAGCGGCTAAGGGAGAGGGGAGTAAGCGAGTTGAGTTGAGTAGAGAGGGTGGAGTTGAGAGCAGTAATCTGGTCATTAAGATTGGGGAGAGAGGAAAGGGAGGTGAGGTGGGGTGTGATTCATTCAATCGTATTTATTGAGCACTTACTGTGTGCAGAGCACTGTACTAAGTGCTTGGGAAGTTCAAGTTGGCAACATATAGAGACGGTCCCTACCCAACAACGGGCTCACAGTGTGATGCGCTGAGAGAGCTGGATGGGGGGGAGAGAGCGGAGGTCTCTGTGGGGGAGTAATATAGATTTGCAGGGGGAAGGAGTGTGAGTGAGGAGGCAGGTGAGAAGGTTATGATCAGAGAGAGGGATTTCAGAGTTGGTGAGGGTGGAGATAGTGCAGCAGTAAGAGATGATGAGGTCATGAGGATGAGATGATGAATCTCGAGATGATGAAGGCCTCCTCCAAGGAGGCCTTCCCAGACTGAGCCCCCTCCTTCCTCTCCCCCTCCCCCCCCCACCCCCCCGCCTTACCTCCTTCCCGTCCCCACAGCACCTATATATATGTATATATGTTTGTACTTATTTATTACTCTATTTATTCATTTATTTATTTTACTTGTACACATCTATTCTATTTATTTTATTTTGTTAGTATGTTTGGTTTTGTTCTCTGTCTCCCGCTTCTAGACTGTGAACCCACTGTTGGGTAGGCACTGTCTCTATATGTTGCCAATTTGTACTTCCCAAGCGCTTAGTACAGTGCTCTGCACACAGTAAGCACTCAATAAATACGATTGATTGATTGATTGATTGATTGATTGATTCCCCACAGCACCTGTATATATGTATATATGTTTGTACGTATTTATTACTCCATTTATTTATTTTACTTGTACATATCTATTCTATTTATTTTATTTTGTTAATATGTTTGGCTTGGTTCTCCGTCTCCCCCTTCTAGACTGTGAGCCCACTGTTGGGTAGGGACCATCTCTGTGTGTTGCTGACTTGTACTTCCCAAGCACTTAGTACAGTGCTCTGCACACAGTAAGCGCTCAATAAATACAATTGATTGATTGATTGAGTGGAATTTCTAGGTCCATAACTTTATCTGATTCTCCTGAACCCCCGGTGGCTGGGAATGATTCTAGTGCATAGATGTCTGTCCACCAGACATTCATTCATTCATTCATTCAGTCGTATGTATTGAGCGCTTACTGTGTGCAGAGCACTGTACTAAGCACTTGGGATGTCATGTTCGGTTTAGGGGTGCAGTTGGTAGCGGTGGGACAGAATAATTCTGTGCCCTTCCCTCCCCACCTTAGCAACAGTGGGTTGTTTTGCAAGAAACTGTTTTGGGTTTTTTATTTTGTATTCGGAAATTACAAATTTTGTATTTTGTAT
The DNA here is from genome assembly GCF_015852505.1 of Tachyglossus aculeatus. Classification (NCBI taxonomy): domain Eukaryota; kingdom Metazoa; phylum Chordata; class Mammalia; order Monotremata; family Tachyglossidae; genus Tachyglossus; species Tachyglossus aculeatus. The sequence goes on along the minus strand of NC_052067.1, from coordinate 145,977,922 downwards.
TTTATATTTGTATTTGTCGTATTTGGAAAGTACAAACCTGTCTAGGCTATAACTTGGTGGTGAGCAGGAAAGCGTGGCTCAATGGAAAGAGCACAGGCTTGGGAGTCAGAGGTCATGGGTTCATATCCCGGCTCCACCAATTGTCAGCTGTGTGACCTTGGGCAGGTTACTTAGCTTCTTGTGCCTCAGTTACCTCAACTGTAAAATGGGGACTGTGAGCCCCATGTGGGACAACCTGATCACCTTGTATCCATCTACAGTGCTTGGAACAGTGCTTTGCACATAGTAAGCACTTAACAAATGCCATTACTTGTATTATTATTATTATTATTATTACGAGTTGGCAACATATAGTGACGGTCCCTACCCATCAGCGGGCTCACAGTCTAGAAGGGGGAGACAGACAACAAAACAAAACATATTAACAAAATAAAATAAATAGAATAAATATGTACATGTAAAATAAATAGAGTAATAAATATGTACAAACATATATACATATATACAGGTGCTGTGGGGAGGGGAAGGAGGTGAGGTATGGGGTATCGGGAGGGGGAGGATGGCCCCAAATTCATTACAAGAAATTCAATACAACAATAAATACATATGTACATGTATATATATATATATATATATATATATATATGTACATTTTAATAGTGTATGCTAAGCGTTTGATATGTTCCACGCTCTGTACCTAGTGCTGGGGTGGATACAAGCTAATCATGTTTAGACACAGTCCATGTCCCACATGGGGCTCACAATCTTAATCCCCACTGTACAGATGAAGTAGCTGAGACACAGAGAAATCCAGTGACTTTCCCAAGGTCACACAGCAGACAAGTAGCAGAACGAGGATGAGAAACCAGGTCCTCTGACGCCCAGGCAAATGCTCTTTCCACTAGGCCACACTGTTTCTCTATCCCATTACTCTTCCAGATCCTAACAAAATCCTAGCGTCCTCCTCTCCAACATTTATGAGGGAAGTTTTACGGGCTGCAGAAATGGGGACGAAAGTTCATGTCAATTTTTACCCCCAAGAGGGCTTCTGCCTTCTTCATGACAGTTCCATTATTCGCTTTATTTTTTGTGATTCATGACATTTTGCATATGAACCTACCTAATCGGGTGTGAATCATCAGAGCCCTGATTAAAAAAAAAAACGAAAAACAATCGCACCTAATTTAGGTTGAGTGTCTCTCTGTTCTGGCAGGGTGAAGGGGTGACTAGTCCTTGATGACAAACGCTCAGGAAAGATGGGAATTTCTGTCTCATCGCTTCCACCCGCAGCTTCTGCAGGAATGGACGGTGAAAGGTGCATCTGCTTTGTCGCATCCATTTCAGCTATCGTTAATTTACTTGGATAGCTCGTTCTAAGGAAGATTCCCCAAGACCTCCTCACCCATCCTCGGGACTCAGGCACTTCAAAATCTAGCTGAGCACTAAAGTGACAGATACACATCTTGGCTAATCAGCTGTGGCACTGGTGGTCTAGTATAATGATATCTACCATGATGGATCAGTCGTTGCAAAGGAATTAATCATGTAACAACCAGCGGCCACTGCAGCCTCACGTCATCTCGAGATGAAAATAGACATGGGTGGTTTTCATTCTAGCAGAAAGGAGGAAGATGAAATGACTCCTTTGTACTTTCCAAGTATAGTACTAGTAATGGGAAAATTAATACAGTTTGGATGAAAGTGTAGACCTTCATAAAATAATCATGATATTTATTAAGTGCTTACTACATGCCAAACACTAGTCTAAGCATTGGGGTAGATACAAGGTTATCAGATTGGATGCAGTAATGATAATAATAATAATGGCATTTATTTTAAGTGCTTACTACGTGCAAAGCACCGTTCTAAGCGCTGGGGAAGTTGCAAGGTGATCAGGTTGTCCCATGGGGGGATCACGGTCTTAATCCCCATTTTGCAGATGAGGTAACTGAGGCCCAGAGAAGTTAAGTGACTTGCCCAAAGTCACAGCTGACAATTGACAGAACCGGGATTTGAACCCATTACCTCTGACTCCATGCTCTTTCCACTGAGCCACGCTGCCTGTCTAGACTGTGAGCCCGTTGTTGGGTAGCGACCATCTCTATATGTTGCCAACTTGTACTTCCCAAGCGCTTAGTACAGTGCTTTGCAAACAGTAAGCGCCCAATAAATATGATTGAATGAATGAATGTGGGACTCACATTTTCCAGATGAGGTAACTGAGGCACAGAGAAGTGAAGTGACATGCCCAAGGTCACACAGCAGACAACCAAGTGCTTAGTACAGTGCTCTGCACAAAATAAGTGCTCAATAAATACGATTGAATGAAATTGGTGGAGCTGGGACTAGAGCCCATGTCCTTCTGGCTTCCAGGCCTGCTTATGTCGAGTGCTATATTTGAAAAACTACTGGAAAATGATTTTTATAACCTGAGAAAGGACAAAAGGTTCAGAGGCTGCATAAACTTTTCCTAGTTTATTATTAATGATAGCATCTCTCAAATTCCATTTCAGCTCCCTACCTATGTTGTCCTTCCATCTCGCCATTCTTCGCAAACACTGCTAACTCCCAAGAGACCAAATCAATCAGAGGCAGGAAAGTTCACTGTGGGCAGGAATGTGTCTGTTTATAGTTGTATTGTACTCTCCCAGGCACTTAGTACAGTGCTTTGCACTCAGTAAGCGCTCAATAAATACAATCGAATGAATGAATGAAAGAGAGAAATACCTTCTTCTCCTTCAGTCCCCATCACACACATATTTGACCCTTATCACCTCCACAATCCACATTTCCAAGGGCCAGACCCAAAGGGTGAGGACATTATCCGCTCTTTTTTTTTTAATGGTATTTTCTAAGCATTTACTATGTGCCAGGTACTGTATTAAGCACTGCGCAGGTCTTGCAGATTGCAAACGAAGAAAGTCAGTGGAATCAACAGATCGGGGAGTGGTAACTTGTGTCAACTGGGATTTTTGGCTGTTCTACTATTTTAACAATTCTACAGAGAAGGAGTGTGGCTCAGTGGAAGGAGCACGGGCTTTGGAGTCAGAAGTCATGGGTTCAAAACCTGGCTCTGCCAATTGCCAGCTGTGTGACTCTGGGCAAGTCACTTCACTTCTCTGTGCCTCCGTTACCTCATCTGTGAAATGGGGATGAAGACTGTGAGCCCCCCGTGGGACAATCTGATCACCTTGTAACCTCCCCAGTGCTTAGAACAGTGCTTTGCACATAGTAAGTGCTTAATAGATGCCATTATCATTATTATTATAGGGTTACTATTCCCCATGATTCACCCACATACTCCACATAATGTGCAAACATGGATGAGTCTATGACATAATTCAGCAATACCCACGCAGGTGTGTAAGTAATAATAATAATGATGATGATGATGATAGTATTTGTTAAGTGCTTACACTGCTCTAAGCACTGCGGTTGATACAAGTCCGTGCTCTGTGCGTCTGTGCTCTTTCAAGTGAGTTCCTTGTGGGCTGGGATCACATCTACCAATTCTGTATTTTTCCAAGTGCTTAGTACAGAGAAGCAGCATGGCTCAGTGGAAAGAGCCCGGGCTTTGGAGTCAGAGGTCATGGGCTCAAACCCCGGCTCTGCCACTTGTCAGCTGTGTGACTTTGGGCAAGTCACTTCACTTCCCTGTGCCTCAGTTACCTCATTTGTAAAATGGGGATTAAGACTGCGAGCCCCCCGTGGGACAATCTGATTACCTTGTAGCCTCCCCAGCGCTTGAAACAGCGCTTTGCACATAGTAAGCGCTTAATAAATGCCATCATTATTATTATTACTATTACAGTGTTCTGCACCCACTGTGTCCTCCACCTGACGTTCCCTTTACTAAACAGCACTTCCATCCTCCCTGCTTCACATGCCCATAACTTTGGCATTATCCTCAACTCATCTCTTTCATTTAACCCACATATTCAATCGGTCGCCAAATCTTGTCAGTTCAACCTTCACAACATCCCTAAAATCCATCCTTCCATCTCCATTCAAACTGCAACAACATTAATCCAAGCACTAATAATAATAATAACAATAATAATGGCATTTGTTAAATGCTTACTATGTGCAAAGCACTGTTCTAAGCACTGGGTGGGATAAAAGGTGATTAGGTTGTCCACGTGGGGCTCAAAGTCTTAATCCCCATTTTACAAATGAGGTAACTGAGGCACAGAGAATAATAATAATAATGGCATTTATTAAGTGCTTACTATGTGCAAAGCACTGTTCTAAGCGCTGGGGAGGTTACAAGGTGATCAGGTCGACCTACTTGGGGCTCACAGTCTTCATCCCCATTTTACAGATGAGGTAACTGAGGCCCAGAGAAGTGAAGTGACTTGCCCAAATTCACACAGCTGACAATTGGTGGAGCCGGGATTTGAACCCCTGACTTCTGACTCCAAAGCCCATGCTCTTTCCACTGAGCCACGCTGCTTCAAGTGAAGTGACTTGCCCAAGGTCACATGGCAGACAGGTGGCGGAGCCACGACCTACATTGCCAAGATCTGCCCTACAATGCCAAGATCCGCCCTTTCCTCTCCGTCCATACCGCTACCCTGCTCATTCAAGCTGTCATCCTATCCCGTCTGGACTACTGCATCAGCCTTCTCTCTGATCTCCCATCCTCGTGTCTCTCCCCACTTCAATCCATACTTCACGCTGCTGCCCGGATTGTCTTTGTCCAGAAACGGTCTGGGTATGTTACTCCCCTCCTCAAAAATCTCCAATGGCTACCAATCAATCTGCGCATCAGGCAGAAACTCCTCCCCCTGGGCTTCCAGGCTGTCCATCCCCTCGCCCCCTCCTACCTCCCCTCCCTTCTCTCCTTCTCCAGCCCAGCCCGCACCCTCTGCTCCTCCACCGCTGATCTCCTCACCGTACCTCGTTCTCGCCTGTCCCGCCATCGACCCCCGGCCCACGTCCTCCCCCGGGCCTGGAATGCCCTCCCTCTGCCCATCCGCCAAGCTAGCTCTCTTCCTCCCTTCAAGGCCCTACTGAGAGCTCACCTCCTCCAGGAGGCCTTCCCAGACTGAGCCCCTTCCTTCCTCTCCCCCTCTTCCCCCTCTCCATCCCCCCCATCTTACCTCCTTCCCTTCCCCACAGCACCTGTATATATGTATATATGTTTGTACATATTTATTACTCTATTTATTTATTTATTTATTTTACTTGTACATATCTATTCTATTTTATTTTGTAGTATGTTTGGTTTTGTCTCCCCCTTCTAGACTGGAAGCCCACTGTTGGGTAGGGACTGTCTCTATATGTTGCCAATTTGTACTTCCCAAGCGCTTAGTACGGTGCTCTGCACACAGTAAACGCTCAATAAATACGATTGATGATGATGATGATGAGCTCTGACTCCCAAACCCGTGCTCTTTCCACTGAGCCACGCTGCTTCTCTTTTCCTGCCTTGATTGCCACATCGGCCTCCTTGCTGACCATGCCTTTCCCACTCCAGTCCATACCTCACTCTGCTGCCCAGATCATTTTTCTCCAAAACCACTCAGTCCATTTTTTCCCACTCCTCAAGAACCTTCAATAGTTGACCATCCACTGCTGCATCAAACAGAAACTCCTCACTATTGGCTTTAAAGCGGCTCCCGCCTTGGGTCTCCTACTACAATCCAGACTGCACATTTTATTTCCCTGTCAACTACTCACTGGACCTCGATCTTATCTATCTTGCCACGGACCCCTCGCCAATGTCCTTCCTCTCGCCTGGAACACCCTCCCTCTTCATATTGAAGCAGCGTGGCTCAGTGGAAAGAGCCCAGGCTTTGGAGTCAGAGGCCATGGGTTCAAATCCAGGCTCTGCCAATTAATAATAATGATGGCATTTATTAAGTGCTTACTATGTGCAAAGCACTGGTCTAAGCACTGGGGAGGTTACAAAGTGATCAGGTTGTCTCATGGGGGGGCTCACAGTCTTAATCCCCATTTTACAGATGAGGGAACTGAGGCCCAGAGAAGTTAAGTGAGTTGCCCAAGGTCACACAGCTGAAAAGTGGTGGAGCCAGGATTTCAACCCATGACCTCTGATTCCAAAGCCCGGGCTCTTTCCATTGAGCCACGCTGCTTCTCCTAATTGTCAGTTGTCAGCTGTGTGACTTTGGGCAAGTTACTTAACTTCTCTATGCCTCAGTTACCTCATCTGTAAAATGGGGATTAAGATTGTGAGCCCCCCCATGGGACAACCTGATCACCTTGTAACCTCCCCAACGCTTAGACCAGTGCTTTGCACATAGTAGGCGTTTAATACATGTCATTATCTATACTCCACCCACCTTCATAGCCTATTTAAAGCCCATCTCCTCCAAAAGGTCCTCCTTCATTTCCTCTTCCTCACTTCCTCTGTGTCATCCCTGCACTTGGATTTGCACTCATTATTCATCCCTCCCTTATAATAAAAATTATGGTATTTGTTAAGTGTTTACTATGTACCAAGCACTGTTCTCACCTCTGGGGTAAGTAATTAGATTACCCACGAGGGGCTCACCGTCTCAAGCCCCATTTTACAGATAAGGTAATGGAGGCACAGAGAAGTTAAGTGACTTGCCTAAGGTCACACAGCAGACATGTGGCAAAACCCTTATGTCTACATCCATAATTAGCATATTAATAATAACACATATCCATGCCTTCTAGACTGTAAGCTCATTGTGGGAAGGGAATGTATCTACCAACTCTGTTGTATTCTCCCAAGTACTTTCATTCATTCATTCATTCAATTATATTTACTGAGCACTTACTGTGTGCAAAGCAATGTACTAAGCACCTGGGAGAGTACAATATAACAATAAGCAGACACATTCCCTGCCCACAATGAGCTCACGGTGCTCTACATATAGTAGGCATTCAATAAATATGATTGATTAATTGGTAGGTGACTCTACATATGCATGATGGACATATGTATTACATTTTCAAAGATAGCATTACTAGTAGCAAAAGCCTATCCACGTATGAAAATTTGCCTTCAGCTGTACACACAGAAGGTTATATACACAATTCTTCACCCCTTTGCATACTAAGAAACCCCTAAAAATGCTATTTCAAATCCCAAATTTGCTACTTAGCCATCAGCAGGAGATGCATCTTAAGTGTCACCAAAGTGTTTTCCTCCCTGGGGAAAAAAAAAAAATAGGCATCCCCCTTCCCTTCACTTTGCTAGCTCAGTTTGGGGAACTTAGCACTCAGAATAAAGCAGAAGTGAAGGAAGTGTAAAGTCCCTGTTCAACACTATTGCCAAAAACGTCTTAATACCTTTGAATGCTCAGAGAATATTTCTTAAATCGTTCTCTTAAGCTTCCTCACATTAAACAGTCTTCCTCCTTTTCTCCTAACCATACAATTAAGTTGTAAGCACAGACACAAACTCATGCTTGAGTCTAATGATGAAAAAGAAAAAGGAAATAGAAATGCACCTGTTGAAGGCAAAGAAATCATCCCTTTAGTAACAAATAAACAAGTCAAAACAAGGTGTCTATTAAACCAGAGCTTAATAGACACTGCAGTGCCTGTAATTATTGAAGAAAATCACTTAGCTCTTTAAATTAATACACTCATATGGCCCAGAAGAGAAGGTAGGGAGGTTTGGAGTGGCATTATAACAAAAATATGATGTCAGTGTAAATCTCTGCAGGTTTCTCAATCAATACTTTTCTTAACCACGAGCAAATGCATTTATTTTTCAGACAGTTACATTTACATTTTCAGATTGCTCTTAAGGTAGTAATTCCAGTGGAGAAGATATCCAGTCTATGAATAACAAGATAAAAAATGTCCCTGTCACTACATACACATTTTTTTCTGTCCTTAACAGGTTACCATCTTGTCATTTTCTATGATTTGAAATAGGACACGCAAGAATGTCCACCGACTACTATTACAACAGAACTAAACTATTAAAAACTGGTGGGGTTTTCTCATAAACAAATCCCTAACGCGTACCTATTCGGATAGATTCATTTCATTCATTCATTCATTCATCCAATGATTTATTGAGCATTTACGGTGCACAGAGCACTGTACTAAGCAATTGGAAGATTCATTTGAAAATGTATGACTCACTTTTTGTAATTCCATTAATACTCACTGACAGTTTGAAATTATGGTGTAGAGGAACCTGGAGTACTGCTCTTAGCCCAAGCTTTGTATTTCAGAGAGATACATGTACCCCCGTCCCTAAATATGTTCGGAAAAACTGGCAATTTCTCAGAATAAAAATAATAGTAATGGCATTTATTAAGTGCTTACTATGTGCAAAGCACTGTTCTAAGCGCTGGGGAAGTTACAAGGGGATCAGGTTGTCCCACGGGGGGCTCACCCTCTTAATCCCCATTTTGCAGATGAGGTAACTGAGGCACAGAGAAGTGAAGTGACTTGCCCAAAGTCACACAGCTAACAGTTGGCGGAGCCGGGATTTGAACCCCTGACCTCTGACTCCAAAGCCCGTGCTCTTTCTATTCATTCATTCATTCATTCATTCATTCATTCATTTATTCAATCGTATTTATTGAGCGCTTACCGTGTGCAGAGCACTGGACTAAGCGCTTGGGAAGTACAAGTTGGCAACATATAGAGACGGTCCCTACCCAACAGTGGGCTCACAGTCTAGAAGGGGGAAACAGAGAACAAAACAAAACATATTAACAAAATAAAATAATTAGAATAAATATGTGAGCCCACTGTTGGGTAGGCACTGTCTCTATATGTTGCCAATTTGTACTTCGCAAGCGCTTAGTACAGTGCTCTGCACATAGTAATCGCTCAATAAATACGATTGATGATGATGATGTACAAATGAAATAAATAAATAAATACATAAATTTATTAATTTTATATTTTATATTTTATTTTATTTTATTTTTTATTTTATAAATAATTTCCACTGAGCCACGCTGCTTCAGAACTGAAGCGTCGTGGTCAATCAGAAAGTCCACTACTCCCCTTAACTTTAAACCTCCACTAAATCAATCAAGCAACCAATGGTATTTATTGAGCACTTACTGTGTGCAGAGCACTGTACTAACCGAGTTGGTAGACATGTTTCTTGCCCACAAGGAGCTTACAGTCTTGAGGACTGGACTAAAATCACATCTCCTCCTGGAAGCCTTTACTGACTAATCACTCAACTTCCTATCCTAGTTTTCCTCTTACTTGAGTCCTCTAAGCACTTCGGTAGTCAGGGATTTGAGGGAATTCCATGAAGCCACACAAATCCTAACGGAGACAAGGGATAGGAATGTTGAGAATGTTTCCAGGATTAAGTTGAAAGGAGGAACAATTGTGCATAGCAGGAGAAGAGGGTGGGAAGATCCCTGCTGGTAAATGGTCTAAAATCCATTGTTTAGGAATTGATTTGGTGAGGAAGGAAATCAGTAGCCAATTAGGGGTTACTGACAAGGGGCATGGTATCAATCAATCAATCAATCGTATTTATTGAGCGCTTACTGTGTTCAGAGCACTGTACTAAGCGCTTGGGAAGTACAAGTTGGCAACATATAGAGACAGTCCCTACCCAACAGTGGGCTCACAGTCTAAAATGGTATCTTCTGAATGACATTTCACAGAAATGATACCAGCAGATGAGAACCTCCTTTCCCTCCCCACAGCACCTGTATATATGTTTGTACAGATTTATTGCTCTATTTATCTTACTTGCACATATTTACTCTTCTAGTTACTTTATTTTGTTAATGATGCACATCTAGCTTTACTTCCATTTATTCTGACGACTTGACACCTGTCCACATGTTTTGTTTTATTGTCTGTCTCCCCTTTCTAGACTGTGAGCCGTTGTTGGGTAGGGACCATCTCTAGATGTTGCCAACTTGTACTTCCCAAACACTTAGTACAGTGCTCTGCACACAGTAAGCACTTAATAAATATGATTGAATGAATGAATGAATGAATTAGCAAGGAATCAATCAATCAATCAATCGTATTTATTGAGCGCTTACTGTGTGCAGAGCACTGTACTAAGCACTTGGGAAGTACAAGTTGGCAACATCTAGAGACGGTCCCTACCCAACAGTGAGCTCACAGTCTAAAAGGGGGAGACAGAGAACAAAACCAAGCATACTAACAAAATAAAATAAATAGAATAGATATGTACAAGTAAAATAAATAGAGTAATAAATATGTACAAACATATATACAGGTATATATATATATATGGAAGCTGATTGAATAATCCAGCCAGGAGGTGATAAAAGTGTTGTTTAATAATAATTATGGCATTTGTTAAGCACTTACCATGTGCCAAGCACTGTTCTAAGCCCTGGGGTAGATACAAGTTAATCAGGTCAGACACAGTCCCTGTCCCCCATGGGGCTCACACTCTTAACCCCATTTTACAGGTGAGGTAACTGAGGCACAGAGAAGTGAAGTCACTTACCCAAGGCCACATAGCAGACATGTGGTGCTATGAAGAGAAGCGAAGCAGCATGGCTCAGCGGAAAGAGCCCGGGCTTTGGAGTCAGGGGTCATGGGTTCAAATCCCAACTCCACCAATTATTAGCTGCGTCACTTGCGCAAGTCACTTAACTTCACTGTGCCTCAGTTACCTCATCTGTAAAATGGGGATTAAGACTGTGAGCCCCATGTGGGACAACCTGATCACCGTGTAACCAAGCTAGTGCTTAGAACAGTGCTTTGCACATAGTAAGCGTTTAATAAATGCCATTATTATTATTGTTTATTATTAAGTAGAGGAGCTAGGATGAAAACCCAGGTCCTTCTCATTTCCAGGCCTGTGTTCTATCCATCAGATCATGAGGCTTCTGGAAATAGTATTTGTTGGGAGAGTGGATCTGGGAAATACTCTGGAGAGGCAGCGGGGTTCAGAGGAAAGAGCCCGGGCTTGGGAGTCAGAGGTCATGGGTTCTAATCCCGGCTCCGCCACTTGCCTGCTGTGTGACTTTGGGCAAGTCACTTCACTTCTCTGGGCCTCAGTTCCCTCATCTGGAAAATGGGGATTAAGACTGTGAGCCAAACTCATTACCTTAGTATCCCCCCAGCGCTCAGAACAGTGTTTGGCACATAGTAAGCACTTAACAAATGCCATCATTATCATGATTGTTATTAAAAAGGATTTTTCCAACAGTAGCAGGTGCTACAAATGGCGAGCGTATCAGCCCAGCCAAAGCACATATGTGTGACTGAGGGACAGTTGCACAACAGTGTTTTCAACAACACCTGCCTGCATGGATAGAATCATAGAGTCAAAAATGTCATTGTCAAATGTGAAGAATATCACCTTTTCTCCCTTCCTTCTTCCCTACAGGTTCCTACTGGTGATAACTATTTTGCAAGCTGAGTGATAGATGAATCACCCAGTTTACAGACTACCAAAGGTCAGGTTTTCCATAAGAATGATATTCATTTTACTTTATAGAAAGCACTGAGATAATAATAATTGTGCTTTTTAAGGTATTTGTTAAGCACTTACTATGTGCCAGGCACTGTTCTAAAGTGCTGGGGTAGATGCCAGCTTATCAGATTGGCCACAATCCCTGTCCAGCACGGGTCTCACAGTTTTAATCCCCATTTTACAGATGAGGGAACTGAGGCACAGAGAAGTGAAGTGACTAGCCCAAGGTCACACAGCAGACAAGTGGAAGAGCCGGGATTAAACCCAGGTCCTTCTGATTCCCAGGCACAGGCTCTCTCCACCAGGCCAGGCTGCAAGCACTTACTATGTGCCGGGCACTGTACTAAGTGCTGGTCAAGTTGGACACAATCCATGTCACCTTTGGGGCTCAATTAATCGATCAGTCAATCGTATTTATTGAGCACTTATTACATGCAGAGCACTGTATTAAGCACTTGGACAAGGACAATACAACAGAGCTGATTAGACACGCTCCCTGGCCACAGTGAGCTCACAATCTAGAGGGTGGAGACAGCAGCGTGGCTCAGTGGAAAGACCACGGGCTTGGGAGCCAGAAGTCATGGGTTCAAATCCCCGCTCGGCTAATTGTCAGCTGTGTGACCTTGGGCAAGTCACTTAGCTTCTCTGTGCCTCAGTTACCTCATCCGCAAAATGGGGATTAAGACTGTGAGCCCCATGTGGGACAACCTGATCACCTTGTATCCTCCCCACCGCTTACGACAGTGCTTTGCACATAGTAAGTGCTTAATAAATGCCATTATTATTATTATTATTATTATTATAGAAATATAGATAAATAAATTCCAGATATGTGCATAAGGACCATGGGGCTGAGGGAGAGGTGACTAAAAGGAGCAAATCAGGCAGTGCAGAAGGGAGTGAGAAAAGAGGAAATGTGAGCTTAATCAGGGAAGGTGTCTTGAATGAGATGTGCCTTCAATAAAGCTTTGAAGGTGTATATGTTTGTACGTATTCATTACTCTATTTATTTACTTTATTTGTACATATTTATTCTAATTATTTTATTTTGTTAATATGTTTTGTTTTGTTCTCTGTCTCCCCCTTCTAGACTGTGAGCCCACTGTTGGGTAGGGACCGTCTCTCTATGTTGCCAACTTGTACTTCCCAAGCGCTTAGTACAGTGCTCTGCACACAGTAAGCGCTCAATAAATACGATTGAATGAATGAATTAATAATAATAATAATGGTATTTGTTAAGCACTTACTATGTGCAAAGCACTATTCTAAGCGCTGAGGAGGTTACAAGGTGATCAGGTTGTCCCACAGGGGTCTCACAGTTTTAATCCCCATTTTACAGATGAGGTAACTAAGGCACAGAGAAGTTAAATGACTTGCCTAAAGTCACACAGCTGACAGCTGGTGGAGCCAGGATTTGAACCAATGGCTTCCAACTCCAAAGCCCGGGCTCTTTCCACTGAGCCATGCTGTAAATGTCCGTCAGATATGAAGAGACTAGAGGCGGGATGTGGGTGAGAGCTTGGTGGTGAGATTGGTGAGATCAAAGTATAGTGAGTAAATTGGAATTAGAGGAGCAAAGTGTGCAGGTTGAGTTGCAAGTAGGGGAGTAGTGAGGTGAGGTAGGAGAAGGAAAGCTGATGGAGAGGAGTTTCCGTTTGATACAGAAGTAGATGGGCAACCACTACAAGTACTTGAGGAGAGGGGAAGTATGGACTGAACGGTTCTAAAGAAAAATGATCCATACAGAAGAATAAAGTGTGGACTAGAGTGAGGAGAGACAGGAGGCAGGGAGTCAGCAAGGAGGCTGATACGGTAATCAAGGGGGTAATCCAAGCAATAAATGCTTGGATTAATGTGGTAGCAGTTTAAATGGAAAGGAAAGCGTGGATTTTAGAGATGAGAAGTTTGAACCAACAGGATTTAGTGATGGATTGACTATGTGGGTTGAATGAGAGCGATGAGTCACAGATTCATTCAATTGTATTTATTGAGCGCTTGCTGTATGCAGAGCACTGTGCACACACAGATAACACCTAGGTTAAGGGATGCTGAGCCAAGAAGGATGGTGCCAACTTGTACTTCCCAAGCGCTTAGTACAGTGCTCTGCACACAGTAAGCGCTCAATAAATACGATTGATTGATGGTGGTGTTATCTTCAGTGACAGGATAATCGGGGAGGAGAGGGTTTGGGTGAGAAGATTAGGAGTTCTGTCTTAATCCGCATTATAATCACAGGCTTAATCCCCATTTCACAGATGAGGTAACTGAGGCACAGAATAGTGAAGTGACTTGCCCAAGGTCACACGGCAGGTGAATGGTGGAGGCAGGATTAGAACCCAGGTCTTTCTGATTCCCAGGCCTGTACTCTATCCACTAAGTCAGGCTGTTTTCTTGCCATGTCCCAAGATGTTTCCACTAGCCCAGGCAGCTAAGGATAATGAGAAGCAGCATGTCAGAGGGAATAGAGAAGGGGCTTTGGAGTCAGAAGGTCATGGGTTCTAATCCCGACTGCCACATGTCTGCTGTGTGACCTTGGGCAAATCACTTCACTTCTTTGTGCCTCAGTCACCCCATCAGTAAAATGGGGATTGAGACCATGAGCCCTATGTGGAAAAGGGACTGTGTCCAACCCAATTTGCTTGTATTCACCTCAGCGCTTAGTACAGTGCCTGGAACACAGTAAGTGCTCAACAAATTCCATAATAATAATTGTAATCATTACTATTATCATTATAATGCCATTTTTATTTCAAAGTGGCATTTTACTCATTGACCTTACCGTTCAATTTTGTGCTTACTGTGTGAAGAGCACCGTACTAAGTCTTCAGAGAGTACAATACATATTATAAGTTGGATGATGCTCATGGCTCTGGGGGGACTCAAGTCAGAGCAGTTAATAGTGTCTCTCCCCATGAAATGATGACTGGATGGGAAATGAAGATGCCAAAACTTCCAACTCCCAGGCACGGGCTCTTTCCAATAGGCCATGCTGTTCTAATTTTCAATTATGTTTGCTGCAACAGAGTTTAGTAAACATGATCCCTGCCCGCAAGGAGTTTACCACCTGTGGGAAGGGTGCCCTATCTGTGAATTCACCCGCTCCCTTCACCTGAGCAACCCAAGCACAGGCCTCCCTGCCAAGACTATTGGGGCCCCCAGCTCCTGGTTGTTCATTCATTCATTCATTCATTCATTCAATCGTATTTATTGAGCACTTACTGTGTGCAGAGCACTGTACTAAGCGCTTGGGAAGTGCAAGTTGGCTTGGGAAGTACAAGTTGAATGATGTCCATAGAGAAATCCATTTCAGTGGAATGAAGGGGTCAATAACCAGATAACAGATGGTAAAGGGTTGTTCTAAGCGTATGGAAGGGGCGACGGGGTGGAGTGGGAGAAGAGTACCCTGTCTGTGAATTCTCCCCCTCCCTCTGTCCGAGCAACCCACAGCAAGGACACAGAACTGCTACACTACAAGGTTGCGGAACGGCAACTGTCCCAATCAGATAGACAACCTGGGAATGCGGGGAGGGCTAACCGGTATGAGGGGGCTTTGTATATCATCATCAATCGAATTTATTGAGCGCTTACTATGTGCAGAGCACTGTACTAAGTGCTTGGGAAGTACAAATTGGCAACATATAGAGACAGTCCCTACCCAACAGTGGGCTCACAGTCTAAAAGGCATATAAGAGGTATTGCTGCGATTTTTAGTGGTAGACGTTTCAACCAAGTCCTGCAGAGCCTTCCCTGCTGATTAGGGAATGGACCCCCTCCTTGGCTTACTTGCTGCGCTACAGCTGTGTGAGTGCACCCAATAAAGAGGCAGAACTGATCACTCTGGCTCACTGTCTGATCTTTGGCTCATCGTCGCCCAATCTAATGAATCTGGAGCCGCCCTGTGGTCGGCGACCCCAGCTGACTTAGGGGGGCCTCTCCCCACACCATCTATAGGGATAGAAAGACATTAAAATAAAATACGGATAGCAGAAATAGTAGCGTATAAGGATAAGTGCATAAATGTTAGGGGGCTGGAGTGAGTATCCAATTGCTTAAGAGGTACACTGTTCAGTGCATAGGTAACACAGGGGAGAAAACTCATTTCCTCCAAGAGGCTTTCCCTGACTAAACCCCCCTTTCCTCTTTATCCACTCCTGAATCATCCTGACTTGCTCCCTTTTTACATCGTCCCTCCCAGCCCCACAGCGCATACGTACGTATCTGTCACTTATTTATATCATCTGTTTCCCCTTCTAGTCTGTAAACCCACTATGGGCAGGGAATGTTTCAGTTCATTGTTATATTGCATTCTCCCAAGCGCTTAGTACAGTGCTCTACACACAGTAAGCACCCAAGAAATGCAACCGAATGAATGAATTGGGAGTCTGACTCCCAAGATGATGGTCTTTCCACTAAGTCTCGCAGCTTCTCAGCCCCCCAGCCCCGGTTCCTTTCCTCTTTTCCCACCCCATTCTTCATTACCCTGGCTTGCTCCCTTTTTTCTTCCCCCCTCCCAGCCCTACAGCACTTAGGTACATATTTTATCCATCATTTATTTGTTTATATTAATGTCAATCTCCTTGCCTCTAGACTGTCAGTAGTGAGGTACATAGTAACTGCTTAACAAATGCCATTATTATTATTATAAGTTTGTTTTGGGCAGGGAAAGTGTCTGCTTATTGTTGTAGTGTACCCTCCCAAGCACTTAATACAGTGTTCTACAAACAGTAAACACACAAGAAATGCAACTGAATGAATGAATAGGGGAAATGGGGACTTAGTCATGGAAAGCCTCTTGGAGGAGATGTGACTTTAGGAGGGATTTGAAGGTGAAGAGGGTGATAGACAGTGAAATAGGAAGCAGGAGGAAGTTGCAGTTCATGAGCAAGGGGTTGGGGGGGGGAGCTAGAAGGGATCATCACACAGAGAGTAGGCTGGTGTTAGAGAAGTGAAGTGCACAGATTGGATTACCAAGACAACCAATGGCACTTATTGGGTTTAAAGTTTATTTATAGTTACTCAGTCCCCAATTTCCTCTCCATCCAAACTGCTACCACATTAGTCCAAGCACTTATCCTATCCTGCTTTGACTACTGTATCAGCCTCCGTGCCAATCCCCCAGCTTTCTTGTTTCTTCCCACTCCAGTCCCATTCTGCTGCCTGGATTATTTTTCTACAGAAAAGTTCAGGCCACGAGTCCCCACTCCTCAAGAACTTCCAGGAGATGCTCATCAACCTCTGCATCGAACAGAAACTCCTTACTGTCGTCTCTATATGTTGCCAACTTGTACTTCCCAAGCGCTTAGTACAGTGCTCTGCACACAGTAAGCACTCAATAAATACGATTGATGATGATGATGATGATCTTTAAAGCCCTCAATCACCTTGCTACTCTCCTCCACTTCATTCCCCTAAAGCCAACCTTCTCACTGTGCCTCAATCTCATCTATCTCTCCACCGCCTTCTCACCAACATCCTGCCTCTGGCCTGGAACGCCCTCCCTCTTCATCTCCTAAGGACAATTACTCTCCCCACCTTCAAAGCCTTACTGAAGGCACATCTCCTCCAGGAGGCCTTCCCTGACTAAGCCTTCTTTTCTTCTTCCCCCACTCTCTTCTATATGTTGCCAACTTGTACTTCCCAAGCACTTAGTACAGTGCTCTGCACACAGTAAGCGCTCAATAAATACGATTGATTGATTGATTGATTGATTCTGTGTCGCCCTGACTTGCTCCCTTTATTCATCCCGCTCCCAGCCACATAACACTTATGTCCACATCTGTTGTTTTATTTATTTATAGAAATATCTGTCTCCCTCTCTAAATTGTAAGCTTGTTGTGGGTAGGTAATGACTCTGTTATATTGTTACACCACTCTCTCCCAAGCGCTTAGTACAGTGCTCTGCACACAGTAAGTACTCAATAAATACAACTGACTGACTATTGAGCGCTTACTACATGCAGAGCACTGGGCTAATTGCTTGGGAGAGTACAAGAGAACGAAGTTGGTAGACACGTTCCCTGATCACATTGAGCTCACAGTCCAGGGAATGAAGAGGTAGAAGATGATGATGGTATTTGTTAAGCGCTTACTATGTGCAAAGCACTGTTCTAAGCGCTGGGGAGGATACGAGGTGATCAGGTTGTCCCATGTGGGGTTTACAATCTTAATCCTATTTTACAGATGAGGGAACTGAGGCCCAGAGAAGTGAAGTGGCCTGCCCAAGGTCCCACAGCTGACAAGATGGCTTAGTACAGTGCTCTGCACACAGTAAGCACTCAATAAATACGATTGAATGAATGAATGAACATGGTGGTCAGGGAGGGGAAAAAAAGAGGGAGCAATTGTTTTGATAAGGTGGGAAAGGGCGGAATCAGAGGCAGAGGTGGAAGATGTAGATTTGAGAGAAGGCTTATTTAATTGAGCATGAAATAAAAAAACAATTACAGGTAAAGTAATTATGTTTCAGGTGAACCTATTTTATTACGGCTATTTAGTTTTTCAGTTATTCTGTTTTATGCCTTCCAAAGACAGCCAACATTAAATTAATGAAAACTAAATTATCTTATTTAAAAGGTGCATTCACCATCTTTTTTTTGACAAATCTTAAGATGAAAAAGAATGCGAAGGACTAGTCTTTCTAAAAACCACAAGTAGTAACCATTCACATTGTAATGAACAATTCTAGATTCACTGAAATCACATTTTGAGAGGTGTTAATGGACTGATTTAAATTGCAATGGGAAAACTTTAAATACATTTTGTCAGGAGCAGGTGAATACAGAAGGATGATGAATCATTTACATGAAAATATAACATACTGGAGCTTTAATTAATCAACAGCCTCTACCTCCTGATAGCACACAGATAGGACTGTGTTGTATTTGGATTCACGCTTGTGACAAACTGCATTTAACCTATTTCAGTTGCAATTTCAATCACTCTATGAACGAACACCTTTCAAGAAAATGAGACTTCAATGAAATCGAGAATTTGGATTCCCAAATACAATGACCTCAAGACTGAGCCCCATGTGGGAAAGGGACTGTTTCTGACCTGATTAGCTTGGATCTACCCCAGTGCTTAGAACAGTGTTTGGCACATAGCAAGTCCTTAAAAAATACATGGTAATGGTAATAATAATAATAATAATAATAATAATAATAATAATAGTATTTGTTAAGCGCTTACTATGTGCCAAGTACTGTTCTAAGCGCTGGGGAGGTTACAAGGTGATCAGGTTGTCCCACATGGGACTCACAGTTTTAATCCCCATTTTACAGATGAGGTAGCTGAGGCCCAGAGAAGTGAAGTGACTCGCCCAAAGTCACACAGCAGACAGTTGGAAGAGCCGGGATTTGAACCCATGACCTCTGACTCCAAAGCCCGGGCTGTGGTTATAGTTTAGAATGAGAGCAACTGTGGAACTAAGGACTAAATGTTGCCATCAACTTTATAAGAAACAGATGCTTCAAAAGAGATGTAATGTGGTTGCCCTGTTTTAATAATAATTATAATAATAATTATGATATTTGTTCAGTGCTTACTCCATGCCAGACACTGAAGTAAGCACTGGGGTAGAAGCCAGTTGTGGACAGGGATTAGCTCCCTTTATTGCTGTATTGTACTTTTCAAGCTCTTAGTACAATGTTCTGCACACAGTAAGCACTCAATAAATACATTTGCCCACTGTTGGGTAGGGACTGTCTCTATATGTTGCCAACTTGTACTTCCCAAGAGCTTAGTACAGTGCTCTGCACACAGTAAGCGCTCAATAAATACGATTGATTGATTGATTGATTTGAATGAATAATAATGATAACAATGGTATTTGTTAAGCACTGACTATGTGCAAAGCACTGTTCTAAGCGCTGGGGAGGTTACAAGGTGATCAGGTTGTCCCACGGGGGGCTCACCGTTTTAATCCCCATTTTACAGATGAGGTAAATGGGCACAGAGAAGTTAAGTGACTTGCCCAAAGTCACACAGCTGACAGATGGCGGAGCCAGGATTTGAACCCACGATCTCTAACTAACAAAGTGGGTTGGACACAGTCCCTGTCCTACGGGGGCTCACAGTCTCAATCCCCTTGTTACAGATGAGGGAACTGAGGCCCAGAGAAGTGAAGTGACTTGTCCAAGGTCACACAGCAGACAAGTGGCAGAGCCAGGATTAGAACCCAGTCCTTCTGACACCCAGACCCATGCTCTATCCACTAGACCACACAGCTTCTCTGTTTTAAAAAAAATGACCAAGTTCTATATAACAGTAATAATAAATGTGGTACAAATCAAGTGCTATGTTCCAATCACTGTATATATATATATATATATATATATATATATATATATATATATATATATATATATATATATATATATACACATACATACACACATATACATGTGTATATGTATACATAAACATATATGTATACATATATACATATGTATATATGTATGTACATGCATATATATAAATTTATACATGTATGCGTACATATATACGTATACATATGTATATATGTATATACACTGTATATATGCATATATGTCCTGTATATAAGTATACATGTTTGTACGTATTTATTACTCTATTTATTTATTTATTTATTTTACTTGTACAGATTTATTCTATTTATTTTATTTTGTTAATATGCTTTGTTTTGTTCTCTGTCTACCCCTTCTAGACTGTGAGCCCACTGTTGGGTAGGGACCGTTTCTATATGTTGCCAACTTGTACTTCCCAAGCGCTTAGTTCAGTGCTCTGCACACAGTAAGCGCTCAATAAATACGATTGAATGAATGAATGAATGAATGAATGAATGAATGAATCACTGTTCCAAGCACTGGGGTAGATCAATCAGTCAATCAATCTGTGATACTTACTGAGTGCTTTCTGCATGCTGCACACTGTATTAATCACTTGGGATAGGGCAATACAGCAGAGTTGGGAGACACATTCTGTACCCACAGGAAGCTTACAATCTAGACGGGTGACAGTAAAATAAATTAGGGATGGCATATATCACCTTCCCTGTGAGCCCGCTCTTCTAGACTGTGAGCCCACTGTTGGGTAGGGACTGTCTCTATGTGTTGCCAACTTGTACTTCCCAAGCGCTTAGTACAGTGCTCTGCACACAGTAAGTGCTCAATAAATACGATTGAATATTGGAGAAAGAACAGGCCTGGGAGTGATTCATTCATTCATTCAGTCGCATTTATTTAGCACTTACTGTGTGCAGAGCACTGTACTAAGCGCTTGGAAAGTACAATTCAGCAACAGATAGAGAAAATCCCTACCCAACAATGGGCTCATTCTAGAAGTGGGGGGTACAGACAACAAAACAAAACAAGTAGACAGGCATCAATAGCATCAAACAGAAGGTCATGGGTTCTAATCCCAGCTCTGCCACTTGTCTGCTGAGTGACTTTGGGCAAGTCACTTCACTTCCCTGGGCCTCAGTTACCTCTGAGGATTGAGTGCGAGCCCCACTTGGGACAGGGACTGTGTCTAAACGAATTTGCTTGAATCCACCCGAGCGCTTAGTATAGAGCCTGGTGCATAGTAAGCCCTTTACGAATACCATAATCATTATTAATTTTTAAACTAGGGATAGGGACATGAGTGTTGTGGGGCTGAGGGTGGGTGACTATCACGTTCTGCAAGGGTGCAAATAATAATATTGGTATTTGTTAAGCACTTACTATGTGCCAAGCACTGTTCTAAGCGCTGGGGTAGATACAAGGTAATCAGGTTGTCCCACGTGGTGCTCACAGTCTTCATCCCCATTTTTACAGATGAGGGAACTGAGGCTCAGAGAAGTGAAGTGACTTGCCCAGAGTCACACAGCTGACAATTGGCAGAGCCGGGATTAGAACCCACAACCTCTGACTCCCAAGCCCGGGCTCTTTCCACTCAGTCAAGCTGCTTCTCTTGGTGCAAATCCTAGTGAAAGTACGAGGCAGAAAGGAGAGGGAGGAAGGGAAATGACAGATTAGTTTGGGAAGGCCTCTTTGAGGTGATGTGATTTTAATAAGACTTGGAAGGTAGGGAGAATGACGATGATGATGGCATTTATTAAGCGCTTACTATGTGCAAAGCACTGTTCTAAGCGCTGGGGGGATACAAGGTGATCAGGTTGTCCCACGTGGGGCTCATAGTCTTAATCCCAATTTACAGATGAGGTAACTGAGGCACAGAGAAGTTTAAGTGGCTTGAGAATGGTGGCCTGGTGTATATAAGGGGTGAGAGAATTCCAGGCCGGGGAGAGGACATGAGCAAGCCATCAGAGGTGAGGTAGAGGAACTCAAAGTAGATAGTAGGTTGGTGTTAAAAATGCAAATTATGCAGGTGGGTTTGCCCTCAAAAGACAACCAGCATTAAATTAATGAAAAATTTTAAACTTCATATGTAACTCCTCAAAATCATCTTATTTAAAGCTCAAAAGACATTCACCATCGTTCTTTGGACAAATCTTAATGCGAAAAATAATGTGAAAGACTAGTCTTTCTCACAGCCACAAGTAGTAATCAATCAATCAATCAATCAATCAATCAATCGTATTTATTGAGCACTTACTGTGTGCAAAGCACTGTACTAAGCACTTGGGAAGTACAAGTTGGCAACATATACAGTCCCTACCCTACAGTGGGCTCACAGTCTAAAAGGGGGAGACAGAGAACAAAACCAAACATACTAACAAAATAAAATAAATAGAATAGATATGAACATGTGAAATAAATAAATAGAGTAATAAATATGTACAAAGATATATACATATATATATATGTAACTATTCACGTTATAATGAACAATATGTAGTTTGTGGTAAGATATCAGGGAGATAAAGTATGAGGCGAGCTGATTGAGTGCCTTAAAGCTGATGGCATGGAGTTTCTACATTGTGAGCCCACTGTTGGGTAGGGACCGTCTCTATATGTTGCCAGCTTGTACTTCCCAAGCGCTTAGTACAGTGCTCTGCACACAGTAAGCGCTCAATAAATACGATTGAAAGAATGAATGAATGAATCCGGTTGTGGATAGTCAACCACGTGTTTCATAAAATTTTTCTTTGGAGAATTTGTCTCATGTTTTCAGTACATGTGTAGAATTGTAGACTCAGAAGGGGAATATATTTCAAATGTTAGCACTTTTTTTCCCTTCAAAAATTAATTTGTATTCCCAATCATTTCAAGAAAGATCAGCTTTTCCATTTGACATTTGTCCAAACTACAGACTAGGTGACTATCTCTGATTCTTAACGGCATTTAAGTTGTACTGAAACCCATGTACATGGATAGTTGCTTTTTAAGCATTTGTTTTAAATTTTTGCTTTTAAACTTCATGCGCATTATAATTACAACTGATTATGTGCTCAGTTTTACCTTTTGACTTTTATCACTCCCCAAAGCATACCATGTTTTATACGTGCCTGTGTATTAGACCCAGGCAACTATATCCCTGATTGAGCCCCCTTTTTCCTCTCCTCCTCCCCATCCCCCCCGCCCTACCTCCTTCTCCTCCCCACCACTTGCATATATTTGTACAGATTTATTGCTCTATTTATTTTACTTGTACACATTTGCTATTCCATTTATTTTGTTAATGACGTGCATATAGCTATAATTCTATTTGTTCTGACGATTTTGACACCTGTCTACATGTTTTGTTTTGTTGTCTGGCTCCCCCTTCTAGACTGTGAGCCCGTTGTTGGGTAGGGACCGGCTCTATATGTTGCCAATTTGTCCTTCCCAAGCGCTCAGTACAGTGCTCTGCACACAGTAAGCGCTCAATAAATTTTGAATGAATGAATGAATGAACCACGGGAAGTTCCTGAGGAGTGGGCAAACTTGGACTGAACTTTTTTTAGAAAAATGATCTGAGTAGCAGGAAAAACTAAGGGGTGGAGTGGGGAGAGACAGGAGGCAGGGAGGATGGAGTAGATTTTAGAGGTGTTGTGTAAGTAAAACTGACAGGATTTGGTGAGAGACCAACTATGTGGCTTGAATGAGAAATCTTGTTGATTCACTTCCAGACCTTATGGTGCTCAGAGGATGATAAAAGTGTTCTGAGCACCTTCCCCACCCCCAGTGGCTCTGCCACTTGTCTGCTGTGTGACCTTGGGCAAGTCACTTTACTTCTCTGGGCCTCAGTTCCCTCATCTGTAAAATGGGGAGTGAGACTGTGAGCCCCACGTGGTTCACTTAAGAGAAGCAGCGTGGCTCAGTGTACAGAGCATGAGCTTGGGAGTCAGAGGTCATGGGTTCGAATCCCAGCTCAGCCACTTGTCAACTGTGTGATCTTGGACAAGTCACTTAACTTCTCCGTGCCTCAGATACCTCATCTGTAAAATGGGGATTAAGACTGTGAGCCCCACGTGGGACAACCTGATCACCTTGTATTCCCCCCAGTTTGTAGAACAATGCTTCGCATATAGTAAGCACTTAACAAATACCAACATTATTATTATTATTACAGTGCTTAGCATAAACCAAGTGCTCAACAAATACCACAATTATTATGTGAATCTGTGGGCCTGGGTGTATGTGTCTGGGTGTGCAAAATGGGCTCAATCCCCCTATAGCTTGGCCATCTGGCTGGGCAGGGCTAGCCCGAGATTTTATAGAGAAGCAGCGTGGCTCAGTGGAAAGAGCACGGGCTTTGCAGTCAGAGGTCATGGGTTCGAATCCCGACTCCACCTCATGTCTGCTGTGTGATCTTGGGCAAGTCACTTAACTTCTCTGGGCCTCAGTCACCTCATCTGTAAAATGGGGATGAAGACTGTGAGCCCCACGTGGGACAACCTGATCACCCTGTATCCTCCCCAGCGCTTAGAACAGTGCTTTGCACATAGTAAGCACTTAACAAATGCCAATTATTATTATTATTATTATTCACAGACCGTGTCCAACACGATTTGCTTGTGTCTACCCCAGTGCTAAATATGGGGTCTGGCACATAGTAAGTGCTTTAACAAATATCACCATTATTATTATTATTATTATTATCTCGAGTCTACAGGCATTGCAATCTGATCTTTTTTGCAGACTGCTGGATTTTGGGTAGGGGAGAGGGGTTTAATGATTGTTAAGCGCTTATTATGTGCCAGGCGCTGTAGTAAAGTGCTAGTGCAAGCTAATCAGGTTGGACGCAGTCCCTGTCCTACATGGGGCTCAGTCTTCATCCCCATTTTACAGATGAGGTAACTAAGGCACTGAGAAGGTAAGTGACTTGCTCAAGGTCACACATCTGACAAGTGGTAGAGCCGGGATTAGAACCCAGGTCCTTCTGACTCCAAGGCCCGTGGCTCTATCCGATAGGCCGGGCTGCTTCTGCTGAGGTGGTGATGGTTTGTGCACTAACAAACTTTTAGATGGCAACTTCATCCTTAAAAAGAAAAAAATTAGAGTATTTATTTGAATCGTGACCTGTACAGATGAAAGTGGAATTTTGAGTGATCCATGAGGGAGTCAAAAAAAGCATTACAATTCACAATAAGATCGGTTAAATTCTGGTAGAGGATTTAGGCTCAGATTAGCAAGGGATGAATACTGCCAATTTATGAATACGTATTAACTATACTTTGGATTTTTTGCTTGGGAAATCTGACTTAATTTTGTGGTAGCAGACAGCTTGCATCTGTCATTATGTTACCATTTACTGTTGTGTAAAACTCCACTTGATGCTAATTATACCTAACGATTATAGTACTTAACAGTAATTACAGGGGAAGATCTTGAAAGCAGAATTATCCTTACTTTTTCTTGGTAGACTGGGCTTCCAGTAGTAAAAGGAGGGCCAAATATTTTAGCATTAAAGTTCCTGTAGCATTCAGTGTTCGGAGCATTGCAGTCCAGATTGCCAAGTATGAGGGATTTCATGGGCCATTCTCAGGATTTCTTATTTGTAATAGAATCAATCAATCAATCGTATTTATTGAGCGCTTACTGTGTGCAGAGCACTGTACTAAGCACTTGGGAAGTACAAGTAGGCAACATATAGAGACAGTCCCTACCCAAAATAGAAGAGGAGCCAGGGTCTTGATGTCTCCTCAGGGAAGCTCAAAGGAGAAAAATGGACAAATAATAATGATAATAATATTATTGTGGTATTATTTAAGCACTTACTGTGTGCCAAGCTCTGTACTAAGCACTGGGGTGGACACAAGCCAATCGGGTTGAACACAGTCTATGGGGTTCACAGTCTTAATCCCCATTTTATAGATGAGGCGACTGAGGCCCAGAGAAGTGAAGTGACTTACCCAAGGTCACACAGCAGACAAGCAGTGGAGCCGGGACTGGAACTCATGACCTTCTGAGTCCCAGGTCCCTGCTCTATCCACTACGCCATCTCCCTACACACTCTTTTATAACCAGTGGCATTACTATAGAGGACATACACTTTCATCAATTTTAAGGGGTCACCGGAATCTCTGTCTAAAATGCCTCTCATTGATCCGCAAAACTTAAAAAATGATGATGTTCTTGATGCCTCCTTCAAGGAAGCTCAAAGGAGAAAAATGAGCAAATAATAATGATAATAATGATAATATAATTGTGGTATTAGTTAAGCACTTACTATAACAATAATGATGGCATTTGTTAAGTGTTTACTATGTGCAAAGCACTGTTCTAAGCACTGGGGAGGATACAAAGTGATCAGGCTGCCCGCGGGGGGGCTCACAGTCTTAATCCCCATTTTACAGATGAGGTAACTGAGGCACAGAGAAGTTGAGAGAAGCATGGGCTTCGGAGTCAGAGGTCATGGGTTCAAATCCCAGCTCCGCTAATTGTCAGCTGTGTGACTTTGGGCAAGTCACTTCAGTTCTCTGTGCCTCAGTTCCGTCATCTGTAAAATGGGGATTAAGACTGTGAGCCCCTCGTAGGACAACCTGATCACCGTGGAACCTCCCCAGTGCTTAGAACAGTGCTTTGCACATAGTCAGTGCTTAATAAATGCCATTATTATTATTATTATTATTATTATTAAGTGACTGGCTCAAAGTCACACAGCTGACAAGCGGCGGAGCCAGGATTTGAACCCATGACCTCTGACTCCCAAGCCCGTGTTATTTCCACTGAGCCACACTGCTTACTCTTGCCAGGCACAGAGCTGGGGTAGATACAAGATAATAGGGTTGGACACAGTTCCAGTCCTACATAGGGCTCACAGTTTTAACTGCTCTGTCCCTCAGTTTCCTAAATGGGGATTAAATCCTTCTCCCCACTGCTTAGACTGTGAGACCCATGTGGGTCAGGGCTTGTGTCCAGCCTTGATAAACTTGTATCTGCCCCAGAGCTTAGAACGGTGTTTGACATAGTAAGCACCTAACAAATACCACTTTAAAAAAACCCACAACAACAGAGGAATAGAGAATAAGGTTCTGCAGCATGTTGGAATGGACAAAAAATGGGCATATCTTATGTGGGAATAATAATAGTGATATTTGTTGAGCGTTTACTATGTGACCAAGCCCTGTATATAAATCGGATACAAGTAAATCGGGTTGGACACTGCCCCTGCCCCACGTGGGGCTCACAGTTTCAATCCCCATTTTCCAGATGAGGTAACTGAGGCCCAGAGAAGTGGAGAGACTTGCCTAAGGTCACACAGCAGACAAGTGGTGGAACAGGGATTAAAATCCATGATCTTCTGACTCCCAAGCCTTATCATTATTATTATTACTATTAATAATAATGATAGCATTTATTAAGTGCTTACTATGTGCAAAGCACTGTTCTAAGCGCTGGAGGAGATACAAACTAATCAAGTTGTCCCACTTGGGGCTCACAGTCTCAATCTCCATTTTACAGATGAGGTAACTGAGGCACAGAGAAGTTAAGTGACTTGCCCAAGGTCACACAGCAGACAAGTGGCAGAGCCAGGATTAGAACCCATGTGACAGTCATCCCAGGTATTTCACACCATTGAGGGTTTTTTTGGTTTGCTTTTTATGGTATTTATGAAGTGTCCGGGTAGCTATAAGCTAATCAGGTTGGACTCAGTCCATGACCCTCGTGGGGCTCACATTCTTAATCCCCATTTTACAGGTGAGGGAACGAAGACACAGAGAAGTTAAGTGACTTGTCCAAGAACACACGTCAAGTGGCAGAACTGGGATTAGAACTCAGGTCCTCTGACTCCAGAGCCCCTGCTCTTTCCGCTAGGCCACATTGCTTGGGTAACTTCTAGTGGGTTTCCTTTGATAAGTAACCTCAGAAGTTCTGCAGGGATCGCCACCTAAAGCAGGCAGGTTTACTATTCATTCATTCATTCAATCGTATTTCCTGAGCGCTTACTGTGTGCAGAGCACTGTACTAAGCGCTTTGGGAAGTACAAGTTGGCAACATATAGAGACGGTCCCTACCCAACAGCAGGCTTACAGTCTAGAAGACTAGACACGAAGCTCCACAAAGCTCTGCTCACAGTGCTCTGAATAAAATAAGAAGAGGTACTCAAAAAATATACTGATTGAATCTTGTATCCACCTTGGAGTTTAGTATAGTGCTCAGCTCATAGTAAACACTAAACAAATACTTCAATTATTATCATTATTAGCCACCTGCATGGGTAGAAAGGAAAGGGCAGTTACAACAAGGATTGTGAGAATTTTGGTAGTAAATTGGACGTGCGAGTAAAATGAGTGAGTTGGGAGAGACCGGGAAACTGTAAAATCTCCCCCCGGGAGCCACCTGGGTCCTCCCCCACTTAATCAATCAGCTGATCAATAGCATAATAATAATAATAATGGCATTTGTTAAGCGCTTACTATGTGCAAAGCACTGTTCCAAGCGCTGGGGGGGATACAGGGTGATCAGTTTGTCCCATGTGGGGCTCACACTCTTAATCCCCATTTTACAGATGAGGGAACTGAGGCTCAGAGAAGTGAAGTGACTTGCCCAAGGTCACACAGCAGACATGTGGTGGAGCCGGGATTAGAACCCATGACCTCCGACTCTCAAGCCCGTGATCTTTCCACTGAGCCACGCTGCTTCTCTATATGAGGGGCAGCATGGCCTGGTGGGAGGAGCCCAGGCTTCGGAGTCAGGAGACTTGGGTTCTAATTCTGGCTCTGCCGCTTGCCCAGTGGGCAAGTCACTTCACTTCTTGGGGGCCTCAGTTTCCTTATCTGTAAAATGGGGACACGCTGAAGCAGCGTGTCTCAGTGGAAAGAGCCCAGGCTTGGGAGTCAGAGGTCATGGGTTCTAATCCTGACTCCGTCACATTTCTGTGTGACCTTGGGCAAGTCACTTAACCTCTCCGAGCCTCAGTTACCTCATCTGTAAAATTGGGATTAAGATCATGAGTCCCACATAGGACAACCTGATCACTTTGTATCCCCCCAGCGCTTAGAACAGTGCTTTTCACATAGTAAGTGCGTAACAAATACCATCATTATTATCATTATTAAAATGAAGTGAGAAGTCGAGGGTGATACTGAGATTGAGTCTGAGCTTTATTCACATGGGGATGGTGGTTTGTCATTCATTCAATCATATTTATTGAGCACTTACTGTGTGCCCAGCACAGCACTAAGCACTTGGAAGAATACAATACAACAATAAACTGACACATTCCCTGCCCATAGTCTAGAGCAGGGGAGACAGACATCAATACAAATAAATGAATTACAGATATCTACATAAGTGCCACGGGGCTGGGAGAGAGAGAGAAAGTCAGGGTTATGAAAAAGGGATTGGGAAATCAGCGGTGAGATAGGAGAAATCGAGGCACAGTGAGAAGGTTAGTGTTAGAGGAGCGAAGTGTACGGGTGGGTTGTAGAAGGAGAGAAGCGATGTTAGGTAGGAAAGGGCAAGGTGATGGACTGCTTTAAAGCCAATGGTGAAGAGTTTTTGTTTGTCAAGGTGTCTGACAACTTCCTGTAACAATTGGGAAACAGCACAGGCTTTGGAGTCAGAGGTCATGGGTTCAAATCCCGGCTCTGCCACTTGTCAGCTGTGTGACTTTGGGCAAGTCACTTAACTTCTCTGTGCCTCAGTTCCCTCATCTGTAAAATGGGGATGAAGACTGTGAGCCCCACGTGGGACAACCTCATCACCTTGTATCCCCCCAGCGCTTAGAACAGTGCTTTGCACAAAGTAAGCGCTTAATAAATGCCATCATCATCATCATTTAAGCTCTCTTTTTCTATCTCTATATTATTTTGTGTCTGATTCTCCTCTCTCCTTTATTCCCCAGTTTGACTGCAAGCTCCTCTAGACCATAAGCTCCTTGTAGGCAGGGAATCTGTCTGTCTGTTGTTGTATTGTACTCTCCCAAGCGCTTAGTACAGTGCTCCGCACACAATTGAATGAATACAATTGAATGAATGAGTGAGGTGGAGAAGCAGACGGAAGTTGAGCAATTAAAGGGGGAAAATGAGAAGTTTGGTTTTGAACAGAAGTGAGTTTGAGGGGCCATCCACGTGGAAGTATCCTGGAGACAAGAGGAGATGTGGGATTGACTAACAGAAGAAATAAGGGCAAGAGAGGTGACTCACACTGAATGAATTAAACAAACCATACAAAATAAAACCCACAGAGAACAAGCTGAACCTTCCCTCCCCCCATGTTGATGTGACTGACGCATTTTTCCCCCCTTTTGCTTCCTGCCCCTCCCTCTCTAATCCATTCTAGTCCATTCTCCGGTGACTCCTCACTGTTAATCAGACCTTGAAAAGAGCAAATTGCCGGGAAAGGGTGATCAAGATTTAGACCAGTGAAATCGTCTCCACCCCACTGTCTCATGATGACACCACAACCTGGTTAACTTTTCACAAACTTTGAAAAATTCACAATTCCATAAATACCACACAGTTACTGGTGAGTTCACATTTCACCTGTGCACACGAAGATTCCTAAATTAGAAATTGCTCCAGAATTTTGCATATCAGTTCCACTCTAATTCAGTCAAAGAACTTGATGCCCTTGGCCACAAAGCCACTACTCTTTGCGATTTTCGTTTTACTCTTTTCATTCCCTTGAGGTATATAAGACCATTCACAGTTTGATTCTTCTCGGCATTTACAAATTTCTGTTATTAAAAGATAAATGACTAATGTGAGAAATAAATGATTTAGAGATTGTCTTTTGTGACAGGCAATAGAATAGCTGATGAATTTTTGTCTTCTGAAGTTGTGCCACTGAAAAGTAATAACTGTGGTATTTAAATTCTTTTAGAATGTGCCCAGACTGTCAGAGTAAACCTTTTTGGAGTAAGATACAAGTAAATCGAGTTGGGCACAGTCCCTGTCTCATGTGGGGCTCACAGTCTCAATGCTCATTTTACAGATGAGGTAACTGGAGCCCAAAGAAGTGAAGTGACTTGCTCAAGGTCACACAACAGACAACTGGCAGGGCCAGGATTAGAATCCATGACCTTCTGATGCCCAGACCCATGCTCTATTCTCTACACCATTATTTCTCCAGAAAAGTAGAACAGTAGCTTGATGTAATAGTAATAATAACAATAATCATACTCTTGTATTTATTCAAAGTTAAGGGACAGGGCAAAAAGATGGGCCTACATCTGAATGTCAAGAAAACAAAGATCGTGACAACTGGAAGTTTTAACACATTTGTAATGGACGGAGAGAAGATTGAAATGGTTGACAATATTTCTCTCCTGGGATCGATAATCAATAATAAAGGAACTAGTAGCCAAGAATTATGCCAAAGATCAATTTTAGGAAGACTTGCTATGAAGAGCCTGGAAAAAGTCATGAAACGTGCTGATGTAACGATTGCCACAAAAATTCAAATTGTCAACTCTATGGTGTTTCCAGTGACAATATATGGATCTGAAAGCTGGACGGTGAAAAAGAAGCAGGATAGAAAGAACATCGATTCTTTTGAAATAAGGTGCTACCATGGACTGCCCGAAAAACAAACAAATGGATTTTAGAGCAAAATAAACCAAAGTGGTCTTTAGAAGGCCAAATGACTCGACTTAGATTAGCATATTTTGGACACACAATCAGGAGGACTAATTCTCTGGAGAAAACACTAATGCTAAGAAAAGTCCAGTGAAAATGTGGAAGAGACAGACCAGCAGCTAGATGGATAGAGACCATAACAGTGATAACGGAAGAATCGTTAGAAAGGTTTTGGATTATGGCAGAGGACAGGACATTCCTGAGAAAGCATATCCGTGGGGTTGCTCTGAATTGGAAACAACTTAAGGGCATTTAATAATAATAATTTATTAAGCACTTGCCAAGTGGCAAGAACTGTGTTATGCTCTGGGATGAGAATAATATAGTCAGATCAGAAACAGTCCCTGTGTGACCTTGGACAAGTCACTTAACTTTTCTGTGCCTCAGTTACCTCCTCTGTAAAATGGGGATTAAGACTGTGAGCCCTAAATGCTACACCTTATTACCTTGTATCTATCCCAGCACTTAAAACAGTGCTTGGCACATAGTAAGCACTTAACAAATACCATAATTATTATTAGTAGCAGGTATTTAATCTCCATTTTGCAGATGAGGAAACTGAGCTCCACAGAAGTTAAGTGTCTTGCCCAATGTCACACATTAGACAAGTGATGGAGCTGGAAATAGAACCCATGCTACCCAACTTCCAAGTCTATGCTCTTTATTTCATTATTTCTAATGTTTTCTGTTAAGCACTTAGTATGTGCCAGTCACTGTACTAAGAGATGGAGGAGATACAAGTTAACTGGGTTGGACGGAGTCCATGTCCCACATGGAGCTCACTGTGTTAATCCCCATTTTGCAGATGAGGTGACTGAGACATAGAGGATTTAAGTGACTTATCCAAGGTCACACAGCAGGCAAGAAGCAGAGCTGGGATTAGGACCTAGGGCCTCTGACTCCGAGGTTTGTGCATTTTCCTCTAGGCTATGCTTTTCTAGTTTTATGCAGTTGAATCGTCTCCGACCCATAGCGACGCCATGGACACATCTCTCCCGCAACGCCCCACCTCCATCTGCAATCGTTCTGGTAGTGGATCCGTAGAGTTTTCTTCGTAAAAATGTGGACGTGGTTGATCATTGCCGCCTTCCACACAGTAAACAAGAGTCTCCACCCTCAACTCTCAACTATGCCACTGTTGCTGGCACAGGTGAGTTTTGACTTGTAGCAGGTTGCCTTCCACTCGCTAGCCACTGGCCAAGCTAGGAATGGAATGGGTAGGCCTCTGCTTGACTCTACCTCCCTAAGTTGAGAGTGGTAGAGTACTAGAATCTCTCCAGGTGCGATTCTGAGAAAGGGCTAGGCTATGCTGCTTCCCTAATTATTACTAATGCAATCATTTTTCTGGTGGTCCTTTTAGTAGCTTTTACAGAGTTACAAGGATTCATCATCATCATCATCAATCGTATTTATTGAGCGCTTACTGTGTGCAGAGCACTGTACTAAGCGCTTGGGAAGTACAAGTTGGCAACATATAGAGACAGTCCCTACCCAGCAGTGGGCTTACAGTCTAAAAGGGGGAGACAGAGAACAAAACCAAACATACTAACAAAATAAAATAAATAGAATAGATATATACAAGTAAAATAAATAAATAGAGTAATAAATATGTATAAAACATATATACATATATACAGGTGCTGTGGGGAAGGGAAGGAGGTAAGATGGGGGGGATGGAGAGGGGGACGAGGGGGAGAGGAAGGAAGGGGCTCAGTCTGGGAAGGCCTCCTGGAGGAGGTGAGCTCTCAGTAGGGCCTTGAAGGGAGGAAGAGAGCTAGCTTGGCGGATGGGCAGAGGGAGGGCATTCCAGGCCCGGGGGAGGACGTGGGCCGGGGGTCGATGGCGGGACAGGCGAGAGCGAGGTACAGTGAGGAGATTAGCAGCAGAGGAGCGGAGGGTGCGGGGTGGACTGTAGAAGGAGAGAAGGGAGGTGAGGTAGGAGGGGGCGAGGGGATGGACAGCCTTGAAGCCCAGGGTGAGGAGTTTCTGCCTGATGCGCAGAGTCATCAGAGAAGGCAGAGAAGGATTGCTTTCACTACCCATATTTGGAGAGAATCTTGTGATCTGTTTTTAGTGCAATTGCATTAAGAAGCATACTAACCTTCTCCCACCCTTTACAATCATTTTTCTCCCCATAATATTATTTAAACTCCTTGAGGGCAAGGACTGGGTTTTGAACTTTTCAGTCTGTTCCCAAATGCTTAGGCCAATCCACTGCCTCCTGTAGGCACTAGATTAATGCTACAGAAACAAAAATGCAGATGGCTAGACTGCTCAGATGACAACAATGATCTGCTAGAAGTCAGAACACCTGAGTTTTCAACTGTGGGCAGAGAATGTGTCTACCAACGCTCTTGATGATGATGATGGCATTTATTAAGTGCTTGCTATGTGCAAAGCACTGTCCTAAGCACTGGGGAGGTTACAAGGTTGTCCCTTAGGGGGCTCACAGTCCCCATTTTACAGATGAGGTAACTGAGGCACAGGGAAGTGAAGTGACCTGCCCAAAGTCACACAGCTGACAATTGGCAGAGTAGGGATTTGAACCCATGCTCTTTCCACTGAGCCACGCTGCTTCTCTTGTATCATACTGTCCCAAGATCTTAGTACAGTGGTTTGCACACAGTAAGCATTCAATAAATTATATTGATTAGCTATAATAATAACAATAATAATAATTGCAGTATTTGTTAAGTGCTATGTTCCAGGCACTGTGCTAAACGCTCAGGTGGATACAATCAAATCGGGTTGGATGCAGTACCCGGCCCACCCAGGGCTCACAGTCTTGATCCCCATTTTACAGATGAGGTAACTGAAGCCCAAGGAAGTGAAGTGACTTGCCCAAGATCACACTGCAGACAAGTAGCGCAGCCAGGATTCGAACCCATGGAGTTGATGCTCTCAGCTCCACCTGCTCTACTCAACTCTACTCACTCGCTCCCCTTAGCCGTTTGTGGCTCTCACACCGCTAACCCACATCCCTGGATTACCTCTGCTGTTCGCCACCTTTGCTTTTATGTTCAAGTCGCTGAACACTGCCTGGCAGAAATCGAAACACCAGGACGACCTTGTCCACTTTAAGTTTGTCTTTTCTTGCCTTAACTCTACCTTCTCCTCTGCCAGGAAAAACTATTTCTCTTCCCTTAGTGACACCCATGCCCGTCACCCTTGGTCAGCTTTTCCAGACATTTAACTCCCTCCTCAGGGCCCCTGTTCCTCCCCATCCTCCATCCCTCACCCCCAATGATCTGGCCACCTACTTCATTGGGAAAATTAACACTACCAGGCTTGAGCTCCCCAAAATCACCCTTTCCCCTCTTCCATCCCCCCCCCTCCTCTTGACCCCCTCTTCTACTTTCCCATCGTTCACAGCAGTATCTGCAGAAGAGATGTCCTCCCTCCTCTCAGGTGCCACCCACATGTGCATCAGACCTCTTTCCCTCCCACCTTATAAAAACTCTCATCCCTTCCCTCCTCCCCTTCTTAAGATCCATCTTCAACTGCTCACTCACCATTGGCTTTTTCTCCTCTGCCTTCAATCATGCCGACATCTCCCTTGACCCCACAGCCCCTTCCAGTTATTGCCCCAACTCCCTCCTACCCTTCCTTTCCAAACTCCTGGAGCGAGTCATCTACACTCACTGCCTTGATCAATCAATCAATCAATCGTATTTATTGAGCGCTTACTATGTGCAGAGCACTGTACTAAGCGCTTGGGAAGTACAAATTGGCATCACATAGAGACAGTCCCTACCCTACAGTGGGCTCACAGTCTAAAAGGGGGAGACAGAGAACAGAACCAAACATACCAACAAAATAAAATAAGTAGGATAGAAATGTACAAGTAAAATAAATAAATAAATAAATAAATAGAGTAATAAATATGTACAACCATATATCCATATATACAGGTGCTGTGGGGAAGGGAAGGAGGTAAGACGGGGGGATGGAGAGGGGGACGAGGGGGAGAGAAAAGAAGGGGCTCAGTCTGGGAAGGCCTCCTGGAGGAGGTGAGCTCTCAGCAGGGCCTTGAAGGGAGGAAGAGAGCTAGCTTGGCGGATGGGCAGAGGGAGGGCATTCCAGGCCCGGGGGATGACGTGGGCCGGGGGTCGATGGCGGGACAGGTGAGAACGAGGTACAGTGAGGAGATTAGCAGTGGAGGAGCGGAGGGTGTGGGCTGGGCAGTAGAAGGAGAGAAGGGAGGTGAGGTAGGAGGGGGCGAGGTGATGGACAGCCTTGAAGCCCAGGGTGAGGAGTTTCTGCTTGATGCGCAGATTGATCGGTAGCCATTGGAGGTTTTTGAGGAGGGGAGTAATATGTCCAGAGCGTTTCTGGACAAAGATAATCCGGGCAGCAGCATGAAGTATGGATTGAAGTGGAGAGAGACACGAGGATGGGAGATCAGAGAGAAGGCTAGAGCAGTAGTCCAGACGGGATAGGATGAGAGCTTGAATGAGCAGGGTAGCGGTTTGGATGGAGAGGAAAGGGCGGATCTTGGCAATGTTGCGGAGCTGAGACCGGCAGGTTTTGGTGACGGCTTGGATGTGAGGGGTGAATGAGAGAGCGGAGTCGAGGATGACACCAAGGTTGCGGGCTTGTGAGACGGGAAGGATGGTAGTGCCGTCAACAGAGATGGGAAAGTCAGGGAGAGGACAAGGTTTGGGAGGGAAGACAAGGAGCTCAGTCTTCGACATGTTGAGCTTTAGGTGGCGGGCGGACATCCAGATGGAGATGTCCTGAAGGCAGGAGGAGATGCGAGCCTGGAGGGAGGGGGAGAGAGCAGGGGCAGAGATGTAGATCTGGGTGTCATCAGCATAGAGATGATAGTTGAAGCCGTGGGAGGGAATGAGGTCACCAAGGGAGTGAGTGTAGATTGAGAACAGAAGGGGACCAAGCACTGAACCTTGGGGAACCCCCACAGTAAGAGGATGGGAGGGGGAGGAGGAGCCTGCAAAAGAGACTGAGAAAGAACGACCGGAGAGATAAGAGGAGAACCAGGAGAGGACGGAGTCTGTGAAGCCAAGGTCAGATAGCGTGTTGAGGAGAAGGGGGTGGTCCACAGTGTCAAAGGCAGCTGAGAGGTCGAGGAGGATTAGGACCGAGTATGAGCCGTTGGATTTGGCAAGCAGGAGGTCATTGGTGACCTTTGAGAGGGCAGTTTCCGTGGAATGAAGGGGACGGAAGCCAGACTGGAGGGGGTCGAGGAGAGAGTTGTTGTTGAGGAATTCTAGGCAGCGCGTGTAGACAACTCGTTCAAGGAGTTTGGAAAGGAATGGTAGGAGGGATATGGGACGATAACTAGAAGGTGAGGTGGGATCAAGAGAGGGTTTTTTTAGGATGGGAGAGACATGGGCATGTTTGAAGGCAGAGGGGAAGGAACCAGTGGAGAGTGAGCGGTTGAAGATGGAAGTTAAGGAGGGGAGAAGGGATGGAGCGAGAGATTTCATAAGATGAGAGGGAATGGGGTCAGAAGCACAGGTGGCCGGAGTAGCACTTGAGAGGAGGGAGGAGAGTTCCTCTGAGGATACCGCTGGGAAGGATGGGAGAGTAGCAGAGAGTGTTGAGAGCCGGGGGGTTGGAGAAAGGGGGGAAGAGACTTTGGGGAGGTCGGACCTGATGGATTTAATTTTGTTGATGAAGTAGGAGGCCAGATCGTTGGGGGTGAGGGAAAGAGGAGGGGGAGGAACCGGGGGCCTGAGAAGGGAGTTGAACGTACGGAAGAGCTGGCGGGGGTGATGGGCATGGGTGTCAATAAGGGAGGAGAAATAGTTTTGTCTGGCAGAAGAGAGGGCTGAGTTAAGGCAGGAAAGGATAAACTTGAAGTGAATTCCTTCCTTGAATTCCTCAACTCTAATTCTCTCCTGGGCCCCCTCCAATCTGGCTTCCGCCCCCTCCACTAAACTGAAACCTCCCTCTCGAAGGTCACCGATGATCTCCTTCTTGCCAAATTCAATGGCTCCTACTCCATCCTAATCCTCCTTGACCTCTCAGCTGCCTTTGACACTGTGGACCACCCCCTTTCTCCTCAACACATTATTCAACCTTGGCTTCATGGACTCCATCCTTTCCTGGTTCTCCTCTTATCTCTCTGGCTTCATTCTCAGTCTCCTTGGTGGGCCTCCTCCTCCCCCTCCCATCCCCTAATTGTAGGGGTTCCTCAAGGATCAGTTCTTGGTCCCCTTCCGTTCTCCATCTATACTCACTCCCTTGGTTAACCCATTAGCTCCCATGGCTTCAACTATCATCTCTGTGTGGATGACACCCAAATCTACAGCTCCTCCCTGTTCTCTCTCCCTCCCTCGAGGCTCACATCTCCTCCTGAATTCAGGACGTCTCTACTTGGATGTCTTCCCGCCACCTCTAATTCAACATGTCCAAGACTGAGTTCCTTATCTTCCCTCCCAAACCCTGTCCGCTCCCTGACTTTCCTGTCAGTGTGGATGGCACTACCTTCCTTCCCGTCTCACAAGCCCACAGCCGTGGTGTCATCCTTGACTCCGCTCTCTCATTCACCCCACATACCAATCCATCACCAAAGCCTCCTAATCTCATCTTCCCAACATCACCAAGGTCTGCCCTTTCCTCTCCATCCAAACCGCTACCACATTAGAACAATCACTCATCCTGTCCCTACTGGATTACTGCATCAGCCTCCTTTCTGACCTCCCAACCTCCCCACTTCAGTCCATACTTCATTCTGCTGCCCGGATTATCTTTCTACAGAAACGTTCTGGGCATGTCGCCCCCCTCCTCTAAAATCTCCAGTGGTTACCTGTCAACCTCTGTATCAAGCAAAAACTCCTCACTATTGACATCAAAGCTCTCCATCACCTTCCCCACTCCTACCTTACCTCCCTTCTCTCCTTCTTGATCCCTGCCTAGACACCCCCACTTCTCTGGTGCTAACCTTCTCACTGTGCCTCATTCTCACCTGTCCCACCATCGACCCCTGGCCCATGTCCTACCTCTGACCTGGAACACCGTCTCTC
The DNA here is from genome assembly GCF_015852505.1 of Tachyglossus aculeatus. Lineage (NCBI taxonomy): Eukaryota > Metazoa > Chordata > Mammalia > Monotremata > Tachyglossidae > Tachyglossus > Tachyglossus aculeatus. The sequence continues at coordinate 145,939,605 of NC_052067.1, read as the reverse complement.
CTCAAATCTGCCCAACAATCAAACTTTCCTCCTTTAAAGCCCTCCTGAAGGCTCACCTCCTCCAAGAGCCTGTCCCAGACTAAGTCCCCCTTCACCTCAACTCCCCCTCCCCTCCGTATTACCCCAACTCACTCCTTTTGCTCTCCCCCCCGCCCCCCGTCAAAATACTTTTGTATATAAGTACATAACTCTAATTCTATTTATCTATAATAATAATGATGGCATTTATTAATCGCTTACTACATGCAATGCACTGTTCTATATTGATGCCTGTTTACATGTTTTGATGTCTGTCTCCCCCCTTCTAGACTGTAAGCCCGGTGTGGACAGGGATTGTCTCTCTTTATTGCTGAATTGTACTTTCCAAGTGCTTAGGACAGTGCTCTGCACCCAGTAATGATGGCTCAGTAAATACGATTGAATGAAAGTGTCTTGTCCAAGGTCACACAGCAGACAGGTGGTGGACCTGGGATTAGAACCCAGGTCCTTCTGATTCCCAGGCCCAAGCTCTGTCTACTAGCCCTCGCTGCTTCGCTAATTGATTGATTGACTGATTGGTCTCCTCTGTGTTCCCTTCAACTCATATTTGGTTTCAAATAGCAAGACAATATCACCAACTGGAAGGGCAGAATGAACACTTGATAGATACACTGAAACTCATCAAGCAACATGTTTTAGTCACAGCAGTGTAGCCCAGTGGCAAGAGCACAGGCCTGGGAATCAGAAGGACCTGGGTTCTAATCCTGCTCCAGCACTTGTCTGCTGTGTGACCTTGGGCAAGTCACTTAACTTCTCTGTGCCCCAGTTACCTCATCTGTTAAATGGGGATCAAGTCCTTCCCCCTCCAATTTAGATGGGTGACTCCCATGTGGACAGGGACTGTATCTGACTTGATAAACTTATTTTTCCCCCAGCAACTAGAACAGTGCTTGAAACGTATGAAGTGCTTAACAAATACCATAAAAAAAAGTGATAGGCATTTTATTTAGGGAACTTTAAGCTACAAAATGGGTTTCTTTGTTAAGCCTGAATGGCATAAAAGGAAAGAGTTAAAAAATATTTGAATAATCTCCTGAACGGCCTCATAGCATATTGGAGATCAGAATTGACAAGACTGGCTCTCAGGGTTTGTTCTAAGAGGTTTCTTTTGCTCCACAAGAGTCTTTTTTTAAAATTTAATCATAGCAGCCATCAGAAGATGTATTAAATGAGACTTTATTACAATAGAGTATATGCAAGGTCAGCTAAATACTGTCTGGGCTGAAAAATTAGTAAGGGGGAAATGAGAACATTAATAGAAGAGGAAGCGATTGACTAAAATTCACTCTCACGACAGGCTCTTTTGAATAGCTCCAAAGCAATGTATATTTGTGGAATCTTGCTATTTTCTTATCAGTGGTGAAACGGTCAAAACAAGCAATCCAGGTTTAAAAAAGATATTGTAAAGGGGTTTTTTTCAAGTGCAAACGTTAATTCTCTTGAAACCCGGATTGGTATCCTATGTATTTAGACTTTCAGTGCTGTTTTATTTGGAGAAATTAATTATAGTGAATTGATAGTTCTATGGTGTTTATATATATACATATAAATATACAGATGTGTGTATGTGCATATATGTGTGTATTCATGTGTAAATATATACAAATATGCATATGGATATTAGAGAAAGAGAGAGATGGTTGTCCACTGAACTCAAAAAGATATCACTGATGGTGAAATTTACCTGTGTGCATATGTGAGGGACCAAAAAAAACTATATCCCAGAGTCTCAGACACACTGTGATTGCCCACAAAAACTGTCCCTTGTTCTGCTATCACACTTGATGTTGTCACTCCTGACCCAATTTCTGTTTTGCCGCCTTAACCCTCAATCCTTATGAAAGTATAATGGCATTTATTAAGCGCTTACTATGTGCACAGCACTGTTCTAAGCGCTGGATGAAGCTTCTGCTAAAAAATAACCATTTCTTTATTGATTGCAGCATGCCAGGATAATCTACCAATAAGAGGCTTTTTATGATATTTCTTAAACATTTACTATGTTCCAGGCACTGTTCTAAGCACTGAGGTAGATACAAGCTATTCAGGTTGGACACAGTCCATGTTCCACATGGGGCTCACAGTCGCAATCCCCATTTTACAGATGAGGTAACTGAGGCATAGAGAAGTGAAGTGATTTTCCCAGTCACACAGCAGACAAGTGGCAGAGCCGGGACTAAAACTGAGATTCTTTTGACTTCCAAGCCTGTGATTTATTCACTAGGCCACGTGGCTCACCAGTCGACTCCCAGTTTTCCATTGGAATGCAGCACTGTCTAAAGTTTTGGTTTATTAATAATAATGGTATTTGTTAAGCGCTTACTATGTGCCAAGCACTGATCTAAGTGCTGGCGTAGATGTAAGGTAATCAGGTAGTCCCACGTGGGGCTCACAGTCTTAATCCACATTTTACAGATGAGGTAACTGAGGCACAGAGAAGTAAAGTGACTTGCACAAAGTCACATAACTGACTAGTGGTGGGGCCCAGATTAGAACCCATGACCTCTGACTCCCAAGCCTGGGCTCTTTCCACTAAGCCACGCTGTTTACTCTAGACTGTAAGCTCGTTGTGGGCAGGGAATATTCCAAATGCTAAGTGCAGTGCTCTGGCTCCGGCAACTGTCAGCTGTGTGACTTTGGGCAAGTCACATATACACATCTGTACATATTTATTCTATAAGCGCTTAGTACAGTGCTCTGCACATAGTAAGCGCTCAATAAATACGATTGATTGATTTATTTTCTTTTGTTAATATGTTTTGTTTTGTTGTCTGTCTCCCCCTTCTAGACTGTGAGCCCACTGTTGGGTAGGGACCGTCTCTATATGTTGCCAACTTGTACTTCCCAAGCGCTTAGTACAGTGCTCTGCACACAGTAGGCGCTCAATAAATATGATTGAATGAATGAATGAATGAATGAATAAGCACTGGATACATTTGATTTATTGATGGCCTGTCTTTAGAACTAGATTATAAACTCATCCACTCAATTGTAAAATCCTTGAGGGCAGAGGAATAGTGTCTACTTAGTCCAGTGTGGCTCAGTGGAAAGAGCCCGGGCTTTGGAGTCAGAGGTCATGGGTTCAAATCCCGGCTCCACAAATTGTCAGCCGGGTGACTTTGGGCAAGTCACTTCACTTCTCTGTGCCTCAGTTCCCTCATCTGTAAAATGTGGATTAAGACTGTGAGCCCCCCGTGGGACAACCTGACCACCTTGTAACCTCCCCAGTGCTTATTGCACATAGTAAGCGCTTAATTCATTCAGTCATTCATTCAATCGTATTTATTGAGCACTTACTGTGTGCAGAGCACTGTACTAAGCGCTTGGGAAGCACAAGTTGGCAACATATAGAGACGGTCCCTACCCAACAGTGCGCTCACAGTCTAGAAGGGGTAGACAGACAACAAAACATATTAACAAAATAAAATAAATAGAATAAATATGTACAAATAAAATAAATAAATGAATAGAGTAATAAATACATACAAACATATATGCATATATACAGGTTAATAATGATGGCTTAATAAATGCCATCATTATTATTATTATTATTTTCCAAGTGTTTACTACAGGGCTCTGCACGCAGTAAGTGCTCAAAACATACCACTGATTATTTAATTTCTTCTGTCCTTCTTGCTGTTGGTTTTCAAATGATAGTTCTCTCCACACGGCAGGTGTTTGGATATCCTGTTTCAACCATTCTCTTCACATATCCCAGCCAGCATAACAGTTTTGAGATGAGCAAAGCTTCGGTGCTAGGAAACTGATTCAATACCAGAACTTCATCGCTTGTGATCCTGTCTTGCCACATGGTATTGAGTCATATCTGATTTATTACAAAAAGGCTGGAAGGAGCAATGTGAATTTTCTCAATTGTACAAATAACACAAAGAACTAAATTATCTCGTTGCTTTGAATCTAGCAGTAGCTCAGAGGTTAGCTTCGGAAGCTAATCGCACTTATTCTACCTCTTGTATGCCAAATTACATCACCATATTTCTAGCCCTGAAAAATAGCTTGAGGTAAGGTAAATTAGGGAGAAAAGTAAACTAACGAGTCAGGAGCCAACTGGGTCTTTCCCATGATTTATTTATTTATTTATTTATTTTATTTGTACATATCTATTCTATTTATTTTATTTTGTTAGTATGCTTGGTTTTGTTCTCTGTCTCCCCCTTTTAGACTGTGAGCCCACTGTTGGGTAGGGACTGTCTCTATATGTTGCCAATTTGTACTTCCCAAGCGCTTAGTACAGTGCTCTGCACATAGTAAGCGCTCAATAAATACGATTGATGATGATGATGATGATGACTGGGTTTTTTTTTTAATTCACATTTAACAATTACATTTTAAATTTATGACATACATATATATCCAACTTTAAACATCCCCACACTGTACTATTCATATAAATAGCTGTACGTCATATTCAAAGACATCACTAATAATACTAATAAAGGCATTTATTAAGTGCTTACTATGTGCAAAGCACTGTTCTAAGCACTGCGGAGATTACAAGGTGATCAGGTTGTCTCACGGTGGGCTCACAGTCTTCATCCCTAATTTACAAATGAGGGAACTGAGGCCCAGAGAAGTGAAGCGACTTGCCCTAAGTCACACAGCTGACAATTGGTGGAGTCAGGATTTGAACCCACGACCTCTGACTCCAAAGCCCGTGCTGTTTCCACTGAGCCACGCTGCTTCTCTAATAACTTCTGATAATGAAGTTCCCTCTTGACTGTAAGATCCTTGTGAGCAGGGAATGTGTCTACCAACTCTGTTGTACTTTCCACGCACTTCATTCAATACTTCAGTAGACACAGAGAAGTGAAGTGACTTACCCAAGTTCACACAGCAGACAAGTGGCTTAGTGGATAGAAGGGAGTCAGAAGGAGGTGAGTTCTGATCCCAGCTCTTCCTTTTATCTGCTGTGTGACCTTGGGCAAGTCACTTCACTTCTTTGTGCCTCAGTTACCTCATCTGAGCCAGAGTGTAAGCCCCACGTGGGACGGGGAATGTATCCAACCTGATTACCTTGCATCTACCCCAGCGCTTAGAGCGGTGCTTAGCACATAGCACTTAACAAGTACTATTATTATTATTGTACCACCCACAGTAGGCACTCAATAAGCACTATTGATTGATTGCAGTTCAGTTGAAAATGTATTAGTGACTGAAGAAGCCAAGGTAGGATCCACGATGGATTATTCCTCGTGTGTGGGTATTTAATATTTCTAGCATCCGGTACTGTCTTCCTTTTTGCCTCCTTGTCTCTGTTTCTATATGAATCTTTTGCTCGAAGACATCCACCCCACTCTGGGCTGTGAGTTCACTGTGGGCAGGGAATGTGTCTTTTACTGTTATATCGTACTTCCCGAAGCACTTAGTACAGTACTTTGCACACAGTAAGCGCTCAATAAATACGGTTGAATAAATGAATAAATTCTTATGGCAGCACACCATGCAATTCTGTCCTCAGTTGGGATACAGGCTTGTCTAACGTGCAAGACTGAACTCCTTATCTTCCCTCCCAAAACCTGCCCTCTCCCTGACTTTCCTGTCACTGTAGACGGCACTACCATCCTTCCCATCTCACAAGCCCACAACCTTGGTGTCTTACTGGACTCCGCTCTCTCATTCACCGCACACATCCAATCCATCACCAAAACCTGCCGGTCTCACCTCCACAACATCGCCAAGATCCACCCTTTCCTCTCCATCCAAACCGCTACCTTGCTGGTTCAGTCTCTCATCCTATCCCAACTGGTTTACTGCATCGGCCTCCTCTCTGATCTCCCATCCTCCTGTCTCTCCCCACTTCAATCTATACTTCACTCTGCTGCTGGATTATCTTTGTGCAGAAACGCTCTGGGTATGTCACTCCCTTCCTCAAAAATCTCCAGTGGTTGCCTATCAGCCTTTACATGAAGCAAAAAGTCCCCACTATTGGCTTCAAAGCTCTCCATCCCCTTACCCCGAGCCCCCCTTTTATCCTCTTCTCCTCCTCCTCCCCGCCCCATGCCCCCCCGCCCTACCCTTATCCCCTCCCCACAGCACTTGCATATATTTGTACATATTTATTATTCTATTTACTTTATTAATGGTGTGAATATAACGATGTCTCTTTATGGTGATGGTATTGACACCTGTCTACTTGTTTTGTTTTGTTGTCTGTCTCCCCCTTCTAGACCGTGAGCCCGCTGTTGGGTAGGGACCGTCTCTATCTGTTGCCAACTTGTACTTCCCAAGTGCTTAGTACAGTGCTCTGTACACAGTAAGCGCTCAATAAATACGATTGAATGAATGATTCATTATTATTCTATTTATTTATTTATTTTACTTGTACATATCTATTCTATTTATTTTATTTTGTTAATATGTTTGGTTTTGTTGCCTGTCTCCCTCTTCAAGACTGTGAGCCCGTTGTTGGGTAGGGACCGTCTCTATATGTTGCTGATTTGTACTTCCCAATCACTTAGTACAGTGTTCTGCACACAGTAAGCGCTCAATGAATACGATTGAATGAATGAAATTCTAGGGCTTCGTTAATCCGTGTCCTTCAAATGTTTCTTCAACACTCCTTGCGTCTGTTTTGCAGATTTCAACTCTCCAAACAGGAGCGGCTTGGGATTTCTATCTCTAGAGCTCTCTTTGTGTGTCCCACTCAGAGCAGCTGTGTCACGGTGAGCAAAGTTTCAATGCTGGGAGACTGATTACATTCCCAAATGTAATTTCGGTGAAATTGTATTACCTCTAGTTATTGAGAATATCCTATAATAATGATGATGGCATTTTATTAAGCGCTTACTATGTGCAAAGCACTGTTCTAAGTGCTGGGGAGGTTACAAGGTGATCAGGTTGTCCCACGGGGGGACTCACAGTTTTAATCCCCATTTTACCGATGAGGTAACTGAGGCCCAGAGAAGTGAAGTGCCTTGCCCATAGTCACACAGCTGACAAGTGGCGGAGCCGGAATTTGAACCCACAGCCTCTGACTCCAAAGCCCGGGCTCTTTCCACTGAGCCACGCTGCTTTATACATAGCTTCCTACGAATAAAATCCTGTTTTAAGAATGGATATGCGTGTGGTTGTGTGTGCGTGCGTGTGCGCACAGCTTAGTACAGAGTTCCTCCGGGTTACTGTCAAACACCACTGATGATGATGATTGATGATGACAAAGGCCATGAGAAACCAGCCTCCAGACGGAGTTTAAGCTCTACAGAGATGTTGCTTCGTTCAACTGATTCTACGGCTCTGGCTTTAGGGTGTTTTCATCCAGCCGAGGGAAGTCTGGAAGCTGGAAATTGTGAGAAGTCTTCTGAGGCCTTGGTTATTCCCTCTATATCCTCTCTTCCTTTCCTTCTACCTCTGGGACTTCCAATTCTGTTGGGAAGACATTTGCCCTGGGAATTAGATTAAACACATCCTCTCCCGTTTATAAAGCTGGGAACTAAGGAAAGTGGAAAAGGCTGAACAAAGTTTTAAGTGACTTATTCCCCTTCACAATAATGATAATAATAATAATAATAATAATAATAATAATGGTATTTGTTAAGCGCTTACTATGTGCAAAGCACTGTTCTAAGCGCTGGGGGGTAATACAAGGTGATCAGGTTGTCCCACGTAGGGCTCACAGTCTTAATCCCCATTTTACAGATGAGGTAACTGAGGCTCAGAGAAGTTAAGTGACTTGCCCAAAATCACCCAGCTGACAAGTGGCGGAGCCAGGATTAGAACCCATGACCTCTGACTCCCAAGCCACAGAGCCACGCTGCTTCTCTGTACTAAGCACATGGGAGAGTGCTGTCTATATATCTATATCTATATAGATATATAGATATATATATTATATATATATATACTGTTCACCTATTCACCTGTATATATGTATATCACCTGTATATATGTATATATGTTTGTACATATTTATTACTCTATTTATTTATTTATTTTGCTTGTACATATCTATTCTATTTTATTTTGTTAATATGTTTGGTTTGGTTCTCTGTCTCCCCCTTCTAGACTGTGAGCCCACTGTTGGGTAGGGACCGTCTCTATATGTTGTCAACTTGGACTTCCCAAGCGCTTAGTACAGTGCTCTGCACACAGTAAGTGCTCAATAAATATGACTGATTGATTGATTGAGAGCACAGTACACTGGTAGACACGGTAGACATTGGTAGAATGCGGTAGACATTGGTAGAATTGGTAGACATGGTCCCCACCCATAAGGAACTTTATGTCTAGAAGGGAAGACAGACAGTAAAATAAATAAAATGCAGACATGCACACAGGTGCTGTGGGGCTGAGGATGGAGTGATTATCAAGTGCTTTAAAGGGTACAGTTCCAAATTCCGAATTCCAAATTCATGGGGGACGCAAAAGGGAGCAAGGGAAATGAGGGCTTAGAAGGGAAGGGCATCTTCATGATTTATATCAGGCCTCACGCTCCCGTAAACTACTGTAGATTCATCAATTTATTAGGCAATCGATCAGAGTGTTCAGAGCACTTTTCAGAGCACTGGTAATAATAATAGTAATAATGGCATTTGGTATTTGGTAATGGTATTGCTAAGCACTTACTCTGTGCCAGGCACTCTTCTAAGGCCTGGGGTAGATTCAAGCTAATCAGAAAGGGCACAGTCCCTGTCTCACACAGGGCCTATAATCTTAATGCCCATTTTATAGATGAGGTAACTGAGGCACGAAGAATTGAAGTGCCTTGCCCAAGGTCAAACAGCAGACAAATAGTGGAGACGGGACAAGAATCCAGGTCCCTCTGACTCCCAAGCCGGTGCTCTATCCATTTGACCACACTGCTTAGGAAAGCGGCATGGCTCAGTGGAAAGAGCCTGAGCTTTGGAGTCAGAGGTCATGGGTTCTAATCCTGGTTCTGCCAATTATTGGCTGTGTGACTTTGGGCAAGTCACTTCACTTCTCTGTGCCTCAGTTACCTCATCTACATAATTCCTCTCATTCATTCATTCATTCAATCGTATTTATTGAGCGCTTACTGTGTGCAGAGCACTGTACTAAGTGCTTGGGAAGTACAAGTTGGCAACAGATAGAGACGGTCCCTACCTGACAGCGGGCTCACAGTTGAGAAGGGGGAGACAGACAACAAAACAAAACATATTAACAAAATAAAATAAATCCCCAACCCCCCCGCCCTACCTCCTTCCCCTTCCCATGGCACCTGTATATATGTTTGTACAGATTTATTACTCTATTTATTTTACTTGTACATATTTACTATTCTATTTATTTTGTTAATGATGTACATTTAGCTTTAATTCTATTTGTTCTGAAGACTTGACACCTGTCCACGTGTTTTGTTTAGTCGTCTGTCTCCCCCTTCTATCAATCAATCAATCAATCAATCGTATTTATTGAGCGCTTACTATGTGCAGAGCACTGTACTAAGCGCTTGGGAAGTACAAATTGGCATCACATAGAGACAGTCCCTACCCGATAGTGGGCTCACAGTCTAAAAGGGGGAGACAGAGAACAGGACCAAACATACCAACAAAATAAAATAAGTAGGATAGAAATGTACAAGTAAAATAAATAAATAAATAAATAAACAGAGTAATAAATATGTACAACCATATATACATATATACAGGTGCTGTGGGGAGGGGAAGGCGGTAAGGCGGGGGGATGGAGAGGGGGAAGAGGGGGAGAGGAAAGAAGGGGCTCAATCTGGGAAGGCCTCCTGGAGGAGGTGAGCTCTCAGCAGGGCCTTGAAGGGAGGAAGAGAGCTAGCTTGGCGGATGGGCAGAGGGAGGGCATTCCAGGCCCGGGGGATGACGTGGGCCGGGGGTCGATGGCGGGACAGGCGAGAGCGAGGTACAGTGAGGTACCCTTCTAGACTATGAGCCTGCTGTTGGGCAGGGACCATCTCTATATGTTGCCAACTTGTACTTCCCAAGCGCTTAGAACAGTGTTCTGCACACAATAAGCGCTCAATAAATGTGATTGAATGAACAAATGAATGAATGAAAATGGGGAGACTGAGCCCCCAGTGGGAAAATCTGATTATCTTGTAACCTCCCCAGCACTTAGAACAGTGTTTTGCACATACTAAGTGCATAATAAATGCCAGTATTATTGTTATTATTATTATTATTATTGTTATCCAGCTCCACTGGCCACCACATTTAGGAGACGGAGGAGCCATGAGGGTCACTTCTTGGTGCCTCTCCCTGAGGTGTAGGCCGCACTTCCATTCATTCATTCATTCAATCGTATTTATTGAGCGCTTACTGTGTGCAGAGCACTCGGAGAGAGTGAGTGTGGAAGACGTAGAGGGGCAGGTTGGGATGATGAGGGGAAACCTCAGCCATCTTGAGGTGAAGAGAAGGGATCTGTAAAAATGATAATAATAATGGTATTTGTTAAGCTCTTACTATGTGTGAAGCACTGTTCTCAGCGCAGGGGGGATACAAGGGTGATGAGGTTGTCCCACTTGGGGCTCACAGTCTTAATCCCCGTTATACAGATGAGGTAACTGAGGCACAGAGAAGTGAAGTGACTTGCCCCAGGTCACACAGCTGAGAAGTGGTGGAGCCAGGATTTGAACCCATGACCTCTGACTCCCAAGCCGGGGCTCTTTCCACTGAGCCACGCTGCTTCTCTGTCTTCCTGTAATCTGCAGTCCTGGAAGAGCAGGGCATGAGGAAAGCTCACGCTGTGGACCCAGGATGGACACAGAGCACAGGGAGGAATCAGAGAGGATACCTCCAGCTTCGGCGTCCAGCAGCCATTCATTCATTCATTCAATCGTATTTATTGAGTGCTTACTGTGTGCACAGCACTGTACTAAGCGCTTGGGAAGTACAAGCCTCCCTTCCCTCCCAAGTAAGGCCTCCCTTCAAGGCCCTACTGAGAGCTCACCTCCTCCAGGAGGCCTTCCCACACTGAGCCCCCTCCTTCCTCTCCCCCTCGCCCCCCTCTCCCTCCCCCGTCTTACCTCCTTCCCTTCCCCACAGCACCTGTATATATGTATATATGTTTGTACATATTTATTACTTTATTTATTTTACTTGTACATATCTATTCTAATTATTTTATTTTGTTAATATGTTTGGTTTTGTTGTCTGTCTCCCCCTTCTAGACTGTGAGCCCACTGTTGGTTAAGGACTGTCTCTATATGTTGCCAACTTGTACTTCCCAAGCGCTTAGTACAGTGCTCTGCACACAGTAAGCGCTCAATAAATACGATTGATTGATTGATTGCTACAAGTTGGCAACGTATAGAGACGGTCCCTACCCAACAGCGGGCTTACAGTCTAGAAGAAGCCAGGAGGAGTGAGGTTCCTCCTCCGGAGACGGAGTTGAACGTGAGCCCTGGGGAGCCTGCATGGGCGTATGGAGGATCGTGGTGGGAGCAGTGTGGCCTAATGGATAGAGCAAGGGCCTGGGAGTAAGAAGGACCTGGGTTCTAATCTCAGATCTGCCACTTGTCTGCTGTGTGACCTCGGGTGAGTCACTTCACTTCTCTGGGCATTCCATTACCTCATCTGTAAAATGAGGATTAATAATAATAATAATAATAATTGGCATTTGTTAAGCGCTTACTATGTGCAAAGCACTGTTCTAAGCGCTGGGGAGGATACAGGGTGATCAGGTTGTCCCACATGGGGCTCACAGTCTTAATCCCCATTTTACAGTTGAGGTAACTGAGGCCCAGAGAAGTTAAGTGACTTGCCCAAGATCACACAGCTGACATGTGGCAGAGTCAGGATTCGAACCCATGACCTCTGACTCCAAAGCCCGTGCTCTTTCCACTGAGCCACGCTGCTTCTCTAAAAGACTGTGAGCCCCCTGTGGGACAGGGACTGTGTCCAACACAATCACCTTAACAATAATAATAATAATAATAATGGCATTTATCCACCCTCAGCCTCAAGGCACTTATGTACATATCTGTAAAATTATTCATTTATATTAATGTTAGTCAATAGAATTCTCAGCACTTAGAACAGTGCTTTGCACATAGTAAGCGCTTAATAAGTGCCATCATTATTATTATTTATTAAGCACTTACTATGTGCAAAGCACTGTTCATTCATTCATTCATTCAATCGTATTTATCGAGCACTTACTGTGTGCAGAGCACTGGATTAAGTTCTGGGGTGGTTACAAGGTGATCAGGTTGTCCCACGGGGGGCTCACCTTCTTACTCCCCATTTTACAGATGAGGTAACTGAGGAACAGAGAAGTGAAGTGACTTGCCCAAAATCACACAGCTGACAATTGGCAGAGCTGGGATTTGAACCCGTGACCTCTGACTCCAAAGCCCGGGCTCTTTCCACTGAGCCATGCTGCCTCTCTTGTATCTACCCCAGCGCTTAGTCCAGTTCCTGACACATAGTAAGTGCTTAACAAATATCACAATTATTATTATTATTATCATTATTTAATTGTATTATTATATAGGGAAAGTAAGCTCATAGTGAGCAGGGAATATGTCCATTTATCATTATTTGGTGCTCTTCCAAGTGCTTAGTGCAGTGCCTGGCACATAGTAAGCACTTAACAAATATCATAATTATTATTATCATCATCATTTTACTTTATTATCATCTAGGGAAAGTAAGCTCACTGTGAGCAGGGAATGTGTCTGCATATTGCTATATTGTACTCTCCCAAGTGCTTAGTACAGTGCTTTGCACACAGTAAGCACTCAATATGATCGAATGAATGTAATTTAACCTGGATTTGCTTTGGATGTTACCTAATTAAGACTATATTAAATATTGTAAAAACCCCAGTTCTTGGTGTCTGTTTGTGTAGGGGCTGAAGGAGAAGAGTTGGGTGCTGGGGAGACCCTTGACCTGGGGAGAAGTGGATGGCGACATTTTGACCCCGGGAGTCCTGCAGCAGCGTCAACAAGGAGTTGGTATCTTCACCTCTACACTTCATCATCATCATCATCAATCGTATTTATTGAGCGCTTACTGTGTGCAGAGCACTGTACTAAGCGCTTGGGAAGTACAAGTTGGCAACATATAGAGACAGTCCCTACCCAACAGTGGGCTCACAGTCTAAAAGGGGGAGACAGAGAACAAAATCAAACATACACTTAATAACAATGGTATTTGTTAAGCGCTAATTATGTGCAAAGCACTGTTCTAAGCGCTGTGGGGATACAAGGTGGTCAGGTAGTCCCACGTGGAGCTCACAGTTTTAATCCCCATTTTACAGATGAGGGAACTGAGGCACAGAGAAGTGACTTGCCCAAAGTCACACAGCTGACAGTTGGCGGAGCGGGATTTGAACCCATGGCCTCTGACTCCAAAGCCAGTGCTCTTTCCACTGAGCCACGTACACTTTCAGCTGAAGAATATAATAAATAATAAGTGATGGTATTTGTTAAGCACTCACTACGTGCCAAGCACTGTTCTAAGCTCTGAAGTCATTCATTCATTCATTCAATCATATTTATTGAGCACTTACTGTGTGCAGAGCACTGTACTAAGCGCTTGGGAAGTACAAGTTGGCAACATATAGAGACGGTCCCTACCCAACAGCGGGCTCACAGTCTAGAAGGGGGGAGACAGACAACAAAACCAAACATATTAACAAAATAAAAATAAATAGAATAGTAAATATGTACAAGTAAAATAAGTAGAGTAATAAATCTGTACAAACATACATACAGGTGGTGTGGGGAGGGGAAAGAGGTAGGGAAGGGGAAGCAGCGTGGCTCAGTGGATAGAGCCCGGGCTTTGGAGTCAGAGGTCATGGGTTCAAATTCCGGCTCCGCCAATTGTCAGCTATGTGACTTTGGGCAAGTTACTTAACTTCTCTGGGCCTCAGTTCCCTCATCTGTGAAATGGGGATTAAGACTGTGCGCCCCACGTGGGACAACCTGATCACCATGTATCCCCCCAGCGCTTAGAACAGTGCTTTGCACATAGTAAGCGCTTAACAAACACCATTATTATTATTATTAAGGAGGTAGGGGTGGGGGGGGGATGGGGGGAGAGGAAATCACTGACATAAAATAAGGGGTAAACTGAGTGCTCTAAAGCTGATGAGCTTTAGAGCACTCAGTTTACCCCTTATTTTATGTCAGTGATTTCCTTCTATAAATTAGCACACTCGCTTTGCTCCACTAACGCCAATACACTCACTCTAACCCAATTTTGTCTATCTCCCTGCCGACCCCTCACCCATGTCCTCTCTCTGGTTGGAGCTCCCATTCCCTTCATCTTTCTCCCTATCCATAGGGAATGCCGGAAAGATGTTCTGTCAGTTTCAAACTTCAGGGCACATTCTACACAAAATCCGGAGGGAAAATGTACAGCAGCAGCAAACCGCTTACAAAGGCGATACAGAGTAATCAGGTTGTCCCACATGGGGCTCACGGTCTTAAATGCCATTTTACAGATGAGGCAACTGAGGCACAGAGAAGTGAAGTGACTTGCCCAAATGGTGGCAGCAAGTGGGTGCCTATAATTTTGGGGGGCGGTTCAGGGAGTAGGGCACCCCTGCCTGTTTACTTGTTTTAATGTCTGTCTCCCCTCTTCTCGGCTGTAAGCCCGTTGTGGGCAGGGATCGTCTCTCTTTATTGCTGAATTGTAATAATAATAATAATAATGATGGCATTTATTAAATGCCTACTAAGTTCAAAGCACTGTTCTAAGTGCTGGGGAGGATACAAGGTGATCAGGTTGTCCCAAGTGGGGCTCACAGTCTTGATCCCCATTTTCCAGATGAGGTAACTGAGGCCCAGAGAAGTTAAGTGCCTTGCCCAAAGTCACACAGCTGACAAAAGGCAGAGCCAGAATTCGAACCTGTGACCTCTGACTCCAAACCCCGGGCTCTTTCCACTGAGCCACGCTGCTTCTCCCATTGTAGTTTCCAAGCGTTTAGTGCAGTGCTCTGTACACAATAAGTGCTCAATAACTTAGAGTGAATAAATGAATGAACCTGACGGGAGAAGAATGGATAGAGCACGGGCCCAGGAGTCAGAAGGTCATGGGTTCTAATCTCCGCTTTGCCATTTGCCTGCTGTGTGGCCTGGGCAAGTCCGCTTCACTTCTCTGGGCCTCAGTTCCCTCATCTGTAAAATGAGGATTGAGACTGTGACCCCACATGGGACAGGGACTTGTGTCCAAACGCCATTTGCTTGTATCCCCTCCTTCCTCTCCCCCTCCTCATCCCTCCGCATTACCTCCTTCCCCTCCCCACAGCACCTGCATAGATGTATATATGTTTGTATACTCTATTTATTTGTACATATAGATTCTATTTATTTTATTTTGTTAATATGTTTTGTTTTGTTGTCTGTCTCCCCCTTCTAGCCTGTGAGCCCGCTGTTGGGTAGGGACCGTCTCTAGATGTTGCCAACTTGGACTTCCCAAGTGCTTAGTACACAGTAAGTGCTCAATAAATACGATTAAATGATTGAATGAATCCACCCCAACACCTAGTACAGTGTCTGGCACATATTAAGCGCTTAACAAATACCTCAACTATTATTATTATTGCTAATAATGATAATAATTAAAAATTTGGAGGGTTTTAGACCCAGAGGAGCTGACCAGGATCCATGGGTTCCTATAGTGACTCCGGACGTTGGGGATGGTGGAGGTGGGAA
The DNA here is from genome assembly GCF_015852505.1 of Tachyglossus aculeatus. Classification (NCBI taxonomy): domain Eukaryota; kingdom Metazoa; phylum Chordata; class Mammalia; order Monotremata; family Tachyglossidae; genus Tachyglossus; species Tachyglossus aculeatus. The sequence continues at coordinate 145,923,953 of NC_052067.1, read as the reverse complement.
AGGTCTTTCTGCCAAGATTTAGGACTGGAACCCCTGGTAACATCACATTAAGTGCTAGGGAAAGCGCAGTACAATACAGTTGGTGCATGCAACATTTTCTTATTTATTTCTATACATTAATGTATAGAAAATTATTTATTTATTTTACTTATACATATCTAGTCTATTTATTTTATTTTGTTAGTATGTTTAGTTTTGTTCTCTGTCTCCCCCTTTTAGACTGTGAGTCCGCTGTTGGGTAGGGACCCTCTCTAGATGTTGCCAACTTGGACTTCCCAAGTGCTTAGTACACAGTAAGCACTCAATAAATACGATTAAATGAATGAATGAATCCACCCCAACACCTAGTACAGTGTCTGGCACATAATAAGCGCTTAACAAATACCACAACTATTATTATTATTGCTAAGAATGATAATAATTAAAAATTTGGAGGGTTTTAGACCCAGAGGAGCTGACCAGGATCCATGGGGTTCCTATAGTGACGTCCTGAAGTTGGGGGATGGTGGAGTTGGGAAAGGTCTTTCTGCCAAGATTAGGACTGGAACCCCTGATAACATCACATTAAGTGCTAGGGAAAGCCGCAGTACAATAGAGTTGGTGCATGCAAACATTTTCTTATTTATTTCTATACATTAATGTATAGAAAATTATTTATTTATTTTACTTGTACATATCTATTCTATTTATTTTATTTTGTTAGTATGTTTGGTTTTGTGTCTCCCCCTTTTAGACTGTGAGCCCACTGTTGGGTAGGGACTGTCTCTATATGCTGCCAACTTGTACTTCCCAAGCGCTTAGTACAGTGCTCTGAACACCGTAAGCACTCAATAAATACGATTGATTGATTAATGTCTGTCTTCCCCTCTAGACTGTGAGCTCATTGTGGGCAGGGAATGTGACTGTTTCTTGCTATATTGTACTCTCCAAGGGCTTAGTACAGTGCCTTGCTCATAGTAAGTGCTGAATAGTAGCGTGAGAAGCAGCGTGGCTCAGTGGAAAGAGCCCGGGCTTGGGAGCCAGAGGTCATGAGTTCAAATCCCAACTCCGGCACTTGTCAGCTGTGTGACTTTGGGCAAGTCACTTCACTTCTCTCTGCCTCAGTTGCCTCATCTGTAACATGTGGGACAACCTGATCACCTTGCATCCTCCCCAGCTCTTAGAACGGTGCTTTGCACGTACTAAGCGCTTAACAAATGCCATCATTATTGAGAAGCAGTGTGGCTCAGTGGAAAGAGCACGGGCTTTGGAGTCAGAGGTCATGGGTTCTAATCTCAGCTCTGCCACCTGTCTGCTGTGTGACTTTGGCCAAGTCATTTAACTTCTCTGTGCCTCAGTTACCTCATCTGGAAAATGGGGATTAAGACTGTGAGCCCCCCCCCGTGGGACAACCTTAGAACAGTGCTTTGTACATAGTAAGCACTTAGTAAATACAATTATTATTACTATTATTATTATTAATAAATACGGTTTAACGAATAAATGCAATCCCTGCCACCAGGAGTTGATGATATACTGGGTGAGAAAGTCATGAAAATGAATTACAAGTAGGGGAAGCAATTAAATGTAAGGATATGTAAATAAGTGAAATTGTTTAGGGTGGTTTTAAGTGCTTAGGGGACACAGGCCCTCCCTTCTGCATCTCCCTGATTTATTCCCTTTATTCTTCACCGCCTCCCAGCCTCACAATACTTAGATAAATCTGTCATTTATTTTAATGTCTGTCTCCCCTCTAGCCCGTAAACTTATTGTGGGCAGGGAATGTGTCTGTTTATTGTTATAGTGCACTCTCCCAAGCGCTTAGCACAGTACGCCCTCAATAAATATGATTCAATAAATGAATAAATAATAAATAAAACAATAATAAATAATGATGGCATTTGGTAAGTGCTTACTATGTGTCAAGCACTGTTCTAAGCACTGCCGGGGGGATCCAAGGTAATCAGGTTGTCCCACATGGGGCTCGCAGTCTTAATCCCCATTTTCCAGATGTGGTAAATGAGGCACAGAGAAGTGAAGTGACTTGTCCAAGGTCACACAGCTGACAAGTGGCAGAGCAGAGATTAGAACCCATGACCTCTGACTCCAAATCCCGTGCTCGCTCCACTGAGTCATGCTGCTTCTCAAGAATAAGAGCGGAGGTGTGGAAGTAGAGAAGGAAAATAGGTTGGGGAGATGAGAAGTTAGTCAAAGAATGCTTCCTGGAGGAGATCAACTAATTAATCAATTAATTAATTAACCAATGGTATTTATTGAGTGTTTATTGTGTGCCGAGCACTGGACTAGACACCTGAGAGAGAACAATATAGTAGAGCTGGTAGAAGCCTTCCCTGTCCAAAAGTAGTTCACAGTCTCCTCAGGGACTCACAGAAATTAAAATAAATTAATGATGGTGGAATGGGAGAAGATGGGGATAATGGAGTTATACGTTGTCAGGCTGGGGGTTGGGTGAGGTGAATATCATAGTATAGTGCCTGGCACATAATAAGCGCTTAATAAACACCATTCTTATTAGGCAACAGAGAAGGGAGGATGAATGGGAGAAATGAGGGCCTAGTCAGGAAGGCCTCTTAGAGGAGGACCTGAGTCATTATAATAATAATAATAATAATGGCATTTATTAAGCGCTTACTACGTGCAAAGCTCTGTCCTAAGTGCTGGGGAGGTTACAAGGTAATCAGGTTATCCCAAGTGAGGCTCACAAGCCTTAATCCCATTTTACAGATGAGGTGACTGAGACCCGGAGAAGTGAAGTGACTTGCCCAAAGTCACACAGCTGACAAGTGGCGGAGTCGGGATTTGAATCCATGACCTCATACTCCAAAGCCATGGATTCTTTCTACTGAGCCACACTGCTTCTCATTCAATTGTGTTTATTGAGAGCTTACTGTGTGCAGAGCACTGTACTAAGTGCTTGAATCCTCATTGACTCTGATTGAGTCCTAATCCCAGCTCCACCACTTGTCTGTTTTGTGATTTTGAGCATGTCACTTCACTTCCCGGGCCTCCATTACCTGTTAAATGGGGATTTAACAGGTAAATGAGAAGCAGCATGGCTCAATGGAGAGAACACGGGCTTTGGAGTCAGAGGTCACGGGTTCAAATCCCGGCTCCGCCACTTTTCAGCTGTGTGACTTTGGGCAAGTCACTTAACTTCTCTGGGCCACAGTTATCTCACCTGTAAAATGGGCCTGTGAGCCCCCTTGGGACAACCTGATCACCACGTAACCTCCCCAGCGCTTAGAACGGTGCTTTGCACTTAGTAAGCGCTTAATAAATGCCATTATTTATCATTTATTATTTATTTATTTAGACTGTGAGCCCCATGTGGAAAAGGGACTGTGTCCAACCTGATTAGCTTCTATCTACTCCAGCCCTTAGAACAGTGCTTGACACAGACCAAGCATTTAACAAATACCTTTGTTGTTATTAATTATTATCATTATTATTGGAGGTATGATTTTAGTAGGGCCTCGAAGGTGGGGAGAGTGGTGGTGTGTCAGATACAAAGGGAGAGGGAGTTACAGGCCCGAGGAAGCTCACTGTGGGCAGGGAATGTCACTATTTATTGTTGTATTGTACTTTTCCAAGAGCTTAGTACAGTGCTCTGCACACAATAAGTGCTTAATAAATACGATTAAGTGAATGAATGTATGTGGGCAAGGGGTCTGCAGCAGGATTGAGGTATAGTGAGTCAGTGAACATTAGAGAAGTGAAATGTGTTGACTGGGTTATAGGAGGATGTCAGTAAGGTGAGGTAATAATAACAATAATGATGCCATTTATTAAGTGCTTACTATGTGCAAAGCAATCAATCAATCAATCGTATTTATTGAGCACTTACTCTGTGCAGAGCACTGTACTAAGCGCTTGGGAAGTACAAGTTGGCAACATATAGAGACAGTCCCTACCCAACAGTGGGCTGAAAGTCTAGAAGGGGGAGACAGAGAAGAAAACAAAACATATTAACAAAATAAAATAAATAGAATAGATATGTACAACTAAAATAAATAAATAAATAGAGTAATAAATACGTACAAACATATATATATATATACAGGTGCTGTGGGGAAGGGAAGGAGGCAAGGCGGGGGGGGATGGAGGGGGGGGGGAGGGGGAGAGGAAGGAGGGGGCTCAGTCTGGGAAGGCCTCCTGGAGGAGGTGAGCTCTCAGTAGGGCCTTGAAGGGAGGAAGAGAGCTAGCTTGGCGGATGTGTGGAGGGAGGGCATTCCAGGCTAGGGGGAGGATGTGGGCCGGGGGTCAACGGTGGGACAGTTGAGAACGAGGCACGGTGAGGAGATTAGTAGCAGAGGAACGGAGGGTGTGGGCTGGGCTGGAGAAGGAGAGAAGGGAGGTGAGGTAGGAGGGGGTGAGGGGATGGACAGCCTGGAAGTCGAGGGTGAGGAGTTTCTGCCTCATGCGTAGGTTGATTGGTAGCCACTGGAGATTTTTGAGGAGGGGAGTAACATGCCCAGAGAGTTTCTGGACAAAGACAATCCGGGCAGCGGCGTGAAGTATGGATTGAAGTGGGGAGAGACAAGAGGATGGGAGATCGGAGAGGAGGCTGAAGCAGTAGTCCAGACGGGATAGGATGAGAGCTTGAACGAGCAGGGTAGCGGTTTGGATGGAGAGGAAAGGGTGGATCTTGGCAATGTTGCGGAGCTGAGACCGGCAGGTTTTGGTGACGGCTTGGATGTGAGGAGTGAACGAGAGAGCGGAGTTGAGGATGACACCAAGGTTACGGGCTTGTGAGACGGGAAGGATGGTAGTGTCGTCAACAGAGATGGGAAAGTCAGGGAGAGGGCAGGGTTTGGGAGGGAAAACAAGGAGTTCAGTCTTGGACATGTTGAGTCCACTGTTGAAGCACTGTTCAGCACTGTCCAGTGTTGAAGCACTGTTCTAAGCGCTGGGGAGGTTACAAGGTGATCAGGTTGTCCCTCAGGGGGCTCACAGTCTTAATCCCCATTTTACAGATGAGGTAACTGAGGACCAGAGAAGTGAAGTGACTTGCCCAAAGTCACACAGCTGACAATTGGCAGAGCCAGGGTTTGAACCCGTGACCTTTGACTCCAAAACCCGTGCTTTTTCCACTGAGCCACGCTGCAGGCGGGAGAGATCTGATCAAATCCCTCGAAACCAATGGTGAGAAGTTTCTGTTTGATTCTAGCGCTTAGTACAGTTCTCTGCACACAGTAAGCACTCAATAAATATGATTGAATGCATGAGAAGAGAGAAGCCTAGAGAAGCAGCATGGCTCAGTGGAAAGAACCCGGGCTTTGGAGTCAGAAGTCATGGGTTCAAATCCCAGCTCTGCCAGTTGTCAGCTGTGTGGCTTTGGGCAAGCCACTTCACTTCTCTGGGCCTCAGTTCCCTCATCTGTCAAATGGGGATTAAGACTGTGAGCCCCCTGTGGGACAACCTGATCACCTTGTATCCCCCCTCCATGCTTAGAACAGTACTTTGCACATAGTAAGTGCTTAATAAATGCCTTTATTATAATTATTATGAATGCAGAGGTGGATGGGCAGCTATCCGAGGTTTTACTAATAGGGAAATGTGGACCGAACCATTTTTCAGGAAAATGATCCAGACTGTATAAAGAGGTATTGGAATAGAATGGGGAATGACAGAAGGAGGTAGGGAGGTTAGCGAGGTTGATGCAGAAGTCATTGAGAACCAGGAATGGACAGTCAACATCAGGGAAGCTAAGGTTGGATAACGTTTCCAGGAAAAAGAGTGGTCCACAGTGTGGAGGGCAGCTGAGAGGTCAAGAAAAATTTGGGTGGCAGAGAAACTATGGGATTTGGCAAGAACCTTCAAGACACTAGTTTCGGTGGAGTGAAGGTGATGGAAGCCAGATTATAGGCAGACGACCCCTCACCCTACCCTTTCACAATCAATATTCCCCCTCTAGCCTGTAAATTCCATATGGAAGCAGCGTGGCTCAGTGGAAAAGAGCCCGGGCTTTGGAATCAGAAGTCATTCATTCAAATCCCGGCTCTGCCGATTCATTCATTCATTCATTCAATTGTATTTATTGAGTGCTTACTGAGTGCAGAGCACTGTACTAAGCGCTTGGGAAGTACAAGTTGGCAACATATAGAGACGGTCCCTACCCATATCAGCTGTGTGACTTTTGGCAACTCACTTGACTTCTCTGTGCCTCAGTTCCCTCACCTGTAAAATGGGGGTGAAGACTTTGAGCCGCCCATGAGACAACCTGATCACCTTGTAACCTCCCCAGTGCTTAGAACAGTGCTTTGCACATAGTAAGTGCTTAATAAATGCCATTATTATTATTATATGGGCAGGGAAGGTATCTGCTAATTCCGTTATATTGTACTCTCCCAGCACTTAGTACAGTGCTCAGCACGTAGTAAAAGTTCAATAAATACTATTGATTGACTGATTGACAAAGAGGGAACTGGAGGGAGGAAGTGAAGGCAGTGGGTATAAAACAACTTGCTCATGGAGTTTGGAGAGGAATGGTAACTCATTGTGGGCAGGAAATGTGTCTGTTTATCATTCTATTATTCTCTCCCAAGAACGTGGTAGAGTGCTCTGCACATAGTAAGAGCTCAATAAATATGATTCTCAATGAATGAATGAATGAGGGAGCATTCAATCAATCATTGGTATTTATTGAACTCTGTGTGCAGAGCACTGTACTAAGCCTCTGGGAGAGCGTAATATAAGAGAGTTGGTAGAAATGGCTTTGTATGGCCTGATAATGAAAGTATCCTTCAGGGGTTTTTTTGTTTTTTTTTAATAGCATTTATTAAGCGCTTACTATGTGCAAAGCACTGTTCTAAGCGCTGGGGAGGTTACAAGGTGATCAGGTTGTCCCACAGGGGGCTCACAGTCTTAATCCCCATTTTACAGATAAGGTAACTGAGGCCCAGAGAAGTTAAATGACTTGCCCAAAGTCACACAGCTGGCTATTGGCAGAGCCAGGATTTGAACCCATGATCTCTGACTCCAAAGCCGGGCTCTTTCCACTGAGCCACGCTGCTTCTCTGTAGCGTGTTTAAGTGTTTAAGCACTCAAACACTATTGATTGACTATTGATTGACTATTGATTGACTATTTGACATTTGACATAGGGCAGAAAAATCTCCTCATTTTCTATTAACAATAGTTCTTGACTTTCTACTCTGGGCAGAATCATCAGCTATTTAGATCCTCCTCAAACTCTCTGGGGCTTTTGACACCCTGGACCTCTCTTTCGTCCTCAAAACACTATCCAGCTTCAGTTTGACACAGTACAATCCTGGTTCTCCCCCGACCACTCTCACCCCTCCTCACCCTTGCATGTTGGCTACTCCTCTGTCAATCGATCAATTATGTTGATTGAGTGTTTATTGTGTGCAGGTCACTGTACTAAGGACTTGGGAGAGTACACTATAACAATATAATAGAGCTGGTAGATAATATTCCCTGCCCACAATGAGCTTACAGTCATCCTTTTATTGTGGGAATCCCTCAAGGCTCTGTCCTAGATTTCCTATTTTTCCTAGTTCTATTTTTCTAGCTTTACACCCACTCTCACAGAGATCTCATCCATTTGAGAAGCAGCAAGGCTTAGAGGGATAGAGCACGGGCCTGGCAATCATTCATTCATTCAATCGTATTTATTGAGCGCTTACTGTGTGCAGAGCACTGGACTAAGCGCTTGGGAAGTACCAGTTGGCAACATATAGAGATGGTCCCTACCCAACAGCGGGCTCACAGTCTAGAGGGGGGAGACAGACAACAAAACAAAACATATTAACAAAATGAAATAAATAGAATATATATGTACGAATAAAATAAATACATAAATTAGTTAATTAATCAGAAGGACCTGGGTTCTAATTCCAGCTCTGCCTCATGTCTGCTGTGTGACCTTTAGACTGTAAGCTCTTTGTGGGCTGGGAATGTCACTGTTTATTGTTGCATTGTACTCTCCCAAGCACTTAGTACAGTGCTCTGCGTAAGCTCTCAATAACTATGATTGAATGAATAAATGGATGGCTTCTGCTAGCACCTCTATATAGATGACTCCTAAATCTATATCTCCACCCCGACCTCTCATCTGATCTGCAATCATCATCAATCGTATTTATTGAGCGCTTACTATGTGCAGAGCACTGTACTAATCCCACAGCTCCTCGACATTCCCACTTGCTTGTCCTGCTGTCTCTTCAGATCAATATGTCAAAAACCAAACTTCTCATCTTTCCCCTGAAAACTCTTCCAGCATCACAACTATCCCATTACAGGTGGTCAGATTCCCATCTTCCCCCTTCCATAAGCCTGCCATTTAGTTGTAACCTCAGCTGTTTGTTATCAGTCATTCAGTTCTCACATTCAATCTACCACCAAAACCTGCCAATATTTTCTGCACATCTTCTTAATTGGCCCCTTAAAAACTAGGTGCTGTGAGAAATTACAGGTGAAGAATAAGATCTTTTAACTGAGTCTGTATCAGCTAGAATCCTTTCTTTAAAAAGGATATTTGTCTGGGAGTGGACTAAAACACATAGACGTATTTTCTATATATAATTTCCAATTTTTTTTATCCTTTCGTTAAATAGTAGGAGGAAACAATTTGATGTTAATATGCTAATACATGCACATTATTTTTCTCCAATCTCTGGGGTAATTGTTAGAGAATTTAAATTGAATTGGCTTTCAAGTCCAGTGTTATTTTTTTCCCCCACCATCTGTCAGGTTGATATGATTCGTAACAATATTTCTTGTAATTTTTCCCACTGAGGGGTTATTTAATTCATATGATAATGTGATAGGAAGTTAATTCATTCATTCAATCATATTTACTGAGTGATTACTATGTGCAAAGCACTGTATTAAGCACTTGGGAGAGTACAATAAAGCAACAGACACATTACTGCACACAATGAGCTCACAATCTAGAGGGGAAGACAGACATTAATATGTATAAATAAATAAATAGATAAATAAATATATGCATATATATATATATATATATATATATATATGTGCTATGAGGATGGGAGGGAGGCTGAATGAAAGGAGCAAGTCAGGGTGATACAGAAAGGAGTGGAAAAGAGGAGGAGGGTTTAGTGAGGGAAGGCTTCTTGGAAGAGATGTGCCTTCAGTAAAGCTTTTATTCTTTCTTTAAATTGCAGAAGAAAACAATTTGATGTTAATAAGTTAATACATGCACATTATTTTTCTCCAATCTCTGGGGTAATTGTTAGAGAAATTAAATTGAGCTGGAATTCAGGTCCGGGATTATCTTTTTTCCCCTGCCCACCTGTCCGGTTGATATGATCTGTAACTATTTTTCTTGTAATTTTTCCCAATGAGGGATTATTTAATTCCTATGATAATGTGAGCAAGCTAGAATTCTGTATAGTAATTGTATCTTACAGGTGACAGCGCTCTAAGGGGAAGCTAAACAAGAAAAAATTTGAATGATTATGACCAACATTTTCAGTGCAGCACGGCATTATGGGCTTGTAATAACTCTGAAGAAAACTAAGTTTAGTAACAGCCTACACCTGAGAATAGCTCCTTACAAGCAAAAATTTCCATCAGTAACACAAAATTATGGCAGTCACACTGGATTCTGCCCCTTAGGTATTACATTATCCAGTGATGCACAGAGACAGGGAGAGTGAAAGCAAATAAAAATAATAATAATGATAATTGTGGTATTTGTTAAGTGCTTACTACACGTAAAGCACTGTTCCAAGTGCCAGAGCAGATACTTGCTAATCAGGTTAGACACAGTTCCAGACCCGCACGGGGCTCACGGTCTTAATCCCCATTTTACCGATGAGGTAACTGAGGTTCAAAGAAGTGAAGTGATTTGCCCAAGGTCACAGAGCAGTCAAGTGGTGGAGGCAGAATTAGAACCCAGATCCTTTCGACTCTCAGGCCCGTGCTGTAATCGTTAGGCCAGGCTGCTTCCGAGATAGAGTAAGGCAACAATGAGGCATCAAACTCCACACCAATTTGAATTTCTATCACGCTACTGAGTTGGCCAGTTCCTAACTGACTGAGCCATCTAGTTTCCAGAGCATTTTCTCTCATCCCTTCTTTGAATCTTCTCAACTGCAAATGGGAGGAGAAAATCACCATGAGAAACAACCAACTCACCATCACTGAAGCAATATTCCCATCAATAATAATAATAATAATTATGGTATTTGTTAAGCGCTTACCATGTTCCAGGCGCCGTATTAAGCGCCGGGGTGGATACAAGCAAATTGTGTTGGACACAGTCTCTGTCCCATTTTATAGTTTCAATCCCCATTTTACAAATGAGGTAATTGAGGTAAAGAGAAGTGAAATATGTACATATTTATTATTCTATTTATTTTATTATTCATTCATTCCTTCATTCAGTGGTATTTATTGAACGCTTACTGTGTGCAGAGCACTGGACTAAGCGCTTGGGAAGTAAAAGTTGGCAACATATAGAGACGGTCCCTACCCAACAATGGGCTCACAGTCTAGAAGGGGGAGATGGACAACAAAACCAAACATATTAACAAAATAAAATAAACAGAATAGTAATTATGTACAAGTAAAATAAATAGAGTAATAAATCTGTACAAACATATATACAGGTGCTGTGGGGAGGGGAAGGAGGTAGGGTGGGTGGATAATAATAATAATAATAATAATAATGGCATTTATTAAGCGCTTGCTATGTGCAAAGCACTTTTCTAAGTGCTGGTAAGCTTACAAGGTGATCCGGTTGTCCCACGTGGGGCTCACAGTCTTAATCCCCATTTTACAGATGAGGTAACTGAGGCCCAGAGAAGTTAAGTGACTTGCCCTAAGTCACACAGCTGACAAGCGGCGGAGCCAGGATTTGAACCCATGACCTCTGACTCCAAAGCCCGGGCTCTTTCCACTGAGCCACACTGGGATGGGGAGGGGGAGAGGAAGGAGGGGGCTCAGTCCGGGATGATGTGTACATATCAATAATTCTATTTACTTATTTTGATGCTATTGATGCCTGTCAACTTGTTTTGTTTTGTTGTCTGTCTCCCCCCTTCCAGACTGTGAGCCCGTTGTTGGGTAGGGATTGTCTCTGTCGCTGAATTGTACTTTCCAAGCGCTTAGTACAGTGCTCTGCACACAGTAAGTGCTCAAGAAATACTATTGAATAAATGACTCACCCAAGGCCACGCAGCAGACAAATGGTAGAGCTGGAATTAAAACCCATGAACTTATAACTTCCAGGCCCGTGCTCTATCCACTAGTCCATACATCAACCCAGCCCTGTCGGGGAAGACGAGAGAAGAGAGGATCAATAAATAGCTGCTTAGTAGCACTCACTTCCCAAGCGCTTAGTACAGTGCTCTGCACACAGTAAGCGCTCAATAAATACGATTGATGATGCTGATGATGAGTCCATGCGAGCTAGAAAGGCAGAATAAATGGCTTTCAGACAGAGTTCAAGACGCTCAGTAATGTAGTAATGTAGTAGTGAACTGTCTTGGGACCTTTGCAGAAGTTCAGAGGCATTTACTGAGCACTTACTGTGTGCAGAGCACTGTACTAAGTGCTTGGAAAGTACCACTGGGCAACAAATAGAGACAATCCCTGCCCAACAACGGGCTCACAGTCTAGAAGTTGGAGGGAGTGTTGGTTTGATGATGGTGATGATGACACACCTAAATAATAATAATCACAAATATAATGGTGGTATTTGTTAAGCGCTTTCTATGTGCCGAGCACTGTTCTAAGCGGTGGGGGAGATGCAAGGTAATCAGGTTGTCCCACGTGGGGTTCACAATCTTAATCCCCATTTTACAGATGAGGTCACTGAGGCACTGAGAAGTCAAGTGTCTTACCCAAAGTCACACAGTGATGAGTGGCGGAGGCGGGATTCGAACCCACAGCCTCCACTAAGCCACGCTCCTTTCATGCTATCTGGGTACAAAGGCTTCACACAGACGCTTACCTAGAGGCAGGCTCAAATAGCAGAGTTAGATCTTGCCTGGAATAAACCCATTAGCTCTGTAAACTTATGTGCAATCAGCGTCTATTATATTGCTGTGATGTACTCTCCCAAACACTTAGCACAGTGCTCTGCGCTCAGTAAGTGCCCAGTAAATATGAGTGATTGAATAGTGCTCTGCATACAGTAAGTACTCAATAAATGCTATTAATGGATTAATTGGTGTGTCGATCCATCAGAATTGTCGGTCATACACCAATGAATCAATAATAATAATAATAATAATAAAGATAGTAATGAGGTACTTGCTAAGCTCTTACTTGTGCCAAGCATCATCATCATCAATCGTATTTATTGAGTGCTTACTATGTGCAGAGCACTGTACTAAGCGCTTGGGAAGTACAAATTGGCAACAAGCACTGTTTGAAGCACTGGGGTAGATATGGGGTAATCAGGTGGCCCCATGTGGAGCTCACAGTCTTAATCCCCATTTTATAGATGAGGTAACTGAGGCCCAGAGAAGTGAAGTGACTTGCCCAAAGTCACACAGCTGACAAGTGGCGGAGCCCAGATTAGACCCCTCGATCTCTGACCCCCAAGCCCAGCATCTTTCAACTAAGCCAGGCTCCTTCGTACTGCTATTCAGTACTGTCTTTTTTTTGTTGTTTTTTATGGTATTTGTTAAGTGCATACTATGTGCCAGACATTCTGCTGGGGTGGATATAAAGTAGTCATGGTTGGACACAGTCCATGTTTCATATGAGGCTCACCGTCTTTATCCCCGTTTAACAGAGAATTACAGAGGTGTTAAGTGACTTGCCCTAGGTCACACAATTCCCCAGCGCTTAGAACAGTGCATTGCACATAGTAAGTGTTTAATAAATGTCATTATTATTATTATTATTATTATTATTATTATTATTATTATTATTATATGTGGTCAGGCCAGGATTTTAGAGAGAAGCAGTGGAAAGAGCACGGGCTTTGGAGTCAGAGGTCATGGGTTTGAATCCCCGCTCTGCCACTTATCAGCTGTGTGACTTTGGGCAAGTCACTTCATTTCTCTGTGCCTCAGTTCCCTCATCTGTACAATGGGGATTAAGACTGTGAGCCCCCCGTGGGACAACCTGATCACCTTGTAACCTCCTCAGTGCTTAGAACAGTGCTGTGCACATAGTAGCAGTAGAGAAGCAGCGTGGCTCAGTGGAAGGAGCCTGGGCTTTGGAGTCAGAGGTCATGGGTTCAAATACCGGCTCTGCCAATTGTCAGCTGTGTGACTTTGGGCAAGTCACTTAACTTCTCTGTGCCTCAGTTACCTCATCTGTAAAATGAGGATTAAGACTGTGAGCCCCACGTAGGACAACCTGATTCATTCATTCAATCGTATTTATTGAGCACTTACTGTGTGCAGAAAACTGTACTAAGTGCTTGAGAAGTACAAGTTCGATCCCCCAGTGCTTACAACAGTGCTTTGCACATCCCCCCATCTTACCTCCTTCCCTTCCCCACAGCACCTGTATATATGTTTGTACATATTTATTACTCTATTTATTTATTTATTTTACTTGTACATATCTATTCTATTTATTTTATTTTGTTAGTACATTTGGTTTTGTTCTCTGTCTCCCCCTTCTAGACTGTGAGCCCACTGTTGGGTAGGGACTGTCTCTATATGTTGCCAACTTGTACTTCCCAAGCGCTTAGTACAGTGCTCTGCACACACTAAGTGCTCAATAAATATGATTGATTGATTGATAGTAAGCAATTAACAGATACCATCATTATTATTAGTAGTAGTAAACACAGTAAATGCCATTATTATCATTTTAAACAAAGGTCAGAGATATATATTGGTGATGTATATATTTAATACGTACACATATGGAGGAGATTGTCAATGTGAATCCCGTCCATCTCACCTACTCCTGCAAGGTGCGGGTTTGGTGCTACCTGAAGGGCAAGGATATGGTGACTCATCATCATCATCATCATCAATCGTATTTATTGAGTGCTTACTATGTGCAGAGCACTGTACTAAGCGCTTGGGAAGTACAAATCGGCAAATTATAGAGACAGTCCCTACCCAACAGTGGGCTCACAGTCTAAAAGGGGGAGACAGAGAACAAAACCAAACGTACTAACAAAATAAAATAAATAGAATAGATATGTACAAATAAAATAAATGAATAAATAGAGTAATAAATATGTACAAACATATATACATATATACAGGTGCTGTGGGGAAGGGAAGGAGGTAAGATGGGGGGGATGGAGAGGGGGACAAGGGGGAGAGGAAGGAAGGGGCTCAGTCTGGGAAGGCCACCATGAGATCCTGCTGGAGGGGGCCAACAAGGTGGTCATCGGGGGCTTCGAAGACCCCTTGATCTGTGACAACCAAGTATCCACTGGGAAGACGCAGATCTTCTCCGTGAACCCCGTGCCCCGCACCGTGTGGCCAGACCATGGGCATGGACTGAAGCTCTATAATAATAATAATAATAATGACATTTGTTAAGCGCTTACTATGTGCAAAGCACTGTTCTAAGCGCTGGGGGGGGGGGATACAAGGTGATCAGGTTGTCCCGCGTGGGGCTCACAGTCATCGTCCCCATTTTACAGATGAGGGAACTGAGGCTCCGAGAAGTTAAGTGACTTGCCCAAGGTCACACAGCAGACATGTGGCAGAGCTGGGAGCTCTACTCCAAAATCCTCCTGTGAATCACCCTGTGGAACCTGGAAGAGCTGGAACACTGCTTGGAGGCCCAGGCCATACCCTCCATTCCTCTGCCACTGCTAATCTCCTCACCGGGCCTCGTTCTCACCCGTCCCGCCACCGACCCGCAGCCCACGTCCTCCCCCGGGCCTGGAATGCCCTCCCTCTGCCCATCCGCCAAGCTAGCTCTCTTCCTCCCTTCAAAGCCCTACTGAGAGCTCACCTCCTCCAGGAGGCCTTCCCACACTGAGCCCCCCTTCTCCTCTGCTCCTCCTCCCCTTCCCCCCGTCTGATCTACCCCTCTCCCCCCCAACAGCACTTGTGTATGTATGTACATATTTATTATGTTTAATTATATTCATTTTATTAATGATGCATATATAGCTATAATACTATTTATATTGATGCTATTGATGCCTTTCTACTTGTTTTATCTTGTTTTGTTGTCTGTCGCCCCCCTTCTATCAATCAATCAATCAATCGTATTTATTGAGCGCTTACTGTGTGCAGAGCACTGTACTAAGCGCTTGGGAAGTACAAGTTGGCAACATATAGAGACAGTCGCTACCCAACAGTGGGATCACAGTCTAGAAGGGGGAGGCAGAGAACAAAACCAAACATACTGACAAAATAAAATAAATAGAATAGATATGTACAAGTAAAATAAATAAATAAATAAATAAATAGAGTAATAAATATGTACAAGCATATATACATATATACAGGTGCTGTGGGGAAGGGAAGGAGGTAAGATGGGGGGGGTCCTTCCCCTGGCCTGGAATTCCCTCCCTCCTCACATCCACCAAACTAGCTCTCTTCCTCCCTTCAAAGCCCTACCTAGAGCTCACCTCCTCCAGGAGGCCTTCCCACACTGAGCCCCCCTTTTCCTCTGCTCCTCCTCCTTCCCTCCCGCCCTCTTCCCCCCCAACAGCACTTGCGTATATATGTACATATTTATTATTTTTAATTATATTCATTTTATTAATGATGTGTATATAACTATAATACTACTTATATTGATGCCTTTCTACTTGTTTTATTTTGTTTTGTTGTCTGTCTCCCCTCTTCTAGACTGTGAGCCCGTTGTTGGGTAGGGACTGTCTCTATATGTTGCCAACTTGTACTTCCCAAGCGCTTAGTACAGTGCTCTGCGCACAGTAAGTGCTCAATAAATACGATTGATTGATTGATTCCCAAGCACTTAGTACAGTGCTCTGCACACAGTAAGTGCTCAATAAATACAACTGATTGATTGATTGATTATTACAGTGCTCTGCACACAGTAAGTGCTCAATAAATACGACTGATTGATTGACTGATTGATTATTACAGTGCTCTGCACACAGTAAGCGCTCAATAAAGACGATTGAATGAATGAATGTAGTTATGTGCACAGATGGATGTATATTTTATTAAGGCTTGAAAATGGCAACTCTATCCATCTGCCTATAGCTCACCCGTACAAAATGAAAACAGCGTGGCTCAGTGGAAAGAGCCCGGGCTTTGGAGTCAGAGGTCATGGGTTCAAATCCCGGTTCCACCACTTGTCAGCTGTGTGACTTTGGGCAAGTTACTTGACTTCTCTGTGCCTCAGTTCCCTCATCTGCAAAATGGGGATTAAGTCTGTGAGCCCCACGTGGGACAGCCTTATCACTTTGTATCCTCCCCAGCGCTTAGAACAGTGCTTTGCACATAGTAAGCGCTTAATAAATGCCAACATTATTATTATTATTCTTACATTGTGTTTGTAGCTACATGAGCCCAATTTCGCTCTGTTTTCTTAACACATCTTCTGGCTTATCAAAAATATTTATGTATTTTCTACAGAATCTCAGTGACTGCTGAGAATGATACGGCCTTATTTTAATTAGCTACTCTTAAACCTCCCAAAGATTTCTGCCACAATGAGAGCCAATTTGTAACCTCCCTATTAATTAGTTACATCTTCCTTGAACGTTGTTTTAATGACATTTCATTTCAGAGATTGTTTTTAGTCGTGGAATAAATTTGAATTGCTGCCAAACCTTCCATCAATTTCAAACACATTGATAACTTGAATTTGTTTCGCAAAGCTCTTTCCCATCATTTATCTCATCTTCTACTCACGCCATCCCTGTGAGACGGGGATGGCTGCTATTACCATCCCCACGTGATAGACGAGGAAACAGAAGCAGATAGAAGCTGTGTGACCCTGGGCAAGTCATGTAACTTCTGTGTGCCTCAGGTAACGCCTCTGGAAAATGGGGATTAAAAATGAAGCGGTGTGGCTTAGTGGAAAGAGCACGGGCTTGGGAATCAGAAGGACCTGGGTTCTAAGAATATCTGTAATTTTATTTATTTTTGCTGATGTCTGTCTCCTTCCCCTCTAGACTGTAAGCTCGTTGAGGGCAAGGAATGTCACTGTTTATTGTTGTATTATACTTTTCTACGTGCTTAGTACAGTGCTCTGCACACAGTAAGTGCTCAATAAATACCGTCGAATGAATGCATGCTGTGTGACCTTGGGAAAGTTACTGCACTTCTCTGGGCCTCATCTGGAAAAGACTTGGAGCCCAACGTGGGACAGGGACTGTGTCCAATTTGATTAACTTGTGTCTGTCCCAGCACTTAGTACAGCACCTGGTATATAGGAAACAGGGTGGGTTAGTGGAAACAGCCCAGGCTTGGGAGTCAGAGGTCACGGGTTCTACTCCCAGCTCCACCACTTGTCGGCTGTGTGACCTTGGGCAAGTCACTTCACTTCTCTGGGCCTCAGTTCCCTCATCTGTCAAATGGGGATGAAGACTGTGAGCCCCACGTGGGACAACCTGATTACCTTGCATCTACCCCAGCGCTTAGGACAGTGCTTGACACATAGTAAGCACTTAACAAATACCATCATTATCATTAAGTGCTTAGTACAGTACTCTGCGTGCATGCAGTGCTCAATAAATACAATTGAATATAGTAAGCACTTATCAATTACCATCATTATCATTATTACGTGCTTAATACAGTGCTCTGCACACAGTAAGTGCTCAATAAATACGACTGAATATAGTAAGCACTTAACAAATACCATCATTATCATTAAGTGCTTAGTACAGTGCTCTGCACACAGTAAGTGCTCAATAAATAGGATTGAATATAGTAAGCACTTAACAAATACCATAAAAAAACCCTTATTTATTGAGTGACTATGGTGTGTGGAGCACTGTACTAAGCAGTTGGGAGTATACTGTTCACATTCCCTAGCCACAAGGAGTTTACAGTCTAGAGGAGGAGACTGTAAGCTGTAAATAAATAGCACAATTGTTATAATAATAATAATAATAATAATAATAATGGCATTTATTAAGTGCTTACTATATGCAAAGCACTGTTCTAAGTGCTGGGGAGGTTACAAGGTGTTCAGATTGCCCCGCGGCAGGGGGGTGGGGGGGCTCACAGTCTTAATCCCCATTTTACAGATGAGGTAACTGAGGCACAGAGAAGTTAAGTGACTTGCCCAAAGTCACACAGCTGACAATTGTTGGAGCTGGGATTTGAACCTGTCACCTCTGACTCCAAAGCCCGTACTTTTTCCACTGAGCCACGCTGCTTCTCACACTGCTTGTTACTGTTCAGTAAATTGCTTATGGTCTCGGGCCGGGCCATATCAGCTATATTTTACTGACTCTCATTCCCACATCTAGCCAAGTATCCCTATTCCTTTGGAAAATAATAATAATAATAATAACGGCATTTATTAAGCACTTACTATGTGCAAAGCACTGTACTAAGTGCTGGGGAGATTACAAGGAGATCAGGTTGTCCCACGGGGGGCTCACAGTCTTAATCCCCATTTTACAGATGAGGAAACTTGAGGCCCAGAGAACTTAAATGCCTTGCTCTAAGTCACACAGCTGACAATTGGCAGAGGCAGGATTCGAACCCATGACCCCTGACTCCAAAGCCCGTGCTCTTTCCACTGAGCTATGCTGCTTCTCGAGCTTTCTTTACAAGAGTTGTTTTGTAAAGGCTGACCAGAAGGCCTTCCCAGACTGAGCCCCCCTTTTCCTCTGTTCCTCCTCCCCTCCCCATCGCCCTGACTCCCTCCCTCTGCTCTTCCCCCCTCCCCACCCCACAGCACTTGTGTATATATGTACATATTTATTATTCTATTTATTTTATTAATGGTGTGTACATATCTATAATTCTATTTACTTATTTTGATGCTATAGATGCCTGTCTACTCATTTTGTTTGTTGTCTGTCTCCCCCCTTCTAGACTGTGAGCCAGTTGTTGGGTAGGGATTGTCTCTGTTGCCGAACTGTACTTTCCAAGCGCTTAGCACAGTGCTCTGCACGCAGTAAGCGCTCAATAAATACGATTGAATGAATGAATGATAGCTGAAAGCATAAAGCATGTCCCGAGCTATGGACATTCATTCATTCATTCAATGGTATTTATTGAGCACTTACTGTGTGCAGAGCACTGTACTACGCTCTTGGGAAGTACAAGTTGACAACATATAGAGATGGTCCCTACCCAACAGTGGGCTCACAGTCTAGAAGGGGGAGACAGAGAACTAAACAAAACATATTAACAAAATAAATAGAATAAATATGTACAAATAGAGTAATAAATACGTACAAACATATATACATATCTACAGGTGCTGTGGGGAGGGGAAGGAGGTAAGGTGAGGGGGATGGAGAGAGGGAGGAGGGTGTTCAGTCTGGGAAGGAGCAAAGCTGGAAAAAAAAAGCAAATGATATCACCTTCAAAATACCTGACTGAAATTCCAATTTATCAATCAATGGTATTTCAGTGAGTGGTATTTATTGAGCATTTACTATGCCTAGTGTACTGTATTAAGCGCTTGGGAGAGTAGCGTCCAGCAGACACGTTCCCTAGCCATGACGAGCTTACTATTATAGGATTGGGAGTCAGGAGTCCAAGACCAAAGCCCAGCTCTGCCACTTGTCTACTGTGTGAATTTAGGCTCTTTTCTTCATCTGTAAAATGGGAAATTAAGTAGGTGTTCTGCTTCCCCTTTATAATAATAATAATAATAGCAATTTTTAAGCACTTATGTTCAAAGCACTGTTCAGGTTACAAAGTGATCAGGTTGTCCCACGGAGGGGGCTCACAGTCTCAGTCCCCATTTTACAGATGAGGTAACTGAGGCCCAGAGAAGTGAAGCAACTTGCCCACAGTCACACAGCTGACAATTGGCAGAGTCGGGATTTGAACCCATAACCTCTGACTCCAAAGCCCATGCTCTTTCCACTGAGCCGCGCTGCTTCTTTAGAAAGGTGAACCCCACATGAGGGGAGGTATTCGATTTGATTATCTTGAATCCACCCTGCCGCTAAACACAGGATTAGGCACTTAGCAAATACCACGATGATTATGGAGCAGTATGCAAAAATGGGGATTCAATTTCTATTCTCCTTGCTATTTAGACTGTGAACCTAAGGTGGGACAAGGACTCTGCTTGACCCGATTAACTTGTATCTACCCCAGTGCTTAGAATAATGCTTGACGCATAGTAGGCACTTAAAAATAATAATTGTAATAATAAGATGATAATAATAAGAAGAAGAATTTCTTATTTGAGGAAGACTCCAGCTTCCCTGGAGCTGTCCTGGATGGGGGATGTTAGTGTGTGGTTCAGTGGAAAGAGCGCAGGCTTTGGAGTCAGAGGTCATGGGTTCAAATCCCGGCTCCACCACAAGTCTGCTGTGTGACCTTGGGCAAGTCACTTCACTTCTCTGAGCCTCAGTTCCCTCATCTGTAAAAATGGGGATTAAGACTGTGAGCCCCAGGTGGGACAACTTGATCACATTGTATCTCCCCAAGCGCTTAGAACAGTGCTTTGCACATAGTAAGCGCTTAACAAATGCCATTATTATTATTATTATTATTATTATTATTAACTGGGATTGGTCTCAGTGCAGAGTTTATTTTGCAGCTGACAATGTTTTTTCCGTCTGGTGGACATGCTGTCATGGAGGTTGGCAAGCTGATGTTAGAGGAACAACAGTCTGGGACTCCAGAACATTAATCTTGTTTGAATAGAGCAATCCTCGCCTCAGTTGGCTTATAAGCTCCTAATCCTCCTTTGTTTTGGGCAAAGTCAAACCAAAAATGAATTTCCCTTCCAAAGAGTTATCTCCAAAACAGTGCTTGGACTCTGGCAAAAACAGCCCCTTAAGGAAACTCAAGTGTTGAGTAAAGTGCTCCGCACACAGAAAACACTCAATAAATACAATTGAGTGGATGAATGCTGAAAATATGTAAACACAAACAAAGGCAATTGCTTACGCATGTGGCATTTAAATGATTATGCTGCTTTAGGTAATTGATTCGAGCACAATGAATCAAGGAATGTTTGCTCAAAGAGACATCCTTTGTAACAACAGAAATCCACAGTACTATAGTCAATAAGACAAATCAGAATTATCTGAAAGTAAAGTAATTTTTATTAAAAGCCTACTGAACTTGTTTATAGATCATCTGGGATGGAAAACTTAGTTGTATGAACGGTACATCATCTCAATCTAACTACCAACCGCTTCACTGTGTGCAGAGCACTGTATCACGTGCTTGGATAGATAGGGAAGCAGTGTGGCTCAGTGGAAAGAGTCAGAGGTCATGGGTTCAAATCCCGGCTCTGCCACGTGTCAGCTGTGTGACTTTGGGCAAGTCACTTAACTTCTCTGTGCCTCAGTTCCCTCATCTGTTAAATAGGGATTAAGACTGTAAATCCCACTTGGGACAACCTGATCACCTTGTGTCCTCCCCAGTGCTTAGAACAGTGCTCTGCACATAGTAAGTGCTTAACAAATGCCATTATTATTATTATTATTATTATTATTGGAGAGTACAAAACGATAGAGTTGGTAAAGATATTCCCTGCTCACAAGAAGTTTTCAATTCTGAAGAACGCAGTCGTCGAGTCAGGAAATGATACTTTCTAAGAGTAGCATAGTGGCACTATGGATGGAGAAGAAAGGGCAGTTTATGGAGATGTTGTGATTATAGAACTACTTTATGGAGAAGCAGCGTGGCTCAGTGGAAAGAGCCCGGGCTTTGGAGTCAGAGGTCATGGGTTCAAATCCCGGCTCCGCCACATGTCTGCTGTGTGACCTTGGGCAAGTCACTTAACTTCTCTGAGCCTCAGTTACCTCATCTGTAAAATGGGGATTACGACTGTGAGCCCCATGTGGGACAACCTGATCACCTTGTATCCACCCCCCCCAGCGCTTAGAACAGTGCTTTGCACATAGTAAGCGCTTAACAAATGTCACTATTACTAGGATTTGGTGACATGCAGAATGTGAGTTGAAATAGGTCAAAATAATACTGAGGTGGAAGGCTAGACAGACAGGAAGGACGGTTGGGGATGTCAAATTTCAGAGGAGGAGAAGATTTGGGAGAAAGAGTTCAGTTCTGGACCTGGTGTGCTTGAAGTGTTGGTGGGAAGTCAAAGTATAGATGTCCTGGTGCCAGAAAGAGATGCCAGATTGCAGAGGAGTGGGGTCAGAAATAATGCAGTAGATTAGGGAATCTCCCTTTCATTTCTTCACACGGGATGGCAAGGAAATGGGATTCATTCCCTAAGAAAGGTGAACAGCCAGGAAATTTATCTAATCATAATGATCAATCAATTCAATCAACCGTATTTATTGAGCACTTACTGTGTGCAGAGCACTGTACTAAGCACTTGGGAAGTACAGGTTGGCAACATATAGAGACAGTCCCTACCCAACAGTGGGCTCACAGTCTATAATGATGGTGCTCCAGTGTCTCGGCACAAATGGTCTATTCTTAATATTATGCGAAATGAATGATGTGGAAAGTATTTACACATACACACATGAATACGTACATTCCTACACTCACTGTAACTATGTTGATATTGTTTGAATAACTTTTTGGATTTTGCACCTTACAGTAGAGAAGAAGCATGGCATGGTGGATAGAGCACAGGCTCGGGAGTCAGATGGTCATTCATTCATTCAATCATATTTATTCATTCATTCATTCATTCAATCGTATTTATTGAGCGCTTACTGTGCGCAGAGCACTGTACTAAGCACTTGGGAAGTACAAGTCGGCAACATATAGAGACGGTCCCTACCCAACAACGGGCTCACAGTCTATACACATCATTAATAAAATAGAATTATAAATATGTACATACAGACGCACAAGCGCTGTCCGGATGGGATGGGGGTAGAGCAGAGGGAATGAGTGGGGGCGATCGGGTAGGGATGAGGAGAAGAGGAAAAAGGGGGCTTAGTCCAGGAAGGCCTCCTGAAGGAGGTGAGCTTTCAGTAGGGCTTTGAAGGAGGGAAGTGTGCTAGTTTGGCAGATTTGAGGAGGGAGGGCATTCCAGGCCAGAGGTAGGACATGGGCCATGAGTCGATGGAGAGACAGGCGAGAATGAGGCACAGTGAGGTTAGCGGCAGAGAAGCAGAGGGTGCAGGCTGGGCTGGAGAAGGAAAGAAGGGAGGTGTGGTAGGAGGGGGCAAGGCGATGGAGAGCTTTGAAGCCAATAGTGAGGAGTTTTTGCTTCATGCAAAGGTTTATAGGCAACCACTGGAGATTTTTGAAGGGGGGTGAAATGCCCAGAACGTTTCTGCAGAAAGATAACTCGGGCAGCAGAGTGAAGTATAGACTGAATTGGGGAGAGACAGGCGGTTGGGAGATCAGAAAGAATGCTGATGCAGTAATACAGTTGGGATATGATGAGTGATTGTACTGGGTAAGCCACTCAAGAGCTCTATGCCTCTTTTCTCACCTATAAAAAATTAGGAAAATAAATGCCTTCCTTGCCTCCCAGGAATGTCATGAGCCAGAAGTGATGTGAGATAAATGTGAAATCATCTTGGGAGGAAAAGTGTTACGCTTAGGCTGGATCATGGTGCCCTGGAATTTTCCACTGAGTCATTTCCCATAATGCCTTGATACTACTGATGCCTGTCCACATGTTTTGTTTTGTTGTGTTTATTGAGCGCTTACTGTGTGGGAAGCGCTCAGAACAGTGCTTTGCAAGTTTGGACCCAGTCCCTTGTACCCCAGGAGGCTCAGTCTTCATCCCTATTTTGCAGAGGGGGGAACTGAGGCACAGGGAAGTGACTGGACCAAGGTCACCCCACAGGCGGGATTAAAATTATGTGTCCCAAGACCGGGCTGTAGTAGCTACCAGGCTATGAGGCAGGAGGAGTAACTTGGGGGCTGACACACTTTGGTTAAGGGCCAGGGTGGGGGTCTCTGGGTGTGTGTCTATTAGAGCCCACTGTTGGGTAGGGACCGTCTCTATTTGTTGCCAACTTGTACTTCCTAAGCGTTTAGTACAGTGCTCTGCACACAGTAAGTGCTCAATAAATACGATTGAATTGAATGAATGAAGCCGCGGCCAGGCTACCATTCTTGGCTTCTTAGAGTCATCCTCCTCTTACTTGATTCCTTCTCAGAAGCAATTAGCAGATCTACGCATTTCTTTCTCCCCAAGCAGTCAACACCTGCTTCTGATTCAAGAACTCATCACATCACAATTAATGTATTGTATATCCATTTCCTTGCTGGTCACCTTCCACCTTTCCTTCCTGTCCCTCCATATAATAATCATGATAATTGTAGTATTTGTTAAGCCCTCACTGTGTGTCAGGCCCTGAACTAAGCGCTGGTGAGGATAAAAGCCAATCAGGTTAGACACAGTCCCTGTCCCACATGGGGCTCACAGTCTCAATCCCCATTTTACAAGTGAGGTAACTGAGGTCCAGAGAAGTTAAATGACTTGCCCAAGGTAATAATAATAGTAGTAATTGTGGCATTGAAGTGCCTACTTTGTGCCAAGCACTGTACTAAGCGCTGGGATAGATACAAGCTAATTGGGCTGGGCACAGTCCCTGTTCCACATAGGGCTTGCCATCTTAATCCTCATTTTACAGATGAGGTAACTGAGGCCCAGAGATGTGAAGTGTGACTTGCCCAAGGTCAAGGAGAAAACAATAATAATAATAATAATAATAACAGTATTTGTTAAGTGCTTACTAAATGCCAAGCACTGTTGTAAGTGCTGGGAAAGAAACAAGGTTATCAGTTTGCCCCACATGGGGCTCACACTTTTAATCCCCATTTTACAGATGAGGTGACTGAAGCACTGAGAAATGTCTCTCCCAAAGTCACCCAACTGACAAGTGGCAGAGCCAGGATTAGAACCCAGTTCCTTCTGACTCCGAAGCGTTAATTGCTAATTGCCAATTCAGGCTGTCCACTGCAGTTTTCTAATTATAATAATAGTCATGGTATTTGTTAAGTGCTTACTATGTGCCAAGCGCTGTTCTAAGTGCTTGGGTAGCTACAAGGTCATCAGGGTGGACACAGTCCATGTCCCAAGTGGGATCCGCAGCCTTAATCCCCATTTTACAGATGAGGTCACTGAAGCCCAGAGAAGTGAAGCGACTTGGCCAAGGTCACACAGCTGACAAGTGGTGGAGCTGGAATTAGAACCCATGTCCTTTGACTCTCAGGCCCGGGCTCTATCTGGGCTCTATGAGAAGCAGTGTGGCACAGTGGAAAGAGCCCGAGCTTTGGAATCGGAGATCATGGGTTCAAATCCCTGCTCTGCCACTTGGCTGTGTGACTTTGGGCAAGTCACTTCACTTCTCTGAGCCTCAGTTACCTCATCTGGAAAATGGGGATGAAGACTGTGAGCCCCCCGGGGGACAACCTGATCACCTTGTAACCTCCCCAGAGCTTAGAACAGTGCTTTGCACATAGTAAGCATTTAATAAATGCCATTATTATTATTATTATTAATATTATTATTATCCACTAGGCCACTCTGCTTCCTAATGCTCCTTTCTAGTGTTCATAGGTGCTGTGGGATGTTGGGTGTGAGGCTTGACATTGGTTATTGTCAGAGAAATGTCCACAAATGGCAGTGGAAATCATTCTCTCTGGCTTAAATGCTTCCCAGCTGCATGACATTAAAATCAGGGCTTTCGGGAGTCAGAAGGACCAGGGTTCAAATCCCAGCTCTGCCACCTGTCTGCCGGGTGACCTTGGGCAAGTCACTCCATTTCTCTGGGCCTCAGTTCTCTCAACTATTTCATTCATTCATTCAATTGTATTTATTGAGTGCTTACTGTGTGCAGAGCACTGTACTAAGCACTTGGGAAGAACAAGTTGGTAACATATAGAGACGGTCCCTACCCAACAATGGGCTCACAGTCTAAAAGGGGGAGATAGGCAACAAAACAAAACATGTGGACAGGTGTCAAGTCATCAGAATAAGTAGAAGTAAAGCTAGATGCACGTCATTAACAAAATAAATAGAATAGTAAATACGGACAAGTAAAATAGAGTAATAAATCTGTACAAACATATATACCGCTGCTGCGGGGAGGGGAAAGAGGTAAAGCGGGGGGGGATATGGAGGGGGAGAGGAAGGAGGGGGCTCAGTGTGGGAAGGCCTCCTGGAGGAGGTGAGCTCTCAGTAGGGCTTTGAAGAGAGGAAGAGAGCTAGTTTGGCGGATGTGTGGAGGGAGGACATTCTGGGCCAGGGGGAGGACGGGAGTCAGGGGTCGATGGTGGGAAGGGCAAAAATGAGGCCCAGTGAGGAGATTAGCAGTGGCAGAGGAGCGGAGGGTGCGGGCTGGGCTGGAGAAAGAAAGAAGGGAAATGAGGTAGGAGGGGGTGAGGTGATGGACAGTCTTGAAGCCGAGAGTGAGGAGTTTTTGCCTGATGCGTAGGAGATTTTTGAGGAGGGAAGTAACATGCCAGAGTGTTTCTGCACAAAGATGATCTGGGCAGCAAACTGAAGTATATAAAATGGGAATTAAGCCTGGGAACCCCCATGTGGGACATGTCCAACCCAATGACCTTGTATTTACCCCAGTCCTTCACTTCATTTCACTTCACTTCTCTGTGTCTCAGTTCCCTCATCTGTAAAATGGGGATTAAGACTGTGAGCCCCATGTGGGACATGGACTGTGTCATTTCATTCAATCATTCAATTGTATTTATAATAATAATGATGGAGAAGCAGCGTGGCTTAATGGAAAGAGCCCGGGCTTTGGAGTCAGAGGTCATTGGTTCAAATCCCGGCTCCACCAATTGTCAGCTGTGTGACTTTGGGCAAGTCACTTCACTTTTCTGGGCCTCAGTTACCTCAACTGTAAAATGGGGATTAAGATTGTGAGCCCCACATGGGACAACTTGATTGCTTTGTATCCCCCCAGCACTTAGAACAGTGCTTTGCACATAGTAAGCACTTAACAAACACCATCATTTTTTATTAAGCACTTACTCTGTACAGAGCACTGTACTAAGCACTTGGAAAGTACAATTCAGCCCACAGTGGGTTTACAGTCTAGAAGACTGTCCAATCTAACTAGCTTGTACCTAGTCTCATGCTTAGTACAGTGCCTGGCACATAATGAGTGCTTAATAAATGACACTGGAAAAAAACAACTCCTGGTAGGCATAAATAAAAGCTTTGCACAAAAGAGCTATTGCTACTGCTGTCCTCCATTGACCTGAGAATCAGAAGGACCTGGGTTCTAATCCTCGTTGCACCACCTGTCTGCTTTATGACCTTGGACAAGTCACTTCACTTCTCTGTGCCTCAGTTACCTCATCTGTAAAATGGGGATTAAGACTGTGAGCCCCATGTGAGATAGTCTGTGTCCAACCTGACTTTTTATCTACCTCAGAGCTCAGATCAGTGCCTGGAACATAGTAAGTTCTTACTGCACACAGTAATCAATCAATCAATCAATCAATCATATTTATTGAGCGCTTACTATGTGCAGAGCACTGTACTAAGCGCTTGGGAAGTACAAATTGGCAACACATAGAGACAGTCCCTACCTAACAGTGGGCTCACAGTCTAAAAGGGGGAGACAGAGAACAGAACCAAACATACCAACAAAATAAAATAAATAGGATAGAAATGTACAAGTAAAATAAATAAATAAATAAATAAACAGAGTAATAAATATGTACAACCATATATACATATATACAGGTGTTGTGGGGAAGGGAGGGAGGTAAGATGGGGGGATGGAGGGGGGACGAGGGGTAGAGGAGGGAAGGGGCTCAGTCTGGGAAGGCCTCCTGGAGGAGGTGAGCTCTCAGCAGGGCCTTGAAGGGAGGAAGAGAGCTAGCTTGGCGGATGGGCAGAGGGATTGGGGGCATTCCAGGCCCGGGGGAGGACGTGGGCCGGGGGTCGACGGCGGGACAGGCGAGAACGAGGTACAGTGAGGAGATTAGCGGTGGAGGAGCGGAGGGTGCAGGCTGGGCAGGAGAAGGAGAGAAGGGAGGTGAGGTAGGAGGGGGCGAGGTGGTGGACAGCCTTGAAGCCCAGGGTGAGGAGTTTCTGCTTGATGCGCAGATTGATCGGTAGCCATTGGAGGTTTTTGAGGAGGGGAGTAACATGCCCAGAGAGTTTCTGCATAAAGACGATCCGGGCAGCGGCATGAAGTATGGATTGAAGTGGAGAGAGACACGAGGATGGGAGATCAGAGAGAAGGCTGGTGCAGTAGTCCAGACGGGATAGGATGACAGCTTGAATGAGCAGGGTAGCAGTTTGGATGGAGAGGAAAGGGCGGATCTTGGCCTGAGACCGGCAGGTTTTGGTGACGGCTTGGATGTGAGGGGTGAATGAGAGAGCGGAGTCGAGGATGACACCAAGGTTGCGGGCTTGTGAGACGGGAAGGATGGTAGTGCCGTCAACAGAGATGGGAAAGTCAGGGAGAGGACAAGGTTTGGGAGGGAAGACAAGGAGCTCAGTCTTCGACATGTTGAGCTTTAGGTGGCGGGCGGACATCCAGATGGAGATGTCCTGAAGGCAGGAGGAGATGCGAGCCTGGAGGGAGGGGGAGAGAGCAGGGGCAGAGATGTAGATCTGGGTGTCATCAGCGTAGAGATGATAGTTGAAGCCGTGGGAGCGAATGAGGTCACCAAGGGAGTGAGTGTAGATTGAGAACAGAAGGGGACCAAGCACTGAACCTTGGGGAACCCCCACAGTAAGAGGATGGGAGGGGGAGGAGGAGCCTGCAAAAGAGACTGAGAAAGAACGATCGGAGAGATAAGAGGAGAACCAGGAGAGGACGGAGTCTGTGAAGCCAAGGTCAGATAGCGTGTTGAGGAGAAGGGGGTGGTCCACAGTGTCAAAGGCAGCTGAGAGGTCGAGGAGGATTAGGACAGAATATGAGCCGTTGGATTTGGCAAGCAGGAGGTCATTGGTGACCTTTGAGAGGGCAGTTTCCGTGGAATGAAGGGGACGGAAGCCAGACTGGAGGGGGTTGAGGAGAGAGTTGTTGTTGAGGAATTCTAGGCAGCACGTGTAGACAACTCGTTCAAGGAGTTTGGAAAGGAATGGTAGGAGGGATATGGGACGATAACTAGTAAGCCCTCAATAAATACGATTGATTGATTGATTAAACCTTGTTTGCTTTTATCCATCCCAGTGCTTAAATTCAATGCTTGGCACATAAGAAGCACTTAAATACCACAATTATTATTATTTTCATTAATATCATTATCCTTATTATTGTTAAGCTGCTTACATCCATGCTCAGTTATGGTTTCTACAACCAAAGAGTGATGGGGAGAATCTGGAAAGAGTTCAGAGGAGAAAAACAAAGGTTAATTAAAGGCTAGGACTAGCTCTCTTCCTCCCTTCAAGGCCCTACTGAGAGCTCACCTCCTCCAGGAGGCTTTCCTAGACTGAGCCCCCTCCTTCCTCTTCCCCTCCTCCCCCTCTCCATCCCCCCCCGCCTTACCTCCTTCCCCTCCCCACAGCACCTGTATATATGTATATATGTTTGTACATATTTATTACTCTATTTGTTCATTTATTTATTTTACTTGTACATATCTATTTATTTTATTTTGTTAGTATGTTTGGTTTTGTTCTCTGTCTCCCCCTTCTAGACTGTGATCCCACTGTTGGGTAGGGACTGTCTCTATTTGTTGTCAACTGGTACTTTCCAAGCACTTAGTACAGTGCTTTGCACACAGTAAGTGCTCAATAAATACAATTGAATGAATGAATGAATGAACTAACTAGGAAAAATAAAAGGCAGAAAATCATTCAGCCTGAAAGACAGGATATTGTGAGGTCATTTGATAACCATCTCAATTATATAATAATAATAATGGAATTTATTAAGCATTTACTATGTGCAAAGCACTGTTCTAAGCGCTGGGGAGGTTACAAGGTGATCAGGTTGTCCCACAGGGGGCTCACGGTCTTAATCCCCATTTTACAGATGAGGGAACTGAGGCCCAGAGAAGTGAAGTGACTTGCCCAAAGTCACACAGCTGACAATTGGCAAAGCCAGGATTTGAACCCATGACCTCTGACTCCAAAGCTCATGCTCTTTCCATTGAGCCACGTTGCTTCTCTATTTGCAAGGGATGTCTGCCTTCCCCCCTCTAGACAGGGAGCTCACTTGGGCAGGGATTGCCACTCTTTATTGCTGTATTGTACTTTCTCAAGCGCTTAGTACAATGCTCTGTGCACAGTAAACACTTAATAAAACTGAATGGATGGTAACCAGCTGTTCTCCAGTGTCACTAAGGATGAAACAAGAGGATTTTGCTTAAAGCAGCAGCGTGAAATTTTTCAGTGAGATTTTAGGAAGTATGTCCTAAAAGGGAAGGCTTTTAACACTGAAATAAGAACAAAAAGAAGCTGCAGAAGCTTTAGATCAGGTTCACACCTATTTGGGTTGAAACATGCTCATAACTGAGGTGACACGATGGAAGTCGACCTTTTTTTTGTCTTATGATTCTTTCATTCCACTTTCACAGTTATAAGCTGCCTGCTTTGCAGGAATGGATTTGTGAACAAACAATAAAATTCTGAAGAGCTATCTTTCTTGCTTTAACTCGAAATCTTTATCGATGCCATAATCCTCAGTGATTGAAATGACGGCTTGCAAGTGATAAAAATGTTCCATACTAGCTTGGATGCATTTTCCAGAAACAATGCTTTAATACCCAAAGCACTACTCTATATTTGGTGTATCTTGATGCAAATTATTGACTCATCACCAATCGTATTTATTGAGCGCTTACTGTGTGCAGAGCACTGTACTAAGCGCTTGGGAAGTACAAATTGGCAACATATAGAGACAGTCCCTACCCAACAGTGAGCTCACAGTCCTTTCTATCATCTGTAAAATAATTTTTAAATCGGATTTTCTTCTTGTCTTTTACTATTTCTAAGAACATATTAGTATCCACAATAGCTTTCAAATAATAATAACAATAATAATGTTTAGCAGTCGTTAAGTGCTTACTGAGTCAAATTTTCTTGAGTCAGTTCTCCTCTTCTCCTCCTCCTCCTTTTCTCCTCTGGTTCTTTTATCTCTCTAGCTGTTCAGTCTCCTCCACGGGCTCCTCCTCCCAGGCTTCTCCTCCCCTGCCCATCCCCTTACTGTAGGGGTTCCTCAAGGGTCAGTTCTTGGTCCCCTTCTGTTTTCTATCTACACTCACTCCCTTGGTGAACTCATTGGCTCCCACGGCTTCAACTATCATCTCTATGCTGATGACACCCAAATCTACATCTCTGCCCCTGTTCTCTCCCCCTCCCTCCAGGCTCGCATCTCCTCCTGCCTTCAAGACATCTCCATCTGGATGTCCGCCCACCATCTAACACTCAATATGTCCAAGACTGAACCCCTTATCTTCCCTCCCAAACCCTGCCCTCTCCCTGACTTTCCCATCTCTGTTGACGGCACTACCATCCTTCCCATCTCACAAGCCCGCAACCTTGGTGTCATCCTTGACTTGGCTCTCTCATTCACCCCACACATCCAATCCATCACCAAAAACCTGCCTGTCTCACCTCCACAACATCGCCAAGATCCACGCTTTCATCTCCATCCAAACCACTACCTTGTTGGTTCAGTCTGTCATCCTATCCCGACTGGATTACTGCATCGGCCTCCTTTCTGATCTCCCATCCTCCTGTCTCTCCCTGATTCAGTCTATACTTCACTCTGCTGCCCAGATTACCTTTGTTCAGAAACTCTCTGGGCATGTCACTCTCCTCCTCAAAAATCTCCAGTGGTTGCCTGTCAACCTACAAATCAAGCAAAAACTCCTCACTCTTGGCTTCAAGGCTGTCCATCCCCTCGCCCCCTCCTACCTCACCTCCCTTCTCTCCTTCTCCAGCCCAGCCCGCACCCTCCGCTCCTCCGCCTCTAATCTCCTCACCGGGCCTCGCTCTCGCCTGTCCCGCCATCGACCCCCGGCCCACGTCCTCCCCCGGGCCTGGAATGCGCTCCCTCCACACACCTGCCAAACCAGCTCTCTTCCTCCCTTCAAAGCCCTACTGAGAAGTCACCTCCTCCAGGAGGCCTTCCCAGACTGAGCCCCCCCTTTTTCCTCTCCTCCTCGTCACTCCCTACCTCCTTCCCCTCCCCCCAGCACTTGTGTATATTTGTACATATTTATTACTCTAGTTCATTTGTACATATTTATTACTCTATTTTATTAATGATGTGTAGACAGCTTGCTATCTATTTTATTAATGATGTGTAGATAGCTGTAAATTGTATTTATTTTATCTATTTTATTAATGATGTGTAGATTGATAGCTATAATTATATTTATTTTGATGCTCTTGACACCTATCTACATGTTTTGTGTTGTTGTCTGTCTCCCCCTTCTAGACTGTGAGCCCACTGTTGGGTAGGGACCATCTCTATACGTTGCCGACTTCCCAAGCACTTAGTACAGTGCTCTGCACACAGTAAGCACTCAATAAATACGATTGAATGAGTGAAATATGGAATTATTATTATTATCTACCCCAGTGCTCTACACTTAGTAAGGACTTAACAACTACCGTGACTATTATTATTATTTTTTTTGCTTTTTGACTAAGCAGGCATTGACACATCTGCATCCATTTCTGTAGAGAATCAAAAAATCACATGCAATGGAGAGCAATGTCTTTTCAAGCACCAAACACCCACCCACCCAGCTAGAAAGAATTTTAAAGGCAAAACAAGGAACGATTTGGACAACCAGTGAGCGATCGGAGCCCTGCAATGAGTCATTCATTCATTCACTCAATTGTATTTACCGAAGGCTTACAGTGAACAAAGTGTCCAAATTTGTCTTTTAAAACGTTGTAGTCCATTCCTTCCTAAACACGTCCATCTTTATTTATAAACATTTGAGAAGCAGCGTGGCCTGGTGGAAAGAGCACAGGCCTGAGAGTCAAATGACATGGGCTTATATTTCTACTTGGCCACCTACCTGCTGGGTGACCTTGGACAAGTCACTTAACTTATCTTTGCCTCAATTCCCTCATCTGCTAAATAGGGATTCAATCCCTGTTCTCCCTCCTACTTGGATTATGAGCCACATGTGGGACCTGATGATCTTGTATCTACCCCAGTGTTTAGTGCAGCGCTTGGCACACAGTGCTTGGCACATCTCCCCCTTCTAGACTGTGAGCCCGTTGTTGGGTAGGGACCGTCTCTATGCGTTGCCAACTTGTACTTCCCAAGCACTTAGTACAGTGCTCTGCACACAGTAAGCACTCAATAAATATGATTGAATGAATGAATCAGGTTGTCCCACATGGGGCTCACAGTTTTAATCAACATCAACATAGTAAGCACTTAACAAAAAGCACAATTGTTACCTGCCTACTGGAAGACATCTTTTTAGACCAAAGCTTCCTGATTGACTTTCTACCACCTAACTCCTATCCTACTGAAACAAAGACTGCACATTTAGCTCCTCTGATTCTAACCTTTTCACTGTACCTCCATCTCCTCTATCTTGCCACAAAACTCTCAACCGGGTCCTGTTTCTGGCCTGAAATACTCTCCCTTTCTCATATCCGACAGACAAATTCTCTCCCTCACCTCAAAGCCCTATCGAAAGCGCATCTCCTCCAAGAGGACTTCCCTGATTAAGCCCTCCTTTCCTTTTCTTCAACTCCCTTCTGTGTCATTCTGACTTTCTCCCTTTATTCATCCCCCCTCCCGGCCCCACAGCATGTATGTACATAGAAAAGCAGCATGGCCCAGTGGAAAGAGCCCGGGCTTTGGAGTCAGAGTTCATGGGTTCAAATCCCAGCTCTGCCAATTGTCAGCTGTGTGACTTTGGGCAAGTCACTTCACTTCTCTGGGTCTCAGTTACCTCATCTGTAAAATGGGGATTAAGATTGTGAACCCCCCCGTGAGACAACCTGATCACCTTGTAACCTCCCCAGTGCTTAGAACAGTGCTTTGCACAGAGTAAGTGCTTAATAAATGCCATTATTATTATTATATCTACAATATATTCATTTATTTATATGAATTTGTATCTCCCCCCTCTAGACTGAAAGCTCACTGTGGCAAGGAATGTGTCTGTTTATTATTATATTGTACTCTACCATGCGCTTGACAAGGTATGGATCTGAAAGCTGGACACTGAAAAAAGAAGATAGGAAGAACATCGATTCTTTTGAAATGTGGGGTTGGAGAAGGCTTTTGCGAATGCCGTGGTCTCCCCAAAAATCAAAAACAAATGGATTTGGGAGCAAATTAAGCCAAAGTGGTCTTTGGAAGGCCAAATAACTCAATTTAGATTAGCATATTTTGGACACATCATCAGGAGGACTAATTCTCTGGAGACGACACTGATGCTAGGAATTCATTCAATCGTATTTACTGAGCGCTTACTGTGTGCAGAGCACTGTACTAAGCGCCTAATCCAGGGAAAACAAAAAAGAGGCAGACCAGCAGCTAGAGGGATAGAGACCATAACAACGATAACGGAAGAACCGTTAGAAAGCTTACAGATTATGGGAGAGGACAGCGCGTTCTGGAGAAAGTAAAATCCATGGAGTCGTTATGAATTAAAAACCACCTGATGGCATTAAAAATAATAATAAGCACTTGGTACAGTGCTTTCCTCACTGTAAGCACTCAATAAATACAGTTGAATAAATGAATGACTCACTTCAGGTCTCAGATTGGATCACTAGTAGTTCAATTCATTTCTTGTTTTGCTGTTAAGACTGTCTCTAGCTGGGTGGGTGTGTGTGTATTTCCTCCCCCTCCCCAACCCCCTGGTCTTACCTCCTTCCATCCCCACAGCACCTGTATATATGTATATATGTTTGTACGTATTTATTACTCTATTTATTTTATTTGTACATATTTATTCTATTTATTTTATTTTGTTAATACGTTTTGTCTTGTTGTCTGTCTCCCCCTTCTAGACTGTGAGCCCACTGTTGGGTAGGGACCGTCTCTAGATGTTGCCAACTTGGACTTCCCAAGCGCTTAGTACAGTGCTCTGCACACAGTAAGTGCTCAATAAATATGATTGAATGAATGAATGTATTTGGTATTTGAAAAAGCAACCTGTGAAATTCTCCTACAGGCAGCATGTGTGATTGAAAACAGTATGGCATGGTGGACAGTGGCCGGGCGTCAGAAGGTCATGGGTTCTAACCCCAGCTCTGCCACTTGTGTACTGTGTGACCTTGGGCAAGTCACTTCACTTCTCGGAGCCTCAGTGACCTCGTCTGTAAAATGGGGATTAAGACTGTGAACCCCCCCAGGGACAACTTGATCACCTTGTAACTGCCCCAGAGCTTAGAACAGTGTTTTGCACATAGTAAGTGCTTAATAAATGCCATCATCATTATTACTATTATTATTATTATCTTTAAAATGGGGGTTGAGACTGTGAACCCCACAGGGACTGTGGCAAACCTGATTACCATGTATCCACCCCAGTGCTTAGTACAGTACCTTTTAGACTGTGAGCCCACTGTTGAGTAGGGACTGTCTCTATATGTTGCCAACTTGTACTTCCCAAGCGCTTAGTACAATGCTCTGCACACAGTAAGCGCTCAATAAATATGATCGATTGATTGATGCATAGTGGGCACTTAATAAACACCATAATTATTATTATTGTTATTATCATTCATTCAATCATATTTATTGAGCGCTTACTGTGTGCAGAGCACAACAAAGGCTCCAGCTATATTGTAGACACACTCCAAATCTCTCCCTTGTTAATTAATTAATGATGGCATTTGTTAAGCGCTTACTATGTGCAAAGCACTGTTCTAAGCACTGGGGAGGATACAAGGTGATCGGGTTGTCCCACGGGGGACTCACAGTCTTCATCCTCATTTTACAGATGAGGTAACTGAGGCCCAGAGAAGTGAAGTGACTTGCCCAAAGTCACCCAGCTGACAAGTGGCAGAGCCGGGATTAGAACTCATGACCTCTGACTCCCAAGCCCGTGGTCTTTCCACCGAGCCACACTGCTTCTCTCTTGTTGTATTGTCATGTTTGAGTTCTTGGTCCCAAGGGAGCTGGAGTGGATTCTTTTTTTGTGTGGTATTTGTTAAGCACTTACAATGTTCCAGGCACTGTCCTAAACACTTGGGAGGACACAAGTTAATCAAGTTGGACCCAGTCCAAATTCATTCAATCGTATTTATTGAGCGCTTACTGTGTGCAGAGCACTGGACTAAACACTTGATCCCACATGGGCTCACAGTCTTAATGCTCATTTTACAGATGAGGTATCTGAGGCCCAGAGAATTGAAGTGACTTGCCCAAGGTCACACTGCATCATCATCATCATCATCAATCGTATTTATTGAGCGCTTACAATGTGCAGAGCACTGTACTAAGCGCTTGGGAAGTACAATTTGGCAACATATAGAGACAGTCCCTACCCAACAGTGGGCTCACAGTCTAAAGAGAAGAGGAAGAGGTGGGATCAGAACTCAAATCCTTCTGACTCCCAAATCTGTGCTGTAACACTAGATCACATTGGGTCCCAGTGAGGTAGTTAAGCAATAAAGAGGGAAAAGCCCATTTCAACATAAATAAGGTTTAATTGGAAAACAATGCCCTCATGGCGACAGTCTTCTGCACAAATCACTGTGAAACCACCTGTTGGGACTTTTTCAATTTAAGCATCAAGAGAATCATTGTGGGCCTATCCACTCATGCAGCAGGTATCTGGTCAAAAGGAAATTAGATTGCAATTTGAGAAATGTTTCACTGCCTCAAAATCAACTTAAATATGGCTCCATAACCTGAATTAACATCCACGATTTTAAGGGTTTTGAAGAAAAACTGAATTCCTCACTTCCTGCTTTTTTAGGTTGAGGTGGAAATGCAGAAATGTTCTGTGCCTTAAAAGGTTTAAAGAAATTAGATTATCTTTGGGGATTTAAAAAATTACAAATGTTCAGAAAGGAACTATCCGTTATGTTTTAGAATGGCCTTGTCTCTTAATGGAAATCCATTTTCCTCCTGTGTTTATATCATAATGGAGTTTGTTGCCTTATCGATGAGCGTGGTTCCCAGACAAACTCTCTGAGACTAGCAAAAACTCATCGTCCGTCTCAGCAACAGCAGAATTGATTGAGAATCTGAATAATGATAATTAGCAATAATTATGGTATTTGTTAAAAAATTAGGGTATTTGTTAAATGCTTACTGTGTGCCAAGCACCGTTCTAAGCACTGGGGTAGGTACAAGCTAATCAGGTTGGACACGGTACCTGTCCCACATGGGGCTAACAGTCTCAATCCCCATTTTGCAGATGAGGGAACTGAGGCCCAGAGAAGTGAAGTGACTTGCTCAAGGTCACACATACAGCTATAATTCTATTTGTTCTGACGATTTGGACACCTGTCTCCGTGTTTTGTTTGGTTGTCTGTCTCCCCCCTTCTAGACTGCGAGCCCGTTGTTGGGTAGGGACAGTCTCTAATTGTTGCCTACTTGGACTTCCCAAGCGCTTAGTACAGTGCTCTGCACACACTAAGTACTCAATAAATATGATTGAATGAAAGTGGCGGAGCAGGATTAGAACCCATGACCTTCCAACTCCCAGGCCTGGGCTCTATCTACTATGCCATGCTGCAGTTCATGCTTATGGGATAAGGTACAACTTGTACTTCCCAAGCGCTTGGTACAGTGCTCTGCACACAGTAAGTGCTCAATAAATGCGATTGAATGAATAAGGTAGCAGAATACAAAAAAAGAAAGGAACATGGACCTTGATAAAGAAAGGGCGGAGAACCGGGGCAGCGGGCTTCCCCCCCACCTCGATAACCTTAACCTCACTCCCCTTCTCCCCACACCCCCGAAGCAGGATTAGAACCCATGATCTCTTGCTGAGTGCTTTTGTAACTCCTTAAAATCAGTCCATTTACTGAGCGTGCTCGGAAATCCATCACATCAGCCTATTTACCGAGTGTCCCTAAATCCGTCAGATCCTCTTATTTACTGAGCGCTCGTAAATCCGTCAGATCCTCCTATTTACTGAGCGCTTTCCGCAATTTGTCAACGGTGGTATTTGCTAAACGCTTACTAGGTGCTGAGCATTCTTGTAAGCGCTGAGAAATCGTCATGACTGAACTCCTTAAAATCAGCCTATTTCCTGAGCGCTTTTGTAAATCTGTAAAATCGGCTGTTTACTGAGCGCTCCTAAATCCGTAAGATCCTCCTGTTTACTGACCACTTTCGGGAATCTGTCAAATAGTCCTATTTACTGGGTGCTCGTAAATCCCTAAAACCGTAATGACTGAGCACTTTTGTAACTTTTTTAAGTCTGCCTATTTACTGAGCGGTCTTGTAAATCCCTAAAATTAGCCTATTTACTGAACGCTTTCATAAATCCGTCAAATTGTCCTATTTACTGAGCGCTCTCGTAAATGTTTTGTTGTCTGTCTCTCCCTTCTAGACTGTAAGCCTGTTGTTGGGTAGGGACTGTCCCTATATGTTGCTGACTTGTACTTCCCAAGCGCTTAGTACAGTGCTCTGCACACAGCAAGCGCTCAATAAATGTGACTGAATGAATTGAATGAATGCAAACATCCTAGAAATTACTCGAGAAATAGTGTAGCCTAGTGGAAAGTACACAGATCTGAGGGTCGATACATTAATCAATCAATGATATTTAGAGCACTTATCATGTACAAAGCACCACACTAAGGGCTTGGGAGAGTACACAAAAACAGAATTGATAGACATGTTTCATCAATTAATCAATCAGTGGTATTTACTGAGCACTTCCTGTGTGCAGAACACTGTACTAATCGCTTGAGAGAGCACAATACAACAGAGTTGGTAGACACACACTCCCTGCCCACAATGAGTTTACAGTCTAAAGGTCAGATACTTTGTGGATGGAGCCCGGGCTTGGGAGTCAGAGGTCTTGGGTTCTAATCCCGGCTCTACCACTTGTCAGCTGTGTGACTTCGGGGCAAGTCACTTAACTGCTCTGTGCCTCAGTTCCCTCATCTGTAAAATGGGGATGAAGACTGAGCGCCCCACGTGGGACAACCTGATCACCTTGTATCTTCCCCAGCACTTAGAACAGTGCTTTGCACATAGTAAGCACTTAACAAATGCCATTATTATTATTATTATTAGTGCTTAACTAGTACCATTATTATTATTATACTCTTGTTCTAGTTCCAGCTCTGTCACTTGACCACTCTATGACCCTGATCAAGTAACAACCTCTCTGGGCCTTAGTTTCCTAATCTGCAAAATGGGGATAAACCATCTCTTCTCCCTCCTGTTTAGTTTGTAATCCGACTAAGGACAAGGACTGTGTCTAATCTGATTATTGTGTATCGGCACCAGAGCTTTGCAAAACCACAGAATAGAGAGACCCTGCTTCAGTAAGGCCTTAAACTGACATGAACAGAAGATTGCTCCTCTCCAACTGCACTATTAAAACCAAAGAGAAAAGCTCAGGGAAAAGAAAAGGCAAAGTAAAACCTTCACATCAAAAAACAGAAAAGCAGAAGAAGAATATGCTGAAGAATAGGAAAGCAAAAGATAGTCACCTTCTCAGATCATGTCAAGTGTAAGACCAGTGATCATCATTATTGTAACTGGTAGCATTTTTTCAGCACTTCCTATGAGCCGAGGACTGCATTCATTCATTCAATCGTATTTATTGAGCGCTTTCTGTGTGTAGAGCACTGTACTAAGTGCTTGGGAGAGAACAATAAACGGACATATTCCCTGTTCACAATGAGCTTACAGTCTAGACTGTAGAGAATCTGGGGTAGATTAAAGATAAATCAGTTCAGAAACAGTTCTTGTCCCACCTGGGGATAATAATAATAATAATAATGTTGGTATTTGTTAAGCGCTTACTATGTGCCAAGCACTGTTCTAAGCGCTGGGGGGGGGGGGGATACAAGGTAATGAGGTTGTCCCACATGGGGTTCACAGTCTTAATCTCCATTTTACAGATGAGGCAACTGGGGATCACAATCTAAGTTTCAATCTATGGTACTTGAGCGCTTACTGTGTGCTGAACACTGCAATAAGCACTTGAAAAAGCACACTACATCAGAGTTGGGAGATGTGATACTTGACTACAAGGAGATTAAATTTTTAAAAATGATGAGGGAGAGCGGAAATAGTAGAGAATAAAATAGAGCAAGTATCTAAATGCTTAGAGAAGCAGCGTGGCTTAATGGAAAGAGCACGGACTTGGGAGTCAAAGGAAGTGGGTTCTAATCCCGGCCCCACCACTCGTTTGCTGTGTAACCTTGGGCAAGCCACTTACCTTCTCTGTGCCTCAGCTACCTCATCTGTACAATGAGGTAAAATGTATCTACCCCAGTGCTTAGAACAGTGTTTGGCACATAGTAAGTGCTTAACAAATACTATATTTTATTATTATTATTATTAAAGGGTCTGCAGCCAAGTGCATAGAGCCCGCTGTTGGGTAGGGACCGTCTCTATATGTTGCCAACTTGTACTTCCCAAGCGCTTACTGCAGTACTCTGCACACAGTAAGCGCTCAATAAATACAATTGAATGAATGAATGAATGAATGAATTAAAGGGTACGCAGCCAAGTGCATAGAGCCCACTGTGGGTAGGGACCGTCTCTATTTGTTGCCAACTTGTACTTCCCAAGAGCTTAGTACAGTGCTCTGCACACAGTAAGCGCTCAATAAATACAATTGAATGAATGAATGAATGAATGAATAGTTGACACAGCAAAGATGGGGAGATAAGGGAAATCTGAAAAGGCCTCTTAGAGGAGATGTGATTTTAGGAAGGTTTTGAAGATGGGGAGAGTGGTGGACTGTAAGGCGTGAAAGGGTAGGTAGTTCCAAGCCCGAGGGAGAACGTGGGCTAATGGTCAGTGGTGGGATGGGCAAGATCAAGGTACAAGGAGGTTGATGTTAGAGAAACACAGTGTGTGGGCCGGATCGTAGTGAGAAATCAGCAAGGCTTGGCAGGAGGAAGAAAGCCGATTGAGTGCCTTAAAACCAGCAGTGAGGCATTTCTGTATAATGCAGAGGTGGATGGGCAAACATTGGAGGCTTTTGAGGAGTGGGATAGATAAGGGCTGATTCAGAAAAATGACGAGGGCGGCAGAGTGACGGGTGGACTGGAGTGAGGGATATCAGTGAGGTGGTTGATGAGGAGGGTGACCCAGAATCGAATCCCCATTTTACAGATGAGGAAACTGAGGCCCAGGGAAGTTAAGGGACTTACCCAAAGGCTCAAAGGAGCACATTGAAATCCATGAAAGTGAGTCAATTCACCTTCCCTGAGTTTTCCTAACCTCTTACTTCCCCTTCTCATAGGCATCAAAGGCTAGGGAGGCCAAAGTGGAAATTGATGCAATGGAAGCAGATTTAGCCAGTGAATAATAATAATAATAATAATGATGGCATTTGTTAAGCGCTTACTATGTGCAGAGCACTGTTCTAAGCGCTGGGGGGGATACAAGGTGATCAAGTTGTCCCATGTGGGGCTCATAGTCTTAATCCCCATTTTACAGATGAGGGAACTGAAGCTCAGAGAAGTTAAGTGACTTGCCCAAGGTCACACAGCAGACATGTGGCAGAGCCAGAATTTGAACCCATGACCTCTGACTCCAAAGCCCGTGCTCTTCTCCACTGAACCACGCTGCTCCTCTGTCACAGTGAATGACAGCAAAGCACTTGCCCTGTGTGAGCCTTGAAACTGAAGGATAAATTACCTTCATTTTATGGGAACTGATGTCAAGTGGCTTTTAAGATATTAAAGTTCTGTTACAAAGTTGAAATCTTAGATCCTAGAATAAAGGGCATTGTTGGGATACAGTTATATTGCTCTTTACAAATCTTAGCTTTCTAAAACCTGCTTTATTAGATTAATTTCTTTTAGTAGATCCAAGACTCGCTAATGAATGACTCACCTGAAAGGAAGCATTCATTCGATTACTGGTAAAAAATTCCTCTAAGATGTCCTTGAGCAGGAATGCCATTTAAAACATGAACTGAATATTCTTCTCCAACGGTAAGTGGTTATC
The DNA here is from genome assembly GCF_015852505.1 of Tachyglossus aculeatus. Taxonomy (NCBI): domain Eukaryota; kingdom Metazoa; phylum Chordata; class Mammalia; order Monotremata; family Tachyglossidae; genus Tachyglossus; species Tachyglossus aculeatus. The sequence goes on along the minus strand of NC_052067.1, from coordinate 145,881,976 downwards.
ACTGAGCTCACATATAACCTTGGAAATGATATTTTCCTTCCATTTGTATCAAAGAAGGAAATGCACACATGATATATTCCATCAAGCCCAATCAGGGCTTGGAAGTGCCCTGCACTCAGTAAATACTGAGCCCATTCTTGACTGTGAGCCCATTGTTGGGTAGGGATCATCTCTGTTGACAAATTACACTTTCCAAGAGCTTAATGCAGTGCTCTGCACACAGTGAGCACTCAATAAATACAATTGAATGAATAAATTCCATTGATGTATTGATTGGATTTGTGAGAAATTTCCCTCTTTCAATATCTTCTGGAACCAATCAATCAATCGCATTTATTGAGCGCTTACTGTGTGCAGAGCACTGTACTAAGTGCTTGGGAAGTACAAGTTGGCAACATATAGAGACAGTCCCTACCCAACAGTGGGCTCACAGTCTAAAAGGAATCATCAAAATAATGGTGTTTGTTAAGTGATGATGATGATGATGATGATGATGGCATTTATTAAGAGCTTACTGTGTGTGAAGCACTGTTCTAAGCGCTGGGGAGGTTACAAGGTGATCAGGTTGTCCCACGGGGGGGCTCGCAGTCTTAATCCCCCTTTTACAGAAGAGGTAACTGAGGCACAGAGAAGTGACTTGCCCAAAGTCACACAGCTGACAATTGGCAGAGCCGGGATTTGAACACATGACCTCTGACTCCCAAGCCCGGGCTCTTTCCACTGAGCCAAGCTGTTTCTATGTGCTTACCATGTGTCAAAAATTGTATAAGTAATGGGATAGATGCAAGGTAATCATGTTGGACACAGTCCCTGTCCCACGTGGGGCTCACAGTCTAAGTATGAGAGAACAGGGATGGAATCTCCATTTTCCCCACAGCACCTGTATATATGTATATATGTTTGTACGCATTTTTACTCTATTTATTTATTTATTTTACTTGTACCTATCTATTCTATTTATTTTATTTTGTTAGTATGTTTGGTTTTGTTCTCTGTCTCCCCATTATAGACTGTGAGCCCACTGTTGGGTAGGGACTGTCTCTATGTGTTGCCAGCTTGTACTTCCCAAGCGCTTAGTACAGTGCTCTGCACACAGTAAGCGCTCAATAAATACGATTGATTGATTGATTTTGCAGATGAGGACCCTGAAGCACAAAGAAGTTACGTGACTTGCCCAAGTTCACACAGCAAACAAATGACAGAGTCAGGATTGGAACCCAGTGCCTCCCAGCCCCGTGGCTCTTTCCACTAGGCCATTCTGCTCTTCATCAGTGCAGACATCCAAACACTTTCAAAACTACTGATGTTTCCAACCTACCCACTGACAAACTGAACTTTCCTCTTCTACAGTCTATCATTCATTCATTCATTCAATCATACTTATTGAGCGCTTACTGTGTGCAGAGCACTGTACTAAGCGCTTGGGAAGTGCAAGTCGGCAACATATAGAGATGGTCCCTACCCAACAGTGGGCTCACAGTCTAGAAGGGGGGAGACAGAGAACAAAACAAAATATATTAACAAAATAAAATAAATAGAATAGATATGTACAAATAAAATAAATAGAGTAATAAATCTGTACAAACATATATACATATATACAGGTGTTGTGGTGAGGGGAAGGATGTAAGGTGGAGGGGATGGGGAGGGGGAAGAGAGGGAGAGGGGGAGAGAGACCCAATTTGTTTTCTAGTAATGATAATGATAATAATAATAATAATGATGGCATTTATTAAGCACTTACTATGTGCAAAGCACTGTTCTAAGCGCTGGGGAGGTTACAAAGTGATCAGGTTATCCCACGGGTGGGTTCACAGTCTTCATACCCATTTTACAGATGAGGTAACTGAGGCACAGAGAAGTGAAGTGATTTGCCCAAAGTTACACAGCTGACAAGTGGCGGAGCTGGGATTTAAACCCATGACCTCTGACTCCAATCAATCAATCAATCAATCGTATTTATTGAGCACTTACTGTGTGCAGAGCACTGTACTAAGCGCTTGGAAAGTACAATTCAGCAATAAAGAGAGACAATCCCTGCCCACACGAGGCTTACATGCTATAAGGAGGTGCCAACCACTGTTCTAAACGCTGGGGTCGATGCAAGGTAATCGGCTTGTCCCACATGGGGCTCACATCTTAATCCCCATTTTACAGATGAGCTCACTGAGGTAAAGAGAAGTTAAACGCCTTGCCCAGGGTCACACAGGAACAAGTGGTGGAGCCGGGATTAGAACCCACAGCTTCTGACTCCTAAGCCTGTGCTCTCACCACCAGGCCATCCCATTTGGGTCCTTTCGTTCATGAATAAATGCAATCCCCTATTAAAATTTTCTGCTTCCTGTCTTGGGAGTCTATCAATCAATCAATCAATCGTATTTATTGAGCGCTTACTGTGTGCAGAGCACTGTACTAAGCGCTTGGGAAGTACAAGCCGGCAACTCATAGAGACGGCCCCTACCCAACAGCGGGCTCACAGTCTAGAAGGGGGAGACAGAGAACAAAACCAAACATACTAACAAAATAAAATAAATAGAATAAATATGTGCAAGATAAATAAATAAATAAATAAATAGAGTAATAAATATGTACAAACATATATACATATATACAGGTGCTGTGGGGAAGGGAAGGAGGTAAGATGGGGGGGATAAGGAGGAGTCTAGGAGTCTAGCAGCCTACAATTAGTTTTCCTGGATTCTGGAGCCCGTCCTGAAATTCCAGAACTGGTGGGAAATCCTGAAATGCAGCCCGTTAATAAGATGGACGTGCAGATCTGTGTTCATTCATTCAGTCGTACTTACTGAGCACTTACTGTGTGCAATGCACTGTACTAAGCACCTGGGAGAGTACAATATAACAATTACGTGTAGTTCCAGAGCAGATTCAACTCGGAAATGGTTAGCGTGACAACCGGTTCATCCCTAAAATTGCAATTTTGCAAAACTTGGTGTTAAGGAAAACTTGTGCTGTTGTACTCTCCTTACCGCGTCTAGAAAAAGGAACTGGTTTAACAAAATTGCAGACTTAGAAAATGAAGGAGGTGGAGTGTGAGCCTGTTGTTGGGTAGGGACCGTCTCTATATGTTGCCAGCTTGTGCTTCCCAAGCGCTTAGTGCAGTGCTCTGCACACAGTGAGCGCTCAATACGATTGAATGAATGAATGAATGGGGCTCACAGTCTTAATCCCCATTTTCCAGATGAGGAAACTGAGGCACGGAGAATTCTGTTAATTTTGATGCTATTGATGCCTAATTGTTTTGTTGTCTGTCTCCCCCTTCTAGACTGTGAGCCTGTTGTTGGGTGGGGACCGTCTCTATAGGTTGCCAAATTGTACTTTCCAAGCGCTTAGTACAGTGCTCTGTACACAGTAAGCGCTCAATAAATAACGCTTGAGTGAATGAAGCGGCTTGCCCAAGGTCACACAGCAGACAAGTGGCGGAGCTGGGATTAGAACCCACGTCCTCTGACTCCAAAGCCCAGGCTGTTTCCACGAAGCAACGCTGCTTCTCTACTGTTACGTATTTGTTGGGTAGGGACCGTCTCTATACGTTGCCAACTTGTACTTCCCAAGCACTTAGTACAGTGCTCTGCACACAGTAAGCGCTCAATAAATATGATTGAATGAATGAATGAATGAGTGTATGAATCAAGAGCATTTACTGAACATTTGCTCAGTATGAGGCTGTATAAGGCTTATAAGGCTTATAAGGAATAAGGCTGTATTCACTTTGTAACCTCCCCAGCGCTTAGAACAGTGCTTTGCACATAGTAAGCACTTAATAAATGCCATTATTATTATTATTATTATTAATATTATTATCATTATTTAGCCTTGGGAGAGTACAATATCCATTCATTCACGCTTTCAATTGTATTTAAGTGCTTAATTCATTCAATCATATTCATTGAGGGTGTACTGTGTGCAGAGCACTGTACTAACCGCTTAATGTGTGGAGAGCACCTTGCTAAACTCTAGGGAAAATACAACACAAAAATAAAGAGTGACAATCCCTGCCCACTATGAGCTCACACTCTACAATAGAGTTAGTAATAATAATAACAATAATAATAATGGCATTTATTAAGCACTTACTATGTGCAAAGCACTGTTCTAAGCTCTGGGGAGGTTACAAGGTGATCAGATTGTCCCACAGGGGGCTCACAGTCTTAATCCCCATTTTACGGATGAAGAAACGGAGGCACAGAGAAGTGAAGTGACTTGCCCAAAGTCACACAGCTGACAAGTGGCAGAGCCGGGATTCGAACCCATGACTTCTGGCTCCAAAACCCATGCTCTTCCCACTGAGCCATGCTGGTAGACACAATTCTTGCCCTCAAGGAGTCACTTTTGCCATGGTACTACTTTCCGCATTGCTCCACCTTTAATTTCCTCATCAATAAAGTGATAATAATATAATAATAGTGATGGTATTTTTTAAGTTCCTACTATGTGCCAAGCACTCTTCTAAACACTGGGGTAGATACATGGCAATCAGGCTGGTCCACGTGGGGCTCAAAGACTTAATCCCCATTTTCCAGATGAGGTAACTGAGGCCCAGACAAGTGAAGTGACTTGCCCAAAGTCACACAGCTGATACGTAGTGGAGCTGAGATTAGATTCCTTTTTGATATTCATTCCTTCAATCATATTTATTGAACACTTACTGTGTGCAGAGCACTGTACTAAGCACTTGGAAAGTACAATTCGGCAACAACTAGAGAAAATCCCTATATTGCCCTGAGGGGAGCACATGGCTACATTTTGCCAGGGAACGTGTCTGTCTACTGTGTTGTAGCAGCGTGGCAGTGGAAAGATCCCAGGCTTTGGAGTCAGAGGTCACGGGTTCGAATCCCAGCTCCGCCAATTGTCAGCTGTGTGACTTTGGGCAAGTCACTTCACTTCTCTGGGCCTCAGTTCCCTCATCTGTCAAATGGGGATTAAGACTGTGAGCCCCCAATGGGACAACCTGATCACCTTGTAACCTCCCCAGTGCTTAAAAAAAAAAAAAAATAATAATAATAATAATAATGGCATTTGTTAAGCGCTTACTATGTGCAGAGCACTGTTCTAAGCGCTGGGGGGGATACAAGGTGATCAGGTTGTCCCACGTGGGGCTCACAGTCTTAATCCCCATTTTACAGATGAGGTCACTGAGGGCTCAGAGAAGTGAAGTGACTTGCCCAAGGTCACCCAGCAGACATGTGGCAGAGTCGGGATTCGAACCCATGACCTCTGACTCCAAAGCCCGGGCTCTTTCCACTGAGACACACTGCTTCTAAAACAGTGCTTTGCATTTATTTTATTTTTGTTAGTATGCTTGGTTTTGTTCTCTGTCTCCCCCTTTTAGACTGTGAGCCCACTGTTGGGTAGGGACTGTCTCTATATGTTGCCATCTTGTACTTCCCAAGCGCTTAGTACAGTGCTCTGCACAAAGTAAGCACTCAATAAATACGATTGATTGATTGATTAATAAAAGCCCTCATCATTATTATTATAATTATTGTAGTGTATTCTCCCAAGCATTTAGAACAGTGCTCTGCACAGACTAAGCGCTCAATGCCGTTGATGATGATGAAGGAGCTTAGAGGCGATAATATTTGACTGCTTGCTATATACAGAGCCCAATACTATGCGCTCAGGAGAATACAGTACAGCTGGCGGGCACAATCTCTGCCTTCAAGGAGCTTACAGTCTAATGGGGAAACAGACATTAAAAAAAATTGCGTAGAATAGGAAAGGAAGTGGTGGGATTTGATCCAACAGCAAAGATGCCCTTAGGGTTTGGATTTTATACCAATTAAGCTCATTGGCTAGGTTTTCCCTTTGGCAAAGGGAATTACAGTTGAGTCACTGATCCGTGCTCACAAACCAGGTTCACGTTGGCTCGAATCTAGAAAGTTTTAGATAAAATACTTGTTCTAAGCATTTTCTTACAATTTTTTTCTTCTTTAAAACCATCTCAGGGCACAACATTCACCCCCTAAAGACATAAAAGCAGTAAAGAAGCCAAGGTAATAAATATTGAGAGCGTCGCTACAACCAGAAGCTTTCTGTTAAAGTACAGGACGGCACTGCCAGGGGAAAGGAGAAAGAAAGCAAAACGAATTTTATGGAAGAATAAAATCATTACCCAAGCTGATTCCTTCGCTGAAAAAAAAAGAAACAAACATTCATATACCTCAAATCACCCATTTTTGTGCCTTATGAGCTAAAAATCGAATTAGGAGCGCAAAATAGATCTTGTTCATTGCCTTTCTGGAAAAAAAAAAAGCACTGATGAATTAAATTAGCAAGGTGTTGATGAACTTCGGTTGCTCAAGGTGCAGAACAGCTGCCTTGACCCTGAATCTCAAGCCGTCTACCAGAAAGTATTTTTTTTTAAGTTTCTCAAGTCACCTAGATTCAATCGTCCGTCCCTTCGGCCACATTTAATGAGTACACGCTGTGTGCACAGCACTGTGCTGAGTGATTGGGAGAGTACAACAACAGACACATTCTCTGCCCAGAACGAGCTCACAATGTATAATCATCATCAATAATCGTATTTATTGAGTGCTTACTATGTGCAGAGCACTGTACTAAACGCTTGGGAAGTACAAATTGGCAACATATAGAGACAGTCCCTACCCAACAGTGGGCTCACAGTCTAAAAGACTGTGTATAATGTATATGTATGTATATATATATGTGTGTGTGTGTATATATATATATATATATGCGTAATACACAGTCTAAAAGACTGTGTATAATGTATATGCATATATATATGATATATATGTGTATATATATACATATATAATATATATATTATACTATGTATAATGTCAGAGATAGCACACAGAAAGCTGAAGTCTAGAAAATTTTCAGTCCTGCAAAAAGCCTTTCTAACTCTCCACCTCTATAAACGAGAAGGCGGCGAGGCATTTCCTTTTTTGTTTTTCCCTATACGGCCAGGGGCGTTCAGACAAAACAAATAACGTGGCAAGAGTCTGTGCTGGATATAATATGCGTTTCTTGGATAAGAAAGGGACTGTCTGACTGACTTAGCTCCTGGTTCTTTCCTTGGTGTTTCATCATCATCATCATCATCATCAAACGTATTTATTGAGCGCTTACTGTGTGCAGAGCACTGTACTGAGCGCTTGGGAAGTACAAATTGGCAACATATAGAGACAGTCCCTACCCAACAGTGGGCTCACAATCTAAAAGGGGGAGACAGAGAACAAAACCAAACACTAACAAAATAAAACTTGGTGTTTCTCCAGTTCGGACTCTCCGTTCCAGTAGCCGATATTTAGGGCCTCTATTATGCCAATATCCCTCTTAGGATGGCACCTGGAGAGTCTTCAGTCCTCTACCGGTCTCGACTACGGGAGGGAGAGTCAAGCAGAGGCTTGTCCACTCCATTCCTAGCTTGGCCATCTGCTACAAGTCAAAACTCCCCCGTGCTGGGCAGCAGCGGCTTGGGAGAGAGTTGAGGGTGGCGAGACTCAAGTTGAATGCACAGAAGGAGGCAATGGTCAACCACGTCCGTGTTTTTATCAAGAAAACTCGACCAGAACAATTGCAGATGGAAAGCAGGGCGTTCTGCAAGTGATGTGTCCGTGGTGTTGCTGTGGGTTGGAAATGACTCAACTGCAGAAGACAAGACAATTATGCTTATGAGGGCGGGGGCTGCATCTGTTTACTGCTAATCTGTACTCTCCCAAGTGCTTAGCACAGTGCTCTGCTCGCAGTAAGCGCTCAACAGATTCAACTGACTGACTTCTGGAGAACTCTGCTCCACACAAATCACGCTATTCATCCCCACGTGTCCTAGGAGCAGTAGGAGATTAGAGGGACGGAGAGGATGGGGAGAATGGAAATAGTGAAATGGAGAAGCAGGTTGGGAAATCGACCGGTTCATGGCCTGCTAGCTGATATAAATGCAGCTGGACCTAACTTCGTCAGATTCTTGTCTTTTGGGCCATTGCTTTCATTCATTCATTCATTCAATTGTATTTATTGAGCGCTTACTGTGTGCAGAGCACTGTACTAAGCGCTTGGGAAGTCCAAGTTGGCAACACATAGAGAGGGTCCCTACCCAACAGTGGGCTCACAGTCCCCTTCAGCCTCCTTCCTCTCCCCCTCCTCTCCCTCTCCATCCCCCCCACCTTACCTCCTTCCCTTCCCCACAGCACCTGTATAGATGTATATATGTTTGTACGTATTTATTACTCTATTTATTTATTTATTTTACTTGTATATATCTATTCTATTTTATTTTGTTAATATGTTTTGTTTTGTTCTCTGTCTCCCCCTTCTAAACTGTGAGCCCACTGTTGGGTAGGGACCGTCTCTATATAAGCACTTATACTTCCCAAGTGCTTAGTACAGTGCTCTGCACACAGTAAGCGCTCAATAAATGCGATTAATTGGTTGATTGATAGAAGGGGGAGACAGACAACAAGACAAAACATATTAACAAAATAAAATAAATAGAATAAATAGGTACAAATAAAAAAAATAAATAGAGTAGAGCATGAACCTGGGAGACAGAAGGACTTGGGTTCTAATACTGGATCCTCCACTTCTCTGCTGTGTGACCTTGGGCAACTCAGTTCACTTCTCTGGACCTCAGTTACCTCATCTGTACTAATAATAATAATAGTAATAATAATGGTATTTGTTAAGCGCTTACTGTGTGCCAAGCAACGGGGATCAAGACTGTGAGACCCAGGTGGGACAGCATCTGTGTCCACCCTGATTAGCTTATATCACCTGTCTACATGTTTTGTTTTATTGTCTGTCTCCCCCTTCTAGACTGTGAGTCTGTTGTTGGGTAGGAACCGTCTCTATATGTTGCCGACTTGTACTTCCCAAGTGCTTAGTACAGTGCTATGCACACAGTAAGCGCTCAATAAATACGATTGAATGAATGAATGAATATCTACCCCAGCTTAGAACAGTGCCTGGCACATAGTAAGCACTTAAATACCAAAATTTTCATTGTTATTATTATGATTGTCAGGCTTAGAAAATTGGGATGGAGCAGAAAGTCCCTGGAGTTGAGGAATGAGAGAAAGTAAACAATGGAAAGGTGGCTGGGAACATCCAAATGAATATTGACAGCAAAAATGGAGATTCAATACCTGTCTTCCCTCCTGCTTAGACTGCGAGCCCCATGAGGGACAAAGACTGCGTCTGACCTGATTACCTTGTATCCACCCCAGTGCTCAGGACTGTGCTTGACACGTAGTAAGCATTTAACAAATGCCACAAAAAAAGACATCCCCAACGATCAGCGGAGGGACAGAGAAAGAGAGAAGGGCTGTGAGAAAGGAATCAAATACCACAAAAAAGACATCCCCAAGGATCAGTGGAGGGACAGAGAAAGAGAGAAGGGCTGTGAGAAAGGAATCAAACTGGTTCAGAAAGTTGCAGGATGGGCTTGGGGGAGGCGGATGACTGTCAAACATTTGGAGTAGGTGGAGGAAGTGGAGGGTATGGAAGGGAAGGGAAAGAGAGGGAATGGTGGAATGGTGAGAAAGTGACATTATGGAGAGAAAGGAGGCTGATTCCTCCCCCTTTTGGCCTAGTGGCTAGAGCTCCAGCCTGGGAGTCAGAAGGACCTGGGTTCTAATCCCAGATCTGCGCTGTGTGACCTTGGGCATATCACTTCACTTCTCTGGGCCTCAGTTAACTCCTCTGTAAAATGAGGATTAAGACTGTGAGCCCCATGGGGGATAGGGACTGTGTCCTACTGATCAGCCTGTACCTACAACAGTGCTTGACACTAAGTACTTAAGAAATACCATCATTATTATTATTATCCCCTGTGAATCTTGGAGAGTGGGAGAAGATGAGGCCCCCTCTGGAGAGAAAGCAGCAGGGAAGACTGTGTATGGCTTAGTGGACAGAGCACGGACTTGGGAGTCAGAAGGTCGTGGGTTCTAATCCCAGCTCCGCCACCTGTCTGCTGTGTGACCTTGGGCAAATCACTTCACTTCTCTGGGCTTCAGTGACCTCATCTGTAAAATGGGGATTGAGACTGTGAAACCCATGTGGAACAGGGACTTTCCAACCCAATCAGCGTGGCTCAGTGGAAAGAGCCCGGGCTTTGGAGTCAGAGGTCGTGGGTTCAAATCCCAGCTCCGCCAATTGTCCGCTGTGTGACTTTGGGCAAGTCACTTCACTTCTCTGGGCCTCAGTTACCTCATCTGTACAATGGGGATTAAGACTGTGAGCCCACTGTTGGGTAGGGACTGTCTCTATATGTTGCCAACTTGTACTTCCCAAGTGCTTAGTACAGTGCTCTGCACACAGTAAGCGCTCAATAAATACGATTGATCGATTGATTGACAATCTCATCACCTTGTAACCTCCCCAGTGCTTAGAGCAGTGCTTTTAACCTAATAAGCGCTTAATAAATACTATCATTATTATTATTATTGTCTCCACCCCATCACTTAGTACAGTGCCTAGCACATAATAAACGCTGAATAAATACTATCATTATCATTATTAAAGAAACCTTGCAGATTGGTGTCTCAATTACAGTTCATACTGTGGGGAAATATGAAATTAAATCAGGGAAGGCTCCCTGGGAGAGGCTATGACTTCAGAAGACTTTAGGTCTGTTGTGCTCAAAGGGAAAGGGAATTCCAGGCACAGGGAAGGCATGAGCAAGATATTGGTGATGAGAGAGATAAGAACAAGGCCCACCGAGTAGCTTAGCTTGAGAGGGAAAAATCAATCGTATTTATTGAGCACTTACTGTGTGCAGAGCACTGTATTACGCGCTTAAAAAAAAGGAAAAAGTGTACACCGGAGTGTAGTGGGAGAAGAGAGCAGATGAGAAATGGGGAGAGAGCTGATTGGGTGTTTACAGCCAGAAGTTAAGGGTTTCTTCTTGAGCGGAGATGCATGGATACCACGGAAGTTACATAGGGAGCTGCGAGAGGTATGCAGAATGATGCTTTAGAAAAATGATATGAGCAGAAAAGAGAACTATGAGCTGAAGAAGGGAGAGACAGTAGGCAAGAAGTCCATTGAGGAGGCTGATGCAGGGTTAAACTAGCATATGAGTGATGCTTGACAAAACAAAGGAAAAAGTTCTTGGGAAAATACAATAGAAGTTATATTTGCGCTTAATTCAGCTACTTACTGTAGTGCGTGCACACACACACACACACACACGGAAGGAGCGTGATTGAGTCTGGAGTGGATGAGAGTTGAGCAGAGAAGCAAAGAAGAGACAAGAGAGGAAACACTTCAAAAGAAGATAGGTCAGAAAACTATTTATTGCCTATTATACTCTTTGAGTGTTTCATTTACTAAGCTATTTAGGAATCCACGACAATATTTCAGCTCTGAGTGTTTCATTTACTAAGCTATTTAGGAATCCACGACAATATTTCAGCGGTGACATGCTTGGCAAATCCATAGAGCATCCTGCGATATCCCAGACTTTCTTCCAGATTCTGCAGCTAATGAAATTTTTACAATCAACTGGAGAAGCAGTCAAGAGAACAAGTAAGGCCCTTTTTAGTCCTAGGAAAAAAAGTAATTTGCTTTCTCTGGGAAATTAAGTGGAAAATGCATTCAAGAATTATCAAACAAAAAAATCTGAGCAGAAGGGAAAGTGAAGACAGATTAAAAAAAACCAAAAACTTGCCCTTGTCTCCACCACTTGAATCATTTCAAAAGCCACTGCCAGAACTTATGCTCAGTGTTTATTCCCATCCTCAACACTCATGTATATATATATACATATGAATATATATATATACATATATATTTACATATGAATATATATTCAATTGCACATTCAGCTGACTCAGATTCTGCAATTTGTAAATTTTTCATGTCTTTCCCCTTGAGACTGTTGGCTCCTCAAGGACAAAAAACATGTCTTTTGCCAAGTGCATCACAGCCAGTGAATGCAAGGATCAATCAGTGGAATTTATGGAGCACTTACGTTGTGCAGAGCACTGTACTAAGAGCATGGAACAGTGTAAAAGATTTGGTAGACATGTTCCCTGTGCTTACAGGAGCTTAGAGTCTTGAGTGTGAGCCCGTTGTTGTGTAGGGATTGTCTCTGTCTGTTGCCGAATTGTACTTTCCAAGCGCGTAGTACAGTGCTCTGCACACAGTAAGCGCTCAATAAATAGGATTGAATGAATAAGGGGATACTATCAGAAACCCTTGACTTCAGCTGCTAGGTCTTATAGAAAGGTTTACACATAGCCGACTCCATCCTAATCCTCCTCCATCTCTCAGCTGCCTTTGACACTGTAGACCATCTCCTTCTCCTCAATAATAATAATAATGATATTTGTTAAGCACTTACTATGCGCCAAGCACTATTCTAAGCACTGGGGGGGGGGGGCGGCGGGTAAAAAGGTAATCAGGTTGTCCCACCTGGGGCTCACAGTCTTAATTCCCATTTTACAGATGAGGGAACTTAGGCACAGAGAAGTGAAGTGACTTTTCTAAAGTCACACAGCTGACAAGTGGCAGAGCAGGGAGCAGAACCCGTGACTTCTGACTCTCAAGCCCGTGCTCTTTCCATTGAGCCACGCTGCTTCTAATAATAATGGTATTTGTTAAGCGCTTACTATGCGCCAAGCACTGTACTTAGTGCTGGGGGGTTACAAGGTAATCAGATTGTCCCACTTGGGGCTCACAGTTTCCATCCCCATTTTACAGATGAGGGAACTGAGGCACAGAGAAGTGAAGTGACTTGCCCAAAGTCACACAGCTGACAAGTAGCAGAGCCGGGATTACAACCCATGACCTCTGACAACCAACGCCAGGCTTTTTCCACTGAGCCACGCTGCTTCTCAATACATTATCCAACTTTGGCTTCACTGACTCCGTCCTCTCCTGGTTCTCCTCAACTCTCCAGCCGTTCATTCTCAGTCTCCTTCACGGGCTCCTCCTCTCCCTCCCATCCCCTTACCGTAGGGGCTCCTCAAGGGTCAGTTCTTGGTCCCCTTCGATTCTCCATCTAAACTCACTCCCTTGGAGAACTCATTCGCTCCCACGGCTCCAACTATCATCTCTACATGGATGACACCCAAATCTACAGCTCCTCCCCTGTTCTCTCTCTCTCTCCCTGTAGGCTCACATCTCCTCCGACCTTCAGGACATGTCTTGGATATCCCTCCGACACCTAGAACTCAACATGTTTAAGACAGAGCTCCTTAACTTCCCTCCCAAACGCCGTCCTCTCCTGAAATTGCCCATCCCTGTGGATGGCACTACCATCCGTCCCATCTCACAAGCCCGCAACCTTGGTGTCATCCTTGACCCGGCTCCCTCATTCACCCCACACATCCAATCCGTCACCAAATCCTGTCAGTCTCACCTTCCCAACATCTCCAAGATCCACCCTTTCCTCTCCAACCAAACCACTACCACATTACTACAGTCACTCAACCTGTCCTGACTGGATTAATGCATCAGCATACTTTATGATTTCCCAATCTCCTGCCTTTCCCCACTTCATTCCATACTTCACTCTGCTGCCCAGATAATCGTTCTACAGAAACGTTCTGGACCCCCATCCTCAAAAGTCTCCAGTGGTTGCCTATCAACCGTCACATGAAGCAAAATCTCCTCACTTTTGGCTTCAAAGCTCTCCATCCCCTCGCACCCTCCTACCTCACCTCCCTTCTCTCCTTCTACATGCCAGCCCGCACACTCTGCTCCTCTGGTACAAATCTTGTCACTGGGCCTCCATCTCGCTTGTCCTGCCATCGATCCTGGCCCACGTCCTACACCCTCCCTCCTCAAATCCACCAAACAACCACATTTTCCCCCTTTCAAGCTCTGTTGAAGACTCACCTCCTCCGAGAGGCCTTCCTGGACTAAACTCCCCTTTTTCCTCAGCTTCCCATCCCTTCTGCATCACCTCGACTCACTCCCTTTGCTCTCCCCCCACCTCCCAGCACTGATGTATCTGTATATATCTATAATTCTGTTTATTTATATTAATGTCTGTTTTCTTGCTTTGATGTCTGCCTCCCACCTTATAGACTGTCAGCCTGGTGTGGCCAGGGATTGTCTCCATTACTGAATTGTACTTTCCAAGCGCTTAGTACAGTGCTCTGCACATAGTTAGTGCTCCAAAAATATGATTGAATGAATGAATGAATGAATATGGCTCCTGAGTTTTCCACACAACTACCCACCAATTCATTTAATCATATTTATTGAACTCTTACTGTGTGCAGAGCACTGTAAACGCTTTGAGAGGACAAGAGAAGTAGCATGGCTTAGTGGAAAGAGCTCTGGCTTGGGAGTCAGAGGACATGGGTTCTAATCCTGTGTCTGCCACTGGTCAGCTGTGTGACTTTGGGCAAGTCACTTAACTTCTCTGTACCTCAGTTACTTCATCTGTAAAATGGGGATTAAGACTTTGAGCCCCCTGTGGGACAAACTGATCACCTTGTGACCTTCCCAGTGCTTAGAACAGTGTTTTGCACATAGCAAGCACTTAATAAATACTTTCATTATTATTATTAAACTAACAGCTCCTCCAACTGTCACTTTAGAAGACACAAGGTGGAGTTGCATGGACATCATAGTCACTGCTTACACTATATTATCAATCAAGCAGAATCTTCAATGGTATTCTCTGAGCGCTTACAATGTGCAGAGCACTGTACTAAGCTCTTGGAAGGGTACAATGCAACAGAGTTGACAGACATGTTCCCTGCCCACAATGAGCTTACAGTCTAGAAAATCAGAATACTAGCCAATCAAGAGGAACACTTAAAGATTCACCCTGCCATGGAAAATTCCCCCCACCTTACCTCCTTCCCCTACCCACAGCACCTGTATATATGTTTGTACATATTTATTATTCTATTTATTTTATTTCTACATATTTATTCTATTTATTTTATTTTGATAATATATTTTGTTTTGTTCTCTATCTCTCCCTTCTAGACTGTGAGCCCTCTGTTGGGTAGGGATCGTCTCTATATGTTGCCAACTTGTACTTCCCAAGTGCTTAGTACAGCACTCTGCACACGGTAAGCGCTCAATAAATACGATTGAATGAATGAATGAAATTTACCATCTTCTCACTTCTTATGCCGCATAGCAACAATCAAAATGCAAGTCCCTCTCTAGCGCTTAGTGCAGTGCTCTGCACACAGGAAGCGCTCAGTAAATGCCATTGACTGACCAAGTTGCCAACTCCCCAGCATAATAATAGTAATAATGATGATATTTGTTTAGCACTTACTATGTGCCAGGCACCGTACTAAGGACTGGGGTGGATGCACGCAAGTGGAGTTGGACAGAGTCCCTGTCCCATTTTGGACTCACAGTCTCAATCGCCAATTTATAGATGAGGGAACTGAGGCCCAGAGAAGTGAAGTGACTTGCTCAAGGTCACGCAGCAGACAAGTGGCGGAAGCGGAATTAGAACCCGTGCCCTGTCCACTACACGATGCTGCTCCTCATTAGTTTGTAAAGGAGGCTGCCATTCGTTCAGTCATATTTATTGAGTGCTTACTGCGTGCAAAGCTCTGTGCTAAGTGCTTGGGAGAGTACCACAACAGACACATTCCTGCCCACAACGAGCTGCTTTGGAGAAACACGCAGGATCTGTTGTAATAATAATGGCATTTATTAAGCGCTTACTATGTGCAAAGCACTGTTCTAAGATCTGTTTACACCTGTCTACATGTTTTGTCACCTGTCTACATGTTTTGTTTTGTTGCTTGTCTCCCCCTTCTAGACTGGGAGCCCGTTGTTTGGTAGGGACCATCTCTCTATGTTGCCGACTTGTACTTGCCCAAGCACTTAGTACAGTGCTCTGCACACAGTAAGCGCTCAACAATAATAATAATGGCATTTATTAAGCACTTACTAGGTGCAAAGCACTGTGCTAAGTGCCGGGGTGGTTACAGGGTGATCACGTTGTCCCACGTGGGGCTCACAGTCTTCATCCCCATTTTACAGATGAGGTAACTGGGGCACAGAGAAGTGAAGTGACTTGCCCAAAGTCACCCAGCTGACAAATGGTGGAGCCGGGATTTGAACCCATGACCTCTGACTCCAAAGCCCGTGCTCTTTTCCACTGAGCCATGCTGCTTCTCTATCGTATCAATAAATACGACTGATTGAATGAATCCGTTCTCTTTGTTTTGTTTGATTTTTCAAACTGCCGTTCGCAAACAGCACCTGTGTCCTGCTGGTTCACGTCGTCTCAGCTCTAACGCAGGCTGTAAATTTCATTTTAGACGGTGAGCCCACTGTTGGGTAGGGACTGTCTCTATATGTTGCCAATTTGTACTTCCCAAGCGCTTAGTACAGTGCTCTGCACATAGTAAGCGCTCAATAAATACGATTGATGATGATGATGATGATTCAAGGCTATTCCCCAGTCAACTGTGACTATTAAAAGAAAAGACACCCAGCTCCACCACTTCTCCTTTGTGCGACCTTGGGCAAATCGCTTAGCTTCTCTGTGCCTCAGTTGCCTCATCAGTAAAATGGGGATTAAGACTGTGAGCCCAATGTGGGACAGGGCCAGTGTCCAACCTGATTAGAAGGTATCAACCCCAGCGCTCACTACAGTGCCTATCACATAGGAAGTGATTAACAAGTGCCATTAAAAGAACTGCAATCTTCCCCACCCTTCTGAATCAGAAAGGATTAAAATTTTATAATAAACAGCTCACTGCCCCCAGCCCAGCCCCGCTTTGATATCCTAGAAGCAGTGTGACCCGATGGAAAGATCATGGGCCCTGGGTTCTAATCCTGACTCCTCCACTTCTCTGCAGTGCGATCCCGGGTAAGTCGCTTAAGTTCTCTGTGCCTCAGTTTCCTCATCTGTAAAATGGGGATGAAGGTTGCAGGACCCATGTGGGACAGGGACTTTGTCCAACCCGAGTCGCTTGTATCCACCCCAGCACTTAGTACAGTGCCTGACACAGAGAAGCAGCGTGGCTCAGTGGAAAGAGCCCTGGTCATGGGTTCAAATCCACAGCACATGAGATGAGAGGCAGCATGGCTCAGTGCAAAGAGCATGGGCTTTGGAGTCAGAGGTCAGGGGTTCAAATCCCCGCTCTGCCAATCGTCAGCTGTGTGATTTTGGGCAAGTCACTTAACTTCTCTGCACTCAGTTCCCTCATCTGTAAAATGGGGATTAGGACTGTTAGCCTCCCGTGGGACAACCTGATCACCTTGTAACCTCCCCAGTGCTTAGAACAGTGCTTTGCATGTAGTAAGTGCTTAATAAATGCCGTCATTATTATTAGAGAAGCGGTATTTGTTAATAATAATAATAATAATGGCATTTATTAAGCACTTACTATGTGCAAAGCACTGTTCTAAGCTCTGGGGAGGCTACAAGGTGATCAGGTTGTCCCTCATGGGGCTCACAGTCTTAATCCCCACCTTACAGATGAGGGAACTGAGGTAACTGAAGTGACTTGCCCAAAGTCACACAGCTGACAATTGGCAGAGCCGGGGTTTAATAATAATAATAATGATGGCATTTATTAAGCGCTTACTATGTGCAAAGCACTGTTCTAAGCGCTGGGAGGATACAAGGTGATGAGGTTGTCCCACGTGGGGCTCACAGTCTTCATCCCCATTTTACAGATGAGGGAACTGAGGCCCAGAGAAGTGAAGTGACTTGCCCGAAGTCACACAGCTGACAATTGGCAGAGCCGGGATTTGAACCCATGACCTCTGACTCCAAAGCCCGGGCTCTTTCCACTGAGCCATGCTGCCTCTCTATTCCCCCCTCCCTTCCGCATCACTCTGGCACTTGGATTTTCACTTTTTACTCATTCCACCCTCAGTCCCACAGCATTTGTGTCCGCATCTGTAATTTATTTTAATCCGTCTTCCCCCTTCTCAACTGTGAGCTCCTTGTGTCTACCAACTCTATTGTATTGTACTCCCAAGCGCTTAGTACAGTGCTCTGCACACAGAAAGTGCTCAAATACCATTGATTGGGAGAGTTTACAAACTAAGGGGAGATGTTCAAATATCAGACAGGAAGAAGAAATATAAGTACCCACTTAAGTTCCACAGGGAATTGTAAAGTCATATGACTTTACATATTGTAAAGTCTTCTAAACTGTGAGCCCACTGTTGAGTAGGGACCGTCTCTATATGTTGCCAACTTGTACTTCCCAAGCGCTTAGTACAGTGCTCTGCACACAGTAAGCGCTCAATAAATACAATTGATTGATTGATTGACATGAACTGCTGAAATAGTTATCAATATCTGCCAATTCATTCAATCTTTCAATCGTATTTATTGAGCACTTACTGTGTGCAGAGCACTGTACTAAGCGCTTGGGAAGTACAAGTCGGGAACATATAGAGACGGTCCCTACCCATCCGTTGCCAATCTATTTGTGACATTGCTTTGCATTCCTGGGTCCAATCATATACCAAATACTCATTCATTCATTCAATCGTATTTACTGAGCACTTACTGTGTGCAGAGCACTGTACTAAACGCTTGGGAAGTACAAGTCGGCAACATATAGAGACGGTCCCTACCCAACAACGGGCTCACAGTCTAGAAGGGGGAGACAGAGAACAAAACCAAACATATTAACAAAATAAAACAAATAGAATAGATATGTACAAGTAAAATAAATAGAGTAATAAATATGTACAAACATATATACATATATACAGGTACCGTGAGGAAGGGAAGGAGGTAAGACGGGGGGGGATGGAGAGGGGGAAGACGGGGAGAGGAAGAAGGGAACTCTAGATGGGGTTTTGACTGAAATAATAATAATAATAATAATGATGGTATTTGTTAAGCACTTACTATGTGCACTGTTCTAAGCGCTGGAAACACAGTTCTAAGCACTGGAAGAGACTTTCAGAGCCCCCAAAATATACAGGGGGCTCAGAGAGGGTAGCCATCCCAACCCTGCTTCTCAGCTTGAAGACTCCAGCCCTTCCCACCCCACTCACCCTAACCTCCAGTACAGTGCTTTGCACACAGTAAGCGCCCAGTAAATACCATTGAATGAATGAATGAATGAATATCAATCTTCCTGCCAACTGAGTGAGCCATACACTAAGGTTTGGGGAGATAAATATGCCCAAAAGAACCTGAAGGGAATCCTGGAGCAGGACCCCCCCAAAATGGGAAGCAGTATGGCCCAGTGGCTGGAGAACAGGCCCAAGGAATCAGAAGGACCTGGATTCTAATCCTAGCTCAGCCACTTCATCATCATCATCAATTGTATTTATTGAGCACTTACTGTGTGCAGAGCACTGTACTAAGCGCTTGGGTAGTACAAATTGGCAACATATAGAGACAGTCCCTACCCAACAGTGGGCTCACAGTCTAAAAGGGGGAGACAGAGAGCAAAACCAAACATACTAACAAAATAAAATAAATAGAATAGATATGGACAAGTAAAATAAATAAATAGAGTAATAAATATGTACAAACATATATACATATATACAGGTGCTGTGGGGAAGGGAAGGAGGTAAGATGGGGGGATGGAGAGGGGGACGAAGGGGAGAGGAAGGAAGGGGCTCAGTCTGGGAAGGCCTCCTGGAGGAGGTGAGCTCTCAGTAGGGCCTTGAAGGGAGGAAGAGAGCTAGCTTGGCGGATGGGCAGAGGGATTGGGGGCATTCCAGGCCCGGGGGAGGATGTGGGCCGGGGGTCGACGGCGGGGCAGGCGAGAACGAGGCCCAGTGAGGAGGTTAGCGGTGGCAGAGGAGCGGAGGGTGCGGGCTGGGCTGGAGAAGGTGAGAAGGGAGGTGAGGTAGGAGGGGGCCAGGGGATGGACAGCCTGGAAACCCAGGGTGAGGAGTTTCTGCCTGATGCGCAGATTGATTGGTAACCACTGGAGATTTTTGAGGAGGGGAGCAACATGCCCAGAGCGCTTCTGGACAAAGATAATCCAGGCAGCAGCATGAAGTATGGATTGAAGTGGGGAGAGACACGAGGATGGGAGATCAGAGGTCTGCTGTGCGACCTCAGGTAAGTCACTTCACTTCTCTGTGCCTCAAGTACCTCATCTGTAAAATGAGGATTAAGTCTGTGGGACGTGGACTGTGTCCAACCCTATTATTTTGAATCTACCCCAGCGCTTAGTATAGTGGCTGGTACATAGTAAGTGCATAAGTACCATTAAGAAAAAACAATTCAGATATCTAGTCACCTTAATCCCAAGCCTTGCTGGCTGCCCACTTTGTCTTATATGTTGCCAACTTGTACTTCCCAAGCGCTTAGTACAGTGCTCTGCACCCAGTAAGCACTCAATAAATACAATTGAATGAATTCAGCATCAAAGATTTTATTCGGAGTACAAATGAAGCAGGCGACAGGGGTTGGCATCGTACTTTGGAGGTTGTTGGGAAATCTCAAGCCCAAAACATATTTGTCATCCAGAGAATTACCTTTCTGAGTCAAAGCAGCATGGCTCAGTGGAAAGAGCACGGGTTTTGGAGTCAGAGGTCATGGGTTCAAATCCCGGCTCTGCCAATTGTCAGCTGTGTGACTTTGGGCAAGTCACTTAACTTCTCTGTGCCTCAGTTACCTCATCTGTAAAATGGGGATTAAGACTGTGAGCCCCCCGTGGGGCAACCTGATCGCCTTGTAACCTCCCCAGCGCTTAGAACAGTGCTTTGCACATAGTAAGCGCTTAATAAACGCCATTAAAAAAAAAACGACTGTAAGCTCGTCGTAGGCAGGGATGCGTCTGTTGTTATATTGTACTCTCCTAAGTGCTTAGTACAACACGTTGCATGCAGTAAGAACTCAATAAACACGACAGATTGAAAACAAACAACTTTAGATTATGTTCTAAAGTAGTCTGTACATTCAGACTATAATCAATCGTATTTATTGAGCGCTTACTGTGTGCAGAGCACTGTACTAAGCACTTGGTAAGTACAAGCTGGCAACATATAGAGACAGTCCCTACCCAACAGTGGGCTCACAGTCTAGAAGACTATAATAATACCAATATGGCTATTTGTGAAACACGATATCATCATCATCAATCGTATTTATTGAGCGCTTACTGTGTGCAGAGCACTGTACTAAGCGCTTGGGAAGTGCAAGTTGGCAACATATAGAGACAGTCCCTATCCAACAGTGGGCTCACAGTCTAAAAGGGGGAGACAGAGAACAAAACCAAACATACTAACAAAATAAAATAAATAGAATAGATATGTACAAGTAAAATAAATAAATAAATAAACAGAGTAATAAATATGTACAAACATATGCACATATATACAGGTGCTGTGGGGAAGGGAAGGAGGTAAGATGGGGGGGATGGAGCACTATAAACCCTGGGGAAGATACAAGATAATCAGGTCCCACATGGGGCTCACAGTCTAAGTAGGAGGGAAAACAGATATCAAATCAAATCAAATCCCCATTTTGCCATTGAGGGAACTGAGGCACAGAGAAATTCAGTGACTCACCCAAGGTCACAAAACAGGCACGTGGTGGATCCAGAATTAGAACCCAAGTCCTCCGACTCCCAGCCCCGAGTTCTTTCCGCTAGGTACGCTGCTTCTCAAGTAAACAGGGATCATGTCTGTTGTATTGCCCTCAACCAAACTATTAATACAGTGATCAATGAGCACTTAATATATACTCAATAAACGCTATGGAGAGGGATTTTATTTTCTAATGCTCTTTCCAATTAATGATTAATCAATGGTTGAACACTTACTACTTACAGAGCACTGTATGAAGTGCTAATGATCTTATTTGGCCCTGCAATAGACACATGAGGTAGAGAAGGATGGTATTTTTATCCCTGTTGAATAAGTGAGGAAGATGAGGCTCAGTAAAATAGCGGCCTATGCTAGGTCCCAGAGGAGATGAGAGTCAGAGCTAAGAGTAAAGAAACAGCGATCCGTGAAATCCCAAGTCATTTGGCCTTGTGGATAGAGCACGTCCCTGGGAGTCAGGTCATGGGTTCTAATCCCAGCTCTGCCACTTGTCAGCTTGGGGAAATCATTTCACTTCTCTGTGCCTCAGTTATCTCATCTGTAAAAGGGGGATTGAGACTGTGAGCCCCACGTGGGACCAGGGACTGTGTCCAACCTGATTTGCTTGTATCCACTCCAGCACTTAGTCCTGTGCCTGGCACGTAGCAAGAGCTTAACAAATACCATAATAGTAATAATAATAAGTTATTGAGCTAAGTGCAGAGCACTATATTAAGCACTTGGAGTACAATATAACACTAAAACAACACATTCCCTGCCACAGTGACCTTAGGGTCTAGAGGGGGAGACAGACACTAATAGAAATAAAGTCTTCCTCAAGACCACGCCACCTCTTCTAAATTCACATAGGAGTTGTACTTATTCAAGATGTTTCCAAAAATGGGATCCATTCTGATCCCATTTTTGGAAACATGTTACCTCATCTATAAAAGGGGGATTGAGACTGTGAGCCCCACGTGGGACCAGGGACTGTGTCCAAACTGATTTGCTTGTATCCACTCCAGCACTTTGTACTGTGCCTGGCACATAGTAAGAGCTTAACAAATACCATAATAGTAATAATAATAAGTTATTGAGCTAAGTGCAGAGCACTATATTAAGCACTTGGAGTACAATATAACACTAAAACAACACATTCCCTGCCACAGTGACCTTAGGGTCTAGAGGGGGAGACAGACACTAATAGAAATAAAGTCTTCCTCAAGACCACGCCACCTCTTCTAAATTCACATAGGAGTTGTACTTATTCAAGATGTTTCCAAAAATGGGATCCATTCTGATCCCATTTTTGGAAACGTTACCTCATCTGTAAAAGGGGGATTGAGACCGTGAGCCCCACGTGGGACCAGGGACTGTGTCCAACCTGATTTGCTTGTATCCACTCCAGCACTTTGTACTGTGCCTGGCACGTAGTAAGAGTTTAACAAATACCATAATAGTAATAATAATAAGTTATTGAGCACTTGCTAAGTGCAGAGCACTATATTAAGCGCTTGGAGTACAATATAACACTAAAACAACACATTCCCTGCCACAGTGACCTTACGGTCTAGAGGGGGAGACAGACAATAACAGAAATAAAGTCTTCCTCCAAGACCGTGCCAACTCTTCTAAATTCATATAGAAATTTTACTTATTCAAGCCGTTTCCAAAAATGGGATCCATTCTGATAGCTCCCGCTCTATGTTGCATTAAGATTGAGAAGTTTCACACTTCGACTTTAGACATTAAGGTAACACGTTTTCCAAACCCCCTGGAAATGTTCTGAACCAAGATGATCTGGATATAATTCTATCCATTCTGCTGAGGGAATATGTGATAATATGTTAGTTAATATTTGCGGGGCAGATGTGTGGGCATTAGTAATTATGAGAAAGGGGTTTCGCTTCATCTTAGCAGAGATTCGATGAGAACTGTTAACCTCTCCGGGACTTCAATTGAATTGAATCTTTTTGTTATTCTGAATTCCAACCTCATGTTTCCTTCTGCAAAACAAGTAATTTTGGTTCTGTCACTCATTATCTTTTGATAATTCTCAATGATTCCAGCCACAGACCTGAGACGGAAAGCAGGTTGTCAATCAAAGGCAATAAGACTGCAAATTTGGAGAGATGCATCTCATTCCCCTAAGGAAGAAACTGAAGACGTTTTAAGCAGGTAGGATTTTCTGATGTTTTCTAAAATGAAAAGCTAACCCATTTCAAGACTGTAAGCTCCTTATGAGCTGGAATGTGTGTACCAACTGTTATATTGTACCCTTCCAAGCGCTTAGTACAGAGCTCTGCACACTGTAAGTGCTCAATAAATATGATTGAATGAATGTAAGCGCTCAATACCACTGGCTGATTCACCTCCAGTTTTTTCCATAGGGTCATCAAGGGGATACTGTGTGCAGAATAAGTTGCTACTTATTTTTAAGGTATTTATTAAGTGCTTACTATGTGTCAGGCACTGTTCTAAACGCTGGGGTAGACACTAGATAAGAAGGTTGGACACAGTCCATGTCCCACATGGGGTTCACAGCCTTCATCCCCATTTTTCAGATGAGGTAACTGAGGAATGCAGAAGAGTAATGACTTGCCCAAGGTCATCCAGCAGACGAGTGATGGAGCTGAGATCAGGAGCCAGGTCCTTCCCAGGCCCGTGTTCTATCCATTAGGCCACACTGCTTCTCCTCGCCCTTTCCTCTCCATCCAAACCGCTACCCTGCTAATTCAAGCTCTCATCCTATCCCGTCTGGACTACTGCACTAGCCTTCTCTCTGATCTCCCATCCTCGTGTCTCTCTCCACTTCAATCCATACTTCATGCTGCTGCCCGGATTATCTTTGTCCAGAAACGCTCTGGACATATCACTCCCCTCCTCAAAAACCTCCAATGGCTACCGATCAATCTGCGCATCAGGCAGAAACTCCTCACCCTGGGCTTCAAGGCTGTCCATCACCTCGCCCCCTCCTACCTCACCTCCCTTCTCTCCTTCTACTGCCCAGCCCGCACCCTCCGCTCCTCCACCACTAATCTCCTCACTGTACCTCGCTCTCGCCTGTCCCGCCATCGACCCCCGGCCCACGTCATCCCCCGGGCCTGGAATGCCCTCCCTCTGCCCATCCGCCAAGCTAGCTCTCTTCCTCCCTTCAAGGCCCTGCTGAGAGCTCACCTCCTCCAGGAGGCCTTCCCAGATTGAGCCCCTTCTTTCCTCTCCCCCTCGTCCCCCTCTCCATCCCCCCGCCTTACCGCCTTCCCCTCCCCACAGCACCTGTATATATGTATATATGGTTGTACATATTTATTACTCTGTTTATTTATTTATTTATTTATTTTACTTGTACATTTCTATCCTACTTATTTTATTTTGTTGGTATGTTTGGTTCTGTTCTCTGTCTCCCCCTTTTAGACTGTGAGCCCACTATCGGGTAGGGACTGTCTCTATGTGATGCCAATTTGTACTTCCCAAGCGCTTAGTACAGTGCTCTGCACATAGTAAGCGCTCAATAAATACGATTGATTGATTGATTGATTGATTGATTAAGAGAAGCATCATGGCTCAGCGGAAAGAGCCTGGGCTTGGGAGTCAGAGGTCATGGGTTCGAATCCCGGCTCCGCCACTTGTCTGCTGTGTGACTTTTGACAAGTCACTTCACTTCTCTGAGCCTCAGTTCCCTCATCTGTAAAATGGGGATGAAGACTGTGAGCCCCACGGGGGACAAGCTGATCATCTTGTATCCTCCCCTGTGCTTAGAACAGTGGTTTGCACATAGTAAGCGCTTAACAAATGCCATTATTATTATCATTATTATTATTATTGTGGCCCTGGTCCAGACATGTCTGGCCTGTCGTGGGCAGGGACTGTGGCACTCCCAGACTGAGTCCCCTCCTTCCTCTCCCCCTCCTCCCCCTCTCCATCCCCCCACCGTACCTCCTTCCCCTCCCCACAGCACCTGTATATATGTATGTATGTTTGTATGTATTTATTACTCTATTTATTTATTTTATTTGTACATATTTATTCTATTTATTTTATTTTGTTAATATGTTTTGTTCTCTGTCTTCCCCTTCCAGACTGTGAGCCCACTGTTGGGTAGGGACCGTCTCTATATGTTGCCAACTTGTACTTCCCAAGTGCTTAGTACAGTGCTCTGCACACAGTAAGCACTCAATAAATACGATTGAATAAATGAATGAATGAATGAATGAATGAATGAATGGCAGTCATGCAGGGTCAACAGATGGAGGGGATTCTCTTCCTTCCCCTTCTTGCCCCAAACAAACAAAGGGTAAACACTGAATTATTGATTTCAAGTACCCCCACTAAGCCAAATCTTAAACTCAAACCTAATGTCCTTTTCTGTATCCCAGAACACATGGCTTAGCAGATAGACCATAGGCCTAAGAGTCAGAAGGACCCGAGTTCTAATTCTGGGTCCTCTGCTTGTCTACTGTGTGACCTTAGGCTAATCACAGCAGACAAGTGGCAGTGCCGGTATTAGAACCCATGACCTTCAGACTCCGAGGTCCGTGTTCTATCCACTATATAATCTTCTAGATTGTGAGCCCGTCATTGGATAGGGACTGTCTTTATCTCTTGCCAAATTGTACTTTCCAAGCATTTAGTAGTGCTCTGCACACAGTAAGCGCTCAATAAATATGATTGAATGAATGAATGAATGCTGCCCTCAAAAAAAAAAGTCATTCTCTGAAAAACAACACTGAAAATAAGAGCATTTTAAAGAAAGACTTTAGGAAAAGTATCACCCCTTCCCACAAAGGACCAGTTCCACAGCTCTGAGGGAATGAGACATAGATGACCTTGTGGTTAAAGTCTCCCTAGCCCCAGGGTGGGGGGAACTCTAGGGTATATTGAACCCTGAAAATGAGAGAAGTAAACACTTCAACACATTCTTGGAATATATTGTATTCATTCATACAGTCTTATTCATTGAACACTTACTGTGTGCAGAGCACTGTACTAAGTGCTTGGAAGAGTACAATATAACAATAAACAGATATATTCCCTGCCCATGATGAGCTAACAGTCAGGGGAGACAAACACCAAAAGAAATAACACATATACATATACATATATTTATATGATGGTATTTGTCTAGCGCTATGTGCCAACCACTGTTCTAAGTGCTAAGCACTGTTGTAAGCACTGAACACTGATCTAAGTGCTGAGCACTGTGGGGCTGGGAAAGGTGGGCACAGATGAAGAGAGGCCAAGCAATGTTTCAACAATGGCACCATTGCCAAATGCTGTAGTGTCCCTCCTGGCAGGGAACATGTCTACTAACTCTGTTGTATTGTACTCTCTCAACCGCTCAGTAATAATAATAATAATGGCATTTATTAAGTGTTCTGTTCTCGATCTACACTCACTCCCTTGGTGACCTCATTCAATCAATCAATCGTATTTATTGAGTGCTTACTGTGTGCAGAGCACTGTACTAATTGCTTGGGAAGTACAAGCTGGCAACATATAGAGACAGTCCCTACCCAACAGTGGGCTCACAGTCTAGAAGGGGGAGACAGAGAACAAAACCAAAAATACTAACAAAATAAAATAAATAGAATAGATAGGTACAAGTTAAATAAATAAATAAATAGAGTAATAAATATGTACAAACATATATACATATATACAGGTGCTGTGGGGAAGGGAAGGAGGTAAGATGGGGGGATGGAGAGGGGGACGAGGGGGAGAGGAAGGAAGGGGCTCAGTCTGGGAAGGCCTCCTGGAGGAGGTGAGCTCTCAGTAGGGCCTTGAAGGGAAGAAGAGAGCTAGCTTGGCGGAGGGGCGGAGGGAGGGCATTCCAGGCCCGGGGGATGACGTGGGCAGGGGGTCGATGGCGGGACAGGAAGGCTGAGTAGGTGCGAATGAGGTTGTCGTTAATGTAACTTGGTGCTAACAAGGGCCTTTTTCCCGGGGTGGGGGTGGGGGGGAGAGTCAGTCAGGACCGGACCGGGAAGGGGGGTTGGGGGGCACTATTAGGAAGGTCGCTTAAGTGGGGGGGGTGGAAGCAGGGGGCGTCTATGGCGGCGCTCGGAGGAGAGGAGCCTTCCGGGAGCAGCGAGGCCGTGCGGTGTGATGGCGGGCGGGCCTCTCGGGAACGTAGTTCCGGGCGTCTATGGAGGCGCCCTCTGAAGAGAGGATCTTTCCGGCAGCAGCAAGGCCGCTTGGTGTGATGGCAGGCGGGCCCACGGTTTACAACTATCATCTCTACGCTGATGACACCCAGATCTCCATCTCTGCCCCTGCCCTCTCCCCCCCTCCAGGCTCGCATCTCCTCCTGCCTTCAGGACATCTCCATCTGGATGTCTGACCGCCACCTCAAACTCAACATGTCCAAGACTGAACTCCTTGTCTTCCCTCCCAAACCCTGCCCTCTCCCAGACTTTCCCATCACTGTTGACGGCACTACCGTCCTTCCCGTCTCACAAGCCCGCAAACTTGGTGTCATCTTCAACTCCGCTCTCTCGTTCACCCCTCACATCCAAGCCGTCACCAAAACCTGCCGGTCTCAGCTGCGCAACATTGCCAAGATCCGCCCTTTCCTCTCTGTCCCAACCGCTATCCTGCTCATTCAAGCTTTCATCCTATCCCGTCTGGATCAGTGCATCAGCCTTCTCTCTGATCTCCCATCCTCGTGTCTCTCCCCACTTCAATCCATACTTCATGTTGCTGCCCGGATTGTCTTTGTCCAGAAACGCTCTGGGCATGTTACTCCCCTCCTCAAAAATCTCCAGTGGCTACCAATCAATCTGCGCATCAAGCAGAAACTCCTCACCCTGGGCTTCAAGGCTGTCCATCACCTCGCCCCCTCCTACCTCACCTCCCTTCTCTCCTTCTACAGCGCACCCCATACCCTCCATTCCTCTGCCACTAATCTCCTCACCGTTAGGCCTCGTTCTCGCCTGTCCCGCAATCGACCCCCGGCCCACGTCATCCCCCGGGCCCGGAATTCCCTCCCTCTGCCCATCCGCCAAGCTCGCTCTCTTCCTCCCTTCAAGGCCCTACTGAGAGCTCACCTCCTCCAGGAGGCCTTCCCAGACTGAGCCCCTTCCTTCCTCTCCCCTTCGTCCCCCTCTCCATGCCCCCATCTTACCTCTTTTCCTTCCCCACAGCGCCTGTATATATGTATATATGTTTGTACATATTTATTACTCTATTTATTTATTTACTTATTTTACTTGTGCATATCTATTCTATTTATTTTATTTTGTTAGTATGGTTTTGTTCTCTGTCTCCCCCTTTTAGACTGTGAGCCCACTGTTGGGTAGGGACTGTCTCTATATGTTGCCAACTTGTACTTCCCAAGCACTTAGTACAGTGCTCTGCACACAGGAAGCACTCAATAAATACGATTGATTGATTGATTGATTGATTGATTAAGCACTTACTATGTGCAAAGCACTGTTCTAACCACTGGGGAGGTTACAAGGTGATCAGGTTGTCCCACAGGGGGCTCACAGTCTTAACCCCCATTTTACAGATGAGGGAACTGAGGCACAAAGTCACACAGCTGACAATTGGGATTTGAACCCATGACCTCAGACTCCAAAGCCTGGGCTCTTTCCACTGAGCCACGCTGCTTCTCAGTACAGTGCTTGGCACACAATAAGCACTCGATCAATGCCTTTATTTGATTACCCTCGCTTAGCTGGGGACTTCATCGTTTCAGACTGCAAACTGGGCAAACTTGCTTTCCCTTGCATTAGCCTTGCATTGCATTGCAGGAAAGCTCCCTGTCTTGTACACAGCACACTGTCCTCACAAGAGGATGTGTACTTCCCACATTTTAGGCCCGAAGTAAGAATAATTATGGTGTCCATTAAGTGCTTCCTAGGAGCCAAGCATTGTAGAGCCCGGGCTTTGGAGTCAAAAGTCATTGGTTCAAAACCCGAATCCGCCACATGTCTGCTGTGTGACCTTGGGCAGGGCACTTAACTTCTCTGAGCCACAGTTACCTCATCTGGAAAATGGGGATTAAGACTGTGAGCCCCGGGTGGGACAACTTGATCACCTGGTATCCACCCCCCAGTGCTTAGAACAGTGCTCTGTACATCGTAGGTGCTTAACAAATGTCATCATTATTATTAGTCGACTCTGGAGTAGATACTAACTAATCAGATGAGTTATAGTCCCTGTCTCTCTCATGGGGCTCACCGTATAAAAAGGAGCGAGTAAAATCAGTGCTTGCCACATAGTAAGTGCTTACCAAATCCTCCCCATGCCCCCCCATCCCCCCTGCCCTACCTCCTTCCCCTTCCCACAGCACTTGTTTAATAATGATGGTATTTGTTAAGCACTTACTATGTGCAAAGCACTGTTCTAAGTGCTGGGGGGGATACAAGATGATCAGGTTGTCCCACGGGCGGCTCACAGTCTTCATCCCCATTTTACAAATGAGGGAACTGAGGCCCAGAGAAGTGAAGTGACTTGCCCAAAGTCACACAGCTGACAATTGGCGGAGCCGGGATTTGAACCCATGACCTCTGACTCCCAAGCCCGGGGTCTTTCCACTGAGCCATGTTGCTCCTCACTTGTTTGTATTTGTACAGATTTATTACTCTATTTATTTTACTTGTACATATTTACTATTCTATTTATTTTGTTAAGCAGCGTGGCTCAGTGGAAAGAGTCTAGGCTTTGGAGTCAGAGGTCATGGGTTCAAATCCCGGCTCTGCCAACTGTCAGCTGTGTGACTTTGGGCAAGTCACTTCACTTCTCTGAGCCTCAGTTACCTCATCTGGAAAATGGGGATTAAGACTGTGAGCCCCCCGTGGGACAACCTGATCACTTTTTAACCTCCCCAGCGCTTAGAACAGTGCTTTGCACATAGTAAGCGCTTAATAAATGCTATCATCATTATTATATAGCCTTAATTATATTTGTTTTGACGATTTTGACATGTGCCTGCGTGTTTTGCTTTGTTGTCTGTCTCCCCCTTCTAGACTGTGAGCCTGTTACTGGGTAGGGACCGTCTCTATATGTTGCTGACTTGTACTTCCCAAGCGCTTGGTACAGTGCTCTGCACACAGTAAGCGCTCAATAAATACGATTGAATGAATGAATGAGCAAATGCCGTTACTATTATTATTATTATCATCATCATTTAATCTCCATTTTAAAGATGAGGAATTGAAGCTCAGAAAAAGCAGGCAAGTGGCAGAGCTGGGAATGGAACCCTTGTCCTCTGTTCACTAGGCCCTGCTGCTTCCCATGAAGGGGAATGATGGATCCCATGAAGACCCGGATACTGAACACAGACATCGATCAGCAGTATTTACTGAGGGCTTACTGTGTGCAGGGCACTGTACTGAGCGCTTGGGAAGGTACAATATTACAGAGTAGTTAGACACGTTCCTTGCCCACAAGGAGAAGCAGCCGGGCCTAGTGGGAAGAGAACAGGCCTGGGAGCCAAAGGACTAATTCCGACTCTGCCAGCTGTTTGCTGGGTGACCTTGGGCAAGTCACTTAACTTCCGTGACTCAGTTTCCTCAGCTGTAAAATGGGGATTAAACCCTACTTCCTCCTACTTAAGCTGTGAGCTCCATGTGGGATGGGGTCTGTGTCCGACTGGATAAACTTGTATCTATACCAGCGCTTAGAACAGTGCCTGGCATGTAATACGCGTTTAACAAATACCATAGAAACAAATGAGAAGGAGCATGGCTCAATGGAAAGGGCACGGGCTTTGGAGTCAGAGGTCATGGGTTCAAATCCCAGCTCCGCCACCTGTCAGCTGTGTGACTTTAGGCAAGTCACTTAACTTCTCTAGGCCTCAGTTATCTCATCTGTAAAATGGGGATTAAGTCTGTGAGCCCCCCATGGGACAACCTGATCACCTTGTAATCTCCCCAGCGCTTAGAACAGTGCTTTGCACATAGTAAGCACTTAATAAATGCCATTATTATTATTATTATATGAGCTTTCAGTCTATTGTATTGTCCCATTTCTTGCATTATAGTCTCTCAAGTGCTTAGTACAGTGCTCTGCACACATTAAGCACTCAATAAATATGATTGATTGACTGGAGGACATTTGGGAAAACCCTCACGAGACAGTGCTGCTTGTGGAAAGATGCACATATTTACTTGTTCTTCTTGTCCCCCCGTAAGCACAGACCCGGCGCTACTTACTGAGTTTGTCTTCAAAATTATTGATTCATAAATGCTCTTCCTGACTCTGTGCTGTTCTTGTAAATCTGTTTTGCTGTTTCTTTCTAATCTGTCTCCAACTGTTTCATTCTGTTTTCCTAATGATGCTACAGGTGGCAGCTTGACTGTGACCTAACCCAGTTTTGTTGATGTGCTTTTTATCTTGAAAAACAAGAGACAGAAGTGCCACCTGCTTAGTTTGCTCTACTCCTTCCCACCCCTGCTGTTTCCCCCACACATGAAGAAAACCCATTTGACTGATTAGCTAAATGCACTGAAATTAAACAACCCACTTTTGTTGTTAAAGGCAAGTCTCAAGACCTTGTTGAGTCTTTGCCCTCCCTTATCCATCTTCTCCTTTCCTATTTTTCTCGCCCTCCTCCCAATTATAGGGGTAGAGGGAGGGGTGGGGTTTCAAAACGATAGACAGTTCATTGATGACCGATAGAACAGAAGTTCTTTTAGACTGTGAGCCCACTGTTGGGTAGGGACTGTCTCTATATGTTGCCAACTTGTACTTCCCAAGCGCTTAGTACACTGCTCTGCACACAGTTAGTGCTCAAGAAATACGATTGATGATGAAGTTAACTGTCCCCAACTACAGTATGAAGAGAAAGTTTCTTATTAGTTTTGCCCCTTCCATTTTCAAAGATGAAGACAGTCTCATCCTTGATATTTCCAGAAGAAAAAGTGCCCCTGAGCAGCAAAAGTGTCTTATTTTACTGACAAATGAAAAGGCAACCTTAGGGACATAAATGTGTCATTATGGATTAGAGGAAAAAATAAATAAACTTCCACAGCAAAAAGCAAATCTTGTGGCCTAGTGGAAAGGGTATACATCTGGGTTCAATCTTGGCTCTGCCACTTGCCTGTCATGTGACCTTGAACAAGCCGTTTAATTTCTCTGTGCCTCAGTTACCTCATCTGTAAAATGGGGATTAAGACTGTGAACCCCCCGTGGGACAACCTAATCACCTTGTAACCTCCCCAGCGCTTAGAACAGTGTTTGGCACATAGTAAGCGCTTAATAAATGCCATAATTATTCCTTCTAGACTGTGAGCCCGTTGTTGGGTAGAGACTGCCTCTATGTGTTGCCGACTTGTACTTCCCAAGCGCTTAGTACAGTGCTCTGCACACAGTAAGCGCTCAATAAATACGATTGAATGAATGAATGAATAAGTAACAGCCGGAGGGAAGAGGAGCGTGACGGGGGGAAGGCAGCGCCCAGAAGAGGGTGGGCAGCCCTGGAGCGAATGGGGCAGGAGAGACTTCTATAGCAGAGGTTTTGTTCTTCATTTTGGTATTTGTTAAGCGCTAACTGGGTGCCAAGAACTGTACTAAGTGGTGTATACATTTATAGTTCTATTTCTGGGGATGTCTGTTTACTTATTTTGATGCCCACTTCCCCCCTCTAGACTGTAAGCCTGTTGTGGGCAGGGAATGTCTCCATTGCTGAATTGTACTTTCCAAGCACTTAATACAGTGTTCGGCACACAGTAAGCCCTCAATAAATATCAATCAATCAATCAATCATATTTATTGAGTGCTTACTGTGTGCAGAGCACTGTACTAAGCGCTTGGGAGGTACAAGTTGGCAGCGTATAGAGACAGTCCCTACCCAACAGAGGGCTCACAGTCTAAAAGGGGGAGACGGAGAACAAAACCAAACATACTAACAAAATAAAATAGAATAGATATGTACAAGTAAAATAAATAAATAAATAAATAGAGTAATAAGTATGTACAAGCATATATACATATATACAGGTGCTGTGGGGAAGGGAAGGAGGTAAGAAGTGGGGATGGAGAGGGGGACGAGGGGAAGAGGAAGGAAGGGGCTCAGTCTGGGAAGGCCTCCTGGAGGAGGTGAGCTCTCAGTAAGGCCTTGAAGGGAGGAAGAGAGCTAGCTTGGCGGATGGGCAGAGGGAGGGCATTCCAGGCCCAGGGGATATTATTGAATGAATGAATGAATAAGCACTTAATAGATACAATTATGATTATAAATAATAATAATAATATTGTAATATGATTACAATAAATACAAATATGATTGAATGAATGAATGAATAAGCACTTAATAAATGCAATTATTAGTAGTAGTAATAGTAACATCCATTCATCATTCAATAGTATTTATTGAGCGCTTACTGTGTGCAAGAGCACTGTACTAAGCGTTTGGGAAGTCCAAGTTGGCAAGATATAGAGACGTCCCTACCCAACAACGGGCTCACAGTCTAGAAGGGGAGAAAGACAACAAAACAAAACGTGTGGACAGGTGTCAAGTCGTCAGAACAAATAGAATTAAAGCTAAATGCACATCATTAACAAAATGAATAGTATAAAAGGTAGCAAAAAGCACCCTTTTATGGTATTTGTTAAGTGTCAAACACCGTTCTAAGTGCTGGGGTAACGCTCACAATCTCAGTGGGAGAGAGAATAGGACAGTGGAAGCACGGACAGGTCGAGTAACTTGCCTAAGGTCACGTAGCAAGCAATCGGCAGAACTGGAATTAGAAGCCAGGTCTTCTGTTTCCCAAATAAATCTCCATTCCCAGTTCTGCAATTTGACTTTCTGATACTGGGACTTGTATGGAGAAGGATGAGTAAACCCTTTCATACCTGGCCAAAACGCAGCGATCTGGGAAGGAGGGGGCCAATGAGCAGCCTGAAAATTAGCTTTTCATCATAGAGTGAGTCTGTCTCCATCTGCATTTGTTCACGTGAGCACTGTGCCGAGCATTGCTCTGAGTAAAAGTTCACAGATTATTGAATCACACTGTCCCTGTAGCACAGGGGGCTCTTATGGAAAAAACAAGTTTGACAGACACACAAGGAAAGTGCATTGTAATCCGGCCATTAAGATGTCTGCAACACTCCTATTTCCCTAGCAACCCTGCAGGGGCTGTGACTCGGAGCCTGGGTAACCCATCAGGAGGTCCCCAGTGCCGCCTTCTGGGCATCCACTCTACATCTGCTCCACTCCACCATATCAACCCCGGAGTCCGGGAGGGAGGTGAGGTCAAGAAGAGACGTGACTGAGGATCTCAGAGCCGGCGAAGCAGTGTGGCCTAGTGAGGAGAAGCCATGCCAGGAGAAGTCGTACGGCCTAGTGAGGTGGGGCAGTGTGAGAAGAAGCAGTGTGGCCTGGTTAGGAGAAGCAGCATGAGAAGTGGTGGGGCCTAGTGAGGAGAGATGGTGGGGTCTAGTGAGGAGAGACGGCGGGGTCTAGAGACAGCGGGGCCTAGTGAGGAGAGAGATGGTGGGGCCTAGTGAGGAGCGACGGCGGTGTCTAGTGAGGAGAGAAGGCGGGGTCTAGTGAGGAGAGACGGAGGGGTCTAGAGATGGCAGGGCCTAGTGAGGAGAGAGATGGTGGGGTCAAGTGAGGAGAGACGGCGGGGTCTAGTGAGGAGAGATGGCGGGGTCTAGTGAGGAGAGATGTCAGGGTCTAGTGAGGAGAGACGGTGGGGTCTAGTGAGGAGAGATGGCGGGGTCTAGTGAGGAGAGATGGCAGGGCCTAGTGAGGAGATAGATGGTGCGGTCAAGTGAGGAGACACCGCGGGGCCTAGTGAGGAGAGAGATGGTGGGGTCAAGTGAGGAGAGACAGCAGGGTCAAGTGCGGAGAGACTGCGGGGTCTAGTGCAGAGAGACGGCGGGGTCTAGTGAGGAGAGACAGCAGGGTCTAGTGAGGAGAGATGGCGGGGTCTAGTGAGGAGAGAGAGGGCGGGGTCTAGTGAGGAGAGAGATGGCGGGGTCTAGTGAGGAGAGACGGTGGGGTCTAGGGAGAAGAGATGGCAGGGCCTAGTGAGGAGAGAGATGGTGGGGTCAAGTGAGGAGAGACGGTGGGGCCTAGTGAGGAGAGAGATGGTGGGGTCAAGTGAGGAGAGACGGCGGGGTCAAGTGAGGAGAGATGGCAGGGTCAAGTGAGGAGAGATGGCGGGGTCTAGTGAGGAGAGATGGCGGGGTCTAGTGAGGAGAGATGGCGGGGTCTAGTGAGGAGAGATGGCGGGGTCTAGTGAGGAGAGATGGCGGGGTCTAGTGAGGAGAGATGGCGGGGTCTAGAGAGGAGAGATGGCGGGGTCTAGTGAGGAGAGATGGCGGGGTCTAGTGAGGAGAGATGGCGGGGTCTAGTGAGGAGAGACGGTGGGGCCTAGTGAGGAGAGAGATGGTGGGGTCAAGTGAGGAGAGACGGCGGGGTCAAGTGAGGAGAGACGGCGGGGTCAAGTGAGGAGAGATGGCGGGGTCAAGTGAGGAGAGATGGCGGGGTCTAGTGAGGAGAGATGGCGGGGTCTAGTGAGGAGAGAGATGGCGGGGTCTAGTGAGGAGAGATGGCGGGGTCTAGTGAGGAGAGATGGCGGGGTCTAGTGAGGAGAGATGGCGGGGTCTAGTGAGGAGAGAGATGGCGGGGTCTAGTGAGAAGAGACGGCGGGGCCTAGTGAGGAGAGAGATGGTGGGGTCAAGTGAGGAGAGACGGTGGGGCCTAGTGAAGAGAGACGGCGGGGTCAAGTGAGGAGAGATGGCAGGGTCAAGTGAGGAGAGATGGCGGGGTCAAGTGAGGAGAGATGGTGGGGTCTAGTGAGGAGAGATGGTGGGGTCTAGTGAGGAGAGAGACAGCGGGGTCTAGTGAGGAGAAATGGCGGGGTCTAGTGAGAAGAGACGGCGGGGCCTAGTGAGGAGAGAGATGGTGGGGTCTAGTGAGGAGAGACGGCGGGAGTCTAGTGAGGCGAGACGGCGGGGGTCTAGTGAGGAGAGACGGCGGGGGTCTAGTGAGGAGAGACGGCGGGGCCTAGTGAGGAGAGACGGCGGGGCCTAGTGAGGAGAGATGGCAGGGTCTAATGAGGAGAGATGGCGGGGTCTAATGAGGAGAGACGGCGGGGTCTAATGAGGAGAAACAGTATGGCCTAGTGGATAGATCACAGGTCCGGGAGTCAGAAAGACCTGGGTTCTAATCCCAGCTCCACTGCTTGTCTGCTGTGTGACCTTGGGCAAGTCACTTCACTTCTCTGTGCCTCAATTTCCTCACCTCCAAAAAGGAGATTAAGATGGTGAGCCCCACGTGGGACAGGGACTGTGTCCAACCTATCTACCCTCGTGCTTTAGTATGACATCTGACACAGAGTAAGCACTTAACAAATGCAGTTAAAAAAAGTCAAACTTTACACTTTGGCACAAGGCTGGAGACCGGTGTAGCAGGAAATGGGGTGGCGCCGCCCTGATAGAGGCAAGAGGAAGCCACGGGACAGGCATTACTTCCAGATGGTTGGACACTACAAGG
This sequence comes from Tachyglossus aculeatus, assembly GCF_015852505.1. Lineage (NCBI taxonomy): Eukaryota > Metazoa > Chordata > Mammalia > Monotremata > Tachyglossidae > Tachyglossus > Tachyglossus aculeatus. Next base: position 145,845,075 of record NC_052067.1, on the reverse strand, counting down.
TCAAAGTGCAGCATTTCCTCAGGCCCCCAAGAAGGCCCAGTCTTAGGATGCTAGAGCTTCAGGGAACACGCCATTATTCAGTCATTTAGTCACATTTATTGAGCGCTTACTGTGTGCAGATCACTGTACTAAGCACTTGGGAATTACAAGTTGGCACCTTATTAGAGACTATGTAATAATAATGTTGGTATTTGTTAAGCGCTTACTATGGGCTGAGCACTGTTCTAAGCGCTGGGGTAATAATGATGGCATTTATTAAGTGCTCACTATTTGGAAAGCACTGTTCTAACTGCTCTTATGCCGCTGGCCAGCTAAGCTCAGCTTAAAGGGAGAGAAGGCAGGATAGGGAGCTCACATTTACTTCTATTAATGTCTGCCTCCCCCTCTAGACTGTAAGCTCGTTATGGTCAGGGAATGGGTCTGATTATTGTCCCATTGCTCTCCCAAGTGCTTAGTACAGTGTTCTTCGCACAGTAAGTGCTCGGTAAATACCACTGACTGACGACTGACAGAGGAGGGAAGGGTAACACCATCCAGAGGGAGAGCCTGACATTAATAATAATAATAATGATGGCGTTTATTAAGCGCTTACTGTGTGCAAAGCACTGTTCTAAGCGCTGGGGAATTTACAAGGTGACCAGGTTGTCCCACGTGGGGCTCACAGTCTTCATCCCCATTTTACAGAGGAGGTAACTGAGGCCCAGAGAAGTGAAGTGACTTGCCCAAAGTCACACAGCTGACAAGTGGCAGAGCCGGGATTTGAACCGATGACCTCTGACTTCAAAGCCCGGGCTCTTTCCGCTGAGCCACGCTGCTTCCCTAATATAAATAATATATTTATATTATTATATTATAATAAATAACATTAATATAAATACATATAAATATAAATGAATAAACCTCCACAAGCCCTGAACCACCGTCTAGCCAGCTCTGCAGCTTCACACTAGTAACAATCATGGTATTTGTTAAGTTCTTACTCTGTGCCAAGCACTATACTAAGATTTGGGGGTAGAAACAGCGTGGCTTCGTGGAAGGAGCACAGGCTTGGGAGTCAGAGGTAATGGGTTCTAATCCTGACTCCGCCACTTGTCAGCTGTGTGACTTTGGGCAACTCACTTCATTTCTGTGGGCCTCAGTTCCCTCAACCGGAAAATGGGGATTAGGACTGTGAGCCCCATGTGGGACAGCCACCTTGGATCTACCCCAGTGCTTAGAACAGTGCTTGGCACATAGTAAGTGCTTAAATACCATTATTATTATTATTATTATTATTATACAAGACAGTCTGATCAGATAACGTCCCTGTCCCACATGGGGCTCACAGTCTAATGGAGAGAGAAAACAGTTATCTTAGCCCCATTTGCTCAGATGAGGAAACTGAGGCTCAGAGAAAGTGACTTGCCCAAAGTCACTCTACCTCCTGCTTTCCTGCAGTGCAATCCAAGAGGAGAGGGGATATTACAGAAAGGATTCAATCTGGCATAAATGGAAGCAGAGGAATAAAGAAAAACGAGGGAAGGGGAAAGGAAAAAAGTAAGAAGGAAATTGAGGCATGTCTCTCTCAATCTCCCAAGTGCTGCATATGATAAACACTCTGTGATTTAATTCCCCATGACCCTGTTGTGTTGTCTCATCTCTCACCCTTCTGCTTCTCCTCTTCACTGTAAGCTCTTTATGGACAGGGAATATGTCCGTTTTCTGTGCTCTCCCAAGTGCTTAGTTCAGTGCTCTGCACACAAGAAGCGCTCAATAAATACAACTGAATGAATGACTGAATTTTTCTACCCTGGCTCTTGGCAAAGTAATGAATTAACTACACCCCTTCCTCTCACCCCAGAAAGTAAGGAAGACAGAAAACGTATTTTAAAGCCTCAGACAATGTTACATCTCAGCTGAAAACTGGGAAATCGTTGCTAAGCCACAGACCCATATCAAGGTCTAAGGTCAAGGATCACTTATTTAGGTATCTCTAATTAATCTATTTGTACTGATATCTTTCTCTCCCCCCTCTAGACTGTAAGCTCGTTGTGGGCAGGGAATGTGTCTGTGTCTTGTATCATACTCTCCCAAATGCTTAATACAATGTTCTACACACAGTAAGCGCTTAGTAAATATGATTGACTGATCAATAATATATATATATATATATACACACACACATACACATATATATATGTATTTGTATATATATATACACACATACACATATATATGTATATACACACACACACACACACACACACACACACACACACACACACATACTTAGAGAAGCAGTGTAGCTCAGTGGAAAGAGCCCAGGCTTTGGAGTCAGATGTCATGGGTTCAAATCCTGCCTCCGCCACTTGTCAACTGTGTGACTTTGAGCAAGCCACTTAACTTCTCTGTGCATCAGTTCCCTCATCTGTAAAATGGGGATTAAGACTATGAGCCCCACATGAGACCACCTGATCACCTCGTAACCTCCCTGGCGCTTAGAACAGTGCTTTGCACATAGTAAGCGCTTAATAAATGTCATCATTATTATTATTAATGTGACTATGTAATTTAAAATTATATAGATAATGCAAATGTATACGGTAAAATGATACTCAATATAAAATTATATGTATAATATGAAGTTATCTGCATCTATATAAAATGTATAGTGATAGAGTACAGACTACAGAAATGTCACCCAGCCATATTTTTATTTTGTTATTGTACTTTTTTGTTCCAAACATTGTTCTGAGAAATGGTACAAGGATATTAAATCATTCTATCCCTGATGTCCAAGAATTCTGAAAAGGTGGAAAAAAGTTGGCAGACACCCAAGGCAACACCCTAATACAGCCAATAAAGTAACAGAACCTCAGTACCCTAGAACAGTGCTTTGCACATAGTAAGCACTTAATAAATGCCATTATTATTATTATTTCTCACAAAAGCAGTGAGAACAGGGTAGGGAACACACTAACACTACCTTCTAGACTGTAGGCCCAATGTTGGGTAGGGACCGTCTCTACATGTTGCCAACTTGTACTAAGCGCTTGGGAAGTACAAGTTGGCAACATATAGAGACAGTCCCTACCCAACAGTGGGCTCACAGTCTAAAAGGGGGAGACAGAGAACAAAACCAAACATACTAACAAAATAAAATAAATAGAATAGATATGTACAGGTAAAATAGAGTAATATTCCAAGCAATATTCCAAGAGTAAGCACTTCCCAAGCGCTTAGTACAGTGCTCTGCACACAGTAAGCGCTCAATAAATACGATTGAATGAATGAATGTAAAATGGTGTCCCAGACCATCACATCATCCATCTGCCATTCTAAAAGTTGACGAAACTTCATTTTTTACCCATTCTGCTGCCTTTTTTTCTCCATTCCTGTAATTGTTTTATCTACATTTGTCATCCTTCCCTTTTTAAATTGTGAGTCTCGAAGACTGAAATCTCATCTAAGCCTTTTCCTTTCCAAAGAGAAGCAGCATGACCTAGTGGAAAAGGCATAAACCGGAGAGTCCGAGGTCCTAGGTTCTAATCCCGGGTCTGCCGATTGCTGGCCGTGCGACCTCAGGCAGGTCGCATAACTTCTTGGTGCCTCAGTTGCCTCATCTGTAAAATGAGGATTGAGACCAAGAGCCTCACGCGGGACAGGGCTGTATCCAACCTGATAACCTTGTGTCTATCCCTGTGCTTAGTAATAATAATAATAATAATAATAATAATAATAATAATAATGGCATTTATTAAGTGCTTACTATGTGCAAAGCACTGTTCTAAGCACTGGGAAGGCTCACAGTTTTCATCCCCATTTTGAGAAGCAGCGTGGCTCGGTGAAAAGAGCACAGGCTTGGGAGTCAAAGATCGTAGGTTCGAATCCCGACTCCACCACTTGTCAGCTTTGTGACCTTGGGCAAGTCACTTAACTTCTCTGTGCCTCAGTGACCTCATCCGGAAAATGGGGATTAAGACTGTGAGCCCCATGTGGGACAACCTGATCACCTTGTAACCCCCCCAGCACTTAGAACAGTGCTTGGCACATAGTAAGCGCATAACAAATACCATTATTATTATTATTATTATTATTATTTTACAGATTAGGGAACTGAGGCACAGAGAAGAAGTGACTTGCCCAAAGTCACATAGCTGACAAGTGGCAGAGCCAGGATTTGAACCCATGACCTCTGACTCCAAAGCCTGGGCTCTTTCCACTGAGCCACGATGGCACAAAGTAAATGCTTAGCAAATACCATTTTTAAAAGTGCTTATTCATCCACTTATAGAATCGTATTGAGTGCTTACTGTGTACAGATCACTATACTGAGCGCTTGGGAGAGTACAACAATAAACGGATACATTCCCTGCTCACAATGAGGTTACAATCTAGTGCTACTTTTGTTCTTCATTTAATCATTCATTCAATCGTATTTGAGTACATACTGTGTGCAAAGCACTGTACTAAGCCCTTGGGAGAGTACAACAATAAACAGATACATTTCCTACTCAAAATGAGCTTACAGTCTCGTGCTACTTCTGTTCTTCATTTAATCATTCATTCAATCGTATTTGAGTACTTACTGGGTGCAAAGCACTGTACTAAGCCCTTGGGAGAGTACAACAATAAACAGATACATTCCCTGCTCACAATGAGCTTACAGCCTAGTGCTACTTCTGTTCTTCACTTAATCCTTCATTCAATCATATTTGAGTACTTACTGGGTGCAAAGCACTGTACTAAGCCCTTGGGAGAGTACACCAATAAACAGATACATTCCCTGCTCACAATGAGCTTACAGTCTAGTGCTACTTCTGCTCTTCATTTAATCATTCATTCAATTGTATTTGAGTACTTACTGGGTGCAAAGCACTGTACTAAGTCCTTGGGAGAGTACACCAATAAACAGATACATTCCCTGCTCACAATGAGCTTACACTCTAGTGCGACTTCTGTTCTTCATTTAATCATTCATTCAATCATATTTGAGTACTTACTGTGTGGAAAGCACTGTACTAAGCCTTTGGGAGAGTACAACAATAAACAGATACATTCCCTGCTCACAATGAGCTTACTGTCTCGTGCTACCTCTGTTCTTCATTTAATCATTCATTCAATCGTATTTGAGTACTTACTGGGTGCAAAGCACTGTACTAAGCCCTTGGGAGAGTACACCAATAAACAGATACATTCCCTGCTCACAATGAGCTTACAGTCTAGTGCAACTTCTGTTCTTCATTTAGTCATTCATTCAATCGTATTTGAGTACTTACTGTGTGCAAAGCACTGTACTAAGCCCTTGGGAGAGTTCAACAATAAACAGATACATTCCCTGCTCACAATGAGCTTACAGTCTAGTGCAACTTCTGTTCTTCATTTAATCCTTCATTCAAATCATATTTATTGAGGACTTAGCACGGTACTAAGCCCTTGGGAGGGTACAATATAACATCAGACACATTCCCGGCCCACAACAAGCTCACAGTCTAGAGGGGGAGACAGACATTAACCTGAATGAATAAATTACAGATATATACCTACATGTTTTGGGGCAGGGAGGGAGAATGAATGAAGGATCATTCAGTACGAGTGGCGCAGAAGGGAGTGGGTGAAGAGGAGAGGAGGATTCCATCAGGGAAGGCTTCCTGGAGGAGACGTGCCTTCAGTAAGGCCTTGAAGGGGGGAAAAATAATAATCTGTCTGATATGAGGCGGGAAGGTGTTCCGGGCCTGAAGTAGGATGTAGGCGAGAGGTCAGTGGTGAGGTAAATGAGACGGTCAATGAGAAGATTAGCACCAGAGGAATCAAGTGTGTGGGCTGGATTGGAGTAGGAGAGCAATAAGGTGAGGTAGGAGGGGACAAGATTATTAAGTGTTTCAAACCCAATGGTGAGGAGTTTTTGCTCGATGTGGAGGTGGATGGGCAACTACCGGAGTTTCTTGAGGAGGTGGGGGGAAGACACAGCCCGAACGTTTTTGAAGGAAAATGATTCAGGCAGCAGAATAGATTATGGACTGGAGTGGGGAGAGACAGGAGACAAGGAGGTCAGCAAAGAGGCTGACGCAGTAATCAAGGCAAGATAGAGTAAGTGCTTGCATTAATGTGATAGCAGTTTTGGCGGAGAGGAAGGGGAGGATTTTGGCGATGTTGTGAAGGTAGAACTGACAGGATTTAGTGATGGCTTGAATACGTGGAAAGAGACAAGAGGAGTCAAGGATAATGCCAAGGTTACGGGGCTGGTGAGACAGGAAGGATGGTGGTGATGGGAAAGTGAGTGGGAGGACAGGGTTTGGGTGGGAAGATAAGACGTTATATTTTAAGAAATTCCAACACACTGTGCTTTACTGTGTCCTTAAAATCTTTCCCTTGCCCTCCCTGCTTTCTGGGGGGAGGGAGAAGGGAATTGTTAATTCATTATACTGCCATAAGCCAAGGTGGGAGAAGCAGAATGGTGAGATCTTAGACATTCATAAACAAACAGCAGGGACAAGGGGAACTCATTCACTGAGTGTTTACTATTATTTGCTAACTGACTGGCTCTTCAAGTCTGTAGAGGTTACCTGTCAATTACCTGCTTTCATTTACTATTCTATTTATTTTACTTTGTTAATATGTTTTGTTCTGTTGTCCGTCTCCCCCTTCTAGACTGTGAGCCCGTTGTTGGGTAGGGACCGTCTCTATATGTTGCCGACTTGTACTTCCCAAGTGCTTAGTACGGTGCTCTGCACACAGTAAGTGCTCAATAAATACGATTGAATGAATGAATTTATTATTATTAGCTATTTTATCCCCCACTCAGGGTCACACCTGGAGAGTTTCCAGTACTCTGCCAGTCTCAGTTACGGCAGGGAGAGCCAAGCAGAGGCATTTCCATTCCTAGCTTGGGCAGTGGCTAGCGAGTGGAAGGCCATCTGCTACAAGTCAAAACTCACTTGTGCTGGGCAGCAGCAGCATTGGAGAGAGTCGAGGGCGGAAACTCCACTTTTCCACAGAGAAGGAGGCAATGGTCAATCACTTCCAGATTTTTAACCTAGAAAACTCTGTGGATCCACTACCGGAACGATGGCAGAGGGAGGTGAGGCGTTCTGGGAGAGATGTGTCCATGGCGTCGCTGTGGGTTGGAGGTGACTTGATGGCGTAAGACAAGACAAGCAATTTTACAGCCATATAATTTGTGTGGTCTGCTGTTGGGTAGGGACTGTCTCTATATGTTGCAAACTTGTACTTCCCAAGCGCTTAGTCCAGTGTTCTGCACACAGTAAGCGCTCAATAAATACGATTGAATGAATGAATGAATGGTCTTCTCGGAGGCTATGGACTGAGTCCGTACTGATCACCGGTACTGATCCTGGCTCCGCCACTTGTCAGCTGGGTGACTTTGGGCAAGTCACTTCACTTCTCTGGGCCTCAGTTACCTCATCTGGAAAATGGGGAAGAAGACTGTGAGGCCCCCCGTGGGACAACCTGATGACCTTGTATTCCCCCAGCGCTTAGAACAGTGCTTTGCACATAGTAAGCGCTTAATAAATGCCATCATTATTATTATTATTATTACTAATATTAAGCCCCCTAACTGAGCCCTGATTCTCCCCAATGTCTAAACTGACTTCTCTAGTAGTCAGCTGTCTTTGGAAGCTGCAGCAACTCCTTCAGGTTATGAGTGAGAGACTGCGGACAGGGAATGTGTCTACCAACTAATAATAATAATAAAAATGGTATGTGTTAAGCACTTCCTATGTGCAAAGCACTGTTCTAAGCGCTGGGGGGAATGCAAGTTGATGAGGTTGTCCCACGTGGGGCTCACAGTCTTAATCCCCATTTTACAAATGAGGGAACTGAGGCCCAGAGAAGTTAAATGACTTGCCCAAAGTCACACAGCTGGCAATTGGCAGAGCCGGGATTTGAACCCATGACCTCTGACTCCAAAGCCCTAATAATATTTGTTCATTCAATCATATTTATTGAGTACTTGGTGTGCAAAGCACTGTACTAAGCCCTTGAGAGAGTACAATATAACAGACTCATTCCTGTCCACAACAAGCTCACATTCATTCATTCAATCGTATTTATTGAGTGCTTACGTGTGCAGAGCACTGTACTAAGCACTTGGGAAGTACAATTCAGCAACAAGCAGCTTGAAGGAGCTTGGCTCCATGGAAAGAGCCCGGGCTTGGGAGTCAGAGGTCATGGGTTCTAATCTGGGCTCTGCCACTTGTCAGCTGTGTGACTTAGAGCAAGTCACTTAACTTCTCTGGGCCTCAGTTACCTCATCTGTAAAATAGGGATTAAGACTGTGAGCCCCATGTGGGACAACCTGGTTACCTTGTATCCCCCCAGCGCTTAGAACAGTGCTTGGCACATAGTAAGCACTTAACAAATGCTGCCATCATCATCATCAACAAATAGACACAATCCCTGCCCATAATGGGCTCACAGTCTGAAAGGAGGGAGACAGATATCAAAACAAGCAAACAGGCATCAATAGCATCAACATAAATGGAATTTTAGCTATATACACATTATTAATATAAATAGAATTATAAATATGTGCATATATACACAAGTGCTGAGGGGCAAGAAGGGGGTATTCATTCATACAATCATATTTATTGAGTGCTTACTGTGTGCAGAGCACTGTACTAAGTGCTTAGGAAGTACAAGTTGGCAACATATAGAGACAGTCCCTACCCAACAGTGGGCTCAGAACAAAGGGAGTGAGTCAGGGCAATGGGGATGGGAGACGGAGCAGAAGAAAAGGGGGGTTTAGTCATCATCATCATCATCATCAATCGTATTTATTGAGCGCTTACTGTGTGCAGAGCACTGTACTAAGCGCTTGGGAAGTGCAAGTTGGCAACATATAGAGACAGTCCCTACCCAGCAGTGGGCTCACAGTCTAAAAGGGGGGGACAGAGTCTGGGAAGTCTTGTCTAGCAGGAGAGAATAATAGTGCTTGTTAAGCACTTCCTATGTGCCAAGCACTTTTCTAAGCAATGGGGTATGTACAAGCTAATTGGGTTGGACACAGTCCCTGTCCCATGGGGCTCACAATCTTAATCCCCATTTTACAGATGAGGTAACTGAGGCCCAGAGAAGTGAAGAGCCTTGTCCATGCCCAGCCAGCAGACAAGTGGCAGAGCTGGGATTTGAACCCAGGTCTTTCTGACTCCCAGCCCCAGGTTTTACCCACTAAGCCACTACTCTACTGTTCTCTCAAAGTGCTGGGGTAGATACAGGTCAGACACGGTTCCCGAGTTTGTCCACAGGGCTCACAATCTAAGTGAGAAGCAGCGTGGCTCAGTGGAAAGAGCCCGGGCTTTGGAGTCAGAGGTCATGAGTTCGAACTCCGGCTCTGCCAATTGTCAGCTGGGTGACTTTGGGCAAGTCACTTCACTTCTCTGGGCCTCAGTGACCTCATCTGTAAAATGGGGATTAAGACTGTGAGCCACCCGTGGGACAACCTGATCATCTTGTAACCTCCCCAGCGCTTAGAACAGTGCTTTGCACATAGTAAGCACTTAATAAATGCCATCATTATTATTATTATTGTAACCTCCCCAGTGCTTAGAACAGTGCTTTGCACATAGAAAGCGCTTAATAAATGCCATTAAAAAAAAAAGCAAGGGAGAGAGAGAAAACAGGTGATAATAATAATAATAATGGCATTTGTTAAGCACTTACTATGTGAAAAGCACTGTTCTAATCGCTGGGGAGGATACAAAGTGATTAGGTTTTCCCATGTGGGGCTCACAGTCTTAATCCCCATTTTGCAGTTGAGGAAACTGAGGCAAGAAAAAGCTAAGTGACTTGCCCAAGGTCACACAGGAGACAGGTGGCAGAGCCAAAATTAGAACTCAGGTCCTCCTACTCCCTGGCCTCGGCTCTTTCCATTAGGTCACACTGTTCCTCAATTGATAGAGCTGCCTCCCTAATTCCCTGGATTTTGCCGACTTCTCTACTGTTAATAATGAATGGTATTTGTTAACTGCTTACAATGTTCCAGGCACTATTCTCTCCCAAGTGTCTAGTACAGTGCTCAGCACCCAGGTAGCACCCAATAAGCAATAGTATTCAGCACCATTAGTAGGAGGCCTTCCCAGACTGAGCCCCTTCCTTCCTCTCCCCATCCCCTGCCTTACCTCCTTCCCCTCCCCACAGCACCTGTATATATGTATATATGTTTGTGCGTATTTATTACTCTATTTATTTTACTTGTACATATTCTATTTATTTTATTTTGTTAATATGTTTTGTTTTCTGTCTTCCCCTTCCAGACTGTGAGCCTGCTGTTGTGTAGGGACCATCTCTATATGTTGCCAACTTGTATTTCCCAAGCGCTTAGTACAGTGCTCTGCACACAGTAAGCGCTCAATAAATACGATTGAATGAATGAATGAATGGTCAACAGTCAATTATATTTATCTTTGCTCAGTGAAAAGAGCACGGGCTTTGGAGTCAAGAGGTCAGGGGTTCGAATCCCAGCTCTGCCACATGTCTGCTGTGTGACCTTGGGCAAGTCACTTAACTTCTCGGAGTCTCAGTCCCCTCATCTGTAAAATGGGGATTAAGACTGTGAGCCCCACGTGGGACAACCTGATCACCTTGTATCCCCCCCAGCGCTTAGAACAGTGCTTTGCACATAGTAAGTGCTTAACAAATGCCATCATTATTATTATTATTATTATTATTATTATCTTTGGACAAGTCACTTAACTTCTCTGTGCCTCAGTTACCTCATCTGTAAAATGGGGATTAAGACTTTGAGCCCCACGTGGGATGACCTGATCACCTCGTAACTGCCCCAGCACTTAGAACAGTGCTTTGCACATAGTAAGCGCTTAATAAAATGCCATCATTATTGAGTGCTGGGGAGAGTACAATATAACGATAAGCAGACACATCCCCTCCCCACAATGAGCTTACACCTAACTTACCCCGTGGGACAGAATGAAGAAGAGTTGATAGGGAAGCGGCCTTGCCTAATGGGTAGAGCCCGGGCCTGGCAGACAGAAAGACCTGAGTTCTAATCCTGCCGTGCCCTTTGTCTTCTGCTCCATCAGCCATCCCTAGCACTTAGGAAATCATTTATAGCCACCCTCAGTCACTCCTGTGTGTCTTCAAGTATTTATTTTGAGTCCCACTCTAAATATTTTCCACTCATTCATTCGATCGTATTTATTGAGCACTTACTGCGTGCAAAGCACTGTATTAAGCGCTTGGAAAGTACCATTTGGCAACAGACACAATCCCTGCCCAACAATGGGCTCGCAGTCTAGAAGGGGGGGAGACTGACAATAAAATAAAACAAGTAGACAGGCATCAGTAGCATCTTCCTTCCTCTCCCCCTCGTCCCCCTCTCCATCCCCCCGTCTTACCTACTTCCCTTCCCCACAGCACCTGTATATATGTATATATGTTTGTACATATTTATTACTCTATTTATTTATTTATTTTACTTGTACATATCTATTCTATTTATTTTATTACTCTATTTATTTTACTTGTACATATCTATTCTATTTATTTTATTAGTATGGTTTTGTTCTCTGTCTCCCCCTTTTAGACTGTGAGCCCACTGTTGGGTAGGGACTGTCTCTATATGTTGCCAACTTGTACTTCCCAAACGCTTAGTACAGTGCTCTGTACACAGTAAGTGCTCAATAAATACGATTGATTGATAAATAGAATTATAGCTAGATACATATCATTAATATAAATAAATAGAAAAATCAATATGTACATATATACACAAGTGCTGTGGGGCGGGGAAAGGGGAAAGAGCAGAGGGAGGGAGTAAGGGCAATGGGGAGGGGAGGAGGTGCAGAGGAAAAGGGGGGCTCAATCTGGGAAGGCCTCCTGGAGGAGGTGAGCTCTCAGTAGGGCTTTGAAGGAAGGAAGAGAGTTAAATTGGTGGATGTGTGGAGGGAGGGCATTCCGGGCCAGGGGGAGGATGTGGGCTGGGGGTCGACGGCGGGATGGGTGAGAATGAGGCCCGGTGAGGAGGTTAGCGGCGGCAGAGGAGCGGAGGGTGCGGGCTGGGCTGGAGAAGGACAGAAGGGAGGGAAGAGGTAGGAGGGGGCAAAGTGTGTAAGCTCCTTGTGGGAAGGAAATGTGTCATTTCTTTGTTCTGTATTTCCCAGGTGCCTAGTCCATTGCACTGTGTCAAGTGGGTGCTCAAGAAACGCCACTATGACTACTTTCATTCATTCATTCAATCGTATTTATTGAGCGCTTACTGTGTGCAGAGCACTGGACTAAGCGCTTGGGAAGTCCAAGTTGGCAACATATAGAGACGGTCCCTACCCAACAGCGGACTCACCGTCTAGAAGGGGGAGACGGACAACAAAACAAAACATATCAACAAAATAAAATAAATAGAATAAATACGTACAAGTAAAATAAATAAATAAATAAATAGAGTACAGGAAGGAGGGGCTCAGTCTGGGAAGGCCTCATTAAGCTCTTACTGTAGGCCAAGCACTGTACTAAGCGCTGGGGTCAATACAAGATAATCAGGTCCCACTCGGGACTCACATTCTTAGTAGGAGGGAGAAGAGGGATTGACTCCCCATTTTACAGGAGACTTAACTGAGGCTTAGAGAAGTTAAGTGACTTGTCCAAGGTCATACAGCAGGTACGTAGTGATGCAGGGATGGTTATTATTATTACTACTAATAATAATGAATGGTGTACATTTCAGGGAATTGCAGGCACAACTCAGGGAACAAGATAGGCAGCTTTCCCAACCGAGGAACAATGTGACCTAGTGGAAAGAGCCCAGGCCAGGGAATCAGAGGACCTGAATCATCATCAATCGTATTTATTGAGCGCTTACTGTGTAGAGAGCACTGTACTAAGCGCTTAATCCTAATCTTCATTAGGATTAATTAGAATCCTAATCTTAATTAGAATCCTAATCTTAGCTCCGCCACTTATCTGCTGTGTGATCTTCGGCAAGTCACTTCACTCTTCCGTGCCTCAGTTTCCTCAACTGCAAAATGGGGATTCATCACCTGTTTGTTCTCTCCTGCTTAGACTGTGAGCCCTTGGGAGAGACACAGGACCGTGTCTGACCTGATTACCTCATATCTACCACAGTATTTAGAACAGTGACTAGACTGTGAGCCCATTGTTGGGCAGGGACCGTCTCTATATGTTGCCATCTTGTACTTTCCAAGTGCTTAGTACAGTGCTCTGCACCCAGTAAACGCTCAATAAATATGATTGAATGAATGAATGAACAGTGCTTGACATGTAGTAAGCGCTTAACAAATACTATTAAATAGAAGCATTTGCCTTTGATCTTTGAAAACTAGAGACGGGACCTGCCAGTTCATAACCATGCACAGTCCTACCCTCCAGCCAGCTGTAATTATTAGGGCCCACCAGTTTTGTTTTGTTGTCTGTCTCCCCCTTCTAGACTGTGAGCCCATTGTTGGGTAGGGAACGTCTCTGTATGTTGCCGACTTGTACTTCCCAAGCGCTCAGTACAGTGCTTTGCACACAGTAAGTGCTCAGTACGATTGAATGAATGAATGAACACTCTAGGTTTTCAAGTAATTAAATAAGATTAGTGTCAGATCACATCATACTGTATCTTGTCGCCTTATATTCAATCTGCTCTGCACACAGTGAGCGCTCAATAAATACGATTGAATGAATGAATTCAATCCAAAAAAAAAAAAAGTTACAGAGAAACACCCTCCTGCAGGTTTTTTTTTTTATGTCTTCTCCATCCCCCCGCCCACAGCAGGGAATCAATCAATCGTATTTATTGAGCGCTTACTGTGTGCAGAGCACTGTACTAAGCGCATGGGAAGTACAAGGGAATGAAACTATGCCAAGGATTCTGGTGCCCATCATCTTTGTTGTGGCTCGAGAGCCAGTGGTCATTACTCTTGGTGCCCTATTTTCCTTCCTTCCTAATTGTTTTATTCTCTGTCTCCCCCTTCTAGACTGTGAGCCCACTGTTGGGTAGGGACTGTCTCTATACGTTGCCAAATTGTACTTCCCAAGCGCTTAGTACAGTGCTCTGCACACAGTGAGCGCTCAATAAATACGATTGAATGAATGAATGAATCTTCACTGTCGCTCCCACCTAACCCTCTTCCCCCCTCAGAGAAGCAGCGTGACCTAATGGAAAGAGCCCAGGCTTGGGAGTCTAATCCAGTGACTAATCTAGACTCCACCACTTGCCTGCTAAGCGACCTTGGGCAGGTCACTGAACTTTCCTTTGTGTCAGTTACCTCATCTGTAAAATGGGGACTAAGACTTGTGAGCCCCATATGGGACATGGAGTGAGTCCTATCTGATTAGCTTCTACCTACCTCGGGGCTTTAGTACAGTGCCTGGCACATAGAAAGTGCTTAAAACTATGCCCCTCCACTGATCCACTGATCTGCTCCACTGAGCAGTGTGGCTCAGTGGAATTATTATTATTATTATTATTATTATTATTATTGTTGTTGTTATTATTATTATTATTATTATTATCACTATTACTATTATTATTATTGAAGAGCCCGGGCTTTGGAGTCAGAAATCATGGGTTCAAATCCCAGCTCCACCACTTGTCAACTGTGTGACTCTGGGCAAGTCACTTAACTTCTCTGCACCTCAGTTGCCTCATCTGTAAAATGGGGATTAAGACTGTGAACCCCCCGTGGGACAACCTGATTATCTTGTATCCTCCCCAGCGCTTAGAACAGTGCTTGGCACATAGTAAACACTTAATAAATGCCATCATCATTATTTTTATTATTATCTCCTTCAGCCCCTCAGCAGGCAGGAGAAGCAGTGTGGCCTAGTGGTAATAATAATTGTGGTATTTGTTAAGCACTTATTATGTGCCCAGCACTGTTCTAAGCACTGGGGGAGATACAAGGTAATCAGGTCAGATAATAATCAGGTCAGATACAGTCCCTGTCCCATGTGGGGCTCACTGCCCATTTTATAGATGAGGTCACTGAGGCCCCGAGGAGCGAAGTGACCTGCCCAAGGTCACACAGCCGACAAGCGGCGGAGACGAGATTGGAACCCATGATCTTCTGAACTCCCAGACACGGGCTCTATCCACTATGCCATACTGCTTCTCATTAGAGAAGGAGTCTGAGAGTCAGAAGGACCTGAGTTCTAATCCTGGCTCCATCACTTGGCTGCTGTGTGACCTTGGTCAAGTCACTTCACTTCTCTGGGCCTCGGTTCCCTCATTTGTAAATTGGGGATTAAGACTATGAGCCCCAAGTGGGAAAAGGACAGAGTCCAATCTGATTAGCTTGTATCTACCCCAGTGCTTAGTACAGTGCCCGACATATAGTAAGTGCTTAAATACCATAAAAAAAGAAAAAGGAGGGTGTAGTGTGAGATGTCTCAACCCCATGCATGCCCTGTTCCCTGAGCCAGGTACACAGTTTCTGCAGACACACATGAATATTTCAAGAGAGGAGGCCTATTTTTATGATATAAAAATAATAATAATGGCTTTTGTTAAGCACTTACTATGTGCAAAGCACTGTTCCAAGTGCTGGAGGGGTTACAAGATGATCAGGTTGTCCCACGTGGGGCTCACAGTCTTCATCCCCATTTCACAGATGAGGCAACTGAGCCTCCGAGAAGTTAAGTGACTTGCCCGAGGTCACACAGCAGACATGTGGCAGAGTGGGGATTCGAACCCATGACCTCTGACTCCTAAGCCCGTGCTCTTTCCACTGAGCCACACTCATATCTGCTCAGTGCTTACTATAATAAAATAATAACAATAATATTGGTATTTGTTAAGTGCTTACTATGTGCCAAGCACTGTTCTAAGCACTGGGGTAGATACAAGGTAATCAGGTTGCCACGTGGGGCTCACAGTCTTCATCCCCATTTTACAGATGAGGGAACTAAGGCCCAGAGAAGTTAAGTGACTTGCCCAAGGTCACACAACCCACAAGCTGCAGAGCCGGGATTAGAATCCATGACTTCTGACCCCGAAGCCTGTGCTCTTTCCACTGAGCCACGCTGCTTCTCACACTGATGTCTGTTCAGTGCTTACTATAAGAAAATAATAATAATAATGTTGGTATTTGTTAATCAATCAATCAATCAATCATATTTATTGAGCGCTTACTATGTGCAGAGCACTGTACTAAGCGCTTGGGAAGTACAAATTGGCAACACATAGAGACAGTCCCTACCCAACAGTGGGCTCACAGTCTAAAAGGGGGAGACAGAGAACAGAACCAAACATACCAACAAAATAAAATAAATAGGATAGAAATGTACAAGTAAAATAAATAAATAAATAAATAAATAGAGTAATAAATATGTACAACCATATATACATATATACTATAATTTAGTTTATTCTACTTGTAAATGTTTCCAAGTTTGTTTTCCCGATTAGAATGTAAGCTCTAATGGAAAGGGAACAGGTCAGTTCTTTGTTTTGTACTTCCTAAGAGCTTAGTACAATGCATTGCACCCTATGCATGCTCAATAGAGAATATTACTACTATTAACAGACAAGCGTTCTGGCAATGGCTTAGCTTTTCATCAAGATTTTAAAACTCTCATCAGTAGAGTTGGTGGTGCCCTGTCTGATTCTTACCCCATTACACTTGGAGTAAAACAAGGGTACGTTTTAGGTCCAGGTTCAACCTATTCTATAATAGCAAGCTTGAGGATGAGACAAAGACCTTGGAAGTGGGAGCTGGAATAGGTTTTTGACACCCTGGGAAACTTCCTGCTGAATAGAGTTAAAGGCCTTTGGTAAGGCAGTCATCAAGGAACTGTGGTATGCTGATGTGTGCTCATGAAACACACACACACACACAAAGATATGTGCCAAGCACTGCTCTAAGCACTGGGGGAGATGCAAAGTAATCAGGTTGCCCCACGTGGGGCTCACGGTCTTCATCCCCATTTTATAGATGAGGGAACTGAGGCCCAGAGAAGTGAAGTGACTTTCCCAAGGTCACACAACCCACAAGCAGCGGAGCCGGGATTAGAATCCATGACCTCTGACTCCGAAGCCTGTGCTCTTTCCACTGAGCCACGCTGCTTCTCACACTGATATCTGTTCAGTGCTTACTATAAGAAAATAATAATAATAATGTTGGTATTTGTTAGGTGCTTACTATGTGCCAAGCACTGTTATAAGCACTGGGGTAGATACAAGGTAATCAGGTTGTCCCACGTGGGGCTCACGGTCTTCATCCACATTTTACAGATGATGCAACTAAGGCCCAGAGAAGTGAAGTGACTTGCCCAAGGTCACACAACCCACAAGCAGCGGAGCCGGGATTAGAACCCATGACCTCTGACTCCCAAGCCTGTGCTCTTTCCCCTGAGCCACGCTGCTTCTCGCACTGATATCTGTTCAGTGCTTACTATAAGAAAACAATAATAATAATGTTGGTATTTGTTAAGCGCTTACTATGTGCCAAGCCCTGTTCTAAGCACTGGGGTAGATGCAAAGTAATCAGGTTGTCCCACGTTGGGCTCACGGTCTTCAACCCCATTTTACAGATGACGCAACTAAGGCCCAGAGAAGTGAAGTGACTTGCCCAAGGTCACACAACCCACAAGCAGCGGAGCCGGGATTAGAATCCACGACCTCTGACTCCCAAGCCTGTGCTCTTTCCACTGAGCCACGCTGCTTCTCGCACTGATGTCTGTTCAGTGCTTACTATAAGAAAAGAATAATAATAATAATGTTGGAATTTGTTAAGCGCTTACTATGTGCCAAGCCCTGTTCTAAGCACTGGGGTAGATGCAAAGTAATCAGGTTGTCCCACGTTGGGCTCACGGTCTTCAACCCCATTTTACAGATGAGGGAACTAAGGCCCAGAGAAGTGAAGTGACTTGCCCAAGGTCACACAACCCACAAGCAGCGGAGCCGGGATTAGAACCCACGACCTCTGACTCCCAAGCCTGTGCTCTTTCCACTAAGCCACGCTGCTTCTCTACTACTGTTACTCTTCTCTACTACCATGCTGCTACTATGTATCAAGCACTGCTTTGAGCGCTTGGGTAGACACGGATCAATCAGGTAATCAATCAATCAATCATATTTATTGAGCGCTTACTGTGTGCAGAGCACTGGACTAAGCGCTTGGGAAGTCCAAGTTGGCAACATATAGAGACGGTCCCCACCCAAAAGTGGGCTCACAGTCTAAAAAGGGGGAGACAGAGAACTAAACCAAACATACTAACAAAATAAAATAAATAGAATAGATATGTACAAGTAAAATAAATAGAGTAATAAATATGTACAAATTATGTACAGGTAAGCAGAGAAGCAGCGTGGCTCAGTGGAAAGAGCCCGGGCTTGGGACGCAGAGGATGTGGGTTCTAATCCCGGCTCCGCCACTGATCAGCTGTGTGACTTGGGGCAAGTCACTTCACTTCTCTGGGCCTCAGTTACCTCATCTGGAAAATGGGGGTGAAGACTGGGAGCCCCACGTGGGACAACCTGATCACCTTGTATCTCCCCCAGCGCTTAGAACAGTGCTAGGCTTAACAAAGTACTTAACAAATGCCATTATTATTATTATTATTAGGGAACGCACAGTCCCTGACTCACATGCAGCTCACAGTCCCAGCAGGAGGGAGAACAGGTATTCATTCATTCAATCATATTTATTGAGCGCTCCCTCTAGAGCACTGTACTAAGTGCTTAAGCAGCCTGGCTCAGTGGGAAGAGCACGGACTTTGGAGTCAGAGGTCACGGGTTCAAGTCCCAGCTCCGCCAGTTGTTAGCTTTGTGACGTTGGGCAAGTCACTTAATTTCTCTGGGCCTCAGTTCCCTCATCTGTAAAATGGGGATGAAGACTGTGAGCCCCCCGTGGGACAACCTGATCACCTTGTAACCTCCCCAGTGCTTAGAACAGTGCTTTGCACAGAGTAAGCACTTAATAAATGTCATTATCATCAAGTGCTTGGGAGAGAATCATATGGTAATTAACAGACGCATTCCCTGCGCACACCAAGCTTACTCAATCCCCATTTTTCCTATGAGATAACTGAGGTTCAGGGAAGTGAAGTGACTTATCCAAAGTCACCCAGACATGTGGGAGAACTAGGATTAGAACCCTCCAAGGCCCATACTCTTTCCACTAGGCCTTGCTGCTTCTCAAAACAGGTAAAGCTGTGTTGCTCTCACGTGGTTTGGACGTCACTCAAGAAAACAAGGTAGGGTTGGAAATGTCAAAAAGTCAAGCCGAGCTTATAATGCCTGATGTGAAACTATATGGCAAAATACACAGCGTGTGGACTCAAAGAAATGAATGCTAGTGGTCATTAAATAGACAGGCGTTTCAATGTATTGCCACTTTTTCAAATTTCAGGCCGGTATCCACTTTTTGATTTGTGTGCCCTGCCTGCTTGCCTCTGGTAATAATAATGGCATTTATTAAGCGCTTACTATGTGCAAAGCACCGTTCTAAGCGCTGGGGAGGTTACAAGGTGATCAGGTTGTCCCACGGGGGGCTCACAGTCTTCATCCCCATTTTACAGATGAGGGTACTGAGGCCCAGAGAAGAGACTTGCCCCAAGTCGCACAGCTGACAATTGGCAGATCCGGGATTCAAACCCATGACCTCTGACCCCAAAGCCCGGGCTCTTTCCACTGAGCCACACTGCTTCTCTACCTTCTGACGTGCCACTGGGCATGGCATGACTATCAAGAGCCATTTGGGGATCTCTTAAAATAATAATAATAATAATGGCATTTATTAAGTGCTTACTATGTGCAAAGCACTGTTCTTAGTGCTGGGGAGGCTACAAGGTGATCAGGTTGTCCCACGGGGGGCTCACAGTCCTAATCCCCATTTTACAGATGAGGTAACTGAGGCCCAGAGAAGTGAAGGGACTTGCCCCAAGTCACACAGCTGACAATTGGTGGAGCTGGGATTTGAATCCATGACCTCTGACTCCAAAGCCCGGGTTCTTTTCACTGAGCCACGCTGCTTCTCTACCTTCCGATGTGCCACTGGGCATGGCGTGACTATCAAAAGCCATTTGGGGATCTCATAATAATAATAATAATAATAATAATGGCACTTAGTAAGCACTTACATTGTGCAAAGCACTGTTCTTAGTGCTGGGGAGGCTACAAGGTGATCAGGTTGTCCCACGGAGGGCTCACAGTCTTAATCCCCATTTTACAGATGAGGTAACTGAGGCCCAGAGAAGTGAAGTGACTTGCCCCAAGTCACACAGCTGACAATTGGCAGAGCCAGGATTTGAATCCATGACCTCTGACTCCAAAGCCTGGGCTCTTTCCACTGAGCCACACTGCTTCTCTACCTTCTGACATGCCACTGGGCAGGGCGTGACTATCAAGAGCCATTTGGGGATCTCTTATAATAATAATCATCATAATAATAATGGCATTTATTAAGCACTTACGATGTGCAAAGCACTGTTCTTAGTGCTTGGGGGGCTACAAGGTGATCAGGTTGTCCCACGGGGGGCTCACAGTCTTAATCCCCATTTTACAGTTGAGGTAACTGAGGCCCAGAGAAGTGAAATGACTTGCCCCAAGTCACACAGCTGAAAATTGGTGGGGCCAGGATTTAAATCCATGACCTCTGACTCCAAAGCCCGGGCTCTTTCCACTGAGCCACAATGCCTCTCTACCTTCCGACGTGCCACTGGGCATGGTGTGACTATCAAGAGCCGTTTGGGGATCTCATAATAATAATAATAATAATAATGGCACTTAGTAAGCACTTACATTGTGCAAAGCACTGTTCTAAGTGCTGGGGAGGTTACAAGGTGATCAGGTTGTCCCACAGGGGGCTCATAGTCTTAATCCTCATTTTACAGATGAGGTAACTGAGGCCCAGAGAAGTGAAGTGACTTGCCCCAAGTCACACAGCTGACAATTGGCGGAGCCAGGATTTGAATCCATGATCTCTGACTCCAAAGCCCGGGCTCTTTCCACTGAGTCACACTGCTTCTCTACCTTCTGACATGCCACTGGGCATGGTGTGACTATCAAGAGCCATTTGGGGATCTCATAATAATAATAATAATAATAATAATAATGGCATTTATTAAGCACTTACGATGTGCAAGGCACTGTTCTTAGTGCTGGGAGGATACAAGGTGATCAGGTTGTCCCACAGGGGGCTCACAGTCTTAATCCCCATTTTACAGACGAGGGAACTGAGGCCCAGAGAAGTGAAATGACTTGCCCCAAGTCACACAGCTAACAATTGGCGGAGCCGGGATTTGAATCCATGACCTCTGACTCCAAAGCCCGGGCTCTTTTCACTGAGCCACGCTGCTTCTATACCTTCCGACGTGCCACTGGGCATGGCGTGACTATCAAGAGCCATTTGGGGATCTCATAATAATAATAATAATAATAATAATAATAATAATGACATTTATTAAGCGCTTTCTATGTGCAAAGCACTGTTCTAAGCGCTGGGGAGGTTACAAGGTGATCAGGTTGTCCCACAGGGGGCTCATAGTCTTAATCCCCATTTTACAGATGAGGTAACTGAGGCCCAGAGAAGTGAAGTGACTTGCCCCAAGTCACACAGCTGACAATTGGCAGAGCCGGGATTTGAATCCATGATCTCTGACTCCAAAGCCCGGGCTCTTTCCACTGAGCCACACTGCTTCTCTACCTTCTGACATGCCACTGGGCATGGTGTGACTATCAAGAGCCATTTGGGGATCTCATAATAATAACAATAATTATAATGGCATTTATTAAGCACTTACGATGTGCAAAGCACTGTTCTAAGCGCTGGGGAGGTTACAAGGTGATCAGGTTGTCCCACGGGGGGCTCACAGTCTTAATCCCCATTTTACAGTTGAGGTAACTGAGGCCCAGAGAAGTGAAGTGACTTGCCCCAAGTCACACAGCTGACAATTGGTGGAGCTGGAATTTGAATCCATGACCTCTGACTCCAAAGCCCGGGCTCTTTTCACTGAGCCACGCTGCTTCTATACCTTCCGACGTGCCACTGGGCAGGGCGTGACTATCAAGAGCCGTTTGGGGATCTCATAATAATAATAATAATAATGATAATAATAATAATAATAATAATAATAATGGCATTTAGTAAGCACTTACATTGTGCAAAGCACTGTTCTAAGTGCTGGGGAGGTTACAAGGTGATCAGGTTGTCCCACGGAGGGCTCACAGTCTTAATTCCCATTTTACAGTTGAGGTAACTGAGGCCCAGAGAAGTGAAGTGACTTGCCCCAAGTCACACGGCTGACAATTGGCGGAGCCAGGATTTGAATCCATGACCTCTGACTCCAAAGCCCGGGCTCTTTCCACTGAACCACGCTGCTTCTCTACCTTCTGACATGCCACTGGGCAGGGCGTGACTATCAAGAGCCATTTGGGGATCTCATAATAATAATAATAATAATAATAATAATAATAATAATAATGGCATTTATTAAGCACTTACGATGTGCAAAGCACTGTTCTTAGTGCTTGGGGGGATTCAAGGTGATCAGGTTGTCCCACGGGGGGCTCACAGTCTTACTCCCCATTTTACAGATGAGGGAACTGAGGCACAGAAAAGTGAAATGACTTGCCCCAAGTCACACAGCTGACAATTGGTGCAGCCAGGATTTGAATCCATGACCTCTGACTCCAAAGCCCGGGCTCTTTCCACTGAGCCACGCTGCCTCTCTACCTTCCGACGTGCCACTGGGCACGGCGTGACGATCAAGAGCCATTTGGGGATCTCTTAGTGAGGTTTTCCCATTTCAGGCCGAGTGCATGGTAATATTGGCCAGATTCAACTTTCTCAACCACCCAGGCTCATAATCCTCTCCGATATAACCATTCTCATTTGGAGACCTTTGCGTATTTCTGCTTTAAGTTCAGAGGAAAAGAAACCAAGTGATTTTTTTCCTCTTTACCTTACTTCAACTTGCACTTCGGCGCTTGCCAGAGGGAGTGAAGCGCAGGACATTGTGGCATTCGATGGTGCCCTCTTTTGGAAAAACTGCAAGACTGATCGTGTTCCTCTTCTGTCTCCTTTTTATTCACATTATCCCCAGGTCCTTGCAGATCAGGAAAAGTCTTATGTTTAGAATCAAAGGCATGAATATTCTTTGCTTATTGTTACCGCACCGTAGTAAGGGCTTAACGAATCCCATAATTATTATTATTGTTATTATCAGGTCATTATTCAAGCGCTTAGTACAGTGCTCTGCACACAGTAAGCGCTCCATAAATACGATTGATTGATTGATTGATATTCGTTAAGCGCCTGATACTTGACAAGCACTGTTCCGTGCCCTGTAGTTGATCAGTGATCAGACTGAGCCCCTTCCTTCCTCTCCCCCTCGTCCCCCTCTCCATCCCCCCCATCTTACCTTCTTCCCTTCCCCACAGCAGCTGTATATATGTTTGTACATATTTGTCTATTTATTTATTTATTTATTTTGCTTGTACATATCTATTCTACTTATTTTATTTTGTTAGTATGTTTGGTTTTGTTCTCTGTCTCCCCCTTTTAGACTGTGAGCCCACTGTTGGGTAGGGACTGTCTCTATATGTTGCCAATTTGTACTTCCCAAGCACTTAGTACAGTGCTCTGCACATAGTGAGCGCTCAATAAATACGATTGATGATAATGATGATGATCAGGGGGACACAGTCTCTGTCCCACAAGCATCTCACAGCCTATTTCGGAGGGAGAACGGCTATTGAATCCCAATTTTACAGGTGAGGAAACTCTCCCCCTGGCCCTACCTCCTTCCCCTCCCCACAGCACTTGTATATATTTGTACAGATTTATTACACTATTTATTTTACTTGTGCATATTTACTATTCTTTTAATTTTGTTAATGATGCGCATTACAGCTGTAATTCTATTTGTTCTGACAGTTTTGACACCTGTCTACGTGTTTTGTATTGTCGTCTGTCTCCCCCTTCTAGACTGTGAGCCCGTTGTTGGGTAGGGACTGTCTCTATATTTTGCCAACTTGTACTTCGCAAGGGCTTAGTACAGTGCCCTGCACACAGTAATCGCTCAATAAATACGATTGATTGATTGACTGTACTTCCCAAGCACTTAGTACAGTGCTCTGCACACAGTAAGCACTCAATAAATACGATTGAATTGAATGAAAGAATGAATGGATACCACTGAGACTCGGTCTAAATAGGAGGGAAATTGGCTATCGAATGGCTGTTTTACAGATGGGGAAACTGAGGCACACAGCGGTTCTTTCAGTCATTCATTCAATCGTATTTATTGAGCACTTAGTGTGTGCAGAGCACTGTACTAAGCGCTTGGGAGGTACAAGTCGGCATCATATAGAGACGGTCCCTACCCACCAACGGGCTCACAGTCTGGAAGGGGGAGGTTAATAATGATGGTATTTGTTAACCGCTTACTAAGTGCCAAACACCATTCTAAGCACTGGGGTAGATGAAAGCCAGTCAGGTTGTCCCACGTGGAGCTCCCAGTCTTAATTCCCATTTTACAGATGAGGGAACTGAGGCACAGAGCAGTTAAGTGGCTTGCCCAAGGTCACACAGCGGACAAGTGGCAGAGGTGGGATTAGAACCCATGTCCTCTGACTCCCAAGCTCGTGCTCTATCCACTAAATGATCAGTTCATTCAGTCATTCAATTGTATTTATTGAGCACTTACTGTGTGCAGAGCACTGTACTAAGCGCTTGGGAAGTACAAGTCGGCAACCTATAGAGATGGTCACCACCCAACAATGGGCTCACAGTCTAGAAGGGGGGGACAGACAACAAAATAAAACATGTAGACAGGTGGAAATCACTAATTTTTCTTTATATCATTAAACCTCATTCATTCATTCAATCGTATTTATTGAGTGCTTACTGTGTGCAGAGCACTGTACTAAGCACTTGGGAAGTACAAGTTGGCAACATATAGAGACGGTCCCTACCCAACAGCGGGCTCACAGTCTAGAAGGGGGAGACAGACAACAAAACAAAACATATTAACAAAATAAAATAAATAGAATAAGCAGATATTTCAGCATTAGAATTTGTACCTCATATCATCAATCGTATTTATTGAGCGCTTACTGTGTGCAGAGCACTGTACTAAGCATTTGGGAAGTACCTCATATCTGGTAAATTACATGAATGGGTTTCTGAGTAAGCTACTTCCAAGGTGTAAACCAGATTCTTCATTCGTTCATTCATTCAATCGTATTTATTGAGCGCTTACTGTGTGCAGAGCACTGTACTAAGCGCTTCGGAAGTACAAGTTAGCAACATATAGAGACGGTCTCTACCCAACAGCGGGCTCACAGTCTACAAGGGGGAGACAGACATCAAAACAAAACATATTAACACAATAAAATAAATAGAATAAGCAGATATTTCAGCATTCGAATTTGTACCTCATATCTGGTAAATTACATTAAGGTTTCTGAGTAAGCTATTTCCAAGGTGTAAACCAGATTCTCCATTCATTCATTCACTCAATTGTATTTATTGAGCGCTGACTGTGTGCAGAGCACTGTACTAAGCGCTTGGGAAGTACAAGTTGGCAAGAT
Organism: Tachyglossus aculeatus; assembly: GCF_015852505.1. Classification (NCBI taxonomy): domain Eukaryota; kingdom Metazoa; phylum Chordata; class Mammalia; order Monotremata; family Tachyglossidae; genus Tachyglossus; species Tachyglossus aculeatus. Next base: position 145,819,574 of record NC_052067.1, on the reverse strand, counting down.
TCCAGTACAATTTCAAGATTCTTGAAACCAAAATTACCTCTTTGCCTAAATTACAAATTTCTTGACTGTGTGCAGGGAAGAGGTCTGCCAAATCCGTTGTGTTATACTCTCCCAAGCGCTTAGTCCTTGCTCTGCATACAGTAAATGTGCAGAAGAAGCAGCGTGGCTCAGTGGAAAGAGCCCAGGCTTTGGAGTCAGAGGTCATGGGTTCAAATCCCGGCTCCGCCAATTGTCAGCTGTGTGACTTTGGGCAAGTCACTTCACTTCCCTGTGCCTCAGTTACCTCATCTGGAAAATGGGGATTAAAAACTGTGAGCCCCCCATGGGACAACCTCGTGGCTCAATGGAAAGAACCTGGGCTTTGGAGTCAGAGGTCATGGATTCAAGTCCCGGCTCTGCCAACTGTCAGCTGTGTGACTTTGGGCAAGTCACTTCACTTCTCTGGGCCTCAGTTCCCTCATCTGTAAAATGGGGATTAAGACTGTGAGCCCCATGTGGGACAACCTGATTACCTTGTATCTACCCCAGTGCTTAGAACAGTGCTTGGCACATAGTAAGCGCTTAACAAATACGAACATTATTATTATTATTATTATTATTATTATTATTATTATTAACCTGATCACCTTGTAACCTCCCCAGCGCTTAGAACAGTGCTTCGCACATCATCATCATCATCATCATCAATCGTATTTATTGAGCGCTTACTGTGTGCAGAGCACTGTACTAAGCGCTTGGGAAGTACAAGTTGGCAACATATAGAGACAGTCCCTACCCAACAGTGGGCTCACAGTCTAAAAGGGGGAGACAGGGAACAAAACCAAACATACTAACAAAATAAAATAAATAGAATAGATATGTACAAGTAAAATAAATAGAGTAATAAATATGTACAAACATATATACAGTAAGCGCTTAATAAATGCCATCATAAGTAAATACTACTTATTGGTATTTGCCTAGAATCCAGGTCCTTCTGACTTCCAAGACAGTGCTCTATCCACTAGGCTCTGCTTCTTCTCAATTTAATATGTCTCCCCCACTAGACTGTAACCTCCTTGATGGTAAGAATCGCCTCTACCCATTCTATGGTGTGGTTCTCTTCCAAGTGCTTCGTACTTGGAAGCAGCGTGGCTCAGTGGAAAGCGCCCGGGCTTTGGAGTCAGAGGTCATGGGTTCAAATCCCGGCTCTGCCACATGATTGCTGTGTGACCTTGGGCAAGTCACTTCACTTCCCTGAGCCTCAGTTACCTCATCTGGAAAATGGGGATTAAGACTGTGATCCCCCCCCCCTCGTGGGACAACTTGATCACCTTGCATCCCCCCCAGTGCTTAGAAAAGTGCTTTGCACATAGTAAGCACTTAATAAATGCCATCATTATTATTATTAAATCCTAGCTCCATCAGCTGTGTGACTTTGGGCAAGTCACTTAACTTCCCTGTGCCTCAGTTACCTCATTTGTCAAATGGGGGGTTAAAACTGTGAGCCCCCCATGGGACAACCTGATCACCTTTTAACCTCCCCAGAGCCTTAGAACAGTGCTTTGCACATAGTAAGCGCTTAACAAATGCCATCATTATTATTATTACTATTACTACAGGGCTTACTGCACAATAAGTGTTTAATAAGGAATGCTCTCAATGAGGAAGAGCAGCAGATAATAATAATAATAATAATAGCATTTATTAAGCACTTACTATGTGCAAAGCACTGTTCTAAGCACTGGGGAGGTTACAAGGTGATCATAGACTGTGAGCCCGCTGTTGGGTAGGGACCGTCTCTAACTTGCCAACTTGTACTTCCCAAGCGCTTAGTACAGTGCTCCGCACACAGTAAGCGCTCAATAAATACAATTGAATGAATGACTGAATGTCATTTATTAAGCACTTACTATGAGCAAAGCACTGTTCTAAGCGCTGGGGAGGTCAGGTTGTCCCACCTGGGGCTCACAGTCTTCATCCCCATTTGACAGATGAGGTAACTGAGGCACAGAGAAGTGAAGTGACTTGCCCAAAGTCACACAGCTGACAATTGTCGAAGCCGGGGTTTGAACCCTTAACCTCTGACTCCAAAGCCCATGTGCTTTCCACTGAGCCACGCTGCTTCTCTCAATGACCATAGCAAGGGCCTGAGGGGCAGAGGATCGGGGTTCTAATCCCCCCTCCACCACGTACCTGCTGTGTGACCTAGGGCAAATCACTTAACCGCTGTGTGCCTCAGTTTCCCCTCTGTAAAACAGCAATTCAGTGGCCAATCTCCCTCCTATTTAGACTGAGTCCCATTAGGGGATGTGATGATAATAATGGTATTTGTTAAGCACTTACTATGTGCCCAGCACTGTACTAAACACTGGGGTGGATACAAGCAAATTGGGTTGGACACAGTCTTTGTCCCACACGGGGCTCACGGTCTCAAGGCCCTACTGAGAGCTCACCTCCTCCAGGAGGCCTTCCCCTTCCTTTCTCTCCCCCTCGTCCCCCTCTCCATCCCCCCATCTTACCTCCTTCCCTTCCCCACAGCACCCGTATATATGTTTGTACATATTTATTACCCTATTTATTTTACTTGTGCCTACCTATTCTATTTATTTTATTTTGTTAGTGTGTTTGTTTCTGTTCTCTGTCTCCCCCTTCTAAACTGTGAGCCCACTGTTGGGTAGGGACTGTCTCTATATGTTGCCAGCTTGTGCTTCCCAAGCGCTTAGTACAGTGCTCTGCACACAGTAAGCACTCAATAAATACAATTCATTGATTGATTCTCATTTTACACATGAGGAAACTGAGGCACAGAGAAGTTAAGTGACTTGCAGACAAATGGTGCAGCCGGGATTAGAACCCATGACCTTCCGATTCCCAGGCCCTTGGTTTATCCACTGTGCCATCCTGCTTCTGTATCTACCCCAGTGCTTAGTAACATACTTGTACATACCTTTAGATTATATAATATAAATTATTTATTCATATCCATGTCTGCCTTATACAATTATCACGCAATGACAGACTGAAAACACAACTCCATGTCTATTACTAGTCTATTAGAATACTATTCTAGAATGGAATAGAATGTCTATTACTATTCTATTAGAGAAGCAGCGTGGCTCAGTGGAAAGAGCCCGGGCTTTGGAGCCAGAGGTCATGGGTTCAAATCACAGCCCCACCAATTGTCAGCTGTGTGACTTTGGGCAAGTGACTTCACTTCTCTGTGCCTCAGTTACCTCATCTGGAAAATGGGGATTAAGACTGTGAGCCCTCCGTGGGACAACCTGATCACCTTGTAACCTCCCCAGAGCTTAGAACAGTGCTTTGCGCTTAATAAATGACATGATCACCTTGTAGTAAGTGCTTAATAAATGCCATCATTATTATTATTATCATTATTATTATTACTGGTTTCCCCAAACAGTCCTTGTGCAAATGTACAAATTGAGCATCTCCAAATAGGTATGTGTGTGTTTTTGAAGCGAGGCTTTGTATTTTGCTGTCGCTTCTTTTGAACTGCACCAAATCAATGTTCCACCCAATGTTCTTCGTTTAGAGATGCTGTTCCCTGTAGCAGTGGACAGAGAGACACCCTCAAGCTGGCTATTTCAATAGCATCGCCACAGGCCACACAAATTAACTCTCCAACCCGGCTCCGGTTGAAAATACGAACCCCCTAAAACTATTACCATTAACTGACCACGAAATCCCATCATTGATTACCGATCCTTAGGGACGCCGATCCCCTCTCTAAACTTTTAATGGAGTTCTTCAGGAATTCTACATTCACCAAGTCCGATGTGTGCTCAATAGCTTGCTTATCATTTCCCGCTAGATGATCCTGATTAAAGGACTCTAATTTGCCCACGGTACTGTTGTCAGAAGCCAAGATCTCAGCTAAGCAGAATCCTTAAGAGGTCCTTGACAGCTTTGATTCAATTACACTCCAAAAAGCCTCCCTTAGGTAGAAGGAAACGGCAAATGGGGGCTTTCAAGATCATGAATGCTTTATCGCTGCACTTCGAGAGGAGACTGCGAGGCTTTAATTTGCCACCCACACTGCCTGCAATCAGAGGACTGAGTTTTCATTCCCAAAAAGGGGTTCGGAAAGAGGTCTCCCTTCCTTCCGGCTCTCGTCCTGCCCATCCCGTGTGGATTCACGGGAGAGGGAGAACAATTAGGGAATGAAACCCTACCAGACAGAACCAGGGGCTTGGCTATTGAGGCCTCTCCCATGCGCTGATCCTCGGGCTCGGCGGTGAGATAGGCGGGATGGAGGCCCAGGGAGAAGGTTAGAATTAGAGGAGCGGAGTGTGCACGCTGGCTTGTAGGAGAGAAGCGAGGTGAGGTACGATGAGGCGAAAAGAGACGATAGTGGCATGCTCCTCTAGACTGTAAGCTCCCTATGGGAATGTGTCTGTTATATTGTATATGTGTATATATGTTTGTGCATATTTATTACTCTAATTATTTATTTATTTATTTATTTTACTTGTACATATCTATCCTATTCATTTTATTTCGTTAGTATGTTTGGTTTTGTTCTCTGTCTCCCCCTTTTAGGCTGTGAGCCCACTGTTGGGTAGGGACTGTCTCTATATGTTGCCAATTTGTACTTCCCAAGCGCTTAGTACAGTGCTCTGCACATAGTAAGCGCTCAATAAATACGACTGATGATATTGTATTCTCCGGGGTGCTTAGTATAGTGTGCTGCTCACAGTAAGCACTCAAATACCGCTGATTCTAACACTACTATAGAGGCAATTACAGTCGCCTCCCTACTCACATAGCTTCAGTTGAATGTTATGAAAACAGAGACTTCTCTGTCCCCTTTCTGTGATCACGCCTACAGAATTTCACATGGCGCATATACTAAAGTGCTTCAGAAACCTAGACAATTAGGGAAGCAGTGTGGCTCTCCCCCTCCTCTCCCTCCTCTGCCCCTCTTCCCCCTCCCCATTCCCCCTGCCTTACCTCCTTCCCCTCCCCACAGCACCTGTATATATGTATATATGTTTTTACATATTTATTACTCTATTTATTGTATTTGTACATATTTATTCTATTTATTTTATTTTGTTAATGTGTCTTGTTTTATTATCTGTCTCCCCCTTCTAGACTGTGAGCCCGCTGTTGGGTAGGATCCATCTCCATATGTTTCCAACTTGTACTTCCCAAGCGCTTAGTACAGTGCTCTGCACACAGTAAGCACTCAATAAATACGATTGAATGAATGAATGAATAAATGAATGAATGAAAGAGGGCTTGGGCTTGAGAGTCAGAGGTCATGGGTTCTAATCCAGACTCTGCCACTTGTCAGCTGTATGACTCTAGGCAAGTCACTTCACTTCTCTGGGCCTCAGCTACCTTTCATTCTATCATATTTATTGAGCGCTTACTGTGTGCAGAGCACTGTACTAAGCGCTTGGGAAGGACAATTCAGCAACAGAGACCATCCCTGCCCACAGCAGGCTCACAGTCTAGAAGGGGGGAAAGAGACAGCAAAACATGTAACAGGCATCATTCATTCATTTAATCGTATTTATTGAGCGCTTACTGTGTGCAGAGCACTGTACTAAGTGCTTGGGAAGGACAATTCAGCAACAGAGACACCTCATCTGTAAAATAGGATTTAAGACTGTGAGCCCCATGTGGGGCAACTTGATCACCTTGCATCCCCCCAGAACTTAGAGCAGTGCTTTGCACATAGTTAGCGCTTAACAAATACTATCATTTTCTAGATTGTGAGCCCATTGTTGGGTAGTGGTCGTCTCCATATGTTGCTGATTTGTACTTCCCAAGCGCTTAGTACAGTGCTCTGCACACAGGAAGCACTCAATAAATACGACAATGAATGAGAGAATGAATGGCACCTTCCTTAACCAAAACAAACCTATGAAAAGTGATTTTTTAATGAATTAATCAATCAGCAGAATTTATTGAGGGCTTACTCTGTGCAGAGGACTGTACTAACTGCTTTGGAGAGTACAATACAACAGAGTTGGTAAAAACAGAGTATTTTGTGGTATGCGTTAAGTGTTTACAATGCACCAGTTACTGCACTAAGCACTAGGGTGAATACAAGAAAAATCGGTTTGGACACAGTCCTTGTCCCACATGGGGCTCACAGTCTCAGTCCCCATTTTACGGATGAGGTAACTGAGGCCCAGAGTAGTGCAGTGACTTGCCCAAGGTCACACAGCAGACAAGGGGTAGGACCGGGATCAGAACCCATGATTTTGACTCCCAGACTGGTGGTCTATCTACTATGTCATGCCGCTTCTCATTTCTATGTGTCATTCATTCAATCGTATTTATTGAGCGCTTACTGTGTGCAGAGCACTGTACTAAGCGCTTGGGAAGTACAGGTTGGCAACATATAGACACGGTCCCTACCCAACAGTGGGCTCACAGTCTAGAAGGGGGAGACAGACAACAAAACAAAACATATTAACACCCCAGTGGATTGTAAACTCCTGAAGATCCGTCGTATGTAGTTCCACTGTACCAGCCCCAGGCCTTAAAACGCAATAGGCCCGCAAACACCCTGGATCATCATCATCATCATCAATCGTATTTATTGAGCGCTTACTATGTGCAGAGCACTGTACTAAGCACTTGGGAAGTACAAGTTGGCAACATATAGAGACAGTCCCTACCCAACAGTGGGCTCACAATCTAAAAGGGAACAGAGAACAGAGAACAAAACCAAACACACTAACAAAATAAAAATAGAATAGATATGTACAAGTAAAATAAATAAATAAATAGAGTAATAAATATGTACAAACATATATACATATATACAGGTACTGTGGGAAAGGGAAGGAGGTAAGATGGGGGGGATGGAGAGGGGGATGAGGGGGAGAGATGATAATGTTATCCATTTCTGATTCTAAAATATCTGAATATTCTTCCAAACCATCTTCTCCTCTATTCTCCTCCAAGAATGAATTGCTCCACCATCTCCAGTCCTTTTCCTTGCCTTCCTATCTCAAATTCATCTTTTTTTCCTTATTCCCCTGACCAGCTGAGGTGCGGGGGAACAAGAAAGGCCGGGTGCTTTTAGTGAGCGGAAACACGCCGGTTGCTATGGGAATGCAACAGCGGAGTGATGAAGGCTACACATTTGCAGGAGACCAATTACCTTCCCTGAGTCCTCTAATTCGGTAGAGAGGGAGAACGATGCGCGTGGTTAGAGCAAATTGCTTGTTTTATTGGCGAGAGGAGGGCCAGTGGGAGCCTTTGAGAACAGTGAGGGAGTTAAGTGTGGACGAGTTTGAAAGCTGTACATGCTGATGAACACACGTGTTACATAAGGAAGAGTTCCTTTGGAAAACGAAGCTGGGAGAACGACGCAAAAGGTGACAACTTTAGATTTTATAACCTGGAACCTACCACAGGGATCTCATGCCGTTTTAATTTGCCTGTGGTTTTCACCAGTTCTGGTTACGCGATAGAGCTGCAGAAATGCTACAGAGCGGCCATCTCAAGGTATATTTTACAGGATAAAAGAGGATTTTTCTAGGGCAAAGGTCTTTTATTTATTTTATTTGTACATATTTATTCTATTTATTTTATTAGTATGTTTTGTTTTGTTCTCCGTCTCCTCCTTTTAGACTGTGAGCCCACTGTTGGGTAGGGACCGTCTCTATATGTTGCCAACTTGTACTTCCCACGTGCTTAGTCCAGTGCTCTGCACACAGTAAGTGCTCAATAAATACGATTGAATGAATGAATGAATATTGGGCATCAAACCTATTCTTGGTTGGATGAGCCACATGCAGACAGGAAACTGTTTCTGACGCCACAGTACACAAGAATTACTACAGTGCTTGCCCCAGAATCAATCAATCAATCAGTCGTATTTATTGAGCGCTTACTATGTGCAGAGCACTGTACTAAGCACTTGGGAAGTACAAATTGGCAACATATAGAGACAGTCCCTACCCAACAGTGGGCTCACAGTCTAAAAGGGGGAGACAGAGAACAGAACCAAACATACCAACAGAACAAAATAAATAGGATAGAAATGTACAAGTAAAATAAATAAATAGAGTAATAAATATGTACAACCATATATACATATATACAGGTGCTGTGGGGAAGGGAAGGAGGTAAGATGGGGGGATGGAGAGGGGGATGAGGGGGAGAGGAAGGAAGGGGCTCAGTCTGGGAAGGCCTCCTGGAGGAGGTGAGCTCTCAGCAGGGCCTTGAAGGGAGGAAGAGAGCTAGCTTGGCAGATGGGCAGAGGGAGGGCATTCCAGGCCCGGGGGAGGACGTGGGCCGGGGGTCGACGGCGGGACAGGCGAGAACGAGGTACAGTGAGGAGATTAGCGGTGGAGGAGCGGAGGGTGCGGGCTGGGCAGTAGAAGGAGAGAAGGGAGATGAGGTAGGAGGGGGCCAGGTGATGGACAGCCTTGAAGCCCAGGGTGAGGAGTTTCTGCCTGATGCGCAGATTGATTGGTAGCCACTGGAGATTTTTGAGGAGGGGAGTAATATGTCCAGAGCGTTTCTGGACAAAGATAATCCGGGCAGCAGCATGAAGTATGGATTGAAGTGGAGAGAGACACGAGGATGGGAGATCAGAGAGAAGGCTAGTGCAGTAGTCCAGACGGGATAGGATGAGAGCTTGAATGAGCAGGGTAGCGGTTTGGATGGAGAGGAAAGGGCGGATCTTGGCAATGTTGCGGAGCTGAGACCGGCAGGTTTTGGTGACGGCTTGGATGTGAGGGGTGAATGAGAGAGCGGAGTCGAGGATGACACCAAGGTTGCGGGCTTGTGAGATGGGAAGGATGGTAGTGCCGTCAACAGAGATGGGAAAGTCAGGGAGAGGACAAGGTTTGGGAGGGAAGACAAGGAGCTCAGTCTTCGACATGTTGAGCTTTAGGTGGCAGGCGGACATCCAGATGGAGATGTCCTGAAGGCAGGAGGAGATGCGAGCCTGGAGGGAGGGGGAGAGAGCAGGGGCGGAGATGTAGATCTGGGTGTCATCAGCGTAGAGATGACAGTTGAAGCCGTGGGAGCGAATGAGGTCACCAAGGGAGTGAGTGTAGATTGAGAACAGAAGGGGACAAAGCACTGAACCTTGGGGAACCCCCACAGTAAGAGGATGGGAGGGGGAGGAGGAGCCTGCAAAAGAGACTGAGAAAGAACGACCGGAGAGATAAGAGGAGAACCAGGAGAGGACGGAGTCTGTGAAGCCAAGGTCAGATAGCGTGTTGAGGAGAAGGGGGTGGTCCGCAGTGTCAAAGGCAGCTGAGAGGTCGAGGAGGATTAGGACAGAGTATGAGCCGTTGGATTTGGCAAGCAGGAGGTCATTGGTGACCTTTGAGAGGGCAGTTTCCGTGGAATGAAGGGGACGGAAGCCAGACTGGAGGGGGTCGAGGAGAGAGTTGGTGTTGAGGAATTCTAGGCAGCGTGTGTAGACAACTCGTTCAAGGAGTTTGGAAAGGAATGGTAGGAGGGATATGGGACGATAACTAGAAGGTGAGGTGGGGTCAAGAGAGGGTTTTTTTAGGATGGGAGAGACATGGGCATGTTTGAAGGCAGAGGGGAAGGAACCAGTGGAGAGTGAGCGGTTGAAGATGGAAGTTAAGGAGGGGAGAAGGGATGGAGCGAGAGATTTCATAAGATGAGAGGGAATGGGGTCAGAAGCACAGGTGGCTGGAGTAGCACTTGAGAGGAGGGAGGAGAGTTCCTCTGAGGATACCGCTGGGAAGGATGGGAGAGTAGCAGAGAGTGTTGAGAGCCGGGGGGTTGGAGAAAGGGGGCAAGAGACTTTGGGGAGGTCGGACCTGATGGATTTAATTTTGTTAATGAAGTAGGAGGCCAGATCGTTGGGGGTGAGGGAAGGAGGAGGGGGAGGAACCGGGCGCCTGAGAAGGGAGTTGAATGTACGGAAGAGCTGGTGGGGGTGATGGGCATGGGTGTCAATAAGGGAGGAGAAATAGTTTTGTCTGGCAGAAGAGAGGGCTGAGTTAAGGCAGGAAAGGATAAACTTGAAGTGAACGAGGTTGGCATGGTGTTTAGACTTTCGCCAGCAGCGTTCGGCAGCTCGAGCATAAGAGCGAAGGAGGCGGACAGTGGCAGTGATCCAGGGCTGTGGGTTAGTGGTGCGAGAGCGGCGAAGGGAAAGGGGAGCGAGTGAGTCTAGCTGAGTAGAAAGGGTAGAGTTGAGAGCAGTAATCTGATCATCAAGACTGGGTAGAGAGGAGAGGGAGGCGAGGTGGGGTGTGAGGCGCTCCGAAAGATGGGTGGGGTCCAGAGAGCGGAGATCTCTGTGAGGGAGTAATACGGATTTACAGGGGAAAGGAGTGTGAGTGAGGAGGCAGGTGAGAAGATTATGATCAGAGAGAGGGATTACAGAGTTGGTGAGGGTGGACACAGTGCAGCGGTAGGAGATGATGAGGTCGAGGGTATGACCAAGTTGGTGAGTGGGCAAGGTGGGGTGGAGGAAGAGGTTGGCAGCGTCAAGGAGAGATAGAAGGTGGGCGGCAGAGGAGTCGTTAGGGATATCCATGTGGATATTGAAGTCTCCGAGGATCAGAGTGGGCATGGAGAAGGAGAGAAGGAAGGTGAGGAAGGGGTCAAAGTCGTTAAAGAAGTTGGAAGTGGGGCCGGGAGGGCGGTAGATGACGGCTACAAGAATCTGGAGGGGGTGGGAGAGGCGAATAATGTGGGCTTCAAAGGAAGGGAAGGAAAGGGAAGGGGGAGGAGGGATAGTGCGAAAGCGACATTGGGGGGCGAGAAGGAAACCGACACCTCCTCTTTTTCCGGTGAGTCTGGGGGAGTGGGAGAAGAAGAGGCCTGCACTGCAGAGAGCAGCAGAAGAGACTGTGTCGTTCGGCGACAGCCATGTTTCAGTTAGGGCGAGGAGGAGTAAAGAGCTGGAAAGGAAAAGGTCCAGGATGAAAGGGGTCTTACTTAAAATGGAACGGGGGTTCCAGAGGCCACACTTGGCAGCAGCTGTCGAGGGTGGGGAGGGAGAGGGAAGGGTGTGAGGGGTGGGGAGGGTTTGGATTGGGATGAGTTGGCGGGGGCCTGGGCGGGGAGAGTGGGAAGGGGGGTGGCGATGGGAAAGGAGAACTGGGATGGGGTGGGGGCGGGGAGAAGGGGAGGGAGGGGGCCGGGAGGGAGAAGCGGAGGACCTGCGCTGGTACAGAGGAATCCTTGGTAGGGGGTGAGGGGGAGTGGTCTTGGTGGGGGAGAGGGAGGGAAACAGCTGGGTGGGAGAGGGAAAGGGGAAGGTGAGGAATGGGAATGGCAGTTGGGAGCAAGGGAACTGAAAATTCATGGTGAGGTCAGCAGGGCGAGTGACAGTACAGCGGGGGGTTAACAACTGAGATGCAGAAACAATAAAACAGTAGCAATGATAAAAGTAGGTGATGGCATCACAGGGTGTAGTTAAGCAATCAATATGCTATGGCAATAATAGAATTAGCAGATAATGATGCCACAGAGAGCAGATACAAACTATTAAGAGCTGGAGTAGGGTGGGCCAGTTAAGGGGGGTCAGGGAGCAGAGCTTATATGCCAAGGACTGTGTTAAGTGCTGGAATAGATAGGAGATCATTCCGTCTGACATAGTTCCTGTCCCACACAGAGGAGGAGGTGGCCAGACAAGCACTCAACCCCTCTTTTACCAGTGAAGAAGCAAGGCACAGAGAAATGAGACTTGCCCAAAGTCACACACATCAGGAAAATGGCAGAGCCAGGATTAGAACCCAGGTCCTTGCTTTTTCCCCACTAGGCAACACTGTTTCCCCTGCACCCACTCTAGACTGTAAACTCATTGTAGGAAGGTAACATATCTGCTAATTCTGTTACATTTGTACTCTCTAAAGTCCATAGTACAGTGTTCCGTAAGTGCTCAAAAAATACCATTGATTGATTGTCCCGCTTTGGGTTATTATAGTTGTTCCTGGTTCTATTTGAAGGACTTTCTGTCACAGTCATCATCATCATCACCATCATCATAAATGACAGTGCTTATTAAGTGCTTACTATGTGATAAGCACTGTATTAGACACTGTGGTAGATATAAGCTAATCAGGTCCCACATGGGGCTCACAGTCTTGTAGGAGAAAGAAGAGGTACTAAAACTCCATTTTGCAGCTGAGGGAACTGAGGCTCAGAGAAGCAATCATCAATCGTATTTATTGAGCGCTTACTGTGTGCAGAGCACTGTACTAAGCGCTTGGGAAGTACAAGTTGGCAGCATATAGAGACGGTCCCTACCCAACAGTGGGCTCACAGTCTAAAAGGGGGAGACAGAGAACAAAAGCAATGTGACTTGCCCAAGGCCACACAGCGGCAAAGCGGCAGAGTCTGGATTAGAAGTTAGCTCCCTTGGTTCAGTGCACTCAGCCACACCAGGGATGAAACGCTTTTCCCGGAGGGGTCTTTTATCTCACAGTAGCTCCCGCAATTCAGAAGTGTAAAGACAGGGCTGAAATAATAATAATAATAATAATAATCATTATTTGTTAGGCACTTAGTGCCAAGCACTGTTCTACGTACGAGGATAGATACAAGTAGAACACAGTCCACAGCCCACATGGGCCTCACAGTCTCATTTAACAAACGAGAAAACTGAGGCACAAATAAATTAAATGACTTGTCCAATGTCACACAGAAAACAAGTGGCAGAGCTGGGATTAGAACAATGGATAACGCATCTGACTACGGATCAGAAGATTCCAGGTTCGACTCCTGGCTGGCTCGATTCCCTTTACTTTCCCCTCCTACCTCACCTCCCTTCTCTCCTTCTCCAGCCCAGCCCACACCCTCCGCTCCTCCACCGCTAATCTCCTCACAGTACCTCGTTCTTGCCTGTCCCACCATCGACCCCCGGCCCACGTCATCCCCCGGGCCTGGAATGCCCTCCCTCTGCCCATCCGCCAAGCTAGCTCTCTTTCTCCCTTCAAGGCCCTGCTGAGAGCTCACCTCCTCCAGGAGGCCTTCCCAGACTGAGCCCCTTCCTTCCTCTCCCCCCTCGTCCCCCGCTCCATCCCCCCCATCTTACCTCCTTCCCTTCCCCACAGCACCTGTATATATGTATATATGTTTGTACATATTTATTACTCTATTTATTTATTTATTTTATTTGTACATATCTATTCTATTTATTTTATTTTGTTAGTATGTTTGGTTTTGTTCTCTGTCTCCCCCTTTTAGACTGTGAGCCCACTGTTGGGTAGGGACTGTCTCTATATGTTGCCAACTTGTACTTCCCAAGAGCTTAGTACAGTGTTCTGCACATAGTAAGCGCTCAATAAATACGATTGATGATGATGATTAGAACCCACGTGTCTGACTCCACTAGGCCACACTACTCCTCTCTATTCTTCAAGAACCTCCATTAGTTGCCTGTCTACTTCCACATGAAACAGACACTTCTTACCATCAGCTTTAACGCACTCAACTGGCTTTCCCCATTCTACCTTGCTGCTCTCCTACTACGAGGCAGATCACACACTCCATTGCTCTAGTGCTCACCTAATAATAATTATTATATGTGTTAAGCACTTACTATGTGCTGAGCACTGTTTAAAGCATTGCGGTAGACACAGCTGGGGTAATCAGGTGGCACACTATCTCTGTCCCACATGTGGCTCACACTCTTATCCCCATCTTACAGATGAGGTACCTGAGGCCTTGAGAATAGAGTGACTTAACTAAGGTCCCACAGCAGGCAGGTGGCAGAGCCACAATTCGAACTCAGTTCCTTCTGTCTCCCGGGGACATGTTCTATCCACTAAGCCATGCAGTTGCTTTTAACCTGGATGTCTTCTTCCCCAATCCCTTACCCATGTCCTCTCTTTGGTTCGGAACTCCCTCCCTCTTCCTATCTGACAGACCACCACTCTGCTCCCCTTCAAAGCCCTCCTGAATTCACACCTACTCCAAGAGGCCTTCTCTGATTAAGCCCTCACACTCCTAAATCCTTGCTTTTGTATCTCCAAAGCATTTACAAAATGGAGCCGTGTAAGACGCTTCCATAACTCTTTAATTTATTCTATTATTGTAGAAAAAGCACCGGCCTGGGATTCAGAAGACCTGGATTCTAACCTCAGCTCTAATAATAATAATAATAGCATTTATTAAGCGCTTACTATGTGCAAAGAACTGTTCTAAGCGCCAGGGAGGTTACAAGGTGATCAGGTTGTTCCACGGGCGGCTCACAGTCTTAATCCCCATTTTCCAGATGAGGTAACTGAGGCCCGGAGAAGTGAAGTGAGTTGTCCAAAGTCACACAGCGGACAATTAGCAGAGCTGGGATTTGAACCCATCACCTCTGACTCCAAAGCCTGGGCTCTTTCCACTGAGCCACGCTGCTCCTCTGCTGAGTGACATTGGGCAAGTTACTGTACTTCTCTGTTTCCTCATCTGCAAAATAGGGATTCAATACCTGTTCTCCTTCCTGCTTAGACTATGAGCCCTATGTGGGATAGGTACTGTTTTCAACCTGATCATCTTGTATCTATTCTGTTTTTATTAAAATACCTGGGACACAGTAAGTGCTTAAAAAATACCATTGAAAAATGAGCAGTTCACATAATAAGAGCATAACAAATACCACAGTTACTAAGTAGAAAACTGCATCAAGAGGCCCGTATATCTTTTGAGAGATTGCAAGATAGGGTACAGAGGAAGTACAGTATAGTCTGGTATCAGACTTAAACCAAACTAAACTAAAATACAACTGAGGTGAAGTATTGCCCAGCCACCGAAATGCCATTCATATTTGCATTTATTTATACTGTAAATTCATTCATTCAATCGTACTTATTGAGTGCTGTGTGCAGAACACTGTACTAAGGGCTTGGGAGAGTAGAAGCAGCGTGGCTTAGTGGAAAGAGGATGTGGCTAGGGAATTAGAGGATATGGGTTCTAATTCACTCATTCAATCATATTTATTGAGCGCTTACTGTGTGCAGAGCACTGTACTAAGAGCTTGGAAAGTACAATTCGGCAACAGATAGAGACAATCCCTTCCCAACAACGGGCTCACAGTCTAGAAGGGGGAGACAGACAACAATACAAAACAAGCAGACAGGTGTCAATACCATCAGAATAAATAGAATTATAGAAATATAAACATCATTAATTCATTCATTCAATCATATTTATTGAGTGCTTACTGTGTGCAGAACACTGCACTAAGAGCTTGGAAAGTACAATTCGGCAACAGATAGAGATAATCCCTTCCCAACAACGGGCTCACAGTCTAGAAGGGGGAGACAGACAACAAAACAAGTAGACAAGCGTCAATGCCATCAGAATAAATAGAGTTATAGAAATATAAACATCATTAATTCATTCATTCAATCGTATTTATTGAGCGCTTACTGTGTGCAGGGCACTGTACTAAGCGCTTGGAAAGTACAATTCGGCAACAGATAGAGATAATCCCTTCCCAACAATGGGCTCACAGTCTAGAAGGGGGAGACAGACAACAAAACAAGTAGACAGGGGTCAATACTATCAGAATAAATAGAATTATAGAAATATAAACATCATTAACTCATTCATTCAATCGTATTTATTGAGCCCTTACTGTGTGCAGAGCACTGTACTAAGTATTAATAAAAAAGAGTAATAAATATCGCAGCTTCGCCACTTCTCTGCTGTGTGACCTTGGGCAAATCACTTCACTGCTTTGTGCCTCAGTTGCCTCATCCATAAAATGGGGATTAAAACCATGAGCCCCACGTGGGACAACCTGATTACCTTGTGAGAAGCAGCGTGGCTCAGTGGACAGAGCCCGGGCTTTGGAGTCAGAGGTCACGGGTTCGAATCCCAGCTCTGCCAGTTGTCAGCTGTGTGACTTTGGGCAAGTCACTTAACTTCTCTGGGCCTCAGTTCCCTCATCTGTAAAATGGGGATTAAGACTGTGAAACACCCCCACCCCCCCCCATGGGACAACCTGATCACCTTGTAATCTCCCCAGTGCTTAGAACAGTGTTTTGCACATAGTATGCACTTAATAAATGCCATTATTATTATTATTACTCCAGCACTTAGAACAGTGCTTGGCTCATAGTAAGCACTTAACAAGTACCATCACTATTATTATTACCAGCTCAGTGGAAAGAGTGAGGGCTTGGGAGTCAGAGGTCATGGGTTCGAATCCCGCCTCCCCCACATGTCTGCTGTGTGACCTTGGGCAAGTCACTTCACTTCTCTGTGCCTCAGTTCCCTCATCTGTAAAATGGGGATTAAGACTGTGAGCCCCACATGGGACAACCTCATCTCCTTGTGTTCCCCCCAGCACTTAGAACAGTGCTTTGCACATAGTAAGCACTTAACAAATACCAATATTATTATTATTATTACAATGCAACAATGAACAGACACATTCCCTACCCACAACAAGAATGACTGTGAGATGCGATCTCCTCCCCAACACCACATCCAGCTGAATAATCAGTTCCGCACTGTCGCCGACATGCATCTGACAAAACCTAGTTGTGTGACCAAAACACAAATACCAAGTCCTGGGATTAAACTAGTCCACTAGCATTGAAGCCATGCTCACTGTTAGACCAAAGACCCCTTGAAATAGAACAAGGTTCCCTGACACAAAACTACAAATAGTCTACTCAAGAAATTGAAAAGGATGCATGGCGGAGGAACCAGAAAAAACAGCCATTGTGCCACCAGGCATTTTTCAAATACTTGGATCGTGGACACGGGAAGCTAATTTCATGCACCTGGAAAGAAACAGGCTGGAATTAAATCAAATCCAGATGTTCACCACACACCACTCAGTACATTCACAAACTATCAAAAGCATTCAAACTTTCCCAGAGTTTTGAGCCTTTGTACTCACAAATCAAGCCACTGGATCGGAGCACCCAGCGAAGTAGCCAGATTGTGGACGATGAAGCACTGAGAGGAAAAGCAAGAAGACCCTCTACTTAATTTAAAAGTTCTGCCCTCCTTGTTTATTGGCTCTCATTACCAGATCATTCTGGGAAATGAGGTAGTAAAATAACTTATTTGCCGCCATCCCCACTCACACACACCAATTAATCACTTGACTTCCACTTTGAATTAGGGCCCTGAACTAACTAGTCACCTCATCAGGGTTTTAATGGGTCAAACCTGTGAGGAATGAGCTTTGGGGAGGATACATTAACATCTTTAGACTGTGAGCCCACTGTTGGGTAGGGACTGTCTCTAAACGTTGCCAACTTGTACTTCCCAAGCGCTTAGTACAGTGCTCGGCACACAGTAAGTGCTCAATAAATCTGATTGATTGATTGATTTTGTAAGCTCCTTGAGGGCATGGAATTTGTCTTGACTTGGCTTATGTTATCGAGTTGCTTCCGACCCATAGTGACTTCATGGACATATCCCTCCCAGAACGCCCCACTGTCCATCTGCCATCATTCTGGTAGCATATCCATAGAGTTTTCCTGGTAAAAATATGCAAGTGGTTGTCCACTAATACTAATGATGGCATTTATTAAGTGCTTACTACGTGCAAAGCACTGTTCTAAGCGCTGGGGAGGTTACAAGGTGATCAGATTGTCCCACGGGGGGCTCACAGTCTTCATCCCCATTTTACAGATGAGGGAATGGAGGCCCAGAGAAGTTAGGTGACTTACCCAAAGTCACATTGTCCCACGGGGTCTCACAGTCTTCATCCCCATTTTACAGATGAGGGGATGGAGGCCCAGAGAAGTTAGGTGACTTGCCCAAAGTCACACAGCTGACAATTGGCGGAGCCGGGATTTGAACCCATGACCTCTGACTCCAAAGCCCGGGCTCTTTCCACTGCGCCATGCTGCTTCTCATGAACGAATGACTGAGTGAGGGAGGGAATGAATGAATGAATGAGGGAGGAAATGAGGGAATGAGTGAGGGAGGGAATGAATAAATGAATGAGAAAGGGAATAAAGGAATGAGGGAAGGGCTTCTAAACTGTGAGCCCACCGTTGGATGAGGACCGTCTCTATATGTTGCCAACTTGTACTTCCCAAGCGCTTAGTACAGTGCTCTGCACACAATAAGTGCTCAATAAATACGACTGAATGAAAATGAATGAATGATTGAGTGAGGGAGGGAGGGAATGTCCACTGCCTTCTTCCATGCAGTCAACTTGAAGTGTCCGCCTTTGACTCTCTCCCATAATAATAATAATGATGGCATTTATTAAGCGCTTACTATGTACAAAGCACTGTCCCATGCCGCTGCTACGCAGCACAGGTGAGTTTGACTCATAGCAGATGACCTTCCACTGGCTAGCCACTGCCCAAGCTAGGACTGGAGTGGACAGGCCTCTGCTTGACTCTCCCTCATCATCATCATCATCATCAATCATATTTATTGAGCGCTTACTGTGTGCAGAGCACTGTACTAAGCGCTTGGGAAGTACAAGTTGGCAACATATAGAGACAGTCCCTACCCAACAGTGGGCTCACAGTCTGAAAGGGGTAGCCGAAACTGGTAGAGGACCGGAAACTCTCCAGGTGCCAAGCTGAAAGGGGAGGAATGTGTCAATCAACTCTGTTATATTGTTCTATTGTATTATAGTATATTGTAATATACTTTTTTATTGGAGTATATTGTACGCCGGGAAAGAGCACAGGCCTAGGCGTCAGAAAGTCGTGGGTTCTAATCCCCGCTCCACCACTTGTCTGCTATGTGACCTTGGGCAAACCACTTAACTTCTCTGGTCCTCAGGTACCTCATCTGTAAAATGAGGATTAAGACCGTAGGCCCCACGCAGGACAACCTTATTATTCTACCTACCCCAGCGCTTAGAACAGTGGTTGGCACATCGTAAGTGCTTAACAAATACCATGATCATTATTATTACTCTCCCAAGCACTTAGTATGGTGCTCTGAAAATATACAGTAAGTTCTCAATAAATACAATTGACTATGATGTGTTGAAATTGGGTGACTATAAAGGAAGGAGCCTGAAAGAATGTCCTTTTAATCAGTTAATGGTATTTACTGAGCACTTACTAAGTGCAGCGCACTATAGTAAGCCCTTGGAAGAGTACAATGCAACAGAATTAGCCAACTCATTCCCTGCCCATAATGAGTTTACATAGCAAAGCTCAGTCTCAGACAACATGGCAACAGTACAACAATAGTTTTAATAGGCAGATCAGACTGCCTCACTACCCTTGAGAAAGGACTGACTCTTTTCATTCATTCAATCGTATTTATTGAGTGCTTACTGTGTGCAGAGCACTGTACTAAGCACTTGGGAAGTACAAGTTGGCAAAGCTTTGGGAGGATCATGAGGCTAAATAGGGAAAAATCTCAAACCGGGCCTAGCGTTGCCGTCAGTTAAAACACCAGTTCTTTGGGCTTCATGACTGTACGTCCTGCCCTGGCTTTTTAAAACCACACCTACGCCTGTTAGTCCTCTCAGGGTCATCATCATCATCATCATCATCAATCGTCTTTATTGAGCACTTACGATGTGCAGAGCACTGTACTAAGCGCTTGGGAAGTACAAATTGGCAACATATGGAGACAGTCCCTACCCAACAGCGGGCTCACAGTCTAAAAGGGGGAGACAGAGAACAAAACCAAACATACTAACAAAATAAAATAAATAGAATAGATATGTATAAGTAAAATAAATAAATAAATGGAGTAATAAATATGTACAAGCATATTTATTATCTCTCGCACCTGGAGAGTTTCCAGGCCTCTACCAGTCACAGCTACTGGAGGGAGAGTCAAGCGGAGGCATACCCAACCCATTCTTAGCTAGGGCAGTGGCTAGAAAGTGGAAGGAAAGTCAAAACTTTCCTGTGCTGGGCAGCAGCAGCATGGGAGAGAATCAAGGGCCGAGACTCGTTTACTGCACGGCAGGAGGAAGTGGTCATCATCATCATCAATCGTATTTATTGAGCACATCCAACCGCTTCCATATTTTTACGAAGGAAACCCTATGGATACGCTACCAGAATGATTGCAGATGGAAGTGGGGTGTTCTGGGAGAGATGCGTCAGTGGCATCGCTATGGGTCGTGCAAGACTCGACAGCGAAAGGCGACAACAACAACAAGACCCCTGTTAGTATATTTCATATTCATTCATTCATTCAATCGTATTTATTGAGCGCTCACTGTGTGCAGAGCACTGGACTAAGCGCTTGGGAAGTACAAGTTGGCAACATGTAGAGACGGTCCCTACCCAACAGTGGGCTCACAGTCTAGAATCATCATCATCAATCGTATTTATTGAGCGCTTACTGTGTGCAGAGCACTGGACTAAGCGCTTGGGAAGTACAAGTTGGCAACATGTAGAGACGGTCCCTACCCAACAGTGGGCTCACAGTCTAGAATCATCATCATCAATCGTATTTATTGAGCGCTTACTGTGTGCAGAGCACTGGACTAAGCGCTTGGGAAGTACAAGTTGGCAACATATAGAGACGGTCCCTACCCAACAACAGGCTCACAGTCTAGAAGGGGGAGACAGAGAACAAAACAAAACATATTAACAAAATAAAATAAGTAGAATAAATATGTGCAAATAAAATAGAGTAATAAATACATGCAAACATATATACATATATACATTATATATTCATAATAATAATAATAATAATGGCATTTATTAAGTGCTTACTATGTGCAAAGCACTGTTCTAAGCACTGGGGAGGTTACAAGGTAATCAGGTTGTCCCATGGGGGGCTCACAGTCTTAATCCCCATTTTACAGATGAGGTCACTGAGGCACAGAGAAGTTAAGTGACTTGCCCAAAATCACACAGCTAACAATTGGCAGAGCCGGGATGTGAACCCATGACCTCTGACTCCAAAGCCCGGGCTCTTTCCACTGAGCCACGCTGCTTCATCACTCCTGTAGTCAACTTGAAATGCAAAGGACAATTATTTTATTAATAATAATGATGACATTTGTTAAGCATTTACAATGTGTGAAGCACTGTTCTAAGCACTGGGGGGGATACAAGGTAATCAGGTTGTCCCACATGGGGCTCACAGTCTTATTGCCCATTTAACAGATGAGGTAACTGAGGCTCAGAGAAGTTACGTGACTTGCCCAAGGTCACACAGCTGACATGTGGCAGAGCCGGAATTAGAACCCATGACCTCTGACTCTCAAGCCCGTGCTCTTTCCACTGACCCCGTTAGAGGGTCATAGTGAAAGTTTCAAGAAAGATAGAAGTGTGCAGCCAGAGTGTGGAAATGATCAAGTACAGCATCAATCAGAAATCTAAAAATATGGCAATGATATCAAATGATAAAATATTAATTATGTTTGTTAAATTCTGTTTAGTGCTAGATAGCACAAGTAGTGTGACCTCGCATCTTGCTATTTTTTCAATAGTATTTGTTACTCGCTTACTCTGTGCTACGCACTGTACAGAGCGCTGAAATAGTTAACAGTCCATGTCCCACATGGGGCTCACCGTCTTAATCCCCGGGTTACAGATGAAGTAACTGAGGCACAGAGAAGCGAAGTGACTTGTCCAAGGTCACACAGCAGACAAGTAGATGAGCAAGAACTAGAGCTAAGGTCCTTCTGACGCCCAGGCCTGTGCTTTGTGAGGTTAACATGGCTTCCTGCTGCTTCCAATGCAAACTGGTTTTCTCACATGACACCAAAACTATAAATGTCGAGAAGCAGTGTGACGTAGTGGAAAGAACCCCGGCTCAGGAGTCAGAAAGACCTGGGTTCTAATTCTTGCTCCACCACTTGTCAGCTGTGTGACCTTGGACAAGTCACTTTACTTCTCTGAGCCTCAGTTCCCTCCTCTGTAAAATAGGGATTAAGACCATATGGGACACAGACCGTATCCAACCTGATTAGCTTGTATCTACCCCAGCACTTAGTCCAGTGTCTGGAACATAATAAGCACTTAACTAATAACATTTTAAAAAAATGTAGGTGAAATTGCGCTATCTTAAATTAGCTAAGTGTGGGCATTTTGCAGTGGGTTGGAATCAGGGGGCAAAATTATCTTGATGTAAGTCATGTCTGCTTCAGAGAGACCGGACATGGAAAGTCAGTCAGTCAGTCAGTCATATTTTCTGAGCACTTACTATGCACAGAGCACTGTACTAAGCCCTTGGGAGAGTACAAGAGAACAATATAACAGATGCATTCCCTGTACACAGTGAGCATGCAATCTAGAGGGAGAGACAGACATTAAGATAAATGAATGAAGTACAGATATATACATAAGTCCGAAGGTAATAATGATAATAATAATAATGGCATTTGTTAAACACTTACTATGTGCCAAGCTCTGTTCTCAGCGCTGGGGAGGGTACTGAGAGCTCACCTCCTCCAGGAGGCCTTCCCAGCCTGAGCCCCTTCCTTCCTCTCCCCCTCATCCCCCTCTCCATCCCCCCATCTTACCTCCTTCCCTTCCCCACAGCACCTGTATATATGTATATACGTTTGTACATATTTATTACTCTATTTATTTATTTATTTTACTTGTACATATCTATTCTATTTATTTTATTTTGTTAGAATGTTTGGTTTTGTTCTCTGTCTCCCCCTTTTAGACTGTGAGCCCACTGTTGGGTAGGGGCTGTCTCTATATGTTGCCAACTTGTACTTCCCAAGCACTTAGTACAGTGCTCTGCACACAGTAAGTGTTCAATAAATGCGATTGATTGATTGATTGATTACAAGGTGATCAGGTTGTCCCACGTGGGGCTCATCATCTTAATCCCCATTTCACAGATGAGGTAACTGAGGCACAGAGAAGTGAAGTGACTTGCCCAAAGTCACACAGCTGACAAGTGGCGGAGCCGGGGTTTGAACCCATGACCTCTGACTTCCAAACCCGTGCTCTTTCCACTGAATGGCCCACATTTCTTCTTCAAATGCCGTTGAGTCGTTTCCGACCCACAGCAACTCCATGGACACCCCCTCTTCAAAACATCCCATCATCTGCCATGAAGTTGTTCTGTATATCCATAGAGTTTTCTTGGAAAAGATACGGAAGTGGTTTACCATCGCCTTCTTCCGCACAGTAAAAATTTGAGTCTCTGTCGTTGTCTCTGAACGTCCCCCTCTCCATCCCCCACATCTTACCTCCTTCCCTTCCCCACAGCACCTGTATATATGTATATATGGTTGTACATATTTATTACTCTATTTATTTATTTATTTTACTTGTGCATATCTATTCTATTTATTTTATTTTGTTAGTATGTTTGGTTTTTTTTCTCTGTCACCCCCTTTTAGACTGTGAGCCCAATGTTGGGTAGGGACTGTCTCTATATGTTGCCAATTTGTACTTCCCAAGCACTTAGTACAGTGCTCTGCACATAGTAAGTGCTCAATAAATAAGATTGATTGATTGATTGATTGATCAACACTGGGATCGCTTGGCCAGCGCTTAGTCCAGTGCCTGGCACATAGGAAGTGCTTAACAAATACCATTATTATTATTATTATTATGCATCTTTGACTCTTTCCCATGCTGCTGCTGCCCAGCACAGGTGAATCAACTTTGACGCTTCAGTTTAGACCTTTCCATTCCTGGTAGCCGTTTATGGCGTAATGTAAGCTTCATCAAGCTATGCAAACTTTCTTGCTACAATAAGGTGTGGATTCACAGGAGAGGGGAGGCCCAGTAGTACTCCAAAAATAATTTATCAACAGCAAAGAGAATAATTAAAGCCATTGAAGTCCCTTTCCCATTCCTTACCAATGAGTATTAACGAAAGCAAGGCAGACCACTGGCAAAGACCTCACAATACTCCCGCTAGGTAGGGTCATGATACAGATGAAGTAACTGAGGCACAGATCGGGAGAAGCAGCGTGGCTCAGTGGAAAGAGCACGGGCTTTGGCGTCAGAGGTCATGGGTTCAAATCCCGGCTCTGCCAACTGTCAGCTGTGTGACTTTGGGCAAGTCACTTCTCTGTGGCTCAATTACCTCATCTGTAAAATGGGGGTTAAGGCTGTGAGCCCCCCGTGGGACAACCTGATCAACTTGTACCCTCCCCAGCGCTTAGAACAGTGCTTTGCACATTGTAAGCGCTTAACAAATACCATCATTATTATAATCCCCATTTTATAGACGGGGCATGTGGTGGTTAAGTGATTTGCCCAGGGTCACACAGTGCACAAAGTGGCCGAGCCGGGCCTCCCTCCTGGCTGGGAGGGTTGGGAGGGAGGTTGAGCCGGGACTAGAACCCAGGTCCTCTGATTTATAATAATAATAATAATGGCATTTATTAAGTGCTTACTATGTGCTAAGCACTATTCTAAGTGCTGGGGGGGATACAAGGTGATCAAGTTGTCCCACGTGGGGCTCAAAGTCTTCATCCCCATTTTACAGATGAGGTAACTGAGGCTCAGAGAAGTAAAGTGACTTGCCCAAGGTCCCACAGCAGACACGTGGTGGAGTCGGGATTCGAACCCACGACGTCTGACTCAAAAAGCCCGTGCTCTTTCCACTGAGCCACTGAGCCCCCCCTTCTAGACTGTGAGCCTGTTGTTGGGTAGGGACCATCTCTATACGTCGCCAACTTCTACTTCTCAAGCGCTTAGTACAGTGCTCTGCACACAGTAAGTGCTCAATAAATACGAGTGAATGAATGAATGAATACGGTTGATGATGATGGCATTTGTTAAGCGCTTACTCTGTGCAAAGCACTGTTCTAAGCACTGGGGGGATGCAAGGTGATTAAGTTGTCCCACGTGGGGCTCACAGTCTTAATCCCCATTTTACAGATGAGGTAACTGAGGCTCAGAGAAGTTAAGTGACTTGCCCAAGGTCACACAACAGACATGTGTCAGAGCCAGGAATCGAACCCATGACCTCTGACTCCAAAGCCCGCGCTCTTTCCACTGAGCCACGCTGCTTCTCTATGAATGAATGAATGAATTTACTGGGCCGCTTTTCTTTCGCTACACCACACTGCCAACTGGAAAACAAAGTGAGCTGCAATTCAGTTTATAATAGGACTGACAAATGGCCATAAAAATAAAATAAGATAAAATAAAAATAAAATGAGGAAAGCCTGGTTAGGCGCAAGTGCGGTAGGAAAAGACCTGAGGGTCAAAGTGGACTTCATCCTGAATATGAGTCAGCTGGGTGATGCTGAGGGGTGGAGGTCAATATTTTGGCCTCCACCCCTCAGAAGCAGCTTCGCTTCTCTGGGCCTCGGTTACCTCATCTGGAAAATGGGGATCGAGAATGTGAGCCACCCCGTGGAGCAGCGTGATCGCCTTGTGACCTCCCCAGCACTTGTCTGCACACAGTAAGCGCTCAATAAATACGATTGATTGATTGATTGATTGGAACAGTGCTTTGCACATAGTAAGCGCTTAATAAATGCCATTATTATTATTATTACAAAGCAACCTGATACTTGTCTTATGCCGTCGAGTTGTTTCCGACCCATCCTGACAGCCTGGACACATCGGTCCCTGAACGCCCCACCTCCATCTGCCATCATCATCAATCGTATTTATTGAGCGCTTACTATGTGCAGATGTACTCGTTCTGGTAGTGGATCCAGAGAGTTTTCTTGGTCAAAAGACGAAAGCGGTCGACCATTGCCGCCTTCCGTGCCAGTAAATCTGAGTCTCCGCCCTCGACTCTTTTAGACTGTGAGCCCACTGTTGGGTAGGGACTGTCTCTATGTGTTGCCAATTTGTACTTCCCAAGCGCTTAGTACAGTGCTCTGCACATAGTAAGCGCTCAATAAATACAATTGATTGATTGATTGATTGATTTTAGACTGGGGTCTTTTAGACTGTGAGCCCACTGTTGGGTACGGACCGTCTCTATCTGTTGCCAACTGGTACTTCCCAAGCGCTTAGTACAGTGCTGTGCACACAGTAAGCGCTCAATAAATACGATTGATTGATTGATTGATTGATTGACTCTCTCCCGTGCCTCTGCTGCCCAACACGGGGGAGTTTTGACTTGTAGCAGATGACCAGCCACTCGCTAGCCACTGGCCAAGCTAGGGATGGAATGGGAAGGCCTCGACTTCACTCTCCTTCCTGAATCTGGGACTGGTAGAGCCCTGGAAACTCTCCAGATACTACAGCACCACCAGATACTACAATGCTTTAACAAAAAGAAGTGAAAAGAATTTGGGAAGCAATCTTGCCACTTACAACTTCCGCCAGTCCGTTCTTTATCAATATTTTGACCTCCACCCCTCAGAAGCAGCTTTGCTTCTCTGGGCCTCGGTTACCTCATCTGGAAAATGGGGATCGAGAATGTGAGCCCCCCCGTGGAGCAGCGTGATCGTCTTGTGACCTCCCCAGTGCTTGTCTGCACACAGTAAGCGCTCAATAAATACGATTGATTGATTGATTGATTGATTGATTGGAACAGTGCTTTGCACATAGTAAGCGCTAAATAAATGCCATTATTATTATTATTACAAATCAGCAACAGATAAAGACAATCCCTACCCACCAACAGGCTCACAGGCTAGAATTCACTCCGCCATGCTGCTTCCCCCAAGAACTTGGTACAAGGTAGGCGTTCAATAAATCCGATCGACTGACTGCAGGGCACTGTACTGAGCGCTTGAAGGAGTACAAGGGAATATAACGAACATGCTCTCTTCCTACAACGAGCTGACATATTTACTATTCTATTTATTTTGTTAAAGGTGTGCATTTAGCATTAATTCTATCTGTTCTGACGGCTTGACACCTGTCTACATGCTCTGTTTTGTCGTCTGCCTCCCCCTTCTAGACTGTGAGCCCGTTGTCGGGTCAGGACCGTCTCTCTATGTTGCCGATTTGTACTTCCCGAGCGCTCAGTACAGTGCTCTGCACACAGTAAGCGCTCAATAAATACGATTGATGATGATGTTGATGATGTTAAGTATCAAGAATCCCGCAGCCCCAGCTGATAAGTTGCAAGGGGCTTTGGAATTGTAACTGGAAAAAAAATATTAAATAATAAGTACAGGATTATGAAGAGATAGGTTTCAGGTTTCTGATACTTATCTATGGATTTTGAAAATCACCACCACCCCAAAATATAGCACTCCAGACCAGGGCTACGGTGTTCACTGAATGAGCGCTCAGTACAGTGCTCTGCACACAGTAAGCGCTCAATAAATACGATTGAATGAATGAATTCTTTAATGGGGCTTGTTAAGTATCAAGAATCCCGCAGCCCCAGCTGATGAGTTGCAAGGAGCTTTGGAATTGTAACTGAAAAAAAAAATTAAATAATAAGTACAGGATTATGAAGAGATAAGTTTCAGGTTTCTGATACTTATCTATGGATTTTGAAAATCACCACCACTCCAAAATACAGCACTCCAGACCAGGGCTACGGTGTTCACTGAATGAGCGCTCAGTACAGTGCTCTGCACACAGTAAGCGCTCAATAAATACGATTGAATGAACGAATTCTTTAATGGGGCTTGTTAAGTATCAAGAATCCCGCAGCCCCAGCTGATGAGTTGCAAGGGGCTTCGGAATTGTAACTGGGAAAAAAAAATTAAATAATAAGTACAGGATTATGAAGAGATACGTTTCAGGTTTCTGATACTTATCTATGGATTTTGAAAATCACCACCACCCCAAAATATAGCACTCCAGACCAGGGCTACGGTGTTCACTGAATGAGTGCTCAGTACAGTGCTCTGCACACAGTAAGCGCTCAATAAATATGATTGAATGAATAATGCATTTATTGCTCTATTTATTTTACTTGTACATATTTATTGTATTTATTTTATTTTGTTAATATGTTTTGTTGTCTGTCTCCCCCTTCTGGACTGTGAGCCTGCTGTTGGGTAGGGACCGTCTCTAGATGTTGTCAACTTGTGCTTCCCAGGCGCTTGGTACAGTGCTCTGCACACATTAAGCGCTCAATAAATACGATTGAATGAATGAATGACAGTGTAGAGGGGGAAAGGGATGCCTTACCTTGACACAGCTGTCACTGAGGCGGACCTCCTTGGCCCCGCCAGGGCCGGGGATGAAGTGCGACGACGACGATGACGATGGCACCCTGGCCGGCGACGGAGAGAGGGCCCACCTGCCGAGCACACCCAGACACAAGGCGTCAACTCCGGCCCGAGGACCACTGATCGCTCAATCGATCACACGTATTAACTGAGCGCTTTCTGTGTGCAGAGCGGGGAAAAGTACAATATAATATTCATTCAATAGTATTTGTTGAGCGCTTACTGTGTGCAGAGCACTGGACTAAAGTGCAGTTCGGCAACAGATAGAGACGGTCCCTACCCAGCAGCGGGCTCACAGTTTAGAGGGGAAAGGCAGACAACAAAACAAAACAAGTAGACAGGTGATATATATTATATTACTATATTACATAATGTAGTAATATAATATATAATAATGGTACTTATTAAGCACTTACTAGGTGCCAAGCACTGTTTTAGGTGCTGGGGTGGCTACAGGGTGATCAGGTTGTCCCACGTGGGGCTCACGGCCTTAATCCTCAGATGAGGGAACTGAGGCCCAGAGAAGTGGAGAGACTTGTCCAGGGTCACACAGTGGACAAGTGGCGGAGCCAGGATTAGAACCCACAACTTTGGACTGCCAAGCCCGGCCCTTTCCACTATGCCACGCTGCTTCAATAAATCAGATTTGGTTGCAACATTTCCTGTCCACGAGGAGCCTGAAGTCTAGACCGTGAGCCCGCTGTTGGGGAGGGACCGTGTCTATATGTTGCCAACTTGTACTTCCCAAGCGCTTAGTACAGTGCTCTGCACACAGTAAGCGCTCAATAAATACGATTGAAGGAATGAATGAAAAGTAATGTGGAGGAATGGGAGGAGGTCCAGAGAAGAGAAACAAAGGTGACTGAAGGATGAAAAATAGACCATGAGAAGAGGTTAAATCAATCAATCATATTTATTGAGCGCTTACTGTGTGCAGAGCACTGTACTAAGCGCTTGGGAAGTACAAGTTGGCAACATATAGAGACAGTCCCTACCCAACAGTGGGCTCACAGTCTAGAAAACAGAATAGCTTCACCCACAAAAGGGATGTTTTAACTACATGTATATTTACAAAGGGGTTTTGAGATGAGGATACTGAGCAGGTGTTTTCCATGTTCACTGAGGAAAAAACAAGTGGTAACAGCATGAAATTGAAGCAGAGAAGAAACCCTAGACTACCATGATGGTAAAACACAGGAGAGGCAACCAAGGCATCAATCAATCAATCATATTTATTGAGAGCTTACTGTGTGCAGAGCACTGTACTAATCAATCAGTCAATCAATCAATCGTATTTATTGAGCACTTACTGTGTGCAGAGCACTGTACTAAGCACTTGGGAAGTACAAGTTGGCAACATATAGAGACAGTCCCTACCCAACAGTGGGCTCACAGTCTAAAAGGAAGGTTATGGAGTCTGTTGGTCATAATGACGTTAATAAATCATAGAGAAGCAGAGTGGCTCAGTGGAAAGAGCCCGGGCTTTGGAGTCAGAGGTCATGGGTTCAAATTCCGGCTCTGCCAACTGTCAGCTGTGTGACTTTGGGCAAGTCACTTCACTTCTCTGGGCCTCAGTTACCTCATCTGTGAAATGGGAATTAAGGCTGTGAGCCCCCCGTGGAACAACCTGATCACCTTGCAACCTCCCCAGCACTTAGAACAGTGCTTTGCACATAGTAAGTGCTTAATAAATGCCATTAGAAAATAAAAAATTGCCTTGTTTTATGCTTATTCACCTAGCCCATCACCTCCCCTATGATATATACCTTTCTGTAGGATTGGATTTACAGCAGCGTGGCTCAGTGGAAAGAGCCCGGGCTTTGGAGTCAGAGGTCATGGGTTCAAATCCCAGCTCCGCCGCTTGCCAGCTATGTGATTTTGGGCAAGTCACTTCACTTCTCTGGGCCTCAGTTACCTCATCTGTAAAATGGGGATTGATTGTGAGCCCCACATGGGACAACCTGATCACCTTGGATCCTCCCCAGCGCTTAGAACAGTGCTTGGCACATAGTAAGCGCTTAACAAATACAAAAATTATTATTATTATTATTATAACAATGTGACCCATTATTTCCAAAGTTATTTCCTCTATATTACCAGGGAAGGATATGTGGTGATAACGATCAAAATAATAATAATAATATTTGTGTATTTGTTTTACTCTTTACTATTCACCGGGCGCTATACTAAGCACTAGGATTGTTGTTGTTGTCTTATGCTGTTGAGTCGCGTCTGACCCATAGCAACGGCATGGTCACATCTCTCCCAGAAGCCCAACTTCCATCTGCAATCATTCCGGTAGTGGATCCAGAGAGTTTTCTTGGTAAAAAATCCGGAACTGGTTGACCGCTGCCTCCTTCCCTGCAGTATACAATGATGGCATTTATTAAGCGCTTACTATGTGCAAAGCACTGTTCTAAGCGCTGGGGAGGTTACAAGGTGATCAGGTTGTCCCACGGGGGGCTCACAGTCTTCATCCCCAGTTTACAGATGAGGTAACTGAGGCCCAGAGAAGTTAAGCGACTGGCCCAAGGTCACACAGCTGACAATTGGTGGAGCCGGGATTTGAACCCACTACCTCTGACTCCCATGGGGCTCAGAGTCTCAAGGGAACTGCAGCCCAGAGAATGCAAATCATCAATCGTATTTATTGAGCGCTTACTGTGTGCAGAGCACTGTACTAAGCGCTTGGGAAGTACAAATTGGCAACATATAGAGACAGTCCCTACCCAACAGTGACTTGCCCAAGGTCACACAGCGGACAAGTGGCAGAACCAGGATTAAAACCCAGGTCCTTTGGACTCCCAAACCCGTACTCTACACACTAGGCCATAGGCGATATAATCCTTATAGACAGGGATCATGTCTATCAATCAATCAATCAATCGTATTTATTGAGCGCTTACTGTATGCAGAGCACTGTACTAAGCGCTTGGGAAGTACAAGTTGGCAGCAACTTTATTGTGTTTTACCTTCCCGTTGATTGGTTATAATAAATGTCCTCCATCTTTCAGCTCTGCATCATACATCATTTACAGGGGAAGGTCACCTAATCCGGTGATATAGTTCCAATCAATCAATCAATCAATCAATCGTATTTATTGAGCGCTTACTGTGTGCAGAGCACTGTACTAAGCACTTGGGAAGTACAAGTTGGCAGCAACTTTATTGTGTTTTACCTTCCCGTTGAATGGTTATAATAAATGTCCTCCATCTTTCAGCTCTGCATCATGCATCATTTACGGGGGAAGGTCACCTAATCCGGTGATATAGTTCCAATCAATCAATCAATCAATCAATCGTATTTATTGAGCGCTTACTCTGTGCAGAGCACTGTACTAAGCACTTGGGAAGTACAAGTTGGCAGCAACTTTATTGTGTTTTACCTTCCCGTTGAATGGTTATAATAAATGTCCTCCATCTTTCAGCTCTGCATCATGCATCATTTACGGGGGAAGGTCACCTAATCCGGTGATATAGTTCCAATCAATCAATCAATCAATCAATCGTATTTATTGAGCTCTTACTCTGTGCAGAGCACTGTACTAAGCACTTGGGAAGTACAAGTTGGCAGCAACTTTATTGTGTTTTACCTTCCCGTTGAATGGTTATAATAAATGTCCTCCATCTTTCAGCTCTGCATCATGCATCATTTACGGGGGAAGGTCACCTAATCCGGTGATATAGTTCCAATCAATCAATCAATCAATCAATCGTATTTATTGAGCGCTTACTCTGTGCAGAGCACTGTACTAAGCACTTGGGAAGTACAAGTTGGCAGCAACTTTATTGTGTTTTACCTTCCCGTTGAATGGTTATAATAAATGTCCTCCATCTTTCAGCTCTGCATCATGCATCATTTACGGGGGAAGGTCACCTAATCCGGTGATACAGTTCCAATCAATCAATCAATCAATCAATCGTATTTATTGAGCGCTTACTGTGTGCAGAGCACTGTACTAAGCGCTTGGGAAGTACAAGTTGGCAGCAACTTGATTGTGTTTTACCTTCCCGTTGAATGTTATAATAAATGTCCTCCATCTTTCAGCTCTGCATCATGCATCATTTACGGGGGAAGGTCACCTAATCCGGTGATATAGTTCCAATCAATCAATCAATCAATCAATCGTATTTATTGAGTGCTTACTGTGTGCAGAGCACTGTACTAAGCGCTTGGGAAGTACAAGTTGGCAACATATAGAGACAGTCCCTACCCAACAGTGGGCTCACAGTCTAGAAGGGGGAGACAGTCTAGATCAACCACTTGATCAGGTGACATACCCCTCTCCATCCCCTCCATCTTACCTCCTTCCCTTCCCCACAGCACCTGTATATATGTTTGTACATATTTATTACTCTATTTATTTATTTTACTTGTGCATATCTATTCTATTTATTTTATTTTGTTAGTATGTTTGGTTTTGTTCTCTGTCTCCCCCTTTTAGACTGTGAGCCCGTTGTTGGGTAGGGACTGTCTCTATATGTTACCAACTTGTACTTCCCAAGCGCTTAGCACAGTGCTCTGCACACAGTAAGCGCTCACTAAATACGATTGATGATGATGATGATGATGATACCCCCATAAATTATTGGACACTGCTCTTCAAGCAAGACGTGAGGTGTTCTTCATGCTTAATTCTTAATTAATGCTTCATGCTTAATTGAGGCCTTCCCAGACTGAGCCCCCTCCTTCCTCTCCCCCTCGCTCCCCTCTCCATCCCCCCATCTTACCTCCTTCCCCTCCCCACAGCACCTGTATATATGTATATATGTTTGTATGTATTTATCACTCTATTTATTTTATTTGTACATATTTATTCTAATTATTTTATTTTGTTAATATGTTTTGTTTAGTTCTCTGTCTCCCCCTTCTAGACTGTGAGCCCGCTGTTGGGTCGGGACCGTCTCTATATGTTGCCAACTTGTACTTCCCAAGCGCTTAGTACAGTGCTCTGCACACAGTAAGTGCTCAATAAATACGATTGAATGAATGAATGAATTGCCATTCTTCATTTCGACCACTCCCACCTCTCAGATTTAATAA
This sequence comes from Tachyglossus aculeatus, assembly GCF_015852505.1. Classification (NCBI taxonomy): domain Eukaryota; kingdom Metazoa; phylum Chordata; class Mammalia; order Monotremata; family Tachyglossidae; genus Tachyglossus; species Tachyglossus aculeatus. The sequence continues at coordinate 145,786,629 of NC_052067.1, read as the reverse complement.
CGAGCTCCTTAAGTACATCCTTATTTAAGTACAATAAGTACATTGCCAAGATCCGCCCTTTCCTCTCCATCCATACCGCTACCCTGCTAATTCAAGCTCTCATCCTATCCCGTCTGGACTACTGCACTAGCCTTCTCTCTGATCTCCCATCCTCGTGTCTCTCTCCACTTCAATCCATACTTCATGCTGCTGCCCGGATTATCTTTGTCCAGAAACGCTCTGGACATATTGCTCCCCTCCTCAAAAACCTCCAATGGCTACCGATCAATCTGCGCATCAGGCAGAAACTCCTCACCCTGGGCTTCAAGGCTGTCCATCACCTGGCCCCCTCCTACCTCACCTCCCTTTTCTCCTTCTACTGCCCAGCCCGCAACCTCCGCTCCTCCACCACTAATCTCCTCACTGTACCTCGCTCTCGCCCGTCCCGCCATCGACCCCCGGCCCACGTCATCCCCCGGGCCTGGAATGCCCTCCCTCTGCCCATCCGCCAAGCTAGCTCTCTTCCTCCCTTCAAGGCCCTGCTGAGAGCTCACCTCCTCCAGGAGGCCTTCCCAGACTGAGCCCCTTCCTTCCTCTCCCCCTCGTCCCCCTCTCCATCCCCCCGTCTTACCTCCTTCCCTTCCCCACAGCACCTGTATATATGTATATATGGTTGTACATATTTATTACTCTATTTATTTATTTTACTTGTACATTTCTATCCTACTTATTTTATTTTGTTGGTATGTTTGGTTCTGTTCTCTGTCTCCCCCTTTTAGACTGTGAGCCCACTGTTGGGTAGGGACTGTCTCTATGTGATGCCAATTTGTACTTCCCAAGCGCTTAGTACAGTGCTCTGCACATAGTAAGCGCTCAATAAATACGATTGATTGATTGATTGATTGACTGATGTAAATTGGACCTTTCATTTTTTCCGTATCACCGTGTACAGTTAATCTGCTTTCCGCTGGGAAAATAAGCGGCAAGAACCTACCGAACCCCTCCTTTAATTACGTTAATCCCCAGTCAGGATTTTCCACGGTATTAAGAAACAATTGGCCAAACCAATTAATAAACTATGGGGGATTATACAAAAAAAAAAAATGACCAGCAGTGTGTAATTCCAAAGTGCAAAACCGATAATTGAGCTTTCAGTTAAAATAAAAGAACTAATTGAGCGCATTACATGTCCCTCAGGGACTAGCAGGATGGGTGGAACTTGAATCAATTGATCGATTGCAGTGGTTGAGTGCTTACTCTGTGCAGAGCACTGTACTAAGCGCCTGGGAGAATACAACAAAACAGAGTAGGTAGATACATTCCCTGCCCAACAAACTTAAAGTCTGTGACTACTAACTGCTGTTCTGGGCTCTTATATGCCCGTGAGTAAACGTGTCAGAAGCAAAATTAGGACAATAGGATTATAAAAGTTTCTAAAACAATTATCCTATAGGTAAGGCCTGGCTGGCAATTCAGCCAACTGAAGGGACATCTGAGGGAAAATACAGCAAACTAATAATAATAATTGTGGTATTTGTTAAGCACTTACTATGTAATGGGCACTGTACTAAATACTAATAGTAATAAGGTGGGCATTTGGTTTTTTGTTTTTTTTAATGGCATTTATTAGGCGCTTACTATGTTCAAGGCACTGTTCTAAGCGCTGAATAATAATAATGGCATTTGTTAAGCACTTACTATGTGCAAAGCACTGTTCTAAGTGTTGGGGAGGTGGATACAAGGTGATCGGGTTGTCCCGCGTGGGGCTCACAGGCTTCATCCCCATTTTACAGATGAGGTAACTGAGGCTCCGAGAAGTGAAGTGACTTGCCCAAGGTCACACAGCAGACACGTGGTGGAGCTGGGATTCGAACCCATGACCTCTGACTCCAAAGCCCGGGCTCTTTCCACCGAGCCACGCTGCTTCTCAAAATTTGGAGAATGCAGGCATCGATCCCGCTATCATCATCAATCGTATTTAGTGAGCGCTTACTATGTGCAGAGCACTGTACCGCTACCTCTCACATGCTAAGCGAGTGCTCTACCATTTGAGCTAATTAAGTGACTTGCCCAAGGTCACACAGCAGACACGTGGTGGGGCCAGGGTTCGAACCCATGACCTCTGACTCCAAAGCCCGTGCTCTTTCCACTGAGCCATGCTGCTTCCCGCTTACTATGTGCCAAGCACTGTTCTAAACACTGGGGTAGATACAAGATAATCAGAAGGGCCCACGTGGGGCTCACAGTCTTCATCCCCATTTTACAGATGAGGTAACAGAGGCACAGAGGAGTTAGTGACTTTCAAGGTCACACAGCTGACAAGTGGCGGAGCCAGGATTTTTTTTTCAGTTTAATTCAATTCAATCACATTTATTGAGCGCTTACTGTGTGCAGAGCACTGTACTAAGCACTTGGGAAGTACAAGTCGGCAACATATAGAGACGGTCCCTACCCAACAGTGGGCTCACAGTCTAAAAGGGGGAGACAGAGAACAAAAGGATTAGAACCCACAACCCCTGACTCCCAAGCCTATGCTCTTTCCACTAAGCCATGTTACTAAATGCTGGGGTAGTGACAAGATGATCAGGTTGGACACAGTCCCTGTCCCACAGAGGGTTTACAGGCTTAATCCCCATTTTACAGATGAGGAAACTGAGGTCTGGAGAAATGAAGTGACTTGCCCAAGGTCACACAGCAGACAACCCATGGATGGGTAGGAACCCTCTCTATATGATGCCTACTTGTACTTCCCGAGTGCTTGGTATGGCGCTCTGCACACAGTAAGCGCTCAATAAATACGATTGAATGAATGACTGAGTGAATGCGGCGGAGCCAGGATTAGAACCCAGATCACTCAATCAATCAATCGTATTTATTGAGCGCTTACTGTGTGCAGAGCACTGTACTAAGTGCTTGGGAAGTCCAAGTTGGCAACATATAGAGATGGTCCCTACCCAACAGTGGGCTCACAGTCTAGAAGGGGGAGACAGACAACAAAACCAAACATACTGACAAAATAAAATAAATAGAATAGATCTTCTGAGTCCTATGCCTGTGCTCTTTCTGCCAGGCCACGCTAGGCCTGGGAGCTGTTATTATTATTATTATTATTATTATTGTTATTATTATTATTATTATTATTATCATTATTATGGCATTTATTAAGCACTTACTATGTGCAAAGCACTGTTGTAAGCGCTGGGGAGGTTACAAGGTGATCAGGTTGTCCCACGGGGGGCTCACAGTCTTAATCCCCATTATACAGATGAGGTAACTGAGGCCCGGAGAAGTTAAGTGACTTGCCCAAAGTCACACAGCTGACAATTGGTGGAGCCGGGATTTGAACCCATGACCACTGACTCCAAAGCCCGGGCTCTTTCCACTGAGCCACGCTGCTTCTCATAAACACTGTTCTAAGCGTCGGGGAGGTTACAAGGTGATCAGGTTGTCCCACCGGGGGCTCACAGTCTTCATCCCCATTTTACAGATGAGGTAACTGAGGTCCAGAGAAGTTTAGTGACTTGCCCAAAGTCACACAGCTGACAACTGGCAGAGCTGGGATTCGAACCCATGACCTCTGACTCCAAAGCCCGGGCTCTTTCCACTGAGCCATGCTGCTTCTCTATATAATTCCACGACTTTCATTTCCTTCCCATCACTTCTGTCCTCCACCCTCTGCGGCCCAGCTTTAGCCTCCTTCACTCCCCTGAGACAACGCTCTTTCCAAGATCACCTATAACCCCCTTCTACCAAGTCCAAAGGCCGGCACTCATCAACATCAATCGTATTTATTGAGCGCTTACTATGTGCAGAGCACTGTACTAAGCGCTTGGGAAGTACAAATTGGCAACATATAGAGACAGTCCCTACCCAACAGTGGGCTTACACTCATTCCTGCTCAACCCGGAGCTCCCTGCTGCCTCTGATCTGGTGGACCGTTCCCTCCTCCTGAAAATCTGCCCATTGACAAAGTCCAACTTGAACTTCCCAAGCGCTTCGTACAGTGCTCTGCACACAGTAAGTGCTCAATAAATACGATTGATTGATTGATTGATTGATTGATTAAGTGCTATCCTTCTTCGTCTGGTGTGCCGGTCCTTCCTCCCCTTCGACCTCTCCCTAACTTTGACCTCCCATCGGCCTGGGTCATCAAGAGCCACTTGAGTCATTCCTCCCCTTTCCCTGACTCCAAAATCCGAGGCCTAGCCGGACAGAAAGTACACTGCTCCTTCCAACGTGACAGCTGGGTTTTCACGGTGCCGTGGGGGCAAGACTATCAATCAATCAATCAATCATATTTATTGAGTGCTTACTGTGTGCAGAGCACTGTACTAAGCACTTGGGAAGTCCAATATGGAACATCTAGAGACGGTCCCTACCCAACAGTGGGCTCACAGTCTAGAAGGGGGAGACAGGGAACAAAACCAAACATACTAACAAAATAAAATAAATAGAACAGATATGTACAAGTATATATACAAGTATATTGTATAATGCATATATATATATATACAAGTGTGTCATTCCTCCCCTCTCCCTGCCTCCAAAATCCGAGGCCTAGCCGGACAGAGAGTACACTGCTCCTTCCACCGTGACAGCTGGGTTTCCAAGGTGCCGTGGGGGCAAGACTATCAATCAATCAATCAATCAATCAATCAATCGTATTTATTGAGGGCTTACTGTGTGCAGAGCACTGTACTAAGCGCTTGGGAAGTCCAAGTTGGCAACATATAGAAACGGTCCCTACCCAACAGTGGGCTCACAGTCTAGAAGGGGGAGACAGAGAACAAAACCAAACATACTAACAAAATAAAATAAATAGAATAGATATGCACAAGTATATTGTATATATACTTATATATACATGTATATATACACAAGTGTATATATATATACATATATATATACACAAGTGTATATATATATATACAAGTATACTACCAATATAACCCACTCCACTGCTCTCCCTGCTCTTATTCTGCTGTTCTCCCTGCTCTCAATCTATCAATTGATCGTATTTACTGAGTGCTCACTATGTACAAAACACTCTACTAAGCGCCTGGGACAGTACAATGCAACAGAATTAGCAGACACATTCCCTGCCCATAACAAACTTTCAGTCTAGAGGGGGAGACAGACATTAATATGAATTAATTCATTCATTCATTCTGTCGTACTTATTGAGCACTTACTGCATGTGAAACACTGTACTAAGTGCCTTGTGAGAGAACAATATAACAGACACATTCCTTTCCAAAACGAGCTCACAGTCTAATCAAATAATCAATCGTATTCATTGAGTGCTTACTGAGTGCAGAGCACTGTACTAAGTGCTTGGGAAGTACAAGTTGGCAACATATAGAGACGGTCCCTACCCAGCAGTAGGCTCACAGTCTAGAAGGGGGGCAGACATTAATATAAATGAATGAATGAATGAATGAACAAATGTACTTCCCAAGCACTTAGTCCAGTGCTCTGCACACAGTAAGAACTCAATAAATATGACTGAATGAATGAATGAACGAATGAACAAACAAATTAATTTGAATAAATGAATAAATAAATAAATTGCAGATATATACAGATATACACATATGTGTTGCGGGGATGGGAGGGAGGATGAATGAAGGAGCAAGTAAGAGAGGGGTAGAAGGGAGTGGGCGAAGACGAGAGGAGGGTATTGTCTGGGAAGTCTTCTTTCAATCATTCATTCAATCGTATTTATTCATTCATTCATTCAATCAATCGTATTTATTGAGAGCTTACTGTGTGCAGAGCACTGTACTAAGCACTTGGGAAGAACAAGCTGGCAACGTAGAGACACGGTCCCTACCCAGCAGTGGGCTCACAGTCTAGAAGGGGGAGACAGACGACAAAACAAAACATATTAACAAAATAAAATAAATAGAATCAATATGTACAAGCTCGTGCTCTTTCCACTGAGCCACGCTGCATGGTGTTATAATTATCTATTGCAATAAGTGGCTTAGGGGTTCATGGCCTACTGGATAGAGCACCCGCCTGGGAGTCAGAAGGACCTGGATTCTAATTCTAGCTCCACCACATGTCTGCTGTGTGACCTTGAGCAAGTCACTTAACTTCTCTGCACCTCAGTGACCTCATCCATAAAATGGGGATTAAGAGTGTGATCCCTATGTGAGACAGGGACTGCGTCCAAAGTGATTAATTTATACTTACCTCAGTGCTTAGTGCCTAGTAAGCACTTAGCAAGTACCATTATTATTATTATAGAGTAAATGAGTGATATGTGGCATGTTTTTTCAGTGAATTTCAATGCCCAGTAATGATCACACCTTATAGTGAATTCCATAATTATTTTGAAATTAATATTTTTCTCCCTGTAAAGGAAGATTCCTAGCCATATTAAATATACTCATTACTCACTGCAGTCAAGAGGAAAAGTAAACTATTAAAAATATTTAGACAGACTTTTTTAGAAATTAAACTATATGAGGACAATATCTACTTTTCTTTGGAAAGGAAATATAAGCAGAAACTCTCACAGTTGTTCAACAAGTTCTAGGAAGGACTGAGAGCTAATCGACCCCATTAACCTAAATTAGCCAAATCATTTAGCCCACCGTTGGGTAGGGACTGCCTCTATATGTTGCCAACTTGTACTTCCCAAGCGCTTAGTACAGTGCTTTGCACACAGTAAGCGCTCAATAAATACGATTGATTGATTGATTGATTGATTGATTTAGTAGACAAGAAGCACAAAGCTGGAAATTCAGGGGCTTGGATTTCCTCAACGCTCCTACTTAGGACTGCAGAGAGATGTCCTTGGAGTGTGGAGGGAGAGTAATTGTTTCTGCTCGGCACAAAAGAGCACATAGGAAAAAGAACGGCATTCAGTCAGTCGTATTCATTGAGTGCTCAATGTGTGCGGAGCGTCGTTCTAAGCGTCTGGGAGAGTACAATACAGCAATAAACAGACACATACCCTGCCCACAATGAGCTTACGGTCTAAAGTCCATTACTAGTCATCGTGACAGGGACTCAAAGCAGCCAATGTCCGCTGCTACCACAGCGGCAAGGCTGGTCACCTGTAAAATGGGAATTAAACCTCTCTTGGTCCTCTTCTTCCCCAAGTGAAGCGAGGATTGTATTTCTGATCTGATTGTCCTGAATCCGTTTTTCACTGACTCATTCATTCAGCCGTATTTATTAAGCACTTACTGTGTGCAAAGCGCTGCGCTAAGAGCTTGGGAAAGTACAACAGAACAATAAACAGTGGCATTCCCGGCCCACGATGAGCCCACAGTGAGCTCACAGTCTGGACGGGGGGAGACAGACATCAGTACAAATAAATAAAATGACTGATATGGATATAAGTGCTGTGGGGCTGGGAGGTGCGGAGAGCAAAGGGAGCAAGTCAGATCCCTGCAGAAGAGAGTGGGAGGTGAGGAAAAGTGGGTCTTAATCTGGGAAGGTCTCTTGTTTCCTTGTCATTGTAGACAATACCACCATCGTCCCTGCTTCATAAGCCTGTAGCCTTGGCATTATCCTCAACTCATCTCTGATTTAACCGTCATGAACTCCTGTGAGTTCTATCTTCACAACTTCTCCAGAATCCGTCCTTTCCTCTCCATCCAAACTGCAGCCGTACCGCTCCAGGTACTTATTTCCTGCCTTAACTGTTGTATGCGCCTCAATCAATCAATGCTATTTTTTGAGTGCTTACTATGTACAGAAGTCAATCAGTCAATCGTATTTATTGAGTGCTTACTGTGTGCAGAACACCATACTAAGAGCTTGGGAAAGTACAGTATAACAATAAACAGACACATTCCCTGCCCAAAATCAATCAATCAATCAATCAATCAATCGTATTTATTGAGCGCTTACTGTGTGCAGAGCACTGTACTAAGCACTTGAGAAGTACAAATTGACAACATATAGAGACAGTCCCTACCCAACAGTGGGCTCACAGTCTAAAAGGGGGAGACAAAACCAAACATACTAACAAAATAAAATGAAATAAATAAAATAAAAAATAAAAAAATAAAAAAATGAGCTTACATTCTAGAGTAGGAGACAGACATTGATTCGATCATATTTATTGAGTGCTTACTGTGTGCAGAGCACTGTACTAAGCACTTGGGAAGTACAAGTTGGCAACATATAGAGACGGTCCCTACCCGACAGTGGGCTCACAGTCTAGAAGGGGGAGACAGACAACAAAACAAAACATATTAACAAAATAAAATAAATAGAATGAATGTGTCCAAATAAAATAAATAAATAGAGCAATAAATACACTTAAATAAATTACAGTTGTGTGCATACGTGCTGTGGGGCTGGGAGGAGGGATGCATAAAGGGAGCAAAGCAAGGTGATGCAGAAGGGAATGGGGGAAGAGAAAGGCGAGCTTAGTCTGGGAAAGCCTTTTTGGAGGAGATGTGTCATCAATAAGGCTTCGAAGGCAGGGAAAATAATTGTCAGATATGAAGAGGGAGGGAATTCCAGGCCATGGGTAGGATGTGGATGAGACGTCAGAGGTGAGACAGACGAGACTGAAGTACAGATGGAGCACCATGCCAAGCTCTTGGGAGAGTACAACACAATTAGCAGACACCTTTCTGGACGGTAATGAGCTCACTGACCTCACTGCATCTTGCCTCTTCCCTCTCCAATCCATACTTCACTCTGCTACCCCGATCGTTCCTCTTGAAAAAACATTCAATCGGTATCGTTCCGCTCCTCAGGAACCAATGCCTTCCCCCCTCACCGTCGGATATTCGTTTTCTCTGATGTTTCTCTCCAGTCGAGTGTACTTTCTGCTGGAGCCCCCTTACTATGCCCAACATAGCCCATTTTAATAATAATAATAATAATAATGTTGGTATTTGTTAAGCGCTTACTATGTGCCAAGCACTGTTCTAAGCGCTGGGGTGGATGCAAGGTAATCAGGTTGTCCCACGTGGGGCTCGCAGTCTTCATCCCCATTTTACAGAGGAGGGAACTGAGGCCCAGAGAAGTGAAGTGACTTGCCCAAAGCCACATAGCTGACAAGTGGCAGAGTCGGGATTAGAACCCACGACCTCTGACTCCAAAGCCCGGGCTCTTTCCACTGAGCCATGCTGCTTCTCTAATACTACTACTACTACACACAGGAGAGGTGATTATAATCCCAAAACAAAAATAGTGTCAAGTAAGCTTGTTATTTGGGGAAAGGTACAGAAGAGGAGGTGAAAAATTTAATCCTTGAAATTGGGGGATTAATGTGACAGCGTGTTCCATTTTTTTATGGTATTTGTTAAGCGCTTACTATGTGCCAGGCACTGCAGTAAGCACTGGAATAGATACAATTTACTATTCTATTTATTTTATTTTGTTAATATGTTTGGTTTTGTTGTCTGTCTCCCCCTTCTAGACTGTGAGCCCGCTGTTGGGTAGGGACTGTCTCTGTATGTTGCCAACTTGTACTTCCCAAGCGCTTAGTCCAGTGCTCTGCACACAGTAAGGGCTCAATAAATATGATTGAATGAATGAATGAATGAACCTCAGATGGTTGCCCATTCATCTCTGCACCAGACAGAAACTCCTTGCCATCAGCTTTAAGGTGTTCACTCAATCAATCAATCAATCAATCGTATTTATTGAGTGCTTACTGTGTGCAGAGCACTGTACTAAGCGCTTAATCTCTCTCTCCCACCTCCCTCATCTTGCCAATCTCCTACTACAACGAGGCACACACACTCCGATCCCCCTAAGAGCTAGCAGGATGGTGTTGTGGCCAGAGCATGCACCTGGGCGTCAGAAGGTCTGGGTTCTAATCCCGGCTCTGCCCGTTGTCTGTTGTGTGACCTTGAGCAAGTCACTTCACTTCTCTGGCCCTCATTTACCTCATCTGGAAAATGGGGATTGAGAATGTAAACCCCACGTGGGACAGGGACTCTTTCCAGACAAATTTGCTTGCATTTGCCCCAGGGTTTGGTACAGTGCCTGGCACAAAGTAAGCACTTAATAAATACCATAATTATTATTATTCTCCCTGGGCCTGGAACTCCCCCACCCCTTGACATGTAGAAAGTGCTCAACAAATTCCAGTTATTATGATTTCATTCATTCATTCAATCGTATTTATTGAGTGCTTACTGTTGTGCAGAACACCATACTAAGAGCTTGGGAAAGTACAGTATAACAATAAACAGACACATCCCCTGCCCAAAATGAGCTTACATTCTAGAGTGGGAGACAATCAATCAATCAATCATATTTATTGAGCACTTACTGTGTGCAGAGCACTGTACTAAGCACTTGGGAAGTACAACATTAGTATACTTAAAGGAGCACTTGGAAGAGTACAATACCACAATAAACAGACACATTCTTTCCTTTCCCCTGCAACTCCATTCTGTGCTGACCACCCTGCCACACTCATCGGGCTGCAAACTGGAATTTGTAGCAATAACAATGATAATTGTGGTATTTGTTAAGTACTGACTATGTGTCAGGCATTGTTCTGAAGCACTGGGGAAATACAAGGTAACCGGCTTGGATCCTGTCTCACATGCGGCTCACAGTCTTAATCCCTAATTTAGAGATGAGAGAACGGAGGCACAGAGAAGTTAAGTGGCTTGCCCGAGGTTGCACAGCAGAAAAGTGGTGGAACTGGGATTAGAACCCTGGTCCTTCTGATTCTCAGGCCCATGCTCTATCCATTCCTTGAGGGCAGGGATCAGGTCTACCACCTAACCTGTACTCTCCAGTGCGTGCTCAGGAAAACGTTCAGCTCAGAGGACTGCTCGAGAATCCCATCAACCTGCATTGGGGATGGCAGAACATGGAGAAATGGAGAGGGTTTGTGAGGTTCCCCCCTAATTTGGCATGCTTGGCATATCACAAATCCTCTTATTCCTCCGCGCTCAGTGACCATCTGTTGATTTCTGCAGGCTGAACTTGGAGCGAAGAGAGGAAGATAAGGACTGGGTTTCTGCTTCTTACACTGCACTGAAAAGGGAACGCAGATCACAACGGATCTCTTCTCCCCAAGCCCTGTCTTGTGCTGCATCTAAAGCAGGCACAACCAATTGGTTGCCACGGCAAGAGGGTTCAAAATCCCTGGGGCAGATAACTTAATTCCAGGTTGGATGTGTAAACACCCGGAATTGAATCGTATCAGGCAATTTAAGACTAGACTAGGCTGGCACGGAAAACCAGCGACGACAGAAAGCAGCTCTGTGCTGTTCATCCATCTGCATATCATTCTGGGAGAAGATGATCAAACTGGGCAGAAATTCCATCCTCATCTTATCCCTAGAGCCTTTTTGTATAAAGTATTGGTTATACACTTATTACGAGTCAAATGCTGTTCTAAGTGTTAGAATAGATACAAGTCAGTGGGGTTGATGATAATGATGGTGATGGTATTTGTTAAGCACTTACTATGTGTCAAGCACTGTTCTGGGGAGATGCAAAGGTAATCAGGTTGTCCCACGGAAGGCTCACAGTCTTAATCCCCATTTTACAGATGAGGTAACTGAAGCCCAGAGAAGTTAAGCGACTCGCCCAAAGTCACACAGCCGAGAAGTGGTGGAGCCGGGATTAGAACCCACAACCTCTGACTCCCAAGTCGGGGATATTTCCACTAAGCCACACTGCTTCTCTATCCCTCATGGGCCTCACAGATTTAGCTAAACCTCGTATATTTCTCCTCAGTTGCCCTTTCTCCTTTCCACTCCATTTGCCATCCTCGCCTGGAAAAACCTATTAATTAGGCTTTGGCAGGAGGGATTTAGCTTTGGCAGCAGGACTGAGAGATGCCAGTGGGATCTCAGAGTAGCTGCTGTGTGGTCTAATGGTTAGAGCGCAGATCTGGGAATTAGAAGGACCTGCGTTCTAATCCCAACGTCTCCACATATCTGCTGGGCGACCTTGGGAAACTCTCTTAATAATAATAATAAGAATGATGGCATTTGTTCAGCGCTTACTATGTGCAAAGCACTGTTCTAAGCCTCAGTTACCTCATCTGTAAAATGGGGATTGTGAGCCCCCTTTGGGACAGGGACTATTTATACCCAATTTGCTTATTCAGCGCTTAGAATGGTGCTTTGCACATAGTAAGCGCTTAACAAATACCATTATTATTATTATTATTATTATTATTGTATTAATACAGTGCCTGGCCCATAGTAAGTACTTAACAAATACCACTGTTATTATTTATTATTATGATTTTTACACCAGTCCCAGGTCTAGAAATGAGGCCAGCCCATACACAGAACAATCACAGCGAACGGGCCCCTTTCAAGCCTTTAGCAAATAAGAAGTTGGGCTCTGTTTCGCCGCTAATCAAAAGGAGCCATGTGCTTTCTTCACTCCGGCGAGCTCTGTGAAAAGCGTTTCAGCCCAAGCCCTCGTCGGATGAGGCACCGGCATCCTGATGAGGGGAAAACGAGGCCAGCAGATGATGTCTAATATCAAGGACAGAGCAACGCTTGAAAAGCAACACAAGGGGTGAGGAGTTAGTGAATGGGCCAAACTGGACATTTCAAGCTTTTCTTCCTGGCATTCAGAGGGGAAAGAGTTCACATCACTGCCTCGGGGGTAATATTAACTCCCAGATGGGCCCTAATGAGTTCTTGGGAGCCTCCAAGCCAGGGGAGAAAGAGACACGAATCACAGCTGGAGCAAACGGCTCCATTAAGAAGAGATTTCCCCGGAGAGAGTCAGGCACCCTGGGAACAGACTGAGAACATTTTGTTTGTTGAGCTCTTTTTAAAAAAATGTTAAAGCTTTTTTGAGTTTAAAATATACTTAGAGTTAAAACCCAACTCTAGCTCAGAGACACTTGCCCAGTGAGGGACTGTTGAATTTATTTGTGGATTGTTTTTAGGTGAGTCTGAAGATGTTAGTGATTAGGCTGTGAGACTAATCACTGTGAGACCACTGTTGGGTAGGGACTGTCTCTGTACGTTGCCAACTTGTGCTTCCCAAGCGCTTAGTACAGTGCTCTGCACACAGTAAGCACTCAATAAATACGATTGATTGATTGATGATTAGGCCCCTGGTCAAATAGAGTCCAAATCAAGGTCCAGCCTGCCTCCTACTTACTCCCCAATGCAAGATTAGTCTTCCACAAATATATTTATATACACGCATATATACACACACTAGTACTCTCATGCTCTATGTGGCTACTAGTGCGGACTGTAAGGGGAAGAGTTTTTGTTTTTTGTTTTGTTTTGTTGTCTGTCTCCCCCTTCCAGACTGTTAGCCCGTTGTTGGGTAGGGACCGTCTCTATATGTTGCCGACTTGTACTTCCCAAGCGCTTAGTACGGTGCTCTGCACACAGTAAGTGCCCAATAAATACGACTGGATGAATGAATGAATGAATGCAGAGCACTGTACTAAGTGCTTGGGAGCATATACTAGAACAATAAGCAGACACATTCCCTGCCCACAGTGAGCTTACATGAATATAAGGAACAGAGATACTCAGTGGGACTGCCTCAGCCTGCATATTCCATAGTACAAACAACATTTTTGGAGGAGGGGTAATTTGCTAAAGCCCTTATTATGTGTCAAACCCTGTTGCCATTGTTATTTTTATGATATTTGTCAAGTGCTTCCTGTGGGCCAGGAACTGTACTAAATGCTGGGGTAGATACAAGCTAATCAGGTTGGACACAGTCCCTGTCCCACATGAGGCTCACAGTCTTAGTCTCCATTTAACAGATGAGCTAACTGAGGCGTGGGGAATTTAAGAGACTCACCCAAGGTCACAGCAGACAAGTGGCGGAGCCGGAATTAGAATCCAGGTCTTTCATTCAGTCAGTGGTATTTATTGAGAGCTTACTGTGTGCAGACCACTGTACTAAGTGCTTGGAAAGTACAATTTGGCAACAAATAGAGACAATCCCTACCCAACAATGGCTCACAGTCTAGAAGGGGGGAGACAGACAACAAAACAAAACAAGTAGACCGGCAGTAGACACGTAAACAAGGAGACAGGTCTTGCTGATTCACAGGCCCGTGCTCTATCCATTAGGCCACACTGCTTCTCAGTTCTAAGCACTTGGGTAGAAACAAGTTAATAATAATAATGATGATAATAATAATAATAATAATAGCATTTGTTAAACACTTACTATGTGCAAAGCACTGTTCTAAGTGCTGGGGAGGTTACAAGGTGATCAGGTTGTCCCACGGGGGGCTCACAGTCTTAATCCCCATTTTAAAGATGAGGTAACTGAGGCCCAGAGAAGTTAAGTGACTTACCCAAAGTCACACAGCTGACAATTGGCAGAGCCGGGATTTGAACCCATGACGTCTGACTCCAAAGCCCATTCTCTAATGAGACCAGATACAGTCCCTGTTCCACACGAAGCTCACATCTTGAGGAGGACAGAGAATAAGTAAGCAGTGTGGCTCAGTGGAAAGAGCATGGGCTTTGGAGTCAGAGGTCATAGGTTCAAATCCCAACTCCACCAATTGTCAGCTGTGCGACCTTGGGCAAGTCACTTCACTTCTCTGAGCCTCAGTTCCCTCATCTGTAAAATGGGGATTAAGACTGTGAGCCCCCTGTGGGACAACCTGATCACCTTGTAACCTTCCCAGTGCTTAGAACAGTGCTTTGCACATAGTAAGTGCTTAATACCAACATTATTATTATTATGTATGGAATCCCCATTTTGCAGATGAGGTTACTGAGGCTCAGAGAAGTTTAGTGACTTGCCCAAGAACACACAGCAGGGAGGTGCAATTTATTTATTTATATTAATGTCTGTCTCCCCCTCTTGAATGTAAGCTTGTGGTGGGCTGGGAATGTGTCTGTTTATAACTATATTGTCCTCTCCCAAGCACTTACTACAGTGCTCTGTACACAGTAAGCACTCAGTAAATACGAATGAATGAATGAATGACAGTGGTGGAGCTGAGATTAGAACCCAGGTCCTCTGACTCTAAAGCCCGGGCTCTATCCACTAGACCACACTGCTTTCCCAAAAGGCATCTCAGTATGGCCCTCTCATTAGCTATAATAACAGGTCTTGCTAAAATCAGTGTACAGAAATAATTAGGAGGGCACACACTAATAAATACTTTAGCTGTCCATTCAACTCTATTAGCATGCATGTTTGCACCACGTATTTTGGAAAGAACATAATGGCAGGTTTAGAAAACGGTCTTCCGACAACATGCATAATAATAACAATATTAATAATGGCATTTATTAAGTGTTTACTATGTGCAAAGCACTGTTCTAAGCACTGGAGGGGATGTAAGGTGATAAGGTTGTCCCACGTGGGGCTCACAGTCTTCATCCCCATTTCATAGATGAGGTCACTGAGGCTTAGAGAAGTGATGTGACTTGCCCAAGGTCACACAGCAGACATGTGGCGAAGTCGGGATTAGGACCTATGACCTCTGACTCCCATGCTCGGGCTCTTTCCACTGAGCCACAATGCATCCGTCAGGATGAAGGATGAATTCTAAGTCTAAGGTTTCACTGTAGAGGATCCACGTTTGAGTCTAGGCTCTGCCATCAACCTGCTGTGTGTCCTTGGGCAAGTCACTTAACTGCTCTGTATCTCAGTGTCCTCATCTGCAAAATGGGGATAATGATACCTGCCTTTCTACCTGTCTGGCGGGAAGGTCAAAATTGAGATAATAATAATAATGGCATTTATTAAGCGCTTACTATGTGCAAAGCACTGTTCTAAGCGCTGGGGGGGATACAAGGTGATCAGGCTGTCCCACATGGGGCTCACAGTTTTAATCCCCATTTTTCAGATGAGGTAACTGAGGCCCAGAGAAGTGAAGTGACTCGCCCAAAGTCACACAGCTGATAAGTGGTGGAGACGGGATTAGAACCCATGACCTCTGGCTCCCAAGTCCGTGCGCTTTCCACTGAGCCACGCTGCTTCTCTTAAGAGATAAGTGATGTGAGAGTGCTTTCGGAATAAAAGTACTATATAATAAAAGTGGGATATAATAATAATAATACTAATAATTAATATTGGTATGTGTTAAGTGCTTATTAGAGCAGGATATCATCATCATCAATCGTATTTATTGAGTGCTTACTATCTGCAGAGCACTGTACTAAGTGCTTGGGAAGTACAAATTGATATATAATAATAGGATATAATAATAACAATAATAATAATAATAATATTGGTATTTGTTAAGCACTTGCTATGTGCCAAGCACTGTTCTAAGTGCTAGGATAGAGACAAGGTTATCAGGTTGTCCCACTTGGGGTTCACAGTCTTGACCCTCATTTTACAGATGAGGTAACAGGCACAGAGAAGTTAAGTGCGTTGCCCAAAGTCACACAGCTGACAAGTGGCAGAGTCGGAATTAGAACCCACAGCCTCTGACTTTCCACTAGCATGGAAATGGAGAGGATAAAATAAAACGAGAAAGAGGGAGGCCTGAATGATGCAAAGAAATAGAAATGAGGGAGACAGTACTTTCCCTAGAGCTTAGTACAGAGCTCTGCACACGATAAATACTCAATAAATGTAATTGATTGAATGAATGAATGAATGAATGAATGAATGAAGAAAAGCCATGAAGTTTAGGAGAGAGTAAATTTGGGTGCAAGATTGAGGAGAAATGAGAGAGAACAAGGGAAGCAATGTGGCCGTATGGATAGAGCAGGGGTTTGGGAGTCAGAAAGACCTGTGTTCTAATCCCAGCTCCACCACTTATCTGCTGCGTGACCGTGGACAAGTCACTTCACTTCTCTGGGCCTGTTACCTCATCTGTAAAATGTGGATCGAGATTGTGAGCCCCAGCTGGGACATGGACTGCTTCCAAATTGATTAGGTTGTATCTACCCCAGCACTTAGTACAGTGCCTGGCACATAGTAAGCACTTTCATAAATACCATTAAAACAAAACAAAACAAAACAAAAACAATCCCCAGCCTTGATCTCTCTAGCTCTCTCCAGTCTCTCATCTTCTCCTGCCTTCAAGACATTTTTTTAACTCTTCCTCCCTACTGAGAGCTCACCTCCTCCAGGAGGCCTTCCCAGACTGAACCCTCTCCTTCCTCTCCCCCTCCTCCCCTTCTCCATCCCCCGCACCTTACCTCCTTCCCTTCCCCACAGCACCTGTATATATGTATATATGTTTGTACATATTTACTACTCTATTTATTTTACTTGTACATATCTATTCTATTTATTTCATTTTGTTAATATGTTTGGTTTTGTTCTCTGTCTCCCCCTTCTAGACTGTGAGCCCACTGTTGGGTAGGGACTGTCTCTATATGTTGCCAACTTGGACTTCCCAAGTGCTTAGTACAGTGCTCTGCACACAATCAATCAATCAATCAATCAATCGTATTTATTGAGCGCTTACTATGTGCAGAGCACTGTACTAAGCGCTTGGGAACTACAAATTGGCAACACATAGAGACAGTCCCTACCCAACAGTGGGCTCACAGTCTAAAAGGGGGAGACAGAGAACAGAACCAAACATACCAACAAAATTAAATAAATAGGATAGAAATGTACAAGTAAAATAAATAAATAAATAAATAAATAAATAGAGTAATAAATATGTACAACCATATATACATATATGCAGGTGCTGTGGGGAAGGGAAGGAGGTAAGATGGGGGGATGGAGAGGGGGACGAGGGGGAGAGGAAGGAAGGGGCTTAGTGTGGGAAGGCCTCCTGGAGGAGGTGAGCTCTCAGCAGGGCCTTGAAGGGAGGAAGAGAGCTACCTTGGCGGAGGGGCAGAGGGAGGCCATTCCAGGCCCGGGGGATGACGTGGGCTGGGGGGAGATGGCGGGACAGGTGAGAGCGAGGTACAGTGAGGAGATTAGTGGTGGAGGAGCGGAGGGTGCGGGCTGGGCTGGAGAAGGAGAGAAGGGAGGTGAGGTAGGAGGGGGCGAGGTGATGGACAGCCTTGAAGCCCGGGGTGAGGAGTTTCTGCCTGATGTGCAGATTGATTGATTGATTGATTGATTGATTGATTGAGCACACAGTAAGTGCTCAATAAATATGATTGATTGATTGATTGATTGATCTCTACTCAGTTGTCCTCCCATCATCTCAAACTTAACATTTCCAAAACAGAGCTCCTTAGCTTCCCACCCAAACCCTGTCCTCCCCCGACTTTCCCATCCTTTCCACCTCACAAGGCCATAACCTTGGTGTTATCCTTGACTCCTCTCTTTTTTAATCCATCACCAAATCCTGCCGGTCCCACCGTCACAACATCTCTAAAATCCACCCTTTCCTTGTCATCCAAAATGCTTCCATGTTTATGCAATCACTCATCTTACCCCACCTGGATGACTGCATCAGCCTCCTTGCTGACCTCCCTGCCTCCTGTCTCTCCCCCACTCTAGTCCATACTTCACTCTGCTGCCCGAATCATAAACAATGCACTAACATAACATCAAGATGTATCTCCAATGTAAATTGTACTTAAATCATTTATACTTAATGATTTTTTTTGGTTTGAAATATAGAATTAGTTGTACTAAATTAAACTAATTAAATAAATGTGGTATGTGTTAATCACTTATTATTTGTCAAGCACTGAACTAAGCACTGGGGAAAATACAAGATAATCAGCTTGGTCACATTACCTGTCCCACATGGGGCACAATCTGGGTAGGAAGGAAAATAGGTATTGACGCACTTAGTACGGTGCTCTGCACACAGTAAGCGCTCAATAAATACGATTTAATGAGTCCCAATTTTAAAAATGTGGAACTTGATGATGATGATCGTGGTACATGTTTTGTTTTGTTGTCTGTCTCCCCCTTCTAGACTGTGAGCCCGTTGTTGGGTAGGGACCGTTGCCAGCTTGTACTTCCCAAGCGCTTAGTGCAGTGCTCTGCTCACAATAAGCATTCAATAAATGCGATTGAATGAATGAATTTTTCTACAAAAATGTTCAGGCCATGTCATTTCCCTCCTCAAAAAACTCCAGTGGTTGCCCACCCACCTCCATATCAAGCAGAAACTCCTCACCATTGGCTTCAAAGCAGTCCATCACCTTGCCCCCTCCTACCTCACCTCAATTCTCTTCTACAACCCAGCCAGCACACTTCATTCCTCTATTTATTACTCTATTTATGTATTTATTTTACTTGTACATATCTATTCTATTTATTTTATTTTGTTAATATGTTTGGTTTTGTTGTCTGTCTCCCCCTTCTAGACTGTGAGCCCACTGTTGGGTAGGGACCGTCTCCAGATGTTGCCAAGTTGTACTTCCCAAGCACTTAGTACAGTGCTCTGCACACAGTAAGCGCTCAATAAATACGATTGATTGATTTATAGTGCTAACCTTCTCACTGTGCCTCCAACTCAACTGTCTTGCCGCCGACCCCTGGCCCGTGTCCTGCCTCTGGCCTGGAATGCCCTGCCTCCTCTAATCTGACAGACAACCACTGTCCCCCACTCCAAAGGCTTATTGGAAGGCCCATCTCCTCCAAGAGGCCTTCCCAGATTAAACCCCACTTTTCCTCATCTCCCACTCCCTTCTGCATCGCCCTGACTTGCTCCCTTTGCTCTTCTCCTCCTCCACAGCACTTAGGTGTAGCATTTATCTGTAATTTTATTTATTTGTATTGATGTCGGTCTCCCCTCCTCTAGACACTAAGCTCGTTGTGGGCAGGGAATGTGTCTTTTTATTGTTGTACTTTCGCAAGTGCTTCATACAGGTGCTCTGCTCATAGTATGTGCTCAATAAATATGTCCCCCACTCCAAAGGCTTATTGAAGGCCCATCTCCTCCAAGAGGCCTTCCCAGATTAAACCCCACTTTTCCTCATCTCCCACTCCCTTCTGCATCGCCCTGATTTGCTCCCTTTGCTCTTCTCCTCCTCCACAGCACTTAGGTGTAGCATTTATCCATAATTTTATTTATTTGTATTGATGTCAGTCTCCCCCCCACCCCGACTGTAAGCTCCTTGTCAGCAGGGAATGTGTCTTTTTATTGTTGTACTTTCACAAGTGCTTCATACAGGTGCTCTGCTCATAGTATGTGCTCAGTAAATATGTCCCCCACTCCAAAGGCTTATTGAAGGCCCATCTCCTCCAAGAGGCCTTCCCAGATTAAACCCCACTTTTCCTCATCTCCCACTCCCTTCTGCATCACCCTGACTTGCTCCCTTTGCTCTTCTCCTCCTCCACAGCACTTAGGAGTAGCATTTATCTGTAATTTTATTTATTTGTATTGATGTCGGTCTCCCCTCCTCTAGACTGTAAACTTGTTGTGGGCAGGAAATGTGTCTTTTTATTATTGTATTGTACTTTCTCAACGACTTCATACAGGTGCTCTGCTCATAGCATAGTATGTGGTCAGTAAATATGATGGAATGGATGAATGAATCCCTGATAATGATAGGAGAAGCAACATGGTCCAGAGAAAAGAGCCTAGATCTGTGAGTAAGAGAACCTTTTTTTTTGTCAGCGTTATTGGTTAAGTGCTTACTATGTGCCAAGCACTGTTCTTAGTGCTGGGGTAGTTACAAATTTATCAGATTGGACACGGTTCCTGTCCTACATGGGGCTCACAGTCAACGTTACAAGGGAGCAGGATTTAATCTTCAATTTACTGAGTCACAGAGAAGTGACTTCCCCAAGGTCACACAACAGAGTGCTTAGTACAGTGCTCTGCACACATCTCTGTCTCCCCTTTCTAGACTGTGAGCCCACTGTTGGGTAGGGACTGTCTCTATATGTTGCCAACTTGTACTTCCCAAGCGCTTAGTACAGTGCTCTGCACACAGTAAGCGCTCAATAAATATGATTGATTGATTGATAGCACTCAATTCATTCATTCATTCATTCAATCATATTTATTGAGCACTTACTGTGCGCAGAGCACTGTACTAAGCACTTGGGAACTACTCAATAAATACGATTGAATGAACCAAGATCCTCTGACTCCTGGAGCTGTTTTTTTTTCCACCAAACCACACTGCTTCTCTAATCCCCGTCCTGAAAAATTGCTTGCTGTGAAGCCTTGGACAAGTCGCTTAACTTCTTTATGCCCCCATTGTCTCATCTGTAAAATGGATATTCAAAACCTGTTCTCTCTCCTGCTTAACCTGTGAGCCCCATGTGGGATAAGGACGGTGTCCAACTGATAAATTTGTACTTACCCAAGCGCTTAAAGCAGTGCTTGTCGCCTAGTGAACACTGAATAAATGCTATTTAAAAAGAGGGACAAAATGCAGAGACTGAGAGACGGGGAAGGAAATGCATCTCAGCATTTTATCATACCTCTTCAATAAGGGTTTCTTAATGTAGGGTCTGTAATACTTCTGCCCGACCTGTTGTTTTCCAACTCAAAAGAGCACATCAAAGGTAGGGCTTAACATTTAAGCTTCAGCCAAGTACCTGCGTAGAAAAGGATGATGAGAGCTGGCCAGTCTAAGCAATCATCTCTATTAAACCAGGTGCACCCGCAATTAGATTATCGAGGACATAATCTGATGCCACTAACAGCATTCATTAGAAATATAATTACGCCAACTTTAATCCATTTTAATTGGGTAGCTGAACGGAAACTGGGTTAGTCAGTGAATAAACAGCCCTCTACACCACGCAGATCAAGGTTAGGAAAAGGCTTTTACTTCCAAAATGAATAGTTAATGGAGTCTTGATCATTCACTTTTTGCTCAAGCTTATTTTCCTCTCGACATATATCATGTAGAGTTTGAGATTTTAGTTTGTACTTCCCGAGCGCTTAGTCCAGTGCTCTGCACACAGTGAGCGCTCAATAAATATGATTGAATGAATGAATGAATGAATGAAAATCTCACTTTGTGTCAGAAAAAGTTGGTTAAAATCCTACCAATAGCATTTACACAGAAATTTGAGTTTTGAATGCTTTTGAGTGGGTATAATAATGATGATATTTGTTAAGGGTTTACTATGTGCCAGGCATTGTACTAAGTGCTGGGGTGGATACAAGTAAATTGTGTTGGATGCAGTCCCTGTCCCATGTGGGGCTCACGGTTTCAATCCCCATTTTACAGATGTTGATGATGATGGTATTTGCTAAGCACTTACTATGTGTCAGGCACTGTACTAAACTCTGGGGTGGAAACAAGCAAATCGAGGTGGACACAGTTCCTGTCTCATGTGGGACTCGTAGTCTCAATCCCCATTTTACAGGAGAGGTAACTGAAGCACAGAGAAGTGAAGTGACTTGCCCAGGGTCACACAGCGGACAAGTGGCGGAGCTAGGATTAGAATCCATGACTTTCTGACTCTCAGGACCTTGTTCCATCGGTGTCATGGAATAAGCATGGGCCTTGGGAGTCAGAAGGTCATGAGTTCTAATCCCAGCCCTGCCACTTTGTCTTCTGCGTGCTCTTCGGCAAGTCATTTCACTTCTCTGTGCCTCAGTTACCTCATCTGGAAAATGGGGGTTGAGACTGGGAGCCCCACAAGGGACAGGGATTGTGTCCAACCCGATTTGCTTGGAGAAGCAGCGTGGCTCAGTGGAAAGAGCCTGGGCTTTGGTGTCACAGGTCATGGGTTCAAATCCCGACTCCGCCAATTGTCAGCTGTGTGACTTTGGGCAAGTCGCTTCACTTCTCTGGGCCTCAGTTACTTCATCTGTAAAATGGGGATTAAGACTGTGAGCCCCACGTGGGACAACCTGATCACCTTGTAACCTTCCCAGCACTTAGAACAGTGCTTGGCACATAGTAAGCGCTTAATAAATGCCATCATCATCATCATCATCCAACCCAGTGCTTAGTACAGTGCCTGGCACACAGTAAGCACTTACCAAATACCGCAGTTATTATTACTATTATTATCACTACACTACGTGGGGCCCGAGTCACTTGCTTCTCACTTGTGTTCTGTGTGATCTTGGGCAAGTCACTTCACTTCTCTGGGCCTCAGTTACCTCATCTGGAAAATGGGGGTTGAGACTTGGAGCCCCACGGGGGACAGGGATTGTGTCCCACCCGATTTGCTTGTATCTAACCCAGCGCTTAGTACAGTGCCTGGCACACAGTAAGCACTTACCAAATACCTCAGTTATTGTTACTATTATTATCACTACACTACGTGGGGCCCGAGTCACTTGCTTCTCACTTGTGTTCTGTGTGATCTTGGGCAAGCCACTTCACTTCTCTGGGCCTCAGTTACCTCATCTGGAAAATGGGGGTTGAGACTGGGAGCCCCACGAGGGACAGGGATTGTGTCCAACCCGATTTGCTTGTATCCAACCCAGCTCTTAGTACAGTGCCTGGCACACAGTAAGCACTTACCAAATACCGCAGTTATTATTACTATTATTATCACTACACTACGTGGGGCCCGAGTCACTTCCTTCTCACTTGTGTTCTGTGTGATCTTGGGTAAGTCACTTCACTTCTCTGGGCCTCAGTTACCTCATCTGGAAAATGGGGGTTGAGAGTGGGAGCCCCACGAGGGACAGGGATTGTGTCCAACCCGATTTGCTTGTATCCAACCCAGCGCTTAGTGCAGTGCCTGGCACACAGTAAGCACTTACCAAATACCGCAGTTATTATTACTATCATTATCAATACACTACGTGGGGCCCGAGTCACTTGCTTCTCACTTGTGTTCTGTGTGATCTTGGGCAAGTCACTTCACTTCTCTGGGCCTCAGTTACCTCATCTGGAAAATGGGGGTTGAGACTTGGAGCCCCACGAGGGACAGGGATTGTGTCCAACCCGATTTGCTTGTATCCAACCCAGCGCTTAGTACAGTGCCTGGCACACAGTAAGCACTTACCAAATACCACAATTATTATTACTATTATTATCACTACACTATGTGGGGCCAGAGTCACTTGCTTCTCACTTGTGCTCTGTGTGATCTTGGGCAAGTTTCTCTGGGCCTCAGTTACCTCATCTGGAAAATGGGGGTTGAGACTGGGAGCCCCACGAGGGACAGGGATTGTGTCCAACCCGATTTGCTTGTATCCAACCCAGCGCTTAGTACAGTGCCTGGCACACAGTAAGCACTTACCAAATACCGCAGTTATTATTACTATTATTATCACTACACTACTTGGGGCCCGAGTCACTTGCTTCTCACTGGTGTTCTGTGTGATCTTGGGCAAGTCACTTCACTTCTCTGGGCCTCAGTTACCTCATCTGGAAAATGGGGGTTGAGAGTGGGAGCCCCACGAGGGACAGGGATTGTGTCCAACCCAATTTGCTTATATCCAACCCAGCGCTTAGTACAGTGCCTGGCACACAGTAAGCACTTACCAAATACCACAATTATTATTACTATTAGTATCACTACACTACGTGGGGCCCGAGTCAGGCAAACTCTCTTCTGTCAGAGTTAGGAAGGACACCATGAACGGAAGGGAAGCCGAAGCAGCGCGGCCTCATGGATAGAGCCCGGGCCTGGGACTCAGAAGAACCTGGCTCCACCACTTGTCTTCTGTGTGACCTTGGGCAAGTCACTTCACTTCTCTGGGCCTCAGTTACCTCATCTGGAAAAAGGGGATTCAGACCGTGAGCCCCGTGTGGAACCGTTTCCAACTCGATTTGCTTGTATCGACTCCAGTGCTTAGTACAGTGTTTGGCACATAGCAGTCATTGAAAAAACAACATGGCGCAGTGGATAGAGCATTAACCTGGGTGTCAGAAGGTCATGGATTCTAATCCTACCTCCGCCACTTGTCTGCTGAGTGACCTTGGGCAAATCACTTCACTTCTCTGGGCTTCAGTTACCTCATGTGTAAAACGGGGATGAAGACTGTGAGCCCCACGTGGGAGAACCTGATCACCTTGTATCCCCCCAGTGCTTAGAACAGTGCTTCACACATAGTAAGTGCTTAACAAATGTCATAAAAAAATTGTATTTTCCCAGCACTTAGTATAGTGCTCTGCACACAGTAAGTGCACCTGCCCCGCCTTCGACCCCCGGCCCACATCCTTCCCCTGGCCTGGAATGCCCTCCCTCTGCCCATCCGCCAAGCTAGCTCTCATCCTCCCTTCAAAGCCCTACTGAGAGCTCACCTCCTCCAAGAGGCCTTCCCACACTGAGCCCCCTTTTTCCTCTCCTCCTCCCCATCCCCCCGCCCTACCTCCTTCCCCTCCCCACAGCACTTGTATATATATTTGTAGATTTATTATTCTATTTATTTTACTTGTACATATTTACTATTCTATTTGTTTTGTTAATGATGTGCATATAGCTTTCATTCTATTTGTTCTGATAATAACAATAATAGTATTTATTAAGCGCTTACTATGTGTAAAGGACTGTTCTCAGCGCTGCGCACTGTTCTAAGCTTTGACACCTGTCTACATGTTTGGTTTTGTGGTCTGTCTCCCCCTCCTAGACTGTGAGCCCTTTGTTGGGTAGGGACCGTCTCTATATGTTGCCGACTTGTGCTTCCCAAGTGCTTAGTACAGTGCTCCGCACATAGTAAGCGCTCAATAAATACGATTGGATGAATAAATGAATGAAAGAATGAATGAATACTATTGAATGAATAAAAGAATGAAGAGCCTCCCCTCCATCGTGGGAAAACTTGCCTTCATCCTCGACCTGTCCCTGACCTATTCACTGCTCTGTCTCTCCATCATTGACCTCTGCGTCTCCCCAGATGCCACCGTCTCCCCCAGCCCCTCTCTTTCTTTCTTTCTCTCTAGAGATGGCCTCATCTTCTCTCATTCCCCAAGACCCACCAGCAAATGGAGAGCAGTCAACATTAATTCATTTATTCAACCGTATTTATTGAGCACTTACCGTGTGCAGAGCACTGTCCTAAGCGCTTGGGAAGTACAAGTCGGCAACATCTAGAGACGGTCCCTACCCAACAGCGGGCTCACAGTCTAGAAGGGGGAGACAGACAACAAAGCAAAACATATTAACAAAATAAAATGCATAGTAAAATAGAGTAATAAATATGGACTAACATATAAGATCAGCATTTATTTAGTGTCTACTTCTGTGTATGCAAACTAATGGTTAAGAATTGAGTGGAATTTACAGAAGATGAAATCCGGAGCACAGTTCACTCAATTGTATTTATTGATTGCTCACTGTGTGCAGAGAATCGATCAATCAGTCAATCGTATTTATTGAGCGCTTACTGTGTGCAGAGCACTGGACTAAGCGCTTGGGAAGTACAAGCTGGCAACATATAGAGATGGTCCCTACGCAACAGTGGGCTCACAGTCTAGAAGGGGGAGACAGAGAACAAAACCAAACATACTAACAAAATGAAATAAATAGAATAGATAGGTACAAGTTAAATAAATAAATAACTAAAGAAAGAAAGAAAGAAAGAAAGAAATAGAGTAATAAATATGTACAAACATATATACATATATACAGGTGCTGTGGGGAAGGGAAGGAGGTAAGATGTACAGAGAACTATACTAAGCGCTTGGGAAAGTACAATACAACAATAAAAGAGTGACATTTCCCACCCACAGTGAGCTTACAGTCTCAGAGGCCCATAAGGAAAACCGAACTCGTCCTCTGGTCAGTCAGTCAATCAATCAGTCGGGTCAATGGTATTTATCATCATCATCATCATCATCATCATCAATCGTATTTATTGAGCGCTTACTATGTGCAGAGCACTGTACTAAGTGCTTGGGAAGTACAAATTGGCAACATATAGAGACAGTCCCTACCCAACAGTGGGCTCACAGTCTAGAAGGGGGAGACAGAGAACAAAACCAAACATACTAACAAAATAAAATAAATAGGATAGATATGTGCAAGTAAAATAAATAAATAAATAAATAAATAGAGTAATAAATATGTAGAACCATATATACATATATACAGGTGCTGTGGGGAAGGGAAGGAGGGGGGGACAAGGGGGAGAGGAAGGAAGGGGCTCAGTCTGGGAAGGCCTCCTATTGAGTGCTTACTGAGTGCAGAACAATGTACTAAGAGCTTGGGAGAGGTCATTTGTGCAAAGTTTTTGAAGGGGCTTACTTCTTATACTGAACAGCTCAGACTGAAATAGGAAAAATAAAAGCCTAGTTGTGAAAGCTCGTTAAGGGCAGGGAACAGGGATTCTGTTGCACCGTACTCTTCCAAGAGCTTACTACAGTGCTCTGCCCATAGTAAGCACTCAGTAAATACCATTATATACATGGTATTTAAAGCATCTTTATAACTT
This sequence comes from Tachyglossus aculeatus, assembly GCF_015852505.1. Classification (NCBI taxonomy): domain Eukaryota; kingdom Metazoa; phylum Chordata; class Mammalia; order Monotremata; family Tachyglossidae; genus Tachyglossus; species Tachyglossus aculeatus. Next base: position 145,759,550 of record NC_052067.1, on the reverse strand, counting down.
CTTAGTGACACTTTCAAATTTAAATTAGAATTTAAAGCAGTCTTCTAGCTTTCAGCCTGGTTTATTCAGCACAATTTAAAGTAAAATGTATAATAGTAATGATGATGGCATTGGTTAAGTGCTTACTATGTGCAAAGCACCATTCTAAGCGCTGGGAAGGATACAAGGTGATGAGGTGAGGTTGTCCCACGGGGGGCTCACAGTCTTAATCCCCATTTTACAGATGAGGGAACTGAGGCACAGAGAAGTGAAGTGACTTGCCCAAAGTCACACAGCTGACAAGTGGCGGAGCTGGGATTGGAACCCATGACCTTTGACTCCCAAGTCCGGGCTCTTTCCATTGAGCCACGTATGATGTAGGTATGTATGGATGGATGAGTGCATACATACCTTGCATCCCCCCAGAGCTTAGAACAGTGCTTTGCACATAGCACTTAACAAATGCCATCATTATTACACATTAGTGTTTAACCTATTGTTGGGGCACTAAAACCAAGTGTATTCAGTAGACTTTATATATATACACATTCAAAAATTATACATTAGTGTTTAACCTATTGTTGGGGCATTAAAACCAAGTGTATTCAGTAGACTTTATATATATACACATTCATAAAGTCTACTTAACTTGTTTTTAATAATAACAGCAATTACGGCACTTGTTAAGCGCTTACTACGTGTCAAGCACTGTTCTAAGCACTGGGATAGATGCAAGTTAATCAGGTTGGAAAAAAATCCCTTTCCCACATTGGGCTCACACTCTTAATCCCCATTTTTTACAGGTCAGGTAACTGAGGCACAGAGAAGTGCCCCAACAGTAGGTTACAAACTCATCTAGATCTACCCCAAATGGAATTTTTCATATCAACAAACCCACCCTAATTAATCCTGAGATCAAACAGATCAAACCAATGTAATTTTGATTTTCTGATTGTCTGGAGATAGTCTGTGCTAAGCTACTCCGAGATGGGTCTGTGTCAATTCAAAGGGAAAACAATTGGATAATAAATCCCGAGTTATCTTCAACTGTCCTGAATGAGCTGCATTCATTCAGTCATTCAATCATATTTATTGAGCGCTTACTGTGTGCAGAGCACTGTACTAAGCACTTGGGAAGCACAAGTTGGCAACATATAGAGACAGTCCCTACCCAACAGCATATATTTTTTTCTCCAAAAATGTCCTTAAACAGTATTTAATCACATTCGAAATGGCTGAAATTATTTCCTCAATTTAGAACTTGGAAGGTTTTCTTGTTTTTTATTTCAACCCATCACCCTCCAACTTATTCTTGCATGGAACTTTCTCTGCATAGGTGATTGCTTAGGGATTGTGTTTTTTTTTTATGTAAGAAAAATCGTATCCTTTCTCTTAGGAAATGAAAGAAATCAAGATATTCTCCTCAGATTCGTCACACTTCAGTCTCCTATTTTAGCTTGTTTGCTTTAACGTTGTGTTTTCGGGCTGCGGAATCCAGGATACTTGAGATATTTCTGAAAATGAAAGATCCGCTTCATCCCTGACTCATCTGGGGCCAGAGAACTTTCTTTAAAGAGATTTACACTTCAAATCATTTACGCTTCGGGAATAAGTGACTGGAACCAAGATTCGGATTTAGAAGGGAAGAACTGTTGTGGAGTGAAAGTGAAAGATGTGATCACAATCCTGATAGCGAACTGAATTTTTTTCCATCATTTTTTTTTTAAATTAGCCCTTAATGCTAGTTGATTAACTTCTCAGAACTGATAACAGTCATCATTTTAACCGCTCATTTTGCATCGAATGACTATCAACCACTGGAGAAGCTGGGTGGCCTAACGGATAGCGCATGGACCAGAAGGACCTGGGTTCTAATTCTACCTTGGGCAAGTCACTTCATTTCTTTTGGCATCAGGTACCTCATCTGTAAAATGGAGAATAAGACCGGCATGTAGTAATAATAATAATAATAATGATGGTATTTGTTAAGCGCTTACTATGTGCAAAGCACTGTTCTAAGCACTGGGGAGGTTACAAGGTGATGAGGCTGTCCCACGGGGGGCTCACAGTTCTAATCCTCATTTTACAGATGAGGTAACTGAGGCCCAGAGAAGTTAAGTGACTTGCCCAAAGTCACACAGCTGACAGAGCCGGGATTTGAACCCATGACCTCTGCCTCCAAAGCCCGTGCTCCTTCCACTGAGCCACGCTGCTTTAACAAATGAGAAGCAGCGTGGCTCAGTGGAAAGAGCCTGGGCTTTGGAGTCAGGGGTCATGGGTTCGAATCCCGACTCTGCCAATTGCCATCTGTGTGACTTTGGGCAAGTCACTTAAATTCTCTGTGCCTCAGTTCCCTCATCTGTAAAATGGAGATTAAGACTGTGAGCTCCACGTGGGACAACCTGATTTCCCTGTAACCTCCCCAGCGCTTAGAACAGTGCTTTGCACATAGTAAGCGCTTAATAAATGCCATCATTATTATTATTATTAACAACAACAATGACCACTATTATCATTACTCTTTCGTTGAGGAGTTGTTATTGGAAGGAGGTAGGTAGTAGTGACCTGGGAATGCAGAAAGAACTGCAGGAGACAAGGGAAAAGAAAGTATCTGCAATTAGGATCCATTGGCATCTTGAGGTGGAGAGTTGGAGCCAGGAGGAAAGGAGGGAAAAGTGGCACTGAGTAGGATGATAATAATAGTGACAGTACTTGTTAAGTGCTTACTATGCGCCAAGCACTGTATATATGCATATATGTTTGCACATATTTATTACTGTAAGCATTTATTTTACTTGTACATATTTATTCTATTTATTTTATTTTGTTAATATGTTTCGTTCTGTTGTCTGTCTCCCCCTTCTAGACTGTGAACCCGCTGTTGGGTAGGGACTGTCTCTGTATGTTGCCAACTTGTACTTCCCAAGCACTTAGTACAGTGCTCTGCACACAGTAAGCGCTCAATAAATACGATTGAATGAATGAATGGATGAATGAAAGCAGTGTTCTAAGCGCTGGGGCTTATTACTCTATTTTATTTGTACATATTTATTCTATTTATTTTATTTTGTTAGTATGTTTTGTTCTCTGTCTCTCCCTTCTAGACTGTGAGCCCACTGTTGGGGAGGGACCGTCTCTATATGTTGCCAACTTGTACTTCCCAAGCGCTTAGTACAGTGCTCTGCACACAGTAAGCGCTCAATAAATACAATTGAATGAATGAATGAATGCGGCAGATGCAAGTTCATCAGGTGGGACACAGTCCCTGTCCCACGTGGGGCTCACACTCTTAATCCCCATTTTGCAGACGAGGTAATGGAGGCCCAGAGAAGTGAAATGACTTGCCCAAGGTCACTCTGCAGACACGTGGTGGAGCCTGGATTAGAAGGCGGGTCCTTCTGATTCCCAGGTCTGTGCTCTATCAGCGCTTAGAACAGTGCTTTGCACATAGTAAGCTCTTAATAAATGCCATTATTATTATTAGTATCCATTAGGCCTTCCTGTCTGAACTAGCTACCTGTGGGGTGGTGGGGATTGGGGGGCTTCTACTCTCCGTTGGGGCACCATTTTGAATCTTTCCATCCCCAATTAGAAACTCGCAAGTCTTATCACAGATCTGGAGAATCGCTGCTCTGGAAGACTGTAAAACGGGGATTAAGACTGTGAGCCCCATGTGGAACATTCATTCAATCGTATTTATTGAGCGCTTACTGTGTGCAGAGCACTGTACTAAGCGCTTGGGAAGTCCAAGTTGGCAACATATAGAGACGGTCCCTACCCAACAGCGGGCTCACAGTCTAGAAGGGGGCGACAGACAACAAAAGAAAACGTGTTAACAAAATAAAATAAATAGAATAAATATGTACAAGTAAAATAAATAGAGTAATAAATGTGTACAAACATATATACATATATACAGGTGCTGTGGGGAGGGAAAGGAGATAAGGTGGGGGGATGGAGAGGAGGAGGAGGGGAAGAGGAAGGAGGGGGCTCACCTGTATATATGTATATATGTTTGTACATATTTATTACTCCATTTATTTATTTATTTATTTTACTTGTACATGTCTATTCTATTTATTTTATTTTGTTAGTATGTTTGGTTTTGTTCTCTGTTTCCCCCTTTTAGACTGTGAGCCCACTATTGGGTAGGGACTGTCTCTATATGTTTCCAACTTGTACTTCCCAAGAGCTTAGTACAGTGCTCTGCACACAGTAAGCGCTCAATAAATACGATTGATGATGATGATAATGATGTACAGAGGCAGTGTGTTTAGTACAGTGCCTGGCCCATAACAGACACTTAACAAGTAACATTAAAAAAAAAAGAGTGGTCAGTAATTTAGCCCCGGTTATACGCTATACAGCAAATGCAGCCCCAATTCTGAATCAACAAGAAAAAAAAAATTGGAGTACGATAGCTTGGCACACTAATTGATTTCTCTAAGAAAGTGCTCAGTGATGAAGTCTGAAAACTGTAGGTGAAGTCTAGAGTGTAAATTCATCCTCTAGACTGTAAGGTCACTGTGGGCAGGTAATATGTCTGATTATTGAAGCAGCATTATTAGAGAAGAAGTGTGGCTCAGTGGAAAAAGCATGGGTTTTGGAGTCGGTGGTCATGGGTTCAAATCCCGACTCCACCAACTGATGATGGCATTTATTAAGTGCTTACTTACAGAGCACTGTATTAAGCACTTGACAATAATGATAATAATAATAATAATGGCATTTGTTAAGCACTTACTATGTGCAAAGCACTGTTCTAAGCGCTGGGGAGGTTACAAGGTGATCAGGTTGTCCCACGGGGGGCTCACAGTCTTCATCCCCATTTTACAGATGAGGGAACTGAGGCACAAAGAAGTGAAGTGACTTGCCCAAAGTCACACAGCTGACAATTGGCGGAGCCGGGATTTGAACCCATGACCTCTGATTCCAAAGCCTGGGCTCTTTTCCACTGAGCCACGCTGCTTCTCTACCAATTGTCAGCTGTGTTACTTTGGGCAAGTCATTTAACTTCTCTGTGCCTTAGTTACCTCATCTGTAAAATGAGGATTGACTGTGAGCCCCTTGTGGGACAACCTCATCACCTTGTAACCCTCCAGTGTTTGGAACAGTGCTTTGCACATAGTAAGCACTTAATAAATGCCATCATTATTATTATTGTTTTATTGTACTCTCCCAAGTGCTTAGTACCGAGCGCTGAGAAGCAGCTTGGCTCACTGGAAAGATCCCAGGCTTTGGAGTCAGTGGTCATGGGTTCAAATCCCAACTCCACCAATTGTCAGCTGCGTGACTTTGGGCAAGACGCCTAACTTCTCTGTGCCTTAGTTACCTCATCCGTAAAATGGGGATTAAGACTGTGAGCCCCACGTGGGACAACCTGACCACCTTGTAACCTCTCCAGCACTTAGAACAGTGCTTTGCACATAGTAAGTGCTTAATAAATGCCATGATTATTATTATTATTATTATTGCTTTGCACATAATAAGCGCTTAATAAGTGTCATCATGATTATTATTAGTAGTACAGTGCTCTGTAAACAGTGAGCGCTCAATAAATACAACTGACTGACTGACTGAGGTCCGTCCTTTGTTCCTTAGGCTCGGCGTGACCCCTCATGGGCCGAGTCCCTGTTTTATTCCATTTCCATATATTTTCCCCGGTGCTTAGTAGAGTACCCTGCAAAACGTGAAGGTTTATTAAGTGTTTGGGACGCTGCTGCTACTGCTGATGCTATTTGGACTGATGATGAGGGCGCCTATAAAAAGGAGAAATGGCAATTAGGGGCAAAACTTTGCCGTCGAAGTTTCACATCCGCGTCAATTCTGGTGGCCGAAAAAGAAAAATCTTAAACATTGACAGCCAAATGGAGATGTCAGCCTGCTCTTCCCTCCAGCGGCAATATTTTTAAGGTTCCATTAGTCCAAATCCCCTGAGCTTTCGCCCGGCCCGCCAGTGAGAAGCTGTCTAGAGCTCAGAGTCGCTAACAATGAGTCAAGGGCATCAAGTCAGGACCGAGCATTCACTGAGCGGGATTGACAGTCATGGAGAAGGGTATCACGGATTTGAATTTGATTGTCCTACAAGGTTTCCATTTCACCCCCTTCGCCGAAAGGCAAATAAAGGATTTTTCCCAAGGGAGATCGAGTATCTTTCCAGTTTTTCCCAGGATTGCACTTTCCCCAGCGTTCGGCTGAGGTCAACTTGCTAGGGCTCCGAGCTAAGCTGCAGCTGGGGGAGAAGGGGAGTGATGGTTTTTTGGTAAACACTGGGACAGATACAAAATAATCAGTCCCTGTCCCAAATGAGGTCCTGTGAGCTCGTAATGGGCAGAGAACACGTCCCCTAATTCTCCTTAGCACTTAGTACGGTGCTCTGCACATAGTAAGCGCTCAATAAATATGATTAAGTCTAAGGAAAAGGGGTATTCCTGCCCCATTTTCCAAAGGAGGAATCTGAGGTCCGGAAAAGTTTGGACTTGCCCAAATTCACACAGCAGACAAGTGGCAGAGCTGAGATTAGGCCCCACGTCTTTTGACTCCCATGCCGAGTTTTTTCCATTAGGCCATGAAGTAAGGCAACAGCACCGGCTTTTTATTTTTTAGTATATGTTAAGCATTCGCTGTGTGCCAGGCATATTAAGTGCTAGAGTACATACAAGCTAATCAGGTTGGACACAGCCCCTGTCCCACGTAAGTCTTAATCCCCATTTTACAGATGAGGTAACTGAGGTACAGAGAATTTAGGTGACTTGCCCAAGGTCACACAGCAAACAAGTGGCGGAGCAGGATTAGAACCCAGGACTTTTGACTTTCAGGTTCGTGCTCTTTCCACTAGACCGGGCTGCTTCACACCTAGAAGGGCTTTGCACAAGAAATGAAGCACACAGGTGGCAACTTGGGAACTCTCTAGCCCAAGGCTAATAATAATAATAATAATAATAACTGTGGTATTTTTAAAGTGCTTACTATGTGCCAGGCACTATTCTAATCGCTGGGGTAGTTACAAAATAACCGGGTTAGCCACAGTCCCTGTCCCACATGGGACTCTCAGTCTTAATCCCCATTTTATAGATGAGGGAACTGAAGCACAGAGAAGTTAAGTGACTTGCCCAAGATCACACAGCAGACAAGTAGTAATAATAATAATAATAATAATAATAATAGATGATGGCATTTGTTAAGCGCTTACTATATGCACTCACTTCTACACTGTGAGCCCACTGTTGGGTAGGGACCGTCTCTATTTGTTGCCAACTTGTACTTCCCAAGCGCTTAGTACAGTGCTCTGCACACAGTAAGCACTCAATAAATATGATTGATTGATTGATTGATTGCAAAGCACTGTTCTAAGCGCTGGGGGGGATACAATGTGATCAGGTTGTCCCACGTGGGGCTCATAGTCTTAATCCCCATTTTTACAGATGAGGTAACTGAGGCTCAGAGAAGTTAAGTGACTTGCCCAAGGTCACACAGCAGACTTGTGGTGGAGCCAGGATTCGAACCCATGACCTCTGACTCCAAAGCCCGGGCTCTTTCCACTGAGCCACGCTGCTTCTCTAGTAGAACCAGGGCTAAAACCCAGGACCTTATGATTCCCAGTTTTGGGCTCTATCCACCAGGCCACGCTGTGTTTCAATGAATCGATTAACTGATCAATTAATGGCGTTTATTGAGCACTTACTGCATTCAGAGCACTGTACTAAACACTTGAAAGAGTAGAATACAACACATTGGATAGACACATTCCTTGCCCACAACAACCTTCCAGTCTAGAGTTTACAAGTGAGTGCTGCCAACTCACTAACTACCAGCGGGGAAAACAGGCTGGCCTTGTAGACAGAGCATAGGCCTGGGAAGCAGGAGAACCTGGGTTCTAACCCCAGGTCTGCCACTTGTCTGCTGCGTGACCTTGGGGAAGTCGCTTTACTTCTCTATCCCTCAGTTACCTCATCTGTAAAATGGGGATTGAGACTGTGAGCCCCATCCTCCTGTCTCTCCCCACTTCAGTCTATATTTCACGCTGCTGCCCGGATCATCTTTGGGCAGAAACGCTCTGGGCGTGTTACTCCTTTCCTCCAAAATCTCCAGTGGCTACCAATCAATCTGCGCATCAGGCAGAAACTCCTCACCCTGGGCTTCAAGGCTGGCCATCCCCTCGCCCCCTCCTACCTCCCCTCCCTTCTCTCTTTCTCCAGCCCAGCCCGCACCCTCCGCTCCTCCGCCGCTGATCTCCTCACCGTTAGGCCTCGTTCTCGCCCGTCCCGCCGTCGACTCCCGGCCCACATCCTCCCCCGGGCCTGGAATGGCCTCCCTCTGCCCATCCGCCAAGCTCGCTCTCTTCCTCCCTTCAAAGCCCTACTGAGAGCTCACCTCCTCCAGGAGGCCTTCCCACACTGAGCCCCCTTTCTCCTCTCCTCCTCCCCATCCCCACTGCTCTACCTCCTTCCCCTCCCCACAGCACCTGTATACATGTTTGTACAGATTTATTACTCCACTTATTTTACTTGTACATATTTACTATCCTATTTATGGCTCAATGGAAAAAGCACGGGCTTTGGAGTCAGAGGTCATGGGTTCAAACCCCAGCTCTGCCAATTGTCAGCTGCGTGACTTTGGGCAAGTCACTTAACTTCTCTGTGCCTCAGTTCCCTCATCTGTAAAATGGGGATTAAGACTGTGAGCCCCCCGTGGGACAACCTGATCACCATGTAACCTCCCCAGAGCTTAGAACAGTGCTTTGCACATAGTAAGTGCTTAATAAATGCCATTATTATTATTATTATTATTATTATTATTTAGCTTTAATTCTATTTGTTCTGATGACTGACACCTGTCCACGTGTTTTGTTTTGTTGTCTTTCTCCCCCTTCTAGACTGTGAGCCCGTTGTTGGGTAGGGACTGTCTTTATATGTTGCCGACTTGTACTTCCCAAGCACTTAGTCCAGTGCTCTGCACATAGTAAGCGCTCGATAAATACAATTGAATGAATGAATGAATGTGGGACAGGGACTGCGTCCAACCCAGTGAGCTTGTATCTACTCCAGATCTCAGTAATAATAATAATAATGATGGCATTTGTTAAGCGCTTACTATGTGCAAAGCACTGTTCTAAGCGCTGGGGGAATACAAGGTGATCAGGTTGTCCTGCGGGGGGCTCACAGTCTTAATCCCCATTTTACAGGTGAGGTAACTGAGGCTCCGAGAAGTTAAGTGACTTGCCCGAGGTCACACAACAGACATGTGGCGGAGCTGGGATTCGAACCCATGACCTCTGACTCCAAAGCCCGGGCTTTTTCCACTGAGCCATGCTCGCTTAACAAATACAATTAACAAAGCAAAACCCAGCTCCACTGAAGCGCTTAGTACAGTGCTCTGCACAAAGTAAGCGCTCAATAAATACGATTGATGATGTTGCCTCCCTGCCTCTATGGGCCGTTTCAGATGTCAATGTTTCTACTGCCCACCCCCCTCGGCCCCAAACCTCAAGCCCAAGGTGGCAGGGCCTTTTAGCTGAAACAGGTGAAGAAGTAATTTAGCTTAGCAGAAGGACCCCGGGCCTGGGAGTAAGAAGGTCATGGGTTCTAATCCCGGCTCCACCACTTGTCTCCTGTGTTACCTTGGGCAAGTCACTTTCCTTCTCTGTGCCTCAGTTACCTCATCTGTAAAAAATAAGGATTAGGAGTGAGAGCCGAAATTGGGATAGGGAATGTGTCCAACCTGTTTACCTTGAATCTACCGCAGCTCTTAGAACAAAGCTCCTTGTGGGCAGGAGTATGTCTGTTGTTATATCATCATCATCATCAATCGTATTTATTGAGCACTTACTATGTGCAGAGCACTGTACTAAGCGCTTGGGAAGTACAAATTGGCAACACATAGAGACAGTCCCTACCCAACAGTGGGCTCACAGTCTAAAAGGGGGAGACAGAGAACAAAACCAAACATACTAACAAAATAAAATAAATAGGATAGAGCTGTACAAGTAAAATAAATAAATAAATAGAGTAATAAATATGTTATATTGTACTCTGCCAAGCATTTAGTATATATGTATATACATCTGTATATATGTATATATGTTTGTACATATTTATTACTCTATTTGTTTATTTATTTATCTTACTTGTACATATCTATTCTATTTATTTTATTTTGTTGGTATGTTTGGTTTTGTTCTCTGTCTCCCCCTTTTAGACTGTGAGCCCACTGTTGGGTAGGGGCTGTCTCTATGTGTTGCCAATTTGTACTTCCCAAGCGCTTAGTACAGTGCTCTGCACACAGTAAGTGCTCAATAAATACGATTGATGATGATGATGCTGATTTAGTACAGTGCTCTGCACACGGTAAGCGCTCAATGAATTCATTCAATCGTAATCATTGAGTGCTTACCGTGTGTAGAGCACTGTACTAAGCGCTTGGGAATGAATGAACATAGTAAGTGCTTAGCAAGTACTATTATCATTGTTGTTATTATTATTATTAATAATAAGTATTATTATTATCACTATTATGGTATTTGTTAAGCACTTACTATGTGCCAAGCACTGTTTAAAGCACTGGGGTAGATATAAGGTAAGGAGGTTGTCCCATGTGGGGCTCACAGTCTTAATCCCCATTTTACAGATGAGGTAACTGAGGCACAGGGAAGCTAAATGATTTGCCCAAAGTCACACAGCTAACAAGTGGCGGAACCAGGATTGGAACCCACGTCCTCTGACTCCCAAGCCCGGGCTCCTTCCACTAAGCCACACTGCTTCTCTAAATCTGGGAAATAGGAATTCAGCACCTGTTTTCCCTCCTACTTCGACTGTGAGCCCCATGCGGGCCAGGGACTGTATCCGATGTAATTATCCTGTGGCTATTGTGCTTAGCATATTGTAAGTGCTTAATAATTATAACAATAATAATAATAATAATAATAGCAAAATAAATACTAATACGAATCCAGTCCACCAGGCAAGGAGCCTCTAACAATAGTACAGTGCTCTGCACACTGCACAGTGCTCAATAAATGCTACTGAATGAATGAATGAATGAATGTGTTGCCAACTTGTACTTCCCAAGTGCTTAGTACAGTGCTCTGCACACAGTAAGCGCTCAATAAATACGACTGATTGATTGAATGAATGCAAAACAGAGCTAATGCAATGACTTAGCATTGCAGAGTCACTTCCAAGCTGTCCACCCTAATCCATGGACAAGCGATGCTTGTAAATCCTAACGATAGAAACATAGAATTTCATGAGACACAGTTTATATTCCAATCCGTTGCGAATTCTGGAGATTTGGATTGAAGATTCCATTGACAGGATGAAGTCTTTTCCATTTTAATATAGTCCTCCATAAGGATGTTAGAATTTTTTTCCTCAACAAGATAATAATAAAAATGGCATTTGTGAAGCGCTTACTATGTACAAAGCACTGTTCTAAGTGCTGGGAGGATATAGGGTAAGCAGGTTGTCCCCACGTGGGGCTCACAGTCTTTATAAGATTGAATGAATGATTGAATGAATTCATTCATTCATTCAATCGTATTTATTGAGCGCTTACCATGTGCAGAGCACTGTACTAAGCGCTTGGTAATGAACAAACATAGTAAGTGCTTAGCAAGTACTATTATCATTGTTGTTATTATTATTATCACTATCATGGTATTTGTTAATCCCTGCTCCGCCACTTGTCAGCTGTGTGATTTTGGGCAAGTCACTTCACTTCTCTGGGCCTCAGTTCCCTCATCTGTAAAATGGGGATGAAGACTGTGAGCCCCCCATGGGACAACCTCATCACCTTGTAACCTCCCCAGCGCTTAGAACAGTGCTTTGCACATAGTAAGCGTGTTTTGTTCGGTTGTCCGTCTCCCCCTTCTAGACTGTGGGCCCGCTGTTGGGTAGGGACCGTCTCTATATGTTGCCAACTTGGACTTCCCAAGCGCTTAGTCCAGTGCTCTGCACACAGTAAGCGCTCAATAAATATGATTGAATGAATAATAAATGCTATCATTATTATTATCCCCATTTTCCAGATGAGGGAACTGAGGCGCAGAGAAGTGAAGTGACACAAAGTCACAAGGCAGACAAGTGGCGGAGCCGGGATTAGAACCCATGACCTCTGACTCCCAAGCCCCGGATCTTTCCACTGAGCCACGCCGCTTCTTCATTCGTGAGTGAAAATACAGTCCCACTTTCCTTCACTGGACGGGAATAATGTGGCCAGTCAGAGACAGCACAAATTGCGGAGAAATGGCCTCTGGTTCAGGGAGCTTGGTTGAAATGAAGTATTTAAATTGTTTAATGCGATCACTCAGCTTCCTGCCCAGCAGCTGACTATTCTAGCCCCCACAGAGGACCAGATTCCCCTTGTATTTTTCATTTCTCCGGCATCTGTTACGTGTGCCGTTGGAGATGACACCACCGTTTTGTCAAGTAGCTAGAGGGGAGTCCGTTTCCTCTTGCGTGATTTCCACATTAATTTCCCAACACCTGCCATTAGACTCACAATCGACTCTAGATCATCTTTTCTTCTCCTCTTCAGGGCCTCCTCCGCTAACCTTCGGCACGAACGAAAATGATCCGCAGCTCTCGCCAAAAAGACAATGGGTGGGAAGATTCTTCAGCCCGAATTGGAACTTGTTCACAAAAGAGGTTTTCTGACTATTAGAGCCACGGTTTAATCAGTTCAGACCTTGGATGGCGGCAGAGAAAGAGCTTTCTCTGTGGCGGCCAGACTCAGCCCGGATAAGTTGGCGACAACTTATTTATTTATTTTTTTTATTATTTATTTATTTATTTTACTTGTACATATCTATTCTATTTATTTTATTTTGTTAGTATGCTTGGTTTTGTTCTCTGTCTCCCCCTTCTAGACTGTGAGCCCACTGTTGGGTAGGGACTGTCTCTATATGTTGCCAACTTCTACTTCCCAAGCACTTAGTACAGTGCTCTGCACACGGTAAGTGCTCAATAAATATGATTGATTGATTGATTGATTGATATATACACTGTTCTAAGCGCTGTTGGGTAGGGCCTGTCTCTATATGTTGCCAACTTGGACTTCCCACATTGAAAATGGAACAAAACAAATCAAATTCATTAGCACAGCAAGAAACTATCTTTACATAGCCCTGATGCTAAAGGGAGCTTTAGTACATGTTGCTGCTTTCAGCCATACAATGGGTAGGGACCGTCTCTATATGTTGCCAACTTGTACTTCCCAAGCGCTTAGTACAGTGCTCTGCACACAGTAAGCGCTCAATAAATACGACTGATTGATTGATTGATTGATTGACAGCATTCTCTTGGAAAGAAGGGAGTGCTGAGGTTTCATGTCTTTTTTTTTTCCTTTTTTTTTGTGGTATTTCTTAAATGCTTACAATGTCCCAGGCACGGTACTGAATATTGAGAAGCAGCGTGGTCCAGTGGAAAGAGCGCGGGCTTTGGAGTCAGAGGTCATGGGTTCAAATCCCGGCTCCACCAATTGTCAAGTGTGTGACTTTGGGCAAGTCACTTAACTTCTCTGGGCCTCAGTTCCCTCATCTGTAAAATGGGGATTAAGACTGTGAGCCCCCCCGTGGGACAACCTGATCACCTTGTAACTTCCCCAGCACTTAGAACAGTGCTTTACACATAGTAAGTACTTAATAAATGCCATTATTATTATTATTAATATTGGGATGAATGCAAGCTAATCAGGTTGGACAGAGTCCCTGCCCACGTGGGATGCACAGTCTTAATCCCCATTTTTCAGATGAGGTAACTGAAGCCCAGAGAAGTGAAGTGACTTGCCCTAGGTCATACAGCTGACAATTGGCAGAGCCAGAATTCGAACCCAGGTCCTTCTGACTCCCAAGCCCAACTCTATCCACTAGGCCATGCTGCCTCTCAGGAATTTATGAAACTCTATCTAGCTGTCCTTTGTTTTGTTTATTATTATGCTGTACTCTCCCAAGTGCTTAGTTTAGTGCTCTGTACACAGTAAGGGCGTGATAGATAGGATTGAATTACTGAATGACTGTTTTTAAAGATTCATTCATTCAATCGTATTTATTGAGCGCTTACTGTGGGCAGAGAACTGTACTAAGCGCTTGGGAAGTACAGGTTGGCAACATATAGAGATGGTCCCTACCCATTGTGTGGCTGAAAGCAGCAACATGAACTAAAGCTCCCTTTAGCATCAGGGGTATATAAAGATGGTTTCTTGCTGTGCTAATGAATTTGATTTGTTTTGTTCCATTTTCAAGCCCACCTTTTTTTTATTATGAAATTTGTTAAGCATTCAGTGTGTAATAGGCAGTGTGGCTCAGTGGAGAGAGAGTGGGCTTGAGAGTCAGAGGTCATGGGTTCAAATCCTGACTCCACCACTTGTCAGCTGTGTGACTTTGGGCAAGTCACTTCACTTCTCTGGGCCTCAATTCTCTCATCTGAAAAATGGGGACTAAGACTGTGAGCTCCACGTGGGACAACCTGATTACCTTGTATGCAAGGACACACAACAGATGAGAAGCAGCGTGGCTCAGTGGAAAGAGCCCGGGCTTTGGAGTCAGAGGCCGTGGGTTCAAATCCGGGCTCCGCCAATTGTCAGCTGGGTGACTTTGGGCAAGTCACTTCACTTCTCTGGGCCTCAGTTCCCTCATCTGTAAAATGGGGATTAAGATTGTGAGCCCCCCTGTGGGACAACCTGATTACCTTGTATCTACCCCAGCGATTAGAACAGTGTTTGGCACATAGTAAGCACTTAACAAATACCAACATTATTATTATTATTATTATTATTATTATTATTATGGAAAGACAGAGAAAAAAAGAGGCAAATCAGAAATCGGAAGAAATCATTAGGACCAACCAGTGCTTCCTAAAATAGGGCATTCAGCCTGTAAACTGGAAACTCCTTGTGGGCAGGGAACATGTCTACCAACTCTGTTCTGTTGGTACAGAGTTGGTAGAACAGTGCTTTGCACGTAGTAAGCGCTTAACAAATACCATCATTATTATTATTATTATTAAGCCAAGGAGGTGGGATTAGAACTCAGGTCCTATAGCTATCGAGATCATTGAGAAAGTTTTGCTCAGAGGAAGACCAAAAATAGAAGTAAAAGGCAAGTTTGGACACATCTACACACAGACACACACAGGCTGGGGGACTCATTCGGTAAGCACTGAACAAATACCACGATTATTATCATCAATCGTATTTATTGAGCGCTTACTATGTGCAGAGCACTGTACTAAGCACTTATCTAGATATCCAGAGAGGTAACCTACCACAGGAAAACACAAGCCCGAAGACAATCACACAGATGGAAATACCGAGAAAAAAGGAGGCAAATCAGAACACATAAATCATTAGGACCAACCAGCGCTTCCTAAAATAGGGCATTCAGCCTGTAAACTGGAAAATCCTTGTGGGCAGGGAACATGTCTACCAACTCTGTTCTGTTGGCTCTCCTAAAGTGTTTAGAACCGTGCTCTGCACACAGTAAATACTCAATAAATACGATTGAATGAGTGAATGAATAAATACCACAATTGATCGATTGATTAAGACGGCTCAGAAATCCAGGAGCCTGTTTTCAGTGATCTGGAAACCAATATCCCGACCCGTTTAATTGTTTAAGGCTGTTGGAGGAGAAGGTTGAGAGGGTCACTTTGTCAGAAGACCCGAAAGTCCGCGTTGGTTTTTTGTTTTTTCAGTAGTGGTGATGGTTTGGGCTGAGGCATCCACACTCTCTTGCCTGATCCTTCTGGAGCAGTGTTGCAAATGCAAAATACAAACCCAGTTACTTATTCATTCTACTATCGTAATAAGTATAGATTCATCTGAATTACTTGCTAAAAATCTGCAGCGTGGCTCAGCGGAAAGAGCCCGGGATTTGGAGTCACAGGTCATGGGTTCAAATCCCGCCTCTGCCACTTGTCAGCTGGGTGACAAGTCACTTCACTTCTCTGGGCCTCAGTTCCCTCATCTGTGAAATGGGGATGAAGACCGTGAGCCCCACATGGGACAACCCGATTACCTTGTATCTACCCCAGCACTTACAACAGTGCTTGGCACATAGTAAGCACTTAACAAATACCAACATTATTATTATTATTATTATTATTATTATTACTATTATTATTATTATTATTATGGAAAGACAGAGAAAAAAGGAGGCAAATCAGAAATCGGAAGAAATCATTAGGACCAACCAGTGCTTCCTAAAATAGGGCATTCAGCCTGTAAACTGGAAACTCCTTGTGGGCAGGGAACATGTCTACCAACTCTGTTCTGTTGGTTCTCCTAAAGTGCTTAGAACCGTGCTCTGCACACAGTAAATTCTCAATAAATACCACGATTGATTAATTGATTAAGGCAGCTCGGAATCGATTAAGGCAGCTCAGAAATCCAGGAGCCTGCTTTCAGTGATCTGGAAACCACTATTCTGACCTGTTTAATTGTTTAAGGCTGTCATAGGATAAGGTTGAGAGAGTCCCTTTGTCAGAAGACCCAAAAGCCTGCGTTATTTTTCTTTTTTCAATAGCGGTGATGGGTTGGCCTGAGTCATCCACACTCTCCTTCCTCATCCTCCTGGAGCAGTGTTGCAAATGCAAAATGCAAACCCAGTTACATAGTCATTCTATTAACATAATAAGTATAGATTCTTCTTAATTACTTGCTAAAAATCTGATCCCATCAGATCCCTACTCCCAAAACACCACTGACTTAATGACTCATATGACAGTTTCACAAAATGCAGGTGTTTTCCAAGAATCAATCAATCAATCAATCATAGTTACTCAGGGTTGCACTACAAATCAATCAGTAGTATTTATTGATGCTTACTGTGTGCAGAGCACTGTCCTAAGCGCTTGGAAGAATACAATGCAACAATACAAAATTTTAAAATTTTGCAAACAAGCATCGTAAAATCTAAGCACGTACCCACACGGTTGCATGATTAATGTCAGCCCAGGGAGAAATAATATGAGAAATTGAAGAATTTTAGGCAGTTTTTTTTTGAAAACAGAATCTGAAAGGTCAACTTCCAGGATGGAAAGGGCAAAATATAACAGTAAAGTTTAGAACTAAAAACAGATAGGCACTTGACACTGTGATGCAGCCGTGTTTGGCAATTTAAGAAGCCGCATTGCCTAGTGGATAGAGACCGGGCCTGGGAATCAGAAGGACTTGGATTCTAATTCTGGCTCCACCACTTGCCTGCTGTGTGGCCTCGGGCGAGTCACTTCACTTCTCTGGGCCTTGGTTACCTTATCTGTAAAACGAGGATTAAGACCGTGAGCCCCATGGGGTACAGGGACTGGATCCAACCTGCTTAGTTTGGATCTACTCCAGCACTTAATATGCCTGGCACATAGTAAATGTTTAACAAATACCAAAAAAAAAACCCCAAGCCTGCTAGTGTCACAGATTAAATAAAACATTTTATAAGTCTGCTGTGTGACCTTGGGCAAGTCACTTAACTTCTCTGAGCCCCAGTTACTTCATCTGTAAAAATGGGGATTAAGACTGTGAGCCCCACGTGGGACAACTTGATCACATTGTATCCCCCCCAGTGCTTAGAACAGTGCTTTGCACATAGTAGGTGCTTAACAAATGCCAGCATTATTATTATAAAAGTATACTGTTAGAGTAGGAAGAATTCATTGGATCTGCTAAATCGGATCAACTGAGACAATCACTGGCAGTTTGCAAAAATTAGTAAGACCGTGTGGTCTCTTTTGAAGACCTAAAAGCTCACTAGCCCCATTAATAATAATAATAATGGCATTTATTAAACACTTACTAAATACAAAGCACTGTTCTAAGTGCTGGGGAGGTTACAAGGTAATCAGGTTGTCCCACAGGAGGCTCACAGTCTTAATCCCCATTTTACAGATGAGGTAACTGAGGCCCAGAGAAGTGAAGTGACTTGCCCAAAGTCACACAGCTGACAATTGGCAGAGCCGGGATTTGAACCCATGAACTCTGACTCCAAAGCCCGGGCTTTTTCCACTGAGCCACGCTGCTTCACTTTTATTGTCTAACTCCAATAATAATAACAATAATAATAATAATGGCATTTGTTAAGCGCTTACTATGTGTCAAGCACTGTTCTAAGCGCTGGGTGGACGCACTGCAGAACAGAAAGGAATATATGTTATGAAATGATCAATATTATTTTTCTGGTATTTGTTAAGCACTTGCTATTCTCCAAGCGGTATATTAAAGCAGCGTGGCTCAGCGGAAAGAGCCCGGGCTATGGAGTCAGAGGCCGTGGGTTCAAATCCCGGCTCCGCCACTTGTCAGCTGTGTGACTTTGGGCAAGTCACTTCACTTCTCTGGGCCTCAGTTCCCTCATCTGTAAAATGGAGATGAAGACTGTGAGCTCCTTGTGGGATAACCTGATTACCTTGTATTTACCCCAACGCTTGGAACAGTGCTTTGTACATAGTAAGCGCTTAACAAATACCAACATTATCATTCTTATTATTAAAAACACTGGGGAAGAAAGAAAATCATCAGGTTGGACACAGTCCCTGTCTCACTTTGGAGCTCACAGTCTAGGGAGAAGAAGCAGTGTGGCCCAATGGAAAAAACCCAGCCTCTCTGTGAGAAGGACCTGGGTTCGAATCCCGACTCCACCACTCGTCTGCTGTGTGACTTTGGGCACCTGACAGATACCACACTCACTATCATTAAATGTCACTATTATTGTTGTCATTATTATGTCCATTTGAGATTCCCAAACAAATGGGCTGTATATGTTCCTAGCTTGAATTATGGTTGCCATTCAATCATTCTCTGAATTGTTTCCCCATCACTCCTCAGGTCGCCATGGAGATCGCAACTGGCAATCAATCAATCAATCAATCGTATTTATTGAGCACTTACTGTGTGCAGAGCACTGTACTAAGCGCTTGGGAAGTACAAGCTGGCAACATATAGAGACAGTCCCTACCCAACAGTGGGCTCACGGTCTAGAAGGGGGAGACAGAGAACAAAACCAAACATACTAACAAAATAAAATAAATAGAATAGATAGGTACAAGTAAAATAAATAAATAAAAAGAGTAATAGATATGTACAAACATATACATATATACAGGTGCTGTGGGGAAGGGAAGGGAAGGCAACAGTAAAATGACCTTTGAATCCTAGACACCAGCCTCCTGGACCTCTCACCCCCTGCCAATTCCAGAACCTCACCCTCTCTCCTCCTCCCCAAATGATCACAGAATGGTTTTAAAGCCTGGAAATACCGTTCCTGGGAATTGAAGCCGTATCGTGGGAGGAGAGATGGCGTAGGCTGATGAAATTTAGAGGTAGGCCATATAAGCCCACCCAAAATGGAAAGGTACCGAAGCGTCAAAGTCTATTCACCTGTGCTGGGCAGCAGCGGCAGGGGAAAGAGCCAAAAGCGGATGATTAATCGATCAAAATGTTGATCAAAGACAAAGGCAGAGACTCGAGCTTTTACTGCGTGGAAAAAGGGGACGGTAAACCGTGTCTTTACCAAGAAAACCCTACAGGGACACGTAACACAACGACTTTATGACAGAAGACGGGATGTTCTGAAGAGGGTGTGTCCACGGAGTCTCTGTGGGTCGGAAACGACTCGTCGACATTTGAAGATGAATATGAGAGGCAGCGTGGCTCAGTGGAAAGAGCACGGGCTTTGGAGTCGAGGGTCATGGGTTCAAATCCCCCTCCGCCAATTGTCAGCTGTATGACTTTGGGCAAGACACTTTAGTCCTCTGTGCCTCAGTTCCCTCATCTGGAAAATGGGGATTAAGACTGTGAGCCCCCTGTGGGATAACCTGATCACCTTGTAACCTCCCTAGCCCTTGGAACAGTGCTTTGCACGTAGAAAGCGCTTAATAAATGCCATTATTATTATTATCTAGGACAGAACAATACACAGAGGAAGCCAATCAGTAACCCAGATGAGCTAGTCTTTGAATGTTTTACAGGCTTGATTGAGCTCAGAGAAATATTTAAAACCCGCATCCTTAAGTGACTCTTCTGAACACTCTCTGTCTGCCAGGCGCCTCTGGGGATTCAGTAAAGCGAGCTTTGCTGATTCTCACTTTTTCTAGGTCAGAAAGAGTGGCGCCAGGGTCTTTAACTTCATTTCCCATTCATTCATTCATTCATTCAATCATATTTATTGAGCGCTTACTGTGTGCAGAGCACTGTACTAAGAGCTTGGGAAGTACAAGTTGGCAACATCTGGAGACGGTCCCTACCCAACAGCGGGCTCACAGTCTAGAAGCGGGAGACAGAGAACAAAACAAAACATATTAACAAAATAAAATAAATAGAATAAATATGTACAAATAAAATATGTCTCACTTGTCAGCTGTGTGACTTTGGGCAAGTCACTTCACTTCTCAATGCCTCAGTTACCTCATCTGTAAAATGGGGATTAAGACTGTGAGCCCCATGTGGGACAACCTGATTACCTTGAATTCCCCCCAAGTCCTTAGAACAGTGCTTGGCACATAGTAAGTGCTTAACAAATGACATAATAATAATAATAATAATAATAATAATAATGGCATTTATTAAGCACTTACTATGTGCAAAGCACTGTTCTAAGCGCTGGGGGGATACAATGTGATCATGTTGTCCCACGTGGGGCTCACAGTCTTAATCCCCATTTTTACAGATGAGGGAACTGAGGCTCAGAGAAGTTAAGTGACTTGCCCAAGGTCACACAGCAGACTTGTGGTGGAGCCAGGATTCGAAACCCCTGACCTCTGATTCCAAAGCCCGTGCTCTTTCCACTGAGCCACGCTGCTTCTCTTATCATCATTATCATTATTATTATTATTATAGAGCCCAGGGCTGGGAGTCAGAAGGACCTGGGTTCTAATAGCTCTGCCACTTGTCTGCTGAGTGACCTTGGGCAAGCCACTTCACTTCTCATTGCCTGAGTTTCCTCATCTGTAAAATGGGGATTAAGACTGTGAGCCCCATACGGGACAACCTGATTGCCTTGTATCTACCCCCGTGTTTAGAACGGTGCTTGGCACATAGTAAGCGCTTAACAAATACCATCATTATTATTATAACTATGACTCAGTGTACAGGGGCCTGGTAGAGATGGAGATGAATTCAAAATGGAGGGCCACCTTTTGAGGAAGGTTTGAGCTCAATCAATAGCAACGGCCCGCAGAGAATAATAATAATAATAATGGCATTTGTTAAGCGCTTACTCTGTGCCAGGCACTGTACTAAACGCTGGGGTGGATACAAGCAAATCAGGTTGGGCCCAGTCCCTGTCCCACGTGAGGCTCACAGTGTCAATCTGCTCGGCTCCATCAGTATTGCCTCCCCACTGCCCGCGTAAACCATCCCACCACACCCAATTGTCTGCTGTTTTTAACACAGGGATCCAAGCAAATAATGTGAATTCTAGGGTTGCCGCTCTGTTCACTCATTTATTGAGCTCTTACTGTGTGCAGTGCACTGTATTAAGCGCTTGGAAAGTACCATTAGGCAACAGGTAGAGACAATCCCTGCCCAACAGCGGGCTCACAGTCTAGAAGCGGGGAGACAGACAACAAAACAAAACAAGTAGACCGGCATCTACTTGTGCTGTGTTCAAACGTGTCTTCCCATTCCTGGTGGTGGACAAGTGATTAAAAGAAAGTAGTATGGCCTAGTGAAGAAGAACACAGGCCTGGAAGTCGGAAGAACGTGGGTTCTAATCCCAGCTCCGTTATTTCTCTGCTGTGTGACCTTGGGCATGTCATTTCACTTCTCTGGGCCTCAGTTACTTCATCTGTAAAATGGGGATTAAGACTGTGAGCCCCACATGGGACAAAGAGCATGCCCCACATGATGATCTTGTATCTACCCCAGCACCTAGAACAATGCTTGACATAAATAATAATAATAATAACGGCATTTGTTAAGCGCTTACTATGTGCAAAGCACTGTTCTAAGCACTGGGGAGGTTACAAAGTGATCAGTTTGTCCCACGGGGGGCTCACAGTCTTAATCCCCATTTTACAGATGAGGTAACTGAGGCCCAGAGAAGTTAAGTGACTTGCCCGAAGTCACACAGCTGAAAACTGGCAGAGCCAGGATTTGAACCCGTAACCTCTGCCCCCAAAGCCTGGGCTCTTTCCACTGAGCCATGCTGCTTCTCTAAAGTAAGTGCTTAATAAACACCATTATTATTGTTATTATTATTATCATTAATAAGGGCTCACAGAAATGGAGCTGCCACTCCCTTCTTTATCCAGGTGAAATTGAGGGACAGCACTTCTGAATTATTTCCCTGTATCTCTTGAGACTTTATACACAGTCAGGCAGAGCAAATGGCAAAGAGAAAGGAAATGGGCATTTGTAAAACAGAAATAAAGCAGGAATAATTTCTACCAGGATAAAATGGGATTTCTCCAGTAGAACTTGCCCTGCAGAGACCTGCTCCACAGGACCCTGTGACTAGCAAAATAAACATGCACAGCGATAAGGGCAACTTTCTTTAGTTTCCATTTTTGAAAATCTATTCCGGTCTTTTTGATTTGAAAACACAATGCTCTTTTAAAGAACTGCAAAAAAAATCAGGCTTGCTTAACACTGCCCTTCTTTTTTTTTTTTTTATCCCTAAATCCTTGACCTTAAATTCATCCTTTTTGAATTTTGTTCTATTTTTGTAGAACCACTTTCCACTCAGTCTAAATCACTCTGAATTCTATTCCTGAGTCTCGCAGTGTCAATACCCTCTTATACAACAACATACAGACCAGGATTAGAACCTAGGTCCTCTGAATCCCGGACCCGTGCTCTTTCCAGTGGGCCCTGCTGCTTCTCAATTGATTGATTCATTGATTAATTGAAAGAGTTAGGAAAGGTGAGGTGGATTTCAGAGTCTAAAACATATAGGTAGTGCGGGGGACAACCTGATCACCTTGTGACCTCCCCAGTGCTTAGAACAGTGCTTTGCATATAGTAAGCGCTTAATAAATGCCATTATTATTATTATTATTATTATTATGAAGCCTTAGGAGTGGATGAACTCCCCTAGAGAATGGGTATAGCATGATAAAATTAGGGGAACCCAGAGCAGAATCTTGAAGGACACTCAAAGTTGGGAGATGAGAGGTAGAAGAAGAGCCAGGCAAAGGGATAAAGAAGGGATAGTCACAGTCCCATTGAACAGCCACTGATCTAACCACCCGGGAAGTATCCAAGCACTTAGTACAGCGCTCTGCACACAGTAAGCGCTCAATAAATACGACTGAATGAATATAAAACCAACCCATCAGTGGTATCTATTGAATGCTTACCTTGCAGAGCCCTGAAATAAATGCTGGGAGAAGTACAACAAAATCGAGACAGCTGCCTTCCCCTTCAGACTGGAAGCTAGCTGTGGGCAAGGAAGGTGTCTGTTGCAGTGTATTCATTCATTCATTCATTCATTCAATGGTATTTATTGAGTGCTTACTGTGTGCAGAGCCCTGAAATAAATGCCTGGAGAAATACAACAAAATAGAGACATCTGCCTTCCCCTTCAGACTGGAGGCTAGCTGTGGGCAAGGAAGGTGTCTGTTGCATTGTATTGATTCATTCATTCATTCAGTGGTATTTATTGAGTGCTTACTATGTGCAGAGCCCTGTACTAAGTTGGGAGACTACAGTAGAAGAATAAATAGACACCTTCCCTGCCCACAAGGAGCTTACAGTCTAGTTCTCTCCCGAGAACTTAGTACAGTGCTCTGCACGCAGTGAGCGCTCAATAAATACCATCGATCGGTTGATCGATGGATTGATACATTCTCCACTCTCAAGGCACTTACATTCTAGTGGAACAAGGAAGTACAGTAACTTCTGTCCTCAAGGGCCACAGTTAGAGGGGTAAGAGGAAAGCCACAAGATGCTGTCGGTGAGTTAGCACCTCTGAGGGTGGGAAGGAAGTGATCAACCTATCGACCCGATCAGAGGGGGTCAAGAGGTCAAAGAGGCTTAGGGCCCAGGAGAGCCCGTTGGATTTTGCCATTCATTCATTCATTGTCGTATTTATTGAGTGCTTACTGTGTGCAGAGCACTGTACTAAGCGCTTGGGAAGTCCAAGTTGGCAACATATAGAGACGGACGGTCCCTACCCAACAGTGTGCTCACACTCTAGACAGGGGAGACAGAGAACAAAACAAAATATATTAACAAATTAAAATAAATAGAATAAATATGTACAAATAAAATAAATAGATAGAGTAATAAATAGGTATAAACATATATACATATATACAGGTGCTGTGGGGAGGGGAAGGAGGTAAGGTGGGGGGGATGCAGAGGGGGAGGAGGGGGAGAGGAAGGGGGGGCTCAGTGTGGGAAGGCCTCCTGGAGGAGGTGAGCTCTCAGTAGGGCCTTGAAGGGAGGAAGAGAGCTAGCTTGGCGGATGTGCAGAGGGAGGGAATTCCAGGCCAGGGGGAGGATGTGGGCCGGGGGTCGACGGTGGGACAGGCGAGAACAAGGTACGGTGAGGAGATTAGCAGCGGCGGAGGAGCGGAGGGTGCGGGCTGGGCTGGAGAAGGAGAGAAGGAAGGAGAGGTAGGAGGGGTGAGGGGATGGACAGCCTTGAAGCCCAGGGTGAGGAGTTTCTGCCGGATGCGTAGGTTGATTGGTAGTCACTGGAGATTTTTGAGGATATCTCAAAAATATTTTGCTACAAAAGGTCATTGGTGACCGCTGAGATTGCCCCTTTCAAGGGAGTGAAGGAGGTGTAACTTTCTTCTCAGCAGTAACTTTTTTCTCAGAGAAACAGCGTGGCTCAGCGGAAAGAGCCCGGGCTTTGGAGTCAGTGGTCATGGGTTCAAATCCCTGCTCCGCCCCTTGTCAAATGGGTGACTTTGGGCATGTGACTTCACTTCTCTGTGCCTCAGTTACCTCATCTGTAAAATGGGGAGTAAGACTGTGAGCCCCCTGTGGGACAACCTCATCACCTTGTCCCAGCACTTAGAACAGTGCTTTGCACACAGTAAGCACTTAATAAATGCCATCATCATTATTCTCAGCAAACTGAGAGAAAGAGGAAGTGAAATAGCAACTAAACACAAACCACTGGAGGTCTTGTCCTATGCTGTCGAGTCATTTCCGACCCAAAGCGACTCCATGGACACATCTCTCCCAGAACGCCCCACTCTCCATCTGCCATTGTGCTGGAAGTTTTGTTGGTAAAAATATGCAAGTAGTTTACCATTGCTTCCTTCCATACAGGAAACTTGAGTCTCTGCCATCGACTCAGCTTCAAGGCTGTCCATCCATCCCCTCGCCCCCTCCTGCCTCCCCTCCCTTCTGTCCTTCTCCAGCCCAGCCCGCACCCTCCGCTCCTCTGCCGCCGCTAACCTCCTCACTGGGCCTCGTTCTCGCCTTTCCTGCTGTCGGCCCCCGGCCCAGGCCATCCCCCGGGCCTGGAATGCCCTCCCTCTGCCCATCCGCCAAGCTCGCTCTCTTCCTCCCTTCAAGGCCCTACTGAGAGCTCACCTCCTCCAGGAGGCCTTCCCACACTGAGTCCCTTCTTTCCTCTCCCCCTCGTCCCCTTCTCCATCCCCCCACCTTACCTCCTTCCCTTCCCTACAGCACCTGCATATATGTATATATGTTTGTACATATCTATCACTCTATTTATTTATTTATTTATTTATTTTCCTTGTACATATCTATTCTATTTATTTTATTTTGTTAGCACGTTTGGTTTTGTTCTCTGTCTCCCCCTTTTAGACTGTGAGCCCACTATTGGGTAGGGACTGTCTCTATATGTTGCCAACTTGTACTTCCCAAGCGCTTAGTCCAGTGCTCTGCACACAGTAAGCACTCAATAAATACGATTGATGATGGGACATAGTAAGTGCTTAACAAATACCATAAAAAAAATCCCTGTGATGATCAAAAATCCACAATATCTTGCTAGTCAGCCACCAGATGTCACTGCACATCTTCATTCCCGCTTTTCCAGAAGCTAAAATTCATCTGCTCTCCCCCAGGGCGTCTAGAACGTAGCTGGCCCCGGAAAGAAGGAAGAAAATTAAAAGAATGCACCCCCTAAAAGATCTACTTGTATTTACACAGATTTCAAAAAAAGGGGACGTTATTTCTTCCAGTTTTCATTATGTAGAGAAGCAGCGTGGCTCAGTGGGAAGAGCGCGGGCTTTGGAGTTAGAGGTCGTGGGTTCAAATCCCTGCTCCGCCAACTGTCAGCTGTGTGACTTTGGACAAGTCACTTCATTTCTCTGTGCCTTGCCTCAGTTCTCTCATCTGCAAAATGGGGATTCAAACTGTGAGCCCCCTGTGGGATAACCTCATCACCTTTTCCAAGTGCCTAGAATAGTGCATTGCACATAGTAAGTGCTTAATAAATGCCATCATTATTATTACTATTATTTTAGCTTCCCCAGAGCTTAGAACAGTGTTTTGCACATCAATCAATCAATCATATTTATTGAGCGCTTACTGTGTGCAGAGCACTGTACTAAGTGCTCGGGAAGCACAAGTTGTCAACAGGCAAGTGCTTAGTACAGTGCTCTGCACATAGTAAGAGCTCAATAAATACGATTGATGAGGTAGAGACGCTCCCTATCCAACAGTGGGCTCACAGTCTCGAAGTAAGTAGTAAGCGCTTAACAAATACCATCATTATTAGTAGTAGTAGTAGCCAGCTCTTGGGTAGGAACCATGTCTACCAACTCTCTTGCATTTTATTACTAGTAGTAATTCATTCATTCATTCAGTTATATTTATTGAGCACTTACTGTGAGCAGAGCACTGTACTAAGCACTTGGAAAGTATAATTCCAAGTATATTATTATAATTCAGCAACAGATAGAGACAATCCCTACCCAACAACGGGCATGCAGTATAGAAATAATAATAGTGGTATTTCTTAATAATAATAATAATGGCATTTATTAAGTGCTTACTATGTGCAAAGCACTGTTCTAAGCACTTGGGGGGGGGGTTACAAGGTGATCAGGTGGTCCCACGGGGGGCTCACAGTCTTCATCCCCATTTTACCAGGTACTGTTCTAAGCACTGGGGTCAATACGAGATAATTGGGCTGGACACAGTCTCTGTCCCACATAGGGCTCATAGTCTCAATCCCCATTTTACTGTTGAGGTAACTGAGGCACAGAGAAGTAAAGTGACTTGCCCAAGGTCACCCAGCAGACAAATGGCAGACCTGGAATTAGAACCCAGGTCCTCGTGACTTTCAGGCCCAAAGTCCACCCACTGGGCCACGCTGCTTTCCCAACTGCTTAATATAGTGCTCTGCACACAGTAAATGCTCAATTAATTCCACTGATTGAATGATATCAATATATTTGAAATAATTAAAGAATTTTCATAGTCTGACCTTATTCATGCCTCTTCTGGGCCCCCTGTTCTTCTCAGTTTATAGTCATTCCCTTTGGGTGCTCATGGAAAGAGCCCGGGCTTTGGAGCCAGAGGTCATGGGTTCGAATGCCGGCTCCGCCACTTGTCAGCTGCGTGACTTTGGGCAAGTCACTTCACTTCTTTGTGTCTCAGTTACCTCATTTGTAAAATGGGGATTAAGACCGTGAGCCCCCCGTGGGACAACCTGATCACCTTGTAACCTCCCCAGCGCTTAGAACAGTGCTTTGCACAAACTAAGCGCTTAAGAAATGCCATCATCCTTATCATTATTATCTCCTCCAATGATTCCAAATAAAAATAATAATAATAGTAATAACAACTGTGGTATTTGTTAAGTGCTTACTATATGTCATGCACTGTACTAAGCACTGGGGTAGATACAAGATAATTAGGTTGCCCATGGGACTCCCTGACTAATAGCAGGGAGAGTAGGTGACACCTCCAATTAAACATGTCCAAAACCGAATGCCTCATCTTCCCACCCAAGCCCTGTCCTCCCTGTGTCTTCCCCATCACCGTAGAGAACATCATCATCAATCGTATTTATTGAGCGCTTACTGTGTGCAGAGCACTGGACTAAGCGCTTGGGAAGTACAAGTTGGCAACATATAGAGACGGTCCCTACCCAACAACAGGCTCACAGTCTCAAGGTTTGTGTGTGGGGGGGATCTATAAAGGTCTAGAAGATATACTGCACACCTTGTCAGTTCTCTTTGTGTTTCATGGGAAAACCTCACGAGAGGCTTTAATCAATCAATCAATCAATTATATTTATTGAGCGCTTACTGTGTGCAGAGCACTGTACTAAGCGCTGGGAAGTCCAAGTTGGCAACATATAGAGACAGTCCCTACCCAACAGTGGGCTCACAGTCTAAAAGGGGGAGACAGAGAACAAAACCAAACATACTAACAAAATAAAATAAATAGAATAGATATGTACAAGTAAAATAAGTAAATAAATAAACAGAGTAACAAATATGTACAAACATATATACATATAGACAGGTGCTGTGGGGAAGGGAAGGAGGTAAGATGGGGGGATGGAGAGGGGGGCGAGGGGGAGAGGAAGGAAGGGGCTCAGTCTGGGAAGGCCTCCTGGAGGAGGTGAGCTCTCAGTAGGGCCTTGAAGGGAGGAAGAGAGCTAGCTCAGCGGATGGGCAGAGGGAGGGCATGCCAGGCCCGGGGGATGACGTGGGCCGGGGGTCGATGGCGGGACAGGTGAGAAAAACACTGTTCTAAGCGCTGGGGGGATGCAAGGTGATCAGGTTGCCCCACTTGGGGCTCACAGTCTTAGTCCCCATTTTACAGAGGAGGTAACTGAGGCACAGGGAAGTGAAGTGGCTTGCCCAAGGTCAAGCAGCTAAGTGGCGGAGCCAGGATTCGAACCCATGACCTCTGACTCCCAAGCCCACACTCTTTCCACTGAGCCACGCTGCTTCCCCTAACACCACTGTCCTCCCTCCCTCACAAGCCCATAACCTCAGCATTGTCCTCAGCTCATCACTCTCATTCTGCCCACATATTTGCTCTGTCACCAAGGCCTTCAAGAGGCCTTCTTCAGTAGAAAGAGCCCGGGCTTTGGAGTCAGGGGTTATGGGTTCGAATCCCTGCTCTGCCCATTGTCAGCTGTGTGACTTGGGGAAAGTCACTTCATTTCTCTGTGCCTCAGTTACCTCATCTGTGAAATGGGGATTAAGACTGTGAGCCCCACGTGGGACAACATGATTACCTTGTATCTCCCCCAGTGCTTAGAACAGTGCTTGACACAAAGTAGGCACTTAACAACTACTAACATTATTATTATTATTATTATTATTATTATTATTATTATTATTATTATTGTTATCATTATTATTATGCCCTCTCTTCCCTGGCTCCCCCTCCCTTCTGCCACATTTATGCACCTTAATCTGTGACCTTTGGACACTTGATAATCTCCCCACCCTCAGCCCCACAGCACTCATGTACATATCTTTAAATTATATATTATAAATTACTTATTTAGTCTTATTAATGTCCGTCCCCGCCTCTAGGCTGTAAGCTCGTATGGGACAGGGAACGTGACTGCTGATTCTTTGCATTGTACTCTCCCAGGTGCTTAGTATAGTGCTCTGCATATAGTAAGCGCTCAATAATTCATTCTTTCAATCGTATTTATTGAGCGCTTACTGTGCGCAGAGCACTGTACTAAGCGCTTGGGAAGTCCAAGTTGGCAACATATAGAAATGACCCCTACCCAACAGCGGGCTCAGTCTAGAAGGGGGAGACAGACAACAAAACAAAACAGATTAACAAAATAAAATAAATAGAATAAATATGTACAAATAACATAAATAGAGTAATAAATACGTACAGCACCTGTATATATGTATATATGTTTGTACATATTTGTTACTCTATTTATTTATTTATTTTACTTGTACATATCTATTCTATTTATTTTATTTTCTTAGTATGTTTGGTTTTGTTCTCTGTCTCCCCCTTTTAGACGGTGAACCCACTGTTGGGTAGGGACTGTCTCTATATGTTGCCAACTTGTACTTCCCAAGCGCTTAGCCCAGTACTCTGCACACAGTAAGCGCTCAATAAATGCGATTGATGATGATGATGATGATGGCACAAAAATAATAATCAATCAATCAATCAATCGTATTTATTGAGCGCTTACTGTGTGCAGAGCACTGTACTAAGCGCTGGGGAAGTACAAGTTGGCAACATATAGAGACGGTCCCTACCCAACAGTGGGCTCACAGTCTAATAATAATAATGATGGTTTTTGTTAAGCACTTACTATGTGCCAGGCACTGTTCTGAGCGCTGCAGAGTAAACAGGTTGTCCCACGTGGGGCTCACAGCTTTAATGTCCACTTGGCTGATGAGGTAATCATGCATTCAATTGTACGTATTGAGCGCTTACTGTGTGCAGAGCACTGTACTAAGCGCTTGGGAAGTACCGGCTGGCAATCGAAGTTAAGTGACTTTTCCGTGGTGGCAGAGCAGGATTAGAATCCAGGACATTCTGCCTCTCAGGCCTGGGCTCCATCCACTGGGCCGTGCGGCTTCCCCGTTGCCGACGGCATCCTCCTTTCCCTGTCTGAGGCCTGCATCCTTGGCATTATCCTTGATTCCGCCCTCTCTTTCAACCCCCTTATTCAGTCTGCTGCCTTTTACTCTTATTTATTTATTTTTTACTCTATTTATTTATTTATTTGATTTGTACATATCTATTCTATTTATTTTATTTTGTTAGTATGTTTGGTTTTGTTCTCTGTCTCCCCCTTTTAGACTGTGAGCTCACTGTTGGGTAGGGACTGTCTCTATATGTTGCCAATTTGTACTTCCCAAGCGCTTAGTACAGTGCTCTGCACATAGTAAGCACTCAATAAATACGATTGATGATGATGATGATGATAATCGTGCCGGTTCTTCCTCCACGATAAAAGATGCAACCCTTCCTCTCCAGCCGAATACCCACCATGACGGCCCAAATAATAATAATAATGATGGCATTTGTTAAGCCCTTACTATGTGCAAAGCACTGTTCTAAGCACTGGGGGGGTACAATGTGATCAAGCTGTCCCCCGTGGGGCTCGCAGTCTTAATCCCCATTTTTACAGACGAGGGAACTGAGGCTCAGAGAAGTTAAGTGACTCGCCCAAGGTCACACAGCAGACTTGTGGCGGAGCCAGGATTCGAACCCACGACCTCTGACTCCAAAGCCCGGGCTCTTCCCACTGAGCCACGCTGCTTCTCCACTGAGCCAGCACGGCCCAGTGGATGGAGCCCAGGCCTGAGAGTCGGAATGTCCTGGATTCTAATCCCGTTGTGCCGCCACGGAAAAGTCACAACTTTGATTGCCGGCTGGTACTTCCCAAGCGCTTAGTACGGTGTTCTGCACACAGTAAGCGCTCAATAAATCCAGGCACTCAGTTGATCCCCGCTTGACTGCCTCAAGAAATGAAGTTCTGCTCCCATCTCCCCACTCCTCCAAAGCTCAGGTGGTTGCCTACCCCTCTCCGTGTCAAGCAGAACCTGCTGATAATTGATTTTAAACCACCCAACCATCTCTCTCCCTGCCAGATATCCATTCTAATTTTCCATCATCATCATCAATCGTATTTATTGAGCGCTTACTATGTGCAGAGCACTGTACTAAGCGCTTGGGAAGTACAAATTGGCAACATATAGAGACAGTCCCTACCCAACAGTGGGCTCACAGTCTAAAAGTCTAAAATTTTAGACAGTCTAAAATTTTCCATTCGACCTCAGCTCTCGCTCCTCATTCATCTCAATTGATTATTGCCTTATTTTTGCCTTATTCTCATCTCTCCCGCCACTGACTTCTGTCTCATACCCTCCTCCCTAGCTGGAACTCCCTCCCACTTCAGATCTGAAAAGGCTCTGCTCTTCCCATCATCATCATCAGTCGTATTTATTGAGCGCTTACTGTGTGCAGAGCACTGTACTAAGCGCTTGGGGAGTACAAATTGGCAACATATAGAGACAGTCCCTACCCATCATCCCAGCCCTCTATCTCTTCCTGGAAATCTTCCCTAATTCCTAATCTCCCAACTTTCTATCTCCCGGCTGCCATTTCAGCACTCACACACCACGTAAGCACTCAAGTCCTCACACTGACATAGCACTGATGAAAATATCCAGTATGCTCCATTACTTCTTCCTTCCTGTCCCCTCAATAATAATAACAATTCAATCATATTTAATAATAATAATAATGGCATTTGTTAAGTGCTTATTATGTGCAAAGCACTGTTCTAATAATAATGATAGCATTTATTAAGCGCTTACTATGTGCAAAGCACTGTTCTAAGGCGCTGGGGAGGTTACAAGGTGATCAGGTTGTCCCATGGGGGGTTCACAGTTTTAACCCCCCATTTGACAAATGAGGTAACTGAGGCACAGGGAAGTTAAGTGACTTGCCCAAAGTCACACAGCTGATGGAGCTGGGATTTAATAATAATAATGATGGCATTTATTAAGTGCTTACTATGTGCAGAGCACTGTTCTAAGCTCTGGGGGGATACAAGGTGATGAGGTTGTCCCATGTGAGACGCAGCCTTAATCCCTATTTTACAGATGAGGTCACGGAGGCTCAGAGGAGTTAAGTGACTTGCCCAAGGTCACACAGCAGACAGGTGGCGGAGCGGAATTCGAACCTATGACCTCTGACTCCAAAGCCCGGGCTCTTTCCACTGAGCCACGCTGCTTCACAGTATTTATTGAGCGCTTACTGTGTGCAGAGCACTGTACTAAGCGCTTGGGAAGTACAAGTTGGCAACATATAGAGACGGTCCCTACCCAACAGTGGGCTCACAGTCTAGAATAATAATATTTGTTAAGCACTTACTATGTGTCAAGCACTGTTCTAAGCGCTGGGGCAGATACAAACTAATCAGGTTGGACGCAGTCCCTGACCCACGTGGGGCTCATACTCTCCCCCCTTCAAAGCCTTAATGAAGGCATAGATCCTCTAAGAGGCCTTCAATCATTTAATCATAATTATTGAGCACCTACTGTGTGCAGAGCACTGTACTAAGCACTTGGGAAGTACATAATGTTGGTATTTGTTTAGCGCTTACTATGTACCAGGCACTGTTTTTGTACAGATTTATTACTCTATTATTCATAACTCTATTATTAGGATTATTAACAAATCCTCCCCATCCTCCCTCCTTCCCCTCCCCACAGCACTTGTATATATTTGTACAGATTTATTACTCTATTTTACTTGTACATATTGACTATTCTATTTATTTTGTTAATGCTGTGCATCTAGCTTTATTTCTATTTATTCTGATGGCTTGACACCTGTCCATATGTTTTGCTTTGTTGTCTGTCTTCCCCTTCTAGACTGTGAGCCTTTATGTTGCCAACTTGTACTTCCCAAGCGCTTAGTACAGTGCTCTGCACACAGTAGGCGCTCAATAAATATGAATGAGTGAATGAATGAATGAATGAATGAATGAATGTTCTAAGCACTGGGGTAGATACAAGGGAATCAGGTTGTCCCACCTGGGACTCACAGTCTTCATCCCCGTTTTACAGTTGAGGTCACTGAGGCCCAGAGCAGTTAAGTGTTATGTTTTGTTTTATTTTCTGTCTCCCCCTTCTAGACTGTGAGCCCATTGTTGGGTTGGGACCGTCTCTATATGTTGCCAACTTGGACTTCCCAAGTGCTTAGTACAGTGCTCTGCACACAGTAAGCGCTCAATAAATACGATTGAATGAATGAATGAATGAAATGACTTTTCCGAGGTCACACAGCTGGCAAGTGGCAGGGCCAGGATTCGAACCCATGACACCTGACTCCCAAGGCCGGGCTCTTTCCACTAAGCCACTCGGCTTCGCCTTCCCTAACTAAGCCTTCCTCTCCTTTTCTCCCGCTCCCTTCTGCGTCACCCCGACTTGCTCCCTTTATTCATCCCCCCTCCCAACCCCACAGCACTAATGTACATTTCTACCATTTATTTATTTACGTTAATGTCTGTCTCCCCCTCTAGACTGCAAGCGCCTTGTTGGCAGGGAATGTGACTGTTATCATGTACTGTGCTCTCCCAAACGCTTAATACAGTGCTCTGCACACAGTAAGTGTTCAATAAATAAGCCAACCAATAAAAGCAACTGCTGCGACTTGGACATCGCTACCGAACTGAGAAAGAAGCTTCATAGAGCCAAAACAGAAAAATTGGATTTAACAGCTAAGCACAAGGCGGAGGTTTTTTCCCTTCCTACCTCCGGGGCCAGTTTTAATCCTTCATTGTATCATTTTGTTTGGCTTAACATGTTCGTTAGCTAATTCTGTTGTATTGTACTCTCCCAGGCGCTTACTACAGTGCTCGGCACATAGTAAGTGCTCAATAAATACAAACTGATTGGATGTGATTTAATAAAGAATAAGCTTTGTTCTCCAAGCTTGGTTTCTTCCTCCCTTCAAAGCCCTACTGAGAGCTCACTTCCTCCAGGAGGCCTTCCCCCCTTTTCCTCCTCATCATCAATCGTATTTATTGAGCTCTTACTGTGTGCAGGGCACTGTACTAAGCGCTTGGGAAGTACAAATTGGCAACATATAGAGACAGTCCCTACCCAACAGTGGGCTCACAGTCTAAAAGGGGGAGACAGAGAACAAAACCAAACATACTAACAAAATAAAATAAATATTCCTCTCCTCCTCCTCCTCCTCTCCCCATTGCCCCCACTCCCTCCATCTGCCCTACCCCCTTCCCCTCCCCACTGCACTTGTGTATATTTGCACGTATATATTACTCTATTTTATTAATGATGCGTATATATCTCTAATTCTATTTATTTTGAAGGGATTGACACCTGTCTACTTGTTTTGTTTGGCTGTCTCCCCCTTCTAGACTGTGAGCCCATTGATGTGTAGGGACCATCCTCTATATGTTGCTGAATTGTACTTTCCAAGCGCTTAGTCCGGTGCTCTGCACACAGTAAGCGCTCAATAAATACGATTGATGATGATGATGATGATGACTTACATTAATGTCTGGCTCCCCCTCTAGACTGTGAGCTCGTCGTGGGCAGGGAATGTGTCTGTTTGCTGTTATATCCTACTCTTTCAAGCACTTAGTACAGTACTTTACGCACAGTAAGCGCTCAATAAAAATACGATTGAATGAACAAATGAAATGACTGAATGAATTAATCCGGCCTGCGAAGTGTGCGGAATCAGAATTCCCGCATCCACTCCTCCAGGACAGGGTGATTTCGGCTCCCAAGGAGGGACTGTGGGCTCCAAATGGCTTTTAAGGATACGGCGTGAGTCATTCTTCTGGTATTTCAACCTCCCTGTCTGGATCCTGAGGATATTAAAAATCCAGTCTGGTGACTTTTCCCTCTTCAATCTATGGCGGTTAAATCCTCAAACCTTTCAATGATTCAGAGAAGTTAAGTGTTAATATGTTTTGTTTTGTTCTCTGTCTCCCCCTTCTAGACTGCGAGCCCGTTGTTGGGTAGGGACCGTCCCTATATGTCGCCGACTTGTACTTCCCAAGCGCTTAGTCCAGTGCTCTGCACACAGGAAGCGCTCAATAAATACGACTGAATGAATGAAACCACAAATTCAGAGTAAGCCACTTTTGCCCCGATGACTTGAGGTGTCTCCAGCCCCAGGCTGTTCACGGAACTGAGTCACACTTCACCTGAAATTGACCTTTAGTTTAATAAAAGTTTTCTTAGTTTTAAAGGTATAAAGGTGACTGATTAGCCACCCTTAACAACTTTATAGCTTCCCTTGAATTTTGATATCTTTGAACTTTAAGAAAACAAAGTCCTCCAGTGGATAGAGCACTCCTCCTCTCCTTTCCTTCCCCTCCCCACAGTACCTGTATATACGTTGGTACCGATTTATTACTCTGTTTATTTTACTTGTACATATTTACTATTCTATTTATTTTGTTAATGATGTGCATCTAGCTTTAATTCTATTTGTTCTGACGACTTGCCACCTGTCCACATGTTTTGTTTTGTTGTCTGTCTCCCCCTTCTAGACCGTGAGCCCGTTGTTGGCTAGGGACCGTCTCTATATGTTGCCAACTTTAATTCCCAAGCGCTTAGTACAGTGCTCTGCACACAGTAAGCGCTCAATAAATATGATTGAATGAATAATAATAATGGCATTTATTAAGCACTTGGTGCAAAGCACTGTTCTAAGCGTTGGAGGTTCCAAGGTGATCAGGTTGTCCCATGTGGGGCTCCCAGTCTTCATCCCCATTTTATAGATGAGGGAACTGAGGCCCAGAGAAGTTAAGCGATTTGCCCCAAGTCGCACAGTTGACAAGTGGTGGAGCCGGAATTTGAACCCATGATCTCGGTCTCTAATGCCCGGGTTCTTTCCACTGAGCCGCGCTGCTTCTCTGAGCAAGTCACTCTGACCTTGAGCAAGTCACTTCACTTCTCTGCACCTCAGTTATTTCATCTGTAAAAAGGGGATTACGACTGAGTGCCCCATGTGGGACAGGGACTGTGTCCAACCTGATTAGCTTTTATCCGCCCCAGGGCTTTCATTCATTCATTCAATCGTATTTATTGAGCGCTTACTGTGTGCAGAGCACTGGACTAAGCGCTTGGGAAGTACAAGTCAGCAACATATAGAGACGGTCCCTACACGACAACGGGCTCACAGTCACATAGGAAGTGCTTAGCAAATGCCATCATCATTGTTATCATTATTATTATTTAAGCATGTGGGCAGGGAACGTGTCTATCAACTTTAGTCCATACCTGATCTGCACACAGTAAGCGCTCAATAAATCGTCATCATCATCATCATCAATCGTATTTATTGAGCGCTTACTGTGTGCAGAGCACTGTACTAAGCGCTTGGGAAGTACAAGTTGGCAACATATAGAGACAGTCCCTACCCAACAGTGGGCTCACAGTCTAAAAGGGGGAGACAGAGAACAAAACCAAACATACTAACAAAATAAAATAAATAGAATAGATATGTACAAGTAAAATAAATAATTAGAGTAATAAATATGTACAAGCATATATACATATATACAGGTGCTGTGGGGAAGGGAAGGAGGTAAGATGGGGGGATGGAGAGGGGGACGAGGGGGAGAGGAAGGAAGGGGCTCAATAAATACCATTGATGGATTCTGCATGTGCTTCCTTTAGGAAGAAATCCCGTGGCTTACCGTATTAAAAATGACCCTCCAAATTAAGTCACATCCTGTAATTGGACCGACTCTAAAAGAAATGAGGCCGCCGATAAAGGTCAGAGTTCAAAACAAGAACCTAGGCTGTATTAAACGTTTCCAGATGGCAGGTGCTCACTGTAATTCGGAGCACGTGGGAAAAGTTAGAGAAAATGTCGTGGCAAGTTGTGGCAAATTTGTAACTTATCTGCAAGGCTCGTTATAAAATAATTTTTCCATATCCTTGTTTATGATTTCCTAGTCTTTGATTATTTCTCCCTTCTAGGTCATCTATGCACATAGGTCTGTACTCTTTGGGCATGACATAGTGGGTAGAGCGCAGGCCTGGGTTCTAATCCCCGCTCCGGCATATGTCTGCTATATTACCTTGGGCCAGTCATTTCACTTCTCTGGACCTCAGTTATGTAAACAGGAAAATGGGAATTGAGACTACGAGCCCCATGCAGCACAGGGATCGTTCCAACCTGATTTGCTTGGATTCATTCATTCAATCGTGTTTATTGAGCGCTTACTGTGTGCAGAGCACTGTGCTAAGCGCTTGGGAAGTCCAAGTTGGCAACATATAGAGACGGTCCCTACCCAAAAGCGGGCTCACAGTCTAGAAGGGGGAGACAGACAACAAAACAAAACGTATTGACAAAATAAAATAAATAGAATAAATATGTACGAGTAAAATAGAGTAATAAATATGTACAAACACACACACATACACACATATAAATATATATATACATATATATGCATATAAATATATATATGCATATATATATACATATAAATAAATATATATATATATATATACAGGTGCTGTGGGGAGGGGAAAGAGGTAAGGCGGGGGGATGGGGGGAGGGAGGGGGGAGAGGAAGGAGGGGGCTCAGTCTAGGAAGGCCTCCTGTAGCCATCCCAGTGTTTAGTACAGTGCCTGGCACATAGTAAGCGCTTAACAAATACCACTTTTTTTATTCACCCTCTCCTCAACCCCACAGTACTTATGTACATATCAGTAATTTATTTATTACCGATATGTAATGAATTGTAATATGTATATTACATATATGTAATTACATATTACAAATATGTAATAAATATGATTACAGAGAAGCAGCGTGGCTCAGTGGAAAAGGGCCCGGGCTTTGGAGTCCAAGGTCATGGGTTCAAATCCTGGCTCTACCAATTATCAGCTGTGCGACTTTGGACACAAGTCACTTGACTTCTCTGTGCCTCAGTTCCTTCATCTGTAAAATGGGGATTAAGACTGTGAGCCCCCCGTGGGACAACCTGATCACCTTGTAACCTCCCCAGTGCTTAGAAAAGTGCTTTGCACATAGTAAGTGCTTAATAAATGCCATTATTATTATTATTATTATTAATTTACCTTAACATCTGTCCCCCCTCTAGATGGGAAGCTCGTTATGCTTAGGGAATATGTCCACCAACTCTCAAGTGCTGTACTCTCCCATGCAATTAGTCCAGTGCTGTGCACACAGTTAAGTGCTCAATAACAATAATAATAATAATAATAATAATGGCATTTATTAAGTGCTTACTATGTGCAAAGCACTGTTCTAAGTGCTGGGGAGGTTACAAGGTGGTCAGGTTGTCCCACGGGGGGCTCACAGTCTTAATCCCCATTTTCCAGATGAGGGAACTGAGGCACAGAGAAGTGAAGTGACTTGCCCAAAGTCACACAGCTGACAATTGGCGGAGCTGGAGTTTGAACCCATGACCTTTGGCTCCAAAGCCCATGCTCTTTTATATAGACTGATATATCTGGGAGATCATTCATCCAGCACCCTTTCTCTTTTATACAGGAGAAAAAGCAAGCCCAGACAGCATATTTTAAGTAAGTGGGGTAGGAGCTCACTGTTGGGTAGGGACTGTCTCTATATGTTGCCAACTTGTACTTCCCAAGCGCTTAGTACAGTGTTCTGCACACAGTAAGTGCTCAATAAATACAATTGATTGATTGATTGATTGATTCATTGATTGAGGGTGGAGCAAGAGGGAGAGGAGGATGAGAGGAAATTAGAGTTCATTCTCCTGGGGCATCCAGTCCTGTCTTTTAGACTGTGAGCCCACTGTTGGGAAGGGACTGTCTCTATATGTTGCCAATTTGTACTTCCCAAGCGCTTAGTACAGTGCTCTGCACACAGTAAGCGCTCAATAAATACGATTGATGATGATGATGGTGTTTCACCTGTCCACATGTTTTGTTTTGTTGTCTGTCTCCCCCTTCTAGACTGTGAGCCCGCTGCTGGGTAGGGACCATCTCTAGATGTTGCCTACTTGTACTTCCCAAGCGCTTAGTACAGTGCTCTGCACACAGTAAGCGCTCAATAAATACGATTGAATGAATGAATCCCTCCCTGCATCCCTTTCCCGGTTTC
The DNA here is from genome assembly GCF_015852505.1 of Tachyglossus aculeatus. NCBI lineage: Eukaryota > Metazoa > Chordata > Mammalia > Monotremata > Tachyglossidae > Tachyglossus > Tachyglossus aculeatus. Next base: position 145,720,103 of record NC_052067.1, on the reverse strand, counting down.
AGAAAAGAGAGGCAGTGTGGCTTAATGGGTAGAGCATGGGCTTGGGAGTCAGAAGGACCTGGGTTCTAATCCCGACTCCGCCACGTGTCTGCTGTGTGACCTTGGGCAAGTCACTTCACTTCATGGGGCCTCAGTTCCCTCATCTGTAAAATGGGGATTGAGACGGCGAGCCCCACGTGGGGCAGGGACTGTGTCCGATCCGATTTGCTCGTATCCACCCCAGCGCTTAGTACAGTGCCTGACATATAACAAATACCATAATCATTATTATTAAGGGGAAACTCAGAGCTAGATAGCAGTTTAGGACTTTTGGAGATAACACTCCTCTCTTCCCGACAAAGACAATATTGCCCTGGAGATTTGTGCTAGAAGGGGCTAGGGAATGTTATTAATTACAGAGACCTAATCAGCAAAGGGAGGGAGATTTGGATCATTCTAGAATGACTCAGAAGCTGTCTGGTTTTTGGGGAGATGTTTTTAAGATAAAGTAAAGACTGTAGACTGGAAGCTCCCTGTGATCAGGGATTCCATTTTCCAACTACTGTATTGTAGTTTTCCAAGCACTAAGTTCATTCATTCATTCATTCATTCATTCATTCAATCGTATTTATTGAGTGCTTACTGTGTGCAGAGCACTGTACTAAGCTCTTGGGAAGTACAAGTTGGCAACACATAGAGACGGTCCCTACCCAACAGTGGGCTCACAGTCTAGAAGAGTGCTCTGCACACAGTACGCGCTCAATAAATAGCATTGATTAATCGATTGATTTCAGACCCCCATGGCACAATTATCATTATAATTATTAAGTGCTATCGAGTCATTTCCGATTCATAGCAACTCCACGGATATACATTATCCAGAACGTGCTGTCCTCTGCCATAATCCGCAACCTTTCTAATGGTTCTTCCATTATCATTGTTACAGTCTCTATCCCTCCTTCCTCTCCCCCTCCTCACCCTCCCGCCTTACCTCCTTCCCCACCCCTCAGCACCTGTATATATGTATATATGTTTCTACGTATTTATTACTCTATTTATTTTACTTGTACATATTTATTTTATTTTGTTAATATGTTTTGTTTTGTTGTCTGCCTCCCCCTTCTAGACTGTGAGCCCGCTTTTGGGTCTCTATATGTTGCCAACTTGTACTTCCCAAGCGCTTAGTACAGTGCTCTGCACACAGTAAGCACTCAATCATCATCATCATCATCATCAATCGTATTTATTGAGCGCTTACTATGTGCAGAGCACTGTGCTAAGCGCTTGGGAAGTACAAATTGGCAACATATAGAGACAGTCCCTACCCAACAGTGGGCTCACAGTCTAAAAGGGGGAGACAGAGAACAAAACCAAACATACTAACAAAATAAAATAAATAGAATAGATAAACACGATTGAATGAATGAATGAATATCCACCTAGCTGCTGGTCTGCCTCTTCCACGTTTTCCCTGGACATTTCCTAGCATTAATGTCTTCTCCAGAGAATCAGTCCTCCTGATCATGTGTCCAAAGTATGCTAATCTAAGTCGAGTCATTTGGCCTTCCAAAGACCATTTTGGATTAATTTGCTCCCAAATCCATTTGTTTGTTTTTCAGGCGGTCCGTGGCGGTCCGTGGTATTCGCAAAAGCTTTCTCCAACACCACGTATCAAAAGAATTGATGTTCTTTCTATCCTGTTTTTTCACTGTCCAGCTTTCGGATCCATACATTGTCACTGGAAACATTCATTCATTCAATCATATTTATTGAGCGCTTACTGTGTGCAGAGCACTGTGCTAAGAGCTTGGGAAGTACAATTTGGCAACATATAGAGAACAGTCCCTACCCAACAATAGGATCACAGTCTAGAAGGGGGAGACAGAGAGCAAAACCAAACATACTAACAAATTAAAATAAATAGAAGAAATCTGTACAAATAAAATAAATAAATTCATTCATTCAATCGTATTTATTGAGCGCATACTGTGTGCAGAGCACTGTACTAAGCCCTTGGGAAGTACAAGTTGGCAACACATAGAGACACCATAGAGTTGACAATTTGTATTTTTGTGACAATTGTTACATCGGTAGATTTCAGGCTCTCCATAGCAATTCTTCCTAACGTTCGCCTTGTGCGTATTTCTTGACTACTAGTTCCTTTATTATTGATTATCGATCCCAGGAGAGAAAAATGGTCAGCTATTTCAATCTTCTTGTTTTGTTTTGTTGTCTGTCTCCCCCTTCTAGCCCGTGAGCCCACTGTTAGGTAGGGACCGTCTCCATATGCTGCCAACTGGTAATTCCCGAGAGCTTAGTACAGTGCTCTACACACAGTAAGCGCTCAATAAATACGACTGAATGAATGAATGAATGAATCCACTACAAATGTGTTAAATTTCCAGTGGTCATGATTCTCGTAGGATAGGATTTCAGCAGTCATTTCCTACTCCTCAAATTAAAGTTACCTGCTCTGCACACAGTAAATGCTCAATAAATACAATTGAATGATTGATTTTCATCTTGCCAAAGACTTAGTTGTGTATCATTCATTTATTCATTCAGTCAATCATGTATTGAGAGCTTACTGTGTGCACAGCACTGTACTGAGTGCTTGGGAGAGTACAATTCAACAATAAACAGACACATTCCCTGCCCACTATGAGCTTAGCGTAAGGTTATTCATCGGTAGATAAAAGAGTCTTAACGTGGCTTAGTGGATAAAGCATGGGCCTGAGAATCAGAAGGCCCTGGGTTCTAATCCTGACTTCTCCCCTTGTCTGCTGTGTGACCAGGGCAAGCCACTTCACTTTTCTGGGCCTCAGTGACCTCATCTTTAAAAAGAGGATTAAGACAGTGAGCCCCATGTGGGATAAGGATTGCGCCCATCCTGATTAGCTTGTATCCGTACCCCAGTTCTTAGAACAGTGTCTGGCACATAGTAAGCACTTAACAAATGCCATAAAAAAATGAATCTCTAGAATGCTTTCCATTTTTTTCAGCTTGCTACCTGTTGGATGGGAGCTTGGCTGGTGAGGAGGGAGGATGAGAAGGAGACTTCATGAAGTAACAGGCATACAGAGATGGTTTTTATTAATAATGTGTATATACCTATAATTCCACTTATATATAATGATGTTACTGATGCCTATTTATTTGTTTTGAAGTCTGTCACCCCCCTTCTAGACTGTGAGACTGTTGTGGGCAGGAATTGTCTCTATTTGTTGCTGAGTTGTACTGCAGCATGGCTCGATGGAAAAAGCCTGGGCTTGGGAAACAGAGGTCATGGGTTCTAATCAATCAATCAATCAATCGTATTTATTGAGCGCTTACTGTGTGCAGAGCACTGTACTAAGCACTTGGGAAGTACAAGTTGGCAACATATAGAGACAGTCCCTACCCAACAGTGGGCTCACAGTCTAGAAGGGGGGGGACAGAGAACAAAACCAACATATTAACAAAATAAAATAAATAGAATAGATATGTACAAGTAAAATAAATGGAGTAATAAATATGTACAAACATATATACATATATACAGGTGCTGTGGGGAAGGGAAGGAGGTAAGGCGGGGGGATGGAGAGGGGGAATGAATAACTGCGTGGCTCAGTGGAAAGAGCCTGGGCTTTGGAGTCAGAGGTCACGGGTTCAAATGCCGGCTTTGCCAATTATCAGCTGTGTGACTTTGGGCAAGTCACTTCACTTCTCTGGATCTCAGTTCCCTCATCTGTAAAATGGGGATTAAGACTGTGAGCCCCCCATGGGACAACCTGATCACCTTGTAACCTTCCCAGTGCCTAGAACAGTGTTTTGCACATAGTAAGCGCTTAATAAATGCCATTATTATTATTATTATCTACTGACTTCATTCATTCATTCATTCAATCGTATTTATTGAATGCTTACTGTGTGCAGAGCACTGTACCAAGATTTCTATGTCCCATCCAATTCATCCCTCACCCTCCTCAGTACTTTTTTGCACTTTACTGTTCATTTATTGTTTGTTGTTGATTTATTTTCCCCCTGCATTTGTTATTTACATTTCTCTCATCCTCTTTAAACTATAGTTGTCCCTCACAAAGAAACAGTCTCTAAATAGTGGATTTCATACGTCAGAAGGACGTGGGTTCTGATAATAATAATGATGGCATTTATTAAGCGCTTACTATGTGCAAAGCACTGTCCTAAGCACTGGGGAGGATACAAGGTGATCAAGTTGTCCCACAGGGGGCTCACGGTCTTAATCTCATTTTACAGATGAGGTCACTGAGGCACAGAGAAGTTAAGTGACTGGCCCAAAGTCACACAGCTGAAAGTTGGCGGAGCTGGGATTTGAACCCATGACCTCTGACTCCAAATCCCGGGCTCTTTCCAGTGAGTCACGCTGCTTCAGTGCCCCTTGTCTGCTGCATGACCTTGGGCAAGTCGTTTCTCTGTGCCTCAGTTCCCTCAGTGATACAATCAAGATGGAGACTGTGAGCCCCATGTTGGACAGGGATTGTGTCCAACGTGATTTGTTTGTATCCACCCCAGGGCTTAGCACAGTGCCTGGCACATAGTAAGCGCTAAACAAATACCACAGTTGTTATTATACCTCAACAATTTGTATTTTATCACCAAAAATTGGCAATTATGAAGATGATTCACGTACTGTTACTTTGTTCACCAAAAATATGATTTTCTTTTTTAATTACAAAGACATGTAGTGCGGTAGGTGCTACCTAATGGCTTATATAGTTCTGCTTTGTTGGAAGGGAATTTAATTCTGCACTGCTTCTGTCGCTTAGGAAAGCCACCCTGGTAAACAAGAGTGAAATGCCCACTGTTGGGTAGGGACTGTCTCTATATGTTGCCAATTTGTACTTCCCAAGCGCTCAGTACAGTGCTCTGCACATAGTAAGCGCTCAATAAATACGATTGATGATGATGATGAAATGTGTACTCACCAGTGAACCTGTGGCGTTTGTGTTCATGTGTGTTTGCTCTATTAAATACTAAATTTCAGCATTCAGTTTTTTTTATAATGGCATTTATTAAGCGCTTACTGTATGCAAAGCACTGTTCTAAGCGCTGGAGAGGTTACAAGGTGATCAGGTTGTCCCATGGGGGGCTCACAGTCTTCATCCCCATTTTACAGACAAGGTAACTGAGGCCCAGAGAAGTTAAGTGACTTGTCCAAAGTAACACAGCTGACAATTGGCAGAGCTGGGGTTTGAACCCATGACCTCTGACTCCAAAGCCCGGGCTCTTTCCACTGAGCCACACTGCTTCTCTTCTGCACATATGTACAGGATCGTAAAAGCATGCATGAATGAATCTCCTTATTTCCTATTTAAATAAGAGTTCACAAATGGTGATTTGTATAATTATTAATAATAATACTAATAATAATGGCATTTGTTAAGAGCTTACTATGTGCCAAGCACTGTTCTAAGCATTGGGGTAGATACAAGGTAATCAGGTTGTCCCACGTGGGGCTCACAGTCTTAATCCCCACTTTACAGATGAGGTCACTGAGGCACAGAGAAGTTAAGTGACTTGCCCAAGGTCACACAGCTGACAGATGGCAGAGCCGGGATTAGAACCCTCGACCTCTGATCCCAAGCCTGCGCTCTTACTACTAAGCCATGCTGCTTCTCAACACTTTTTGTATAACACTTTTTGAGTGTCTATTTACTGTGGTGCACTGTATTTGTTAAATTGTATTTATTGAGCACTAGAGAAGCAGCATGGCTCAGTGGAAAGAACCCGGGCTTTGGAGGCAGAGGTCATGGGTTCAAATCCCGGCTCTGCCACTTGTCAGCTGTGTGACCTTGGGCAAGTCTCTTAAATTCTCTGGGCCTCAGTTCCCTCCTATGTAAAATGGGGATTAAGACTGTGAGCCGCCCGTGGGACAACCTGATCACCTTGTATCCCCCCCAGTGCTTAGAACAGTGCTTAGCACATAATAAGCGCTTAACAAATGCCCTCATTATTATTATTATTAAGCACTTGGGAGAGTACACTACAACAATAAACAGACACATTCCCTGCCCACAAGGAGTTTACAGTCTAGAATGGGAGGAGACCTACATCAATACAAATGAATAAATTACAGACACTACTTAATAATTAATAATGATGGCATTTTTAAGTGCTTACTATGCATTCATTCATTCATTCATTCATTCAATCGTATTTATTGCGTGCTTACTGTGTGCAGAGCACTATACTAAGCACTTGGGAAGAACAATTTGGCAACATATAGAGACGGTCCCTACCCAACAACAGGCTGTCAGGCACTGTACTAAGCACTGGGGTGGAGACAAATAAATTGGGTTGGGGACAATCCCTGTCCCACGTGGGGCTCACAGTCTCAATCCCCATTTTACAGATGAGGGAACTGAGGCCCAGAGAAGTGAAGTGACTTGCCCAAGGTCACACAGCAGACAGGGAGCGGAGCCAGGATTAGAACCCATAAACTTCCCTCTCCTTCCCTCCTTCCCTCCTTGCCATCCTTCCCTCTCATCTCATGAAATCTCTCGCTCCATCCCTTCTCCCCTCCTTAACTTCCATCTTCAACCGCTCACTCTCCACTGGTTCCATCCCCTCTGCCTTCAAACATGCCCATGTCTCTCTCACCCTAAAAAAAACCCTCTCTTGACCCCACCTCCCCTTCTAGTTATCGTCCCATCTCCCTCCTACCATTACTTTCTAAACTCCTTGAACGAGTCATCTACACGCGCTGCCTCGAATTCCTCAAGGCCAACTCTCTCCTCGACCCCCTCCAGTCTGGCTTCCGTCCCCTACATTCCACGGAAACTGCGCTCTCAAAGGTCACCAATGACCTCCTGCTTGCCAAATCCAACGGCTCATACTCTGTCCTAATCCTCCTCGACCTCTCAGCTGCCTTCGACACTGTGGACCACCCCCTTCTCCTCAACACGCTATCTGAACTTGGCTTCACAGACTCCGTCCTCTCCTGGTTCTCCTCTTACCTCTCCGGTAGTTCTTTCTCAGTCTCTTTTGCGGGCTCCTCCTCCCCCTCCCATCCTCTTACTGTGGGGGTTCCCCAAGGTTCAGTGCTTGGTCCCCTTCTGTTCTCCATCTACACGCACGCCCTTGGTGACCTCATTCGCTCCCACGGCTTCAACTATCATCTCTACGCTGATGACACCCAGATCTCCATCTCTGCCCCTGCTCTCTCCCCCTCTCTCCAGGCTCGCATCTCCTCCTGTCTTCAGGACATCTCCATTTGGATGTCTGCCCGCCACCTAAAGCTCAACATGTTGAAGACTGAACTCCTTGTCTTCCCTCCCAAACCTTGCCCTCTCCCTGACTTTCCCACCTCTGTTGACGGCACTACCATCCTTCCCGTCTCACAAACCCGCAACCTTAGTGTCATCCTCGACTCCGCTCTCTCGTTCACCCCTCACATCCAAGCCGTCACCAAAACCTGCCGGTCTCAGCTCCACAACATTGCCAAGATCCGCCCTTTCCTCTCCATCCATACCACTACCCTGCTCATTCAAGCTCTCATCCTATCCCGTCTGGACTACTGCACCAGCCTTCTCTCTGATCTCCCATCCTTTTGTCTCTCTCCACTTCAATCCATACTTCATGCTGCTGCCCGGATTATCTTTGTCCAGAAACGCTCTGGGCATATTACTCCCCTCCTCAAAAATCTCCAGTGGCTACCAATCAATCTGCGCATCAGGCAGAAATTCCTCACCCTGGGCTTCAAGGCTGTCCATCCCCTCGCCCCCTCTTCCCTCACCTCCCTTCTGTCCTTCTCCAGCCCAGCCCGCACCCTCCGCTCCTCTGCCACTGCTAACCTCCTCACTGGGCCTCGCTCTCTCCTGTCCCGCCATCGACCCCCGGCCCACGTCCTCCCCCGGGCCTGGAATGCCCTCCCTCTGCCCATCCGCCAAGCTCGCTCTCTTCCTCCCTTCAAGGCCCTGCTGAGAGCTCACTTCCTCCAGGAGGCCTACCCAGACTGAGCCCCTTCCTTCCTCTCCCCCTCGTCCCCCTCTCCATCCCCCCCATCTTTCCTCCTTCCCTTCCCCACAGCACCTGTATATATGTATACATGTTTGTACATATTTATTACTCTATTTATTTATTTATTTATTTTATTTGTACATATCTATTCTATTTATTTTATTTTGTTAGTATGTTTGGTTTTGTTCCCTGTCTCCCCCTTTTAGACTGTGAGCCCACTGTTGGGTAGGGACTGTCTCTATATGTTGCCAATTTGTACTTCCCAAGCTCTTAGTACAGTGCTCTGCACATAGTAAGCGCTCAATAAATACGATTGATGATTGATGATGATAACCTTCTGAATCCCAAACCCATGCTTCATCCACTGCATGCTGCTTCACTAGATACTACCCCACCAGACTGAGCCCCCACTTATCCTCTGCTCCTCCTCCCCTCCCCATCACCCCCACTCCCTCCCTCTGCCCTACCCCTTCCCCTCTCCATAGCACTTGTGTATACTTGTACAGATTTATTACTCTATTTATTTTATTAATGATGTGCATATAGCTATAGTTTTATTTATTCTGATGGTATTGACACCTGTCGACTTGTTTTGTTTTGTTGTCCATCTCCCGCTTCTAGACTGTGAGCCCATTATTGGGTAGGGACCGTCTCTATCTGTTGCCAATTTGTACTTCCCAAGCGCTTAGTCCAGTGCTCTGCACACAGAAAGCGCTCAATAAATACGATTGAATGAATGCATGAATAAATAGTAGGCAGGTGAGAAATAAAGAATAAAGATAGGGTACGTTCCCTGCCCACAAGGATCTTACACTCTAATAAATGCTAATCAATCAATCAATCAATCGTATTTATTGAGAGCTTACTGTGTGCAGAGCACTGTACTAAGCGCTTGAGAAGTACAAGTTGGCAACATATAGAGACGGTCCCTACCCAACAGTGGGCTCACAGTCTAAAAGGGGGAGACAGAGAACAAAACCAGACATACTAACAAAATAAAATAAATAGAATAGATATATACAAGTAAAATAAATAAATAGAGTAATAAATATGTACAAACATATATACATATATACAGGTGCTGTGGGGAAGGGAAGGAGGTAAGATGGGGGGGATGGAGAGGGGGACGAGGGGGGAGAGGAAGGACGGGACTCAGGAAGGACGGGGCTCAAATGCACTGTTCTAAGCGCTGGGGTAGATATAAGGCTATCAGGTTGTCTCACGTGGGACGCACACAAAAATCCCCATTTTGCAGATGAGATAACTGAGGCAAGAGAAGTGAAGCGACTTGCCCGAAGTCACACAGCTGAAAAGTGGCTGAGCCGGGATTAGAACCCACGACCTCTGACTCCCAAACCCATGCTCTTTCTACTAAGCCATCCTGCTTTAAGACTCCCTCTGCCTCAGTTTCCCCATACATGAAATGGGGTGATGCTTGTCCCCCAACCCCGCCCCCCACACCTTTCCCAGATATCATAAGTGTAAATGAGAGACTAGTTATGAAAGGTCTTTGCTCTCTTCAGAATAAAAGTGCTAATTAAACCTGAGACATGACCATTCTCCTGAGTCAACTCTTAATGAACTGGAAGCTTGGGACTTTCCTAAAAGTTATAGTTTTTATTCTAGATTTTCTCTTTTAAAATCTTGCTTCTAGGGCCAACCATCTGCAATGGGCAGCTGCCAGTGTGGCAGGACAGAAAATTTCGTACTGAATTTGGTCTCTCTAATCCAAGAGAAATTCATCTGTGAGAAGCAATATGGCCTAGGCCCAGGGAGTCAGAGGACCTGGGTTCTAGTCATTCATTCAATTGTATTTATTGAGCGCTTACTGGGTGCAGAGTGCTTGGGAAGTACAAGCCGGAAACATATAGAGATGGTCCGTGGCTCAGTGGAAAGATCATGGGCTTTGGAGTCGGAAGTCATGAGTTCAAATCCTGGTTCCACCACTTGTCAGGTGTATGACTTGGGGCAAGTCACTTCACTTCTCTGTGCCTCAGTTCCCTCATCTGTAAAATGGGGATTCAGACTGTGAGCCCTACATGGGACAACCTGATCACCTTGTAACCACCGCAGCACTTAGAACAGTGCTTGTTGCCGTCATTATTATTATCATCATTATTATTGCCCAACAACGGGCTCACAGTCTAGAAGGGGGAGACAGACAACAAAACAAAACATGTGGACAGGTGTCAAGTCGTCAGAACAAATAGAAATAAAGCTAGATGCACATCATTAACAAAGTAAATGGAATAGTAAATATGTACAAATAAAATAAATAGAGTAATCAATCTGTACAAACATAGATTCAGGTGCTGTGGGGAGGGGAAGGAGGTAGGGGCTGGCTCGGCCACCTGTCTGCTGTGCGACCTGGCGCGAGTGACTTCACATTCCTGTGCCTCAGTTGCCTCATCTGGAAAATGGGGATTCAAGCCTGTTCTCTCCCTTACTTAGACTGTGAGTCCCAGGTGGGGCAAGGACTGTGGCCTACCTAATTATCTAACATCTACCCCAGCACTTAGTACAGTACTTGGCACATCGTAAGCGTCACCCCAGTGCTTAGTACGCTGTTTGGCACGCAGTAGGCACTTAACAAGTACCATCATTATGACAACATAGCTATTGTGTGAGTGACTTACCAGCACTTAAACCTGCTGCCGAAGAAATTAATTGTAGCTGAACTCTTTTTCCACATCCTTATTAGCCAATTGTAAATTGCACTATTAGATCCCGTAATTATAATAAACTGTAGTATCACTGTTGGAAAAGATTACATCCAGGAGGCCAGAAGGACAACTGCAAAAAGTCATACCTTTCTCCTTAAATTATCTTTCTCATCTAAGCAGAGGGGTGAATCAACCTTACAGAGCATTCCCGGATCTTCTCTACATTTCAGGCTCAGTTGACTCTAAATTCAGGCCGCCACTTGTGCGTTTTGAGGATAACCAGTGAACACATCAAAATTCCCCATTTTTATGTGGGGCATACTTTAGTGCAGACGAGGAAAAGCACCCTGAGGCTGCACTAATTCTGGAAAATTGCTCAGGTGGTGACAAAGCCAGATCAGGTGATTCACCCGAGGCGGTACAGCAACAGCAGATGAAGACATGAGTTTAGAATGCAAGAATTTCTGACTCCTAATCCTGTGGTCAAAGCAGAGAGGTATTTTATAATGATAATAAGGGATAATTACGGTATTTATTAAGCGCTTACTATGCTCCAAGCACTCACTGTGCTAAGTACTGGGGTAGACACCAGATATTCAGGTTGGGCCCTGCCCCACAAGAGGCTTAAGGTCTAAGAGGGAGGAAGATTTAAACCCCATTTAATAGAAGAGGAAACTGATGCACAGAGAATTTAAGTGACTTGCCCAAGGGCACACAGCAAATTGGCATTCATTAATTCATTCAATCGTATTTATTGAGCGCTTACTGTGTGCAGAGCACTGTATTAAGCGCTTGGGAAGTACAAGTTGGAGAGTCCAGATGAGGACGCAGGTCCTCTAACTCCCAGGCATGGGCTACACTCCTATCTCTTTGAACTGCCACTAGAATCTCACAGAAGAATTGAATCAATCAATCAACCATATCAATGAAGTGCAAACTGTGTGCAGAGCACTGTACTAAGCACTTGAGAGAGCATAGTATAACAGAGTTAATAATGACGGTTTTCGTTAAATGCTTACTGTGTGCCAAGCACTGTTCTAAGCGCTGGAGTAGATACAAAGTTAACAGGTTGTCCTACGTGGGGCTCACAGTCTTCATCCCCATTTGACAGATGAGGGAACTGAGGCCCAGAGAAGTGAAGTGATTTGCCCAAAGTCACACAGCTGACAAGTGGCAGAACTGGAATTCGAACCCATGACCATTTATTTATTTATTTATTTTGCTTGTACGTACCTGTTCTGTTTATTTTATTTTGTTAGTATGTTTGGTTTTGTTGTCTGTCTCCCCCTTTTAGACTGTGAGCCCACTGTTGGGTAGGGACTGTCTCTATATGTTGCCAACTTGTACTTCCCAAGCACTTAGTACAGTGCTCTGCACACAGTAAGCGCTCAATAAATACGATTGATTGATTGATTGATTGATTGACCTCTGACTCCCAAGCCCGGGCTCTTTCCGCTAAGCCACGCTGCACTTTCCCTGTCCACAGTTAGTTTAGAATCCAGAGGGTAAGACAGATGTTAATATAAATAAATTACCGATATGTACATAATAGTAATAATAATTGTGGTACTTGTTAATTGCTTACTACGTGTCAAGCACTGTACTAAGCGCTGAGGAAGAAACAAGGTAATCAGGTTGGACACAGTCCCGGTCCCACATGGGGCTCACATTCTCAATCCCCGCTTTGAAGATGAGGTAACTGAGGCACAGAGAAATGAAGTGACTTGCCTAAGGTCACCCAGCGGACAAGTGGTGGAGTCAGGATTAGAACCCACGACCTTCTGACTCCCAGCTGAGAGAGGAATGAATAAAGAGTACAAATCCAAGTGCACGACTGATGCAGAATGGAGTGGGAGAAGGGGAAATGAGGCCTTCCCAGACTAAGCCTCCCTTTTCCTTAGCTTCCCCTCCCTTCCACGTCACCTTGACTCACTCTCTTTGCTCTTCTCCCCCTCCTCACAACAGCACTTATGTATGTATATATATACATATATACATATATAATATATTTATAAATATATATATATGAATAATATATAATATATATTCTACATATAATTATATATATTCTGTATAAATAAATAGAATTACATATATATGTATATGTATATATATATATGTAATTCTATTTATTTATATTGATGCCTGTTTACTTGTTTTGATATCTGTCTCCCCCCTTCTAGACTATAAGCCCGGTGTGGGCAAGGATTGTCTCTCTTTATTGCTGAATTGTACTTTCCAAGGGCTTAGTACAGTGCTCTGCACACAGTAAGCGCTCGATAAATATGTATATATATGTATAAATATATATATGTATATATATGTAATTCTGTTTATTTATATTGATGCCTGTTTACTTGTTTTGATGTCTGTCTCCCCCCTTCTAGACTATAAGCCCGGTGTGGGCAGGGATTGTCTCTCTTTATTGCTGAATTGTACTTTCCAAGGGCTTAGTACAGTGCTCCGCACACAGTAAGCACTCAATAAATATGGATATGTATATGTATATCATCATCATCATCAATCGTATTTATTGAGCACTTACTATGTGCAGAGCACTGTACTAAGTGCTTGGGAAGTACAAATTGGCAACATTTAGAGACAGTCCCTACCCAACAGTGGGCTCATATATATGTAATTCTATTTATTTATATTGATGCCTGTTTACTTGTTTTGATGTCTGTCTCCCCACTTCTAGACTATAAGCCCGGTGTGGGCAGGGATTGTCTCTCTTTATTGTTTAATTGTATTTTCCAAGGGCTTAGTACAGTGCTCTGCACACAGTAAGCACTCAATAAATATGATTGAATGAATGAATGAAATGAGGGCTTAGGCGGGAAAGGCCCAAGCACTCAGTACAGTGCTCTGCACACAACGCTTAATAAATACGAATGAATGAATAATTGGAAGAGAAGTGCTTTTAATAAGGCTTTGAAGGTGGGGAGAGTGAATTTCTGCCCCTCTAGACCATTTGCTCATTGTGGGCAGGGAACGTGTCTACCAATGTGTCGCCCTCCTCCCCCTCTCCATCCCTGCCGCCTTACCTCCTTCCCTTCCCCACAGCACCTGTATATATGTATATATGTTTCTACGGATTTATTACTCTATTTATTTATTTATTTTACTTGTACATATTTATTCTATTTCTTTTATTTTGTTAATATGCTTTGTTTTGTTCTCTGTCTCCCCCTTCTAGCCTGTGAGCCCACTGTTGGGTAGGGACCGTCTCTATGTGTTGCCAACTTGTACTTCCCAAGCGCTAAGTACAGTGCTCTGCACACAGTAAGCGCTCAATAAATACGATTGATTGATTGATTGATTACTCTATTTATTTATTTTACTTGTACATATCTATTCAATTTATTTTATTTTGTTAATATATTTTGTTTTATTCTCTGTCTCCCCCTTCTAGACTGTGAGCCCACTTTTGGGTAGGGACCATCTCTATGTGTTGCCAACTTGTACTTCCCAAGCGCTTAGTACAGTGCTCTGCACACAGTAAGCACTCAATAAATATGATTGATTGATTGATTACTCTATTTATTTATTTTATTTGTACATATCTATTCTATTTATTTTATTTTGTTAATATGTTTTGTTTTGTTCTCCGTCTCCCCCTTCTAGACTGTGAGTCCACTATTGGGTAGGGACCGTCTCTATGTGTTGCCAACTTGTACTTCCCAAGCACTCAGTACAGTGCTCTGCACACAGTAAGCGCTCAATGAATATGATTGATTGATTGATTGATTACTCTATTTTACTTGTACATATCTATTCTACTTATTTTATTTTGTTAATATGTTTTGTTTTGTTCTCTGTCTCCCCCTTCTAGACTGTGAGTCCACTGTTGGGTAGGGACCGTCTCTATGTGCTGCCAACTTGTACTTCCTAAGTGCTTAGTACAGTGCTCTGCACACAGTAAGAACTCAATAAATACGATTGAAAAAAAAAAAACTCTGTTATACTGCAGTCTCCCAAGTGCTTAGTACAGTGAGCCCACTGCTGGGTAGGGACCGTCTCTATGTGTTGCCAACTTGTACTTCCCAAGTGCTTTAGTACAGTGCTCTGCACACGGTAAGTGCTCAATAAGTACGATTGAAAAAAAAAAAAGAACTCTGTTATACTGCAGTCTTCCAAGTGCTTAGTACAGTGAATCCACTGTTGGGTAGCAACCGTCTCTATATGTTGCCAACTTGTACTTCCCAAGTGCTTTAGTACAGTGCTCTGCACACAGTAAGCGCTCAATAAATACGATTGAATGAATGAATGCTCCTCACACAGTAAGCGCTCAATAAATACGATTGAATGAATGAATGCTCCTCACACAGTAAGTGCTCAATAAATATGATTGAATGAATGAATGCTCCTCACCCAGTAAGCGCTCAGTAAATACCAATGTCAATCAATTGATGGGATAAAGGGAGGGCGTTCCAGGCAAGAGAGAAGGAGCGTGGCTTAGTGGAAAGAGCCCGGGCTTGGAAGCCAGAGGTCAAGGGTTCTGATCCCGGCTCCGCCACTTGTCTGATGTGTGATCTTGGGCAAGCCACTTCACTTCTCTGTGCCTCAGTTACCTCAACTGTAAAAATGGGGATTAAGACTGTGAGCCCCTCGTGGGACAACCTGATCACCTTGCATCTACCCCAGCGCTTAGAGCAGCGCTTGGCGTATAGGAAGCGTTTAACAAAAGCCATCGTGATGATTATTAAGAGGCAGGACACGGAGGGGGCTTCAGTAGGGAGATAGATGAGATGGAGGTACAGCGAGAAGGTTAATGTTAGAGAAGCCATGCTTGGGGGAGCAAGGTGAGGTAATAATAATAATAATGATAGCATTTATTAAGCACTTACTACATGCAAAGCACTGTTCTAAGCGCTGGAGGTAGGAGGAGGAATGGTGATTGAGGGCTTTAAAGTCGATGGTAAGGTGTTTCCGTTTGATGTGGAAGTAGATGGGCAACCACTGCAGGTTCTTGAGAAACAGGGAAACCCAGACTGAACAATTTTGTAGAAAAATGATCCAGGCAGTAGAATGAAGTATGGACTGGAGTGGGGAGAGACATATATACCACCTGTATATATGTAAATCAATCAATCAATCGTATTTACTGAGCGCTTACTGTGTGCAGAGCACTGTACTAAGCACTTGGGAAGTGCAACATATAGAGACAGTCCCTACCCAACAGTGGGCTCACAGTCTAAAAGGGGGAGACAGAGAACAAAACCAGACATATTAACAAAAAAAATAAATAGAATAGATATGTACAAGTAAAATAGAGTAATCAATATGTACAAGCATATATACAGGTGCTGTGGGGAAGGGAAGGAGGTAAAATGGGGGGATGGAGAGGGGGACGAGGGGGAGAGGAAGGAAGGGGCTTAGTCTGGGAAGGCCTCCTATGTAAATATGTTTGTACGTATTTATTACTCTATTTTATTTGTATGCATTTATTCTATTTATTTTATTTTGTTAATATGTTTTGTTTTGTTCTCTGTCTCCCCCTTCTAGACTGTGAGCCCGCTGTTGGGTAGGGACCGTCTCTATATGTTGCCAACTTGTACTTCCCAAGCGCTTAGTACAGTGCTCTGCACACAGTAAGCGCTCAATAAATACGATTGAATGAATGAATGAATGAACAGGAGGCGGAGAGGTCAGCAAGGAGGCCGATACAGTAATCCAGGTGGGATCGGATAAATGTTTGGATTAACATGGTAGCCGTGTGGATGGAGAGGAAGGGTATATTTTAGTGATGTCGTGAAGGTAGAGCCGACAGGATTTAGTGACAGATTGAATGTGTGGGTTGAATGAGTTGAGCGGAGGATAAGGCCAAAGTGACAGGCTTGTAAGACGGGAAGGGTGGCGTTGCCATCTTCGGTGATGGGACAGGGTTTGGGTGGGAAGATGAGGAGTTCTGTTTTGGACGTGTTAAATTTGAGGTGTAAACTGGATATTTATTCATTCATTCATCAAGCGCTTAGTACAGTGCTCTGCACACAGTAAGCGCTCAATAAATATGATTGATTGATTGATCCCATCGTACTTAAGAAGCAGATTGATTGATTGATTCAATCGTATTTAAGAAGCAGCGTGGCTCAGTGGAAAGAGCCCGGGCTTTGGAGTCAGTGGTCATGGGTTCGAATCCCGGATCTGCCAATTGTCAGCTGTGTGACTTTGGGCAAGTCACTTCACTTCTCTGGGCTTCAGTAACCTCATCTGTAAAATGGGGATTAAGACTGTGAGCCCCCCTTGGGACAACGTGATCACCTTGTAACCTCTCCGGCGCTTAGAACAATGCTTTGCACATAGTAAGTGCCTAATAAATGCCATTACCATTATTATATTATTATTACTGTGTGCAGAGCACTGTACTAAGTGCTTGGGAACTACAAGTCGGCAACATATAGAGACGGTCCCTACCCAACAACAGAGGATATTCATTCATTCATTCAATCGTATTTATTGAGCGCTTACTGTGTGCAGAGCACTGTACTAAGCGCTTGGGAAGTACAAGTTGGCAACGTAGAGAGGCGGTCCCGACCCAACAGTGGGCTCACGGTCTAGAAGGGTAGAAGGATATGCAAGTGGAGGTGTCCTGAAGGCAGGAGGAAATGTGAGACTGTAGAGGAGGAGAACAAGCAGGGCGGGAGATGCGGATTTGGGAAGCATCCGCATAAAGGTGTCTGTCAAAGTCACCGGAGCGAATCATCATCATCAACATCAATCGTATTTATTGAGCGCTTACTGTGTGCAGAGCACTGTACTAAGCGCTTGGGAAGTACAAGTTGGCAACATGTAGAGACAGTCCCTACTCAACAGTGGGCTCACAGTCTACGAGAGGGAGACAGAGAATAAAGTGAATGAGTTCTCCAAGGAAGTGGGTGTAGCTGGAGACTAGAAGGGGAGCCAGAACTAAATCTTGAGGGACCCCCACAGTGAAGGGGTGGGAGGGAGAGGAGGAGCCCGCAAAAGAGACTGAGAATGAACGGCCAAAGAGCTAGGAAGAGAACCAGGAGAGGACAGTGTCACTGAAGCCGAGGTTGGACAATGTCTCCAGGGGAAGGGGGTGGTCCAATCAATCAATCAATCAATCGTATTTATTGAGCGCTTACTATGTGCAGAGCACTGTACTAAGCGCTTGGGAAGTACAAATTGGCAACACATAGAGACAGTCCCTACCCAACAGTGGGCTCACAGTCTAAAAGGGGGAGACAGAGAACAGAACCAAACATACCAACAAAATAAAATAAATAGGATAGAAATGTACAAGTAAAATAAATAAATAAATAAATAAATAAATAAATAAATAAATAAATAAATAAATAAATAAATACATAAATAAATAAATAACACAGTGTCAAAGGCAGCTGAGATGTTGAGGAGGATTAGGATGGAGTAGAGGCCATTGGTTTAGCCAAGAAGGAGACCATCGGTGACCTTTGAAAGGGCGGTTTCTGTAGAGCGAAGGGGACGGAAGCCAGATTGGAGGGGGTCAAGGAGAGAATCCTTGTTGGGTGTAGAGGACTAGCTCAAGGATTTTAGAGAGAAAGGTGAGAAGGAGGTGGGGTGATAACTGCGGGGGGGGAATTGCAGAGACAAGAGCGAGTCTTTTTCAGGATGGGAAGACATGAACGTGTTAGAAAACAGTGGAGAAAAAGCAACTGGAGAGGGAACAGTTGAAGATGGTGGTCAGAGGGGATAAAAGGGAGGAGGCAAGCGCATTGATAAGGTATAAAATGATGGGGTCTTTTAGACTGTGAGCCCACTGTTGGGTAGGAACTGTCTCTATATGTTGCCAATTTGTACTTCCCAAGCTCTTAGTACAGTGCTCTGCACACAGTAAGCGCTCAATAAATACGATTGATGATGGGGTCAGAGGCGCCAGTGGAGGGGCAGATTTTGTGAGGAGGTGGGAGCTTTCCTTTTGAAAGGGTGAGATGGACCGGAGAGGAACAAGGGAGAGTCTAGGGAGATCACACCCATCGGTTTTAATTTTCTCAGTAAATTACATGGCATCATTAGGGGTATGTGTTGGAGGTGGCGGGGAAGGGGCAAGGGAGTTGAGGCCTCGTAATTTAATTATCTGTCCTTTACCATCCACTTCAAGCTCTCTTATAAGTCTATTTTTCATAGCATTTGGTGGCTGAAAAAACGTGTGAAAAAAGAAGGAAATCTTTAATAAAAGAAAAAATTAGTTTCAAGAGAAAACATGGAAATATGACTGCTTCTCTTTTCTGCCATGGAAATGAGAAACAGCAGGGCCTAGTGAGTAGAGCACAGGCCCGGAAGTCAAAAAGACGTGGGTTCTAATCCTGGCTCCACCACATGTCTGCTGTGTTGACCTTGGACAAGTCACTTCACTTCCCTGGGCCTCAGTTTCCTCATCTGTAAAATGGGGAGTAAGATTGTGAGCCCCCTGTGGGACAACCTGATCACCTTGTAACCTTCCCAGCGCTTAGAACAGTGCTTTGCACATAGTAAGCACTTAACAAATGCCATTATTATTATTATTAACCTTGGACAAGTCACTTCACTCCCACAAGTCACTTCACTAGGCCTCAGTTTCCTCATCTGTAAAATAGGGATTAAGACTGTGAGCCCCACGTGGGAAAGGGACTATGTCCGACCTGACTCGCTTTTATCTATCACTGTCTTGGCACACAGTAAGCATTTAACAAATACCATAATTATTATTATTACTAAATTATTACTTTCTAAATTATAAGCCATCCCAAATAAAGATGGAACAGTGCTTTGCACATAGTAAGTGCTTAATAAATGCCATCATTATTATTATTTTTGACTGTATAGATTAAAATACTGATTCTAGATGATAAACTATCTTTATGTGGGATAAAGTAATAAATATACTTTAATAAAGTAATAAAGTAAAAAATAATAATAATGATGGCATTTATTAAGCACTTACTATGTGCAAAGCACTGTTTTAAGTGCTGGGGAGGTTACAAGGTGATCAGGTTGTCCCACGGGGGGGGCTCACAGTCTTAATCCCCATTTTACAGATGAGGCAACTGAGGCACAGAGAAGTTAAGTGACTTTCCCAAAGTCACACAGCTGCCAATTGGTGGAGCTGGGATTTGAACCCATGACCTCTGACTCCAAAGCCCGGGCTCCTTCCACTGAGCCACGCTGCTTCTCACCAAAAAAAATCAAAAGCACTACTAATGATTCTGGAATTTGGTTAGTGCTTACTACATGGCAAGCACTGTTCTAAGCGCTGGGGTTATATATTTATATATATATATATATATATATATACATATATATATATATGTATATATGTTTGTACATATTTATTACTCTATTTATTTATTTAACTTGTACATATCTATTCTATTTATTTTATTTTGTTAGTATGTTTGGTTTTGTTCTCTGTCTCCCCTTTTTAGACTGTGAGCCCACTGTTGGGTAGGGACCGTCTCCATATGTTGCCAACTTGTACTTCCCAAGCGCTTAGTACAGTGCTCTGCACACAGTAAGCGCTCAATAAATACGATTGTTTGATTGATTGATTGATTGGGGTCGATACAGGGTAATCAGGTTGTCCCATGTGGGGCTTACATTTTTAATCCCCATTTTACAGATGAGGGAACCGAGGCCCGGAGAAGTGAAATGATTTGCCCAAGGTTGCACAGCAGACCAGTGGCAGAGGTGGGGTTAGAACCCACATCCTCTGACTCATTCATTCATTCACTCGTATTTATTGAGCGCTTACTGTGTGCAGAGCACTGTACTAAGCGCTTGGGAAGTACAAGTTGGCAACATATAGAGACGGTCCCTACCTAACAGTGGGCTCACAGTCTAGAAGAGTGGGCTCTCCCAAGCCCGGGCTCTTTCCACTAACCCACGCTGCTTCTCTAGCCCTCAGTTTCTACCTCTGTAAAATGGGGTTTCAATACCCGTTTTCCCCTTTTACTTA
This sequence comes from Tachyglossus aculeatus, assembly GCF_015852505.1. Lineage (NCBI taxonomy): Eukaryota > Metazoa > Chordata > Mammalia > Monotremata > Tachyglossidae > Tachyglossus > Tachyglossus aculeatus. Next base: position 145,699,547 of record NC_052067.1, on the reverse strand, counting down.
GACTGAGCCCCATGTCTGACCTGATTATCTGGGCTCTACCCCCAGCGCTTAGAACAGTGCTCGCCATAAAGTAAGCGCTTAACCAAATTCCAGAAGTATTAGTAATGCTTTCGATTTTGTTTAGTGGTTGACTATATAGAGGAAAATACTGTCTCTAGATGATAAACCACCTTTATTTGGGATGGCTCATATTTTAGAAAGTAAATTCTAGACTGTGAGCCCCCCCTTCTAGACTCTGAGCCCACTGTTGGGTAGGGACCGTCTCTATATGTTGCCGACTTGGACTTCCCGGCGCTTAGTACAGTGCTCTGCACACAGTAAGTGCTCAATAAATATAATTGATTGATTGATTGATTGATTAAAGCCTCTCGTGAGGTTTTCCCATGAAACACAAAGAGAACTGACAAGGTGTGCAGTATATCTTCTAGACCTTTATAGACACCCGCCCTCCCCTTCTAGAGTGTGAGCCCACTGTTGGGTAGGGACCGCCTCTGTATGTTGCCAACTTGTACTTCCCAAGCGCTTAGTACAGTGCTCTGCACACAGTAAGCGCTCAATAAATAAGATTTAATAAATAAATGAATGATTGAATGAATATATCAGGATGATGGCTTAGCTCAAAAACAGTACCGGGCAAGAGGCCAGTGGCTGAGTGCTTCCCCACACTGATAACCGGTTTTACTACAATATCATTCTCACTCCAAGACCTTATTTTTCTGCTGCTGTTGCTGTTGTTTATAAAAACGCTCGTTTTAATTTCCTAAATGTATCGGTGCCATTTTTACCTTGCTGTCTTAGATTCTCTATCGGCACCTGACACTTTAAAACCACTTAGTGATAGTGTTTTTGGTTGTTTTTTTTTTCCTAAGAGGGGTACTGAAGCGTGCTTTTCTAAATATAAACATCACTTCAGGTCACCTAGCAGCCTTTATATGGAACTAAAACACGAGCTATTAAAAGAAACCAAATATCCAAATAACCTCGTGAGGGCAGGAAATGTGCCTGCTATATATCGTTGTGCTGTACTCTCCCAAGCGCTTAGTTCACTGCCCTGCACAGAGTAAGCGCTCGATAAATAACATTTGATTGAGTGATCCGGAATGAAATATGGAATTGCTCCACAATCATCAGTCCGCTCCTCCCTCACCTCCAAAAAAAAAAAGATTATGCCCTGGATTTGTGTAATCTCTCAATAAATATGATTGATTGAAGGAGAACCAAGTTTGGCAATGCTCCACAGTCATTTCCCCCGGCCCTCGGGGTGAAAAACAAAATAATAATAATAATAATGATGGCATTTGTTAAGCGCTTTCTATGTGCCAAGCACTGTTTTAAGCACGGGAGTAGATACAAGGTTAACAGGTTGTCCCACGTGGAGCTCACAGTCTTCATCCCCACTTTACAGATGAGGTAACTGAGGCACAGAGAATAATAATAATAATAAGGATGGTATTTGTTAAGCGCTTACTATGTGCCAAGGACTGTTCTAAACGCTGGGGTAGATACAAGGTAATCAGGCTGTCCCACGTGGGGCTCACAGCCTTAATCCCCATTTTACAGATGAGGTAACTGAGGCACAGAGAATAATAATAATAATAATAATAATAATAATAATAATAATAATAATGATGATGGTATTTGTTAAGTGCTTGGTATGTGTCAAGCACTGTTCTAAGCGCTGGAGTAGATACCAGGTAATGAGGTAGTCATTCATTCATTCATTCAATCATATTTATTGAGCGCTTACTGTGTGCAGAGCACTGTACTAAGCGCTTGGGAAGTACAAGTCGGTAACATATAGAGACTGTCCCTACCCAACAGCGGGCTCACAGTCTAGAAGTCTAATGTAGGGCTTACAGGCTTAATCCCCACTTTACAGATGAGGTAACTGAGGCACAGAGAATACTACTACTACTACTACTACTACTACTACTACTACTACTACTACTACCACTACTACTACTACTACTAATAATAATAATAATAACAGTATTTGTTAAGCGCTTAGTATGTGTCAAGCACTGTTCTAAGCGCTGGAGTAGATACCAGGTAATGAGGTAGTCCAATGTGGGGCTCACAGTCTTAATCCCCACTTTACATATGAGGTAACTGAGGCACAGAGAATAATAATAATAATAATAATAATAATAATAATAATAATAATAATGGAATTAAGTGCTTACTATGTTCCAAGCACTGTTCTAAGCACTGGGATAGATACGATAATAATAACAATGGTATTTGTTAAGCGCTTACTATGTGACAAGCACTGTTCTCCGATTATCAGGTTATCCCATGTGGGGCTCACAGTCTTCATCTGCATTTTGCAGATGAGGTCACTGAGGCCCAGAGAAGCGAAGTGACTTGCCCAAAGTCACACAGCAGACAAGTGGTGGAGGCGGGATTAGAACCCACAACCTCTGACTCCCAAGCCCGGGCTCTTTCCACTGAGCCATGCTGCTTCTCCAAAGATTTTTAAGAAAGATTAAAGAGGAGAAGTCAAGCCTAAATTCATGATTCAGGTGGAAGGGTGTGAAGCCTCACAGGATTGTTGGGCTGAATGGGGATGCTTTTTTGGTTAAAAAAAAGAAAGAGAAAAAGTGAATTACTCCGGCTGATGATGGAATTGGAGCGAACCGTGGGTTCCTGGGCGGTTTTCAGGGCGCCGAGCCAGATAATAATAATCATAAAAATTATGGCATTTATGAAGCACTTACTATATGCAAAGCACTGTTCTAAGCGCTGGGGAGGTCACAAGGTGATCAGGTTGTCCCACGGGGGGCTCACAGTCTTCATCCCCATTTTATAGGAGAGGTCGCTGAGGCACAGAGAAATGAAGTGACTTACCCAAAGTCACACAGCTAAGTAGCAGCAGAATTAGAACCCACGACCTCCGACTCCCAAGCCCGGGCTCTTTCCACTGAGCCACGCTGCTTCTCTTTTAGACTGTGAGCCCACTGTTGGGTAGGGACTGTCTCTGTATTTTGCCAACTTGTACTTCCCAAGCGCTTAGTACAGTGCTCTGCACACAGTAAGCGCTCAATAAACACGATTGATTGATTGATTGATTCTCTGCATCCTTGGGGAAGGCTGAATTCCCGGGAATGGGCCGGCCCAGGGGCTCCACCATTCAACCCTACTGGGGGCGTGCTTCCTGGGTGCAAAGCACTGTGCTGAGCGCTTGGGAGAGGACACTTTGGCAACCAACGGAGACGATCCAGGAATACGACTGACCTGGAAAAAATGGGCTTGGTTTGTTGTGGTTGTGGTTGTTGTTGTTGTTATGGGTTTTTAGAGAAGCAGCGTGGCTCAGTGGAAGGAGCCGGGGCTTTGGAGTCAGAGGTCATGGGTTCAAATCCTGCCTCTGCCAATTGTCAGCCGTGTGACTTTGGGAACGTCACTTCACTTCTCTGGGCCTCATCTGTAAAATGGGGATTAAAACTGTGAGCCCGCCGTGGGACAACCTGATCACCTTGTAACCTCCTCAGCGCTTAGAACAGTGCTTTGCACATAGTAAGTGCTTAATACCATTATTATTATTATCATTATTATTATTATTACCCTGCACTTAGAACAGTGCTTTGCACATAGTAAGCGCTTAACAAATACTATTATTATTATTATTATTATGGGTTCTAATCCCGACTCTGCCACTAGTCAGCTGTGTGACCTTGGCCAAGTCACTTAACCTCTCTGGGCCTCAGTTACCTCATCTGTAAAATGGGGATTAAGACTGAGCCCCATGGGACAACCTGTTCACCTTGTATCTACTCCAGCGCTTAGAACAGTGCATGGCACTTAGTAAGCGCTTAACAAACGCCATCGTTATTATTATGATTATCATTTTAATGCGGTTTTGTGTGTTGTGGCTGCCCAGGCTGGGGGCGGGGCGGGGCGGGGCCCACTCTGCGGAGGGGCGACACACTGCGCGGGACACTGTCCGGGGGCGGGGGTTGGGGGGGGGGAAAAGGCAGGAGGCCGGGGGGGGGGGGGGGCGGCTGCGGGCAGCCACGCCACAACCACAAAACTGACTTCTGAGGGGACCCCCCCCACACACAGAGAGAGCCCCCTCCCCATCTACCCTCCTCCCCAGATAGCGCCCCAGATAGCCCCCTGCCCAGATATCTCCCCCAGATAGCCCCCTCCCCTTATATCCCCCCCAGATATCCCCCTTCCTATACCCTCCTCCCCATATATCCCCTCCCCAGATATCTCCCTCCCCATATATCTCCTCCCCAGATATCCCCCTCCACATATATCCCCCTCCCCAGATATCCCCCTCCGCATATACTCCTCTCCCCATATATCCCCCATATATCCCCTTCCCCATATACTCCCCTCCCCATATATCCCCCATATACTCCCCTCCCCATATATCCCCCAGATATCCCCCTCCCCATATACTCCCCTCCCCATATATCCTCCCAGATATCCCCCTCCCCTTATAACCCCCATATATCCCCCTCCCCATATATCCCCCATATATCCCCCAGATATCCCCTTCCTCACATACTCCCCTCCCCATACATCCCCCCATATATCCCCAGATATCCCCTTCCCCATATACTCCCCTCCCCATATATCCCCCATACATCCCCCTCCCCAGATATCCCCCTCCGCATATACTCCCCTCCCCAAATATCCCCCCAGATATCCCCCACATATCCCCTCCCCAGATATCTCCTTCCCCATATACCCCCTCCCCAGATATCCCCTCCCCAGATATCTCCCTCCCCAGATATCCCCCTCCACATATAGTCCCCTCCCCATATATCCCTCTCCCCATAAACTCCCCTCCCCATATATCCTCCCAGATATCCCCCTCCCCTTATATCCCCCAGATATCCCCCTATCCATATATCCGCCTCCCCAGATATCTCCCTTCCCATATATCCCCTCCCCAGATATCCCCCTCCCCATATGTCCCCCCTCCCCCATACCCTCCTCCCCACATATCCCCCTCCCCCTATACCCTCCTCCCCATATATCCCCATACATTCCCCCCATAACCCCCTCCCCCTAGCTCAGTGGAAAGAGCCCGGGCTTTGGAGTCAGAGGTCATGGGTTCGAATCCCGGCTGTGCCACATGTCTGCTGTGTGACCTTGGACAAGTCACTTAACTTCTCTGAGCCTCAGTTACCTCATCTGTAAAACGGGGATTGACTGTAAGCCCCATGTGGGACAACCTGATCACCTTGTATCCCCCCAGTGCTTAGAACGGTGCTTTGCACATAGTAAGCACTTAACAAATGCCATTATTATTGTTATTATTATTATTAATTATTATATCCCCCCTCCAGATATCCCCCATATATCCCCCTACCCTTATACCCCCCTCCCCATATACCTCCCTCCCCATATATCCCCCCATATCCCCCTACATATCCCCCTCACCATATACCCTCCTCCACATATAATAGTAATAATGATAATAATGATGGCATTTATGAAGTGCTTACTATGTGCAAAGCACTGTTCTAAGCGCCGGGGAGGTTACAGGGTGACCAAGGGTGTCCCACGGGGGGCTCACAGTCTTCATCCCCATTTTACAGATGAGGTCACTGAGGCCCAGAGAAGTGAAGTGACTTGCCCAAAGTCACACTGCTATATATCCCCCCCCAGTCCCCCAGATATCCCCCTCCCCATATAGCCCCTTCTAGACTGCGAGCCCGCTGTTGGGTAGGGACCGTCTCTATCTGTTGCCAACTTGGACTTCCCAAGAGCATAGTACAGTGCTCTGCACACGGTAAGCGCTCAATAAATACGACTGACTGACTGAATGAATATACCATCCCCCTCCCCAGGTATCCCTCTCTCCCCCATCCATAGATACGACTGAATGAATGAAGGAATGAATGGCCCAACCCCGGGGGAGAGGGGAGGGGAGGGGAGGAGGGGGGACAAAGGAGAGGGAAGGGGGAGAAAAGAGGAGGGGGAGGAAAGGGGAGGAGAGGGGAGGAGAGGAAAAAAGAGGAAAAGAGAGGAAGGAAGGGGAGGAGAGAGGAGGGGGAGGAAAGGGGAGGAGAGGGGAGGAGAGGAAAAAAGAGGAAAAGAGAGGAAGGAAGGGGAGGAGAGGGGAGGGGGGAGGGGAGAGGAAAGGAGGAAAAAGGGGAGGGGGAGGGAGAGAAAAGGAGAGGGGGGAAAAGGGGGAGGGGAGGAAAGGGGAGAAGAGAGGGAAAGGGGGGGAAGGGGAGAAAAGGAGAGGGAAGGGGAGGGGAAGAAAAAGGGGAGGGGAAGAAAGGAGAGGGGAAAGGAGAGGGGAGGAGACAGGAGGGGATGGGAAAAAAGGGGAGGGGAATAAAGGGGAAGGGAAGCGGGGGGGGGAGGGGGGAAGGGAAGCGGGGGGGGAGGGGTGGGGAAGCGGGGGGGGAGGGGTGGGGAAGGGGAAGGGAAGCGGGGGGGAGGGGAGGGGAAGGGAAGCGGGGGGGGAGGGGAGGGGAGAAAAAGGGGAAGGAAAGGGGAGAAGAGTGGAGGGGGAGAAAGGGAGGGGAAGGGGGAAGAAAGGGGGGAGAAGAAGGGGAAGGGAGGGGGAGAAGAAGGGGAAGGGAGGGGGGAAGAAGGGGAGGACAGGGAAGGGGAAAAGGGGAGAGGGAAGGGGAGGGAATAGGGAGGGGAGGGGGGAAAAGGGGAGGGGAGGGAAGGGGAAAAGAGGAGGGGGAAAAGAAGAGAGGGAAGGGGGAGGGAAGAAAAAAGGGGAAGGGAGGAGAGGAGAGGGGAGGGAAGGGGAAAAGGGGAAAGGGGAAAAAGGAGGGGAGGAAAGGGGAGGGGAGGAAAAGGGAGGGGACGAGGGGGAGGGAAGGAGAGGGGAGGGGAGAAAAAAGGGGAGGGAAGAGGGGAGAAGAGAAGCGGGGAGGGGGAGAAAGGGACAGGGGAGCAAAGGTGGGGGGGGAGTAAAAAGGGGAGGGGAGGAAAGGGAAGGGGAGGGACAGGGGAGGGGACAAAAGGGGCGGGGAGCGGCGGGGAAAAGGACAGGGGAAAAAAAAGGGGACGGGACGGGGGAGGGGGTGGGGGGCAGGTGTGTCTGTGCCTGCCTGCCTGCCTGCCTGCCTGCCTGCCTGCCTGCCTGCGTGTGCGCACCTGGCCGCACCTACCGCCCTCCGCCCCGCCTGGCTCTGTCCGTCTGTCCGTCCGTCCGTCTGCACGGTGTGTGTGCGGTGTGTGTAGTGTGTGCGTGCGCGGTGTGTGTGCGGGCGGCATGGCGGCGTCGGTGTGCGTTCCCGGGGGCTACATCCGCACGGTGCTGGGCCCCGCGTTGCCCGACAGCTCCAGCCTGGCCCTGCCCTCCGACGCCGCCCTCCGGAGCCACCGCCCAAGGGGACCCAACGCCGGAGCCGGGGGACCGGGACCCAATGGGGGACCCAACGCCGGAGCCGGGGGACCCAATGGGGGACCGGCCGGAGCCGGGGGACAAGGGGGGCCCCACCCCCGGGACAAGACCCTCCGCGTCCAGGAGCAGGTCCGGCAGACCCTGGCCAGGAGAGCCCGCAACGCCACCGCAACCCACGGTCAGAAACACCCCGGACACCCAATCCGCCCTTCCTCCTGCCCCCTTCCCCCCTCTGCTCCCTTCCTCTCTCTTCCTTCAGCTCCCTTCCTCCTCCTTCCCCTTTCCTCTCTCTTCCTTCTGCTCCCTTCCCCCTTCTTCCCCTTTCCTCTCTCTTCCTTCTGCTCCCTTCCTCCACCTTCCCCTTTCCTCTCTCTTCCTTCTACTCCCTTCCACCTCCTTCCCCTTTCCTCTCTCTTCCTTCTGCTCCCTTCCTCCTCCTTCCCCTTTCCTCTCTCTTCCTTCTGCTCCCTTCCTCCTCCTTCCCCTTTCCTCTCTCTTCCTTCTGCTCCCTTCCTCCTTCTTCCCCTTTCCTCTCTCTTCCTTCTGCTCCCTTCCTCATTCTTCCCCTTTCCTCTCTTCCTTCTGCTTCCTTCCTCCTTCTTCTCCTTTCCTCTCTTCCTTCAGCTCCCTTCCTCCTTCTCCTTTCCCTTCCCTTCCTTCTCCCTTCCTCCTTCTCCTTTCCCCTCCCTTCCTTCTTCTCCCTTCCTCCTTCTTCTCCCTCCCTCTCTCTTCCTTCTCCCTTCCTCCTTCTGCTCCCTTCCTCCTCCTTCCCCTTTCCTCTCTCTTCCTTCTGCTCCCTTCCTCCTCCTTCCCCTTTCCTCTCTCTTCCTTCTGCTCCCTTCCTCCTTCTTCCCCTTTCCTCTCTCTTCCTTCTGCTCCCTTCCTCATTCTTCCCCTTTCCTCTCTTCCTTCTGCTTCCTTCCTCCTTCTTCTCCTTTCCTCTCTTCCTTCAGCTCCCTTCCTCCTTCTCCTTTCCCTTCCCTTCCTTCTCCCTTCCTCCTTCTCCTTTCCCCTCCCTTCCTTCTTCTCCCTTCCTCCTCCTTCTCCCTCCCTCTCTCTTCCTTCTCCCTTCCTCCTTCTGCTCCCTTCCTCTCTCTTCCTTCTCCCTTCCTCCTCCTTCTCCCTTCCTCCTTCTTCTCCCTCCCTCTCTCTTCCTTCTCCCTTCCTCCTTCTTCTTCCTCCCTCTCTCTTCCTTCTCCCTTCCTCCTTCTTCTCCCTTCCTCTCTCTTCCTTCTCCCTTCCTCCTCCTTCTCCCTTCCTCTCCCTTCCTTCTCCCTCCATTCTGCTCCCTTCCTCCCTCTTCTCCCTTTCTCTCCCTTTCTCTCTCTTCCTCTCCCTTTCTCTCTCTTCCTTCTCTCTTCCTTCTTCCCCCTTCCTCTCTTCCTTCTTCCCCCTTCCTCTCTTCCTCTTCCCCCTTTCCTCTCTCTTCCTTCTTCCCCCCTTCCTCCCTCTTCTCCCTTTCTCTGTCTTCCTTATGCTCCCTTCCTCCCTCTTCTCCCTTCCTCTCTTCCTTCTGCTCCCTTCATCTGCCTTTCTCTCTACTCCTCCTCTCCCTGCCTTTCTCTTTCTCTTTCCTCTTCTTCCTCTCCCTCCCTCTTTTTTTCTCCCTTCGTCCTCTCCTTCTCTCCCTTCCTCCTCTCCTTCTCTCCCTTCCTCCTCTCCTTCTCCCCCTTCCTCCTCTCCTTCTCTCCCTTCCTCTCTTTTTCTCCCTTCATCCTCTCCCTTCCTCCTCTCCTTCTTTTCCTCTCCCTTCCCGCTCTCTCTTCCCCCTCCCCCTTCCCCCTGCCGTCCCCAGCCCTCACCTCCTTGCCGCCTTTTATCTCAGTGACACCTGTTGCTGCCCACCTGTTATTCATTCAATCATATTTACTGAGCGCTCACTACTTGCAGAGCATTGTACTAAGCTCTTGGGAAAGTGCAAATCAACAATAAAGAGGGACAATCCCTGCCCACAGCAAACTCCCTGGTATCATCCATTGTCGCGGTAACTTTTTTCTTCCGGCTTCCCTGCCTGTTCGGGAAAACACCGGGTGCCCGCTTGGCTTTCAAGTTCAGGAATGATAATAACTGTAGTGTTTGTTAAGTGCTAACTATGTGCCAGGCACTTGACTAAGCGCTGCAGGGGAACACATAGTCCCTGTCCCTTATGGGGCCCACAATCTTAACGCCCATTTTCCAGATGGGGGAACTGAAGCCCAGAGAAGTGAAGTGACTTGCCCAAGGTCACACAGCTGACCGGTGTTCGTTTTACCGGTGGGGCAGCTGAGGCTCAGTGAGGTTAAGAAATGATTGTGGTATTTGGTAACCTCCTTCTACGCGCCGAGCACTGTTCTGAGCGCTAGGACATCAGGTGGGACCCAATCTGTGTCCCACAGGGGAGTTCCAGTCTTCATCCCCATTTGACAGATTAATTCATTCATTCATTCAATCGTATTTATTGAGCACTTACTGTGTGCAGAGCACTGTACTAAGCGCTTGGGAAGTACAAGTTGGCTTCATATAGAGACGGTCCCTACTCAACAGCGGGCTCAGTGTAGAAGGGGGAGGCAGATGAGATGTCCCAGGTCACACGGAAGGGAAGGGGCGAAGATAGGATTAGAACCCAGGGCCCCCGGTTTCCGGCCCCGTGCTCTTTCCACTGGGCAATGCTGCTTCTCACTATGCCAGTTATTACCACCCCGGGCCTCCCAACCCCTAGAAATGCTGTGGCTCTCAGAAATCATCATTATGGGCAGGAATTGTGCCAGTTTGTTGTTGGATTGCCCTATCCCAAGCGCTTAGTTTAAAGTTTTGCACACAGTAAGCTCTCAGTAAATACGATTGAACGAGTCAAGTGGTGCCCAAAGTGCTTTGGTTACTTGGGATGGAATACGGGGTGACGTCTGTGGACCCCTGGGGAATGGAGGTTGGTGGCCAGAAGGAATAATGCCCTCCTCCATCCCGCCCTCACCCCAAGTGCTGAAATGACCTGCGCTCCATATTCTGCCCCCCGAAAAGCCCTCCTGGCCAAGTGGTCTTCATTCATTCATTCAATCGTATTTATTGAGCGCTTACTGTGTGCAGAGCACTGTACTAAAGCGCTTTAGCATCCGAAGACCTCCAGTAAAGTCAGTGGAGAGGCAAACTCCACAGAAGCTGAATCAGAGAAAAATGCAAACTGATACGAGAGTCCATAAATTAAAACAAAAAGAAAAGCACCCAGTGAACCAAACCAAACCAAAAAAAAAGAGTGAGAAAATTTGCCATGATCTAAATTCTCTCCATCCCTAAAGTCAGATGGGCAAGGGAGGTATCCCTACTGACCCCTCCAGAACTCTTTTAGGCACTGGAAAGAATAAGGCTAAGTATAAATAGAATTCACACCCATCATCTAAAAATCAGACAGGGATTTTCGCAGTGTGAGTTTAGTTTAACCGACTCCAGTAATTGCAAATCTAAAGAGGGTTCAGTAGGTGAAGAAAATCCAATACTGATTCCAAAGTGGAGAAGTCAAATTTATTTCTGCTTTTATTCATAGAACCAGATGCTCAGTAAAGCCTGGGTATTGTCCTCTGTGAATAATAATTCGGGATACTCCAAATAAATAGCTCAGGGAAGTAGGAGACAGGATAAGAGAACTCAAGGACCCTTTTAGCTCTGGATTCCTGGTGGCGTCTCAGAGCTGAGTTAAAACCTCTCCTAAGCTCCAGCTGTTTCTGTTTTCTTTACTACTATGAGAGTTTCCACTCAGATTCTTATTGCATCCTCTCCTCCAACCCTGCGCAGATCTGGGGAGAGAAATTACGCAACGAGTTAAAAAGCAGTGAACACCATGCCAGGCACTCCCTGAGCCCACTCAATTCTTGCCCAACTATAAGAGTTCAAGGGTCAGAGCGATCCCAGGCTATCACAGGTCTGTAGGGCTTGGGAAAAGTGAATCGGCCCTATCTCTTGCCTTGGGAATTCAGGTTCCAACTAGTGCATTTTCAGAAAACCCCAGGGGCCCGGGCCAAACTAGAGCGGGCCTATATAAGGCATGTAAAAAATTAACATTACTCAATTAAATCAGTAGTCCATCCAGCCAGGCATTCAGTCAGCTCTCCCCCTTCCTCTTTTACCTCAGTCAGTCAGTGGATCGTATTTATTGAGCGCTTACTGTGTGCAGAGCACTGTACTTAGCGCTTGGGAGAGTACAAAAGAACAGTATAACAGACACGTTCCCTACCCACAATAAGCAGGAGGCGGGGAGGTCAGCAAGGAGCCTGATATAGTAATCAGTGTGGACTGTGAGCTCGTTGTGGGCAGAGATTGCCACTCTTTATTGTTGTAGTGTACGTTTCCAAGCGCTTAGTACAGGGCTCTGCACACAGTAAGCCCTTAATAAATACGATCGAATAGGATAAGTGCTTGGATTAATGTGGTAGCGGTTTGGAGGGAGAGGAAAGGGCAGACTTTAAGCGATGTTGTGAAGGTCGAACCAACACGATTTAATGACGGTTGGAAATGTGGGTTGAATGAGAAAGAGGAATCAAGGATGACGGCCCATCTTGCGGAATCGAGAGACAGGAAGGGTGGTGGTGCCGCCGTCTACGGTGATGGGAAAGTCGGGGGAAGGATGGGATTTGGGTGGGAAGATAAAGAGTTCTGTTTTGGACCTGTTAAATTTGAGGTGACGGTGGGACATCCAAGAAGAGAGGTCTTGAAGGCAGGAGGAGATGCGAGATTAACGAGAGGGAGAGAGAGAGAGATCAGGGCTGGAGATGTAGATTTGGGAATCATCCGCATAGAGGTGGTAGTCGAAGCCATGGGAGCTGTTGAGTTCTCCAAGGGAGTGGGTGGAGATGGAGAATAGAAGGGGACCCAGAACTGAACTTCGAGGGACCCCCCCCCCCCCCCCCCCCCCCCCCCCCCCCCCCCCCCCCCCCCCCCCCCCCCCAGTTAGGGATTGTCTCAGTCTTTCACTACCACGCAACTTGAACACTTAACTCTTTTAACACCAACCTTCTCACTGGACCTCCGTCTCCTCTTTCCTCACCATCACCCCTTTTCTCACATCTTCCCACGAGCCTGGCCTGGACCCCCCTCCCCTTTCATATCCGACAGACCCTCAGTTTCCCCATCTTCAGGGCCCTATAACTTCTCCTCCAAGAAGCCTTCCCCAACTAGAGCCTAATTCCCACCCTTTTCTTCCTTCCTTCTGCATTTCCTGTGCACTTGGGTGTGTATCTGTAAGTACTTTGACCCTCACCTCAGCCCCACAGCACTTAGGTACATGTAGATATACCCTGTTGCTTCCTCTACCCCTAATTTCTTTTAATGTCTGCCTCCCCAGCTAAACTGCAAGTGTTACATTCGTTCAGTTGTATTTATTCAGCACTTCCTGTGTGCAGAGCACTGTACTAAGCGCTTGGAAAGTACAAGTTGGCAACATATAGACAGTCCCTACCCAGCGGGCTCCCAATCTAGAAGGGGGAGACAGACAACAAAATGAAACATGTAGACAGGTGTCAAAAACGTCAGAATAAATAGAATTATAGCTATAATGCACATTAATAAAATAGAGTAATATGTATGAGGGCAGAGATGATAATCCCCCAACTCTCTTGTGTTGTACTCTCCCAGGCTCTTAGTACAGTATTCAGTCGTATTTATTGAGTGCTTACTGTGTGCAGAGCACTGTACTAAGCACTTGGAAAGTACAGTACAACAATAGAGACAACTTTCAAGCTCTTAGAACAGTTTTCTGCACACAGAAGTCTGTCAAATAATAATAATGATGGCATTTGTTAAGCGCTTACTATGTGCAAAGCACTGTTCTAAGCACTGGGTCAAATGCCATTGATTGATTCAGTCAAGCATTCTGTCTCCAGTGGGATGTTTGAAGGATAATTTTCATGCTTGACATCCTTCCTCATGGTCTATATGCATACATAAACATATGTGTGTGTGTGTGCATATGTATATATACACACAAATAAATCTAACATCTGTAATGTTACTTTCCTTCTAGTAAGCCTATATGGATTTCTTTTCCATGAAGTGATCCATGAACCTACAGATATTTTCAATCCATACACCTTGTAGTAATGAATTTCATGTGCTTTCAGCCTATGTGAAGAAGTTTACTTTTTTAAAAAAAACCAAAACCAAAAACCACTTACCCTCTTGAAGCTCAATAGTTTGGGAAGCAGTGTGACCCAGTGGAAAGAGGACTGGCCCGGAGTCAGAAGATCTGGGCTCTAATCCCGGCTCTCTCATTTGTCTGCTGTGTGACCTTGGACAAGTCACTTCACTTTTCCATTCCTCAGTTTCCTCATCTGTAAAATAAGGATCGAAACAGCCCCATGTGAGACATGAACTGTGTCCAACCTGTTTTTTGTTGTGTTTTTTTTAAAAAGCAAACTTCTTCACATAGGCTGAAAGCACATGAAATTCATTACCACAAGGTGTACAGGTTGATAATATCTGTAGGTTCATGGATCATCTCATGGAAAAGAAATCCATAAAGGGTTACTAGAAGGAAAGTAGCATTACAGATGTTAGATTTATGTGTGTGTATATATATGTCTATATATGCATATAGACCATGAGGAAGGATGTCAAGCATGAAAATCATCCTTCAAACATCCCATTGGAGATAGAATAATAATAATAATAGTGGTATTTAAGTGCTTACTATGTGCCAAGCACTGTTCTAAGCGCTGGGGTAGATACAAGGTAATCAGGTTGTCCCACGTGGGGCTCACAGTCTTAGTCCTTATTTTACAGATGAGGGAACTGAGGCACAGAGAAGTTAAGTGACTTGTCAAGGTCACACAGCAGACAAGTGGTGGAGCTGGGATTAGAACCCATGACCTCTGACTCTCAAGCCCAGGCTCTTTCCACTAAGCCATAATGCTTCTACATTGCTTGAATGCTTGACTGTATCTATCCCAGTGCTTGGTACATAGTAAGTGCTTAACAGACACCATAAAAAAATAGGTGCCTCCTCGACTGGGGGATGAGCTGTGGTGAACAGCAAATCTGCGTTTACCTTGTCCACATCCTTCGTGATTTCGACAAACTTCAATCGTGTTTCCTACCTCCCCCTAAACAAGTCTGTGTCTTTCCTGAAACTTGTTTGCTCCTCTTGAACCACTGTAGCGTCTTTGGAGGTCTGGGTGCTGTGGGAGGTCGGGGGAAGACTTAGTATTCACCCCACTCTCAGTCCCACAGCACCCAAGTATTCGTCTGTCATTTATGTTAATATCTGTGTTCCCCTCTAGACTGTTAGCTCCTTTGGGCAGGGAATGGGTCTGCCAAATCTGTGGTATTCTTCTCTCCCAAGCGCTCAGTGCAGGTGTCTACACACAGTAAGCATTTAATAAATACCATTAATTAATCGATCCCAGTTTCTGCCCTAGCCCCAACCCACACCTGAACTTCCAGAACCTCAGGGAATATGCAAAAGGGAATTTTGGAGTGGGCCTGAGAAGACATTTCTATTAACACAGCAGCGTGCAAGAGAGTGTAACCCATTCTTTGCCTTTGAATGGGATAGGAGAAAGGGAGGCAGGCACAGCTCTAAGGACATAAGGAATGTCCTTAGTGGAGTAAAACAGTGGTATCTCCAGCTTAGTGTTGTGTGTTTTACAATGGGCCAAAGGCTGTTTGGAAGAATTGTCTGATAGCTGCTCTCCTGGACATTTATCCCGGTGTTTAAGGACGGACTATCGAATGCATTCAACTTGCCCTCTCCATCCTTTTATAGTCCCGGCAATAATCCGGAATGGACCCGTCTCCATGAGTCTGTCCAGTTGCCCCCCCGAACCTAATATTTTCTGTTGCATAACTTTGTGTGGTAATTATTTCCATAAACTCACCACCTGCTGTGGAATGAAGCTTTTCCTTTTTGTTTGCTGTGAACTTTCCACTCTGAAGCGTCACCTATCTGATACTTTCCCAAAGTTACTTCGCCTTAGGCTCAGGAATGTTTCAACCTCTGCCTGTGAATGTGTCTTCCAGCTAAAGAACAAAGGAGTCAGAATGCTTTGATTACAAACACAGCTCACTAGCCCATGCATCAGGGTCTGGGCTGAGGCAGACCGTAGATAAGGACAGCTCAGGATTTAATACCCGCCCTGTCCCAGTTCCAGACTTTTGAGCTTCAGAAAGGAAATGAGCTTCCAGAGGTTGAACCCTGACACCCTGATGTATTGAAACTCAAGGCTGCTGGCAATGGAAGTATTTAGCAAAAGTTGAAAAAACACTTTGAAGAGGTAAAAACTTGCCCAAGTGCTGAATTGACGGCGCCGTGGGTAGTATTTTGCTCCTCGGGCTGAAGCAAAGTCAGAAATTTTGAAACCGGGGCAGGTTGGTCTAAGCGCAGCGTCAACAGCCGCCTTCTGTGAAGGAAAGCTGTCCAGATCCCTCTTTAACTCTGCCGTAGGGCTCTGGTTGTTCTGATCTAAACAGATTCAAATGTCTGAGGAGTTTTGCATGTTTGGCATGCCAGTCGTTTCCATACAGATGATAAGCTGCTGAAGCCGGAGGAAGAGAGAAATGTCAGCGATATGTCAGTGGTTACACAGCGAAGGACTTAAAAGGTTAAAGTTCTTCTTTTGAATGCTCCCCAGAACATCTCTGACACTAAAATACAGAGAAGTGATTTTAATTGTAAATCATTCGCATAAAATCCCTTCGGAGTGGGGAGGAGAGAGGAAAACAGCTTTGGAGAATGAGCCTGAATTTCTGGTGACATTTTGCTTCCTTTCCCTAAGTAATTCCGAGAGAAGATGACTTAATGCCAGGTTTACCAGAAGGAAAATGCACTTCCTAAGTCTGCTGGAAAATATGGAGTTTCATATTTCTTACACCGTATCGGGCTGTCCAAGTGGGAGGAGATCCGCACTTTGTGCTCGTCTTGTAAAGCACAGAACAATCTCCCAGTGCTGTTACTCTGGTAACATAGTGGTGGAGTTCTCTCTTTCCTCCTACTTTCCTCAACCTCCTCTCTCCACCCAAGCTTCTGCGGTAGCTAGACTAACTTTATAATGATGGTATTTGTTAAGCACTTACAATGTGCAAAGCACTGTTCAAATACCTTCCTTCCACTCAGATCTGAATCAATCACCTGCATTTCTCGGGCACCTCTTTGGCGCGGAGTACTGTTCTGTGTGTTTAGGAGGGTTGGCAGAGAGGATTCCTATCCCCTAGAAGTTTATAAGCTAGTGGAATATCTTCCCTAACGCCATGAAAGGCAAAAATCAAGATAAGTGTAGAGCCACAACTCAGTGAATAGAGGCTGCTTCAGCATTGTTCAAACGGAGGCCTAGGAATGAAGCCATTTGTGGGGGGAAACTGGAAAGACAAGTGTGGCAGAAGATGGAAGCCAGGGCTTGAAGGTGGGGCTGGTGATTTGGGGAGTAGAACATATCTCTAGAACACAGTAGGACACATCTCTCCCAAAACGCCCCGCTCTCCATCACCGTCGTTCCGGTGGCGGATCCAGAGAGTTTTCTTGGTAAAAATCCAGAAGTGGTTGACCACTGCCGCCTTCCGTGCAGTCAACTTGCGTCTCCGCCCTCGACTCTCTCCCGTGTCGCTGCTGCCCAGCGCGGGTGACTTTTGACTTGTAGCAGATGGCCTTCCATGCGCTAGCCACTGCTCAAGCCAAGAATGGAATGGGTCTGCCTCTTTTTGACTCTCCCTCCCGTAGCCGAGACTGGTAGAGTATTAGAAAGTCTCCAGGTGTGACCCTGAGGGGGGTCGATACGTCTGAGGGTTAATGCCACCTCTGTCCCGCTTATTCCGAGAAAGGTGGTGACTCAGATGTGAGCATCTGACACGCTCGCCCGAGTGACTCAACTGGCGTCCGTTCCGACACACCTCACTGGTAGCTAACCGTCAGATAAGGGAGATGAGGCCGCGATAAAGGGGCTGAGAATTCAGCATTCCTCAGGCCCCATCCCGATTTAAGGCGAGACGTTCCTTCAGGCTGAATCGAGCTGCCGAGGCCACCCAGATGGAAGCACGTTCAAAGTTGGATGAATGCAAGGGTCCTGTTGGGCGTTGTACTGTTTGGATAGCAGAAGTGCTTTGTGAGGGAAGTAAACTGGAGGCAAGAAATGTTGAATAATCTTATTTTTAGCTCATTCACTGGCCTGGCTGGATTATTTATAGGCCATATACTTTTGAAAGTATCTTCCTTGACGAAAATTTCAAATAGTTGTTCCACTTGTAAACCCCCCCACCCAAAAAAAAAAACAAAGAGCTGAGAATGTTCCAGAGTATTTTTAGATTAGTAGGTGGCACAAGGAAATAGAATTGCTACCTATCTGGGGGCTGATGGGTTACAGTAGGATGTGCTCTGATACTAGGTATGCTTCCAAAGTCTCTGGAAAGATCGATGAATCAAGCCGCAAAGTGTATGGTATTTTGGTCTGGGGGTTTGGAGAAGCAGGGTGGCCTAGTAGAAGGAGCGTGGACCTGGGAATCCGAGGACCTGTGTACTAATCCTGGCCCCGCACATTCCCGCTGTATGATCTTGGGAAAGTCACTTCACCCCTTCACTTCTCGGTGCCTCGGTTACCTGTAAAATGGGGATGGAGACTGTGAGCCCCACACGGGACAGGGACTTTTTCCAACTCGATTTGCTTGTATCCACCCAACCTGGCACATCTTGAGCGCTTAACAAATATCATCATTATTTTTTTCTGTGCCTCAGTTCCCTCATCTGCAGAATGGGGATTCGATACCTGTTCTCCCTAGCCCTATGTGGGACCCGATTATCTTGTATCTACCCCAGCGCTTATTGCAGGGCTTGACACATAGTATGCACTTAACAAATACCACAGTTATCATTGGTTTCCCATTAGATGACCAAGTTCCCTCTTCACTTTTCCTGTTAAAAAGTAGAGGATTTCCATGACTTCCCACATGTGCCTCTGTCAACCCAAGAGTTGAATTATCCCAAATCCAGAGGAGCCATAGATTTAGCAATGCTGCTTCATCCGTCCCCCTCCCCCAAAAAAGTTTTAATCATTCAAAGTGAAAAATAACTTTACATCTAAAATCACACCTGTCATGTGCACATAAACATGCAACTTCATATAGGATCCCCATGTCATTATCGTCTTTCCCCATGATGTCAACGGCAGACATCTACCAATTCGGATATACTACACTCTCCCAAGCGCCTAGTACTTGGGAACTTGTACTTCCCAAGCGCCTAGTATAGTGCTCTACACACAGTAAGAGCTCAATAAATACGATTGAATGAATGAGTAGTACAGTGCTCTGTAAAAATGCAATAACTGTGATTATTAAGAAGGCCCCAGACAGGCTTGAAGATTTTCCCCTTGCCATCTGGGGAAGGGAGTGGCAGGGGAGAGACAGATGGGGTATAAAGATGGGGGAGCACTGTGCTAAGCAACTGGGAGAGTACAAGAGAGTGTGAAGTCACACTCCCATAAATATTGATTTTTAGACTACTCTGTGTTCGGGGTGACTAAAAGTTTTACCTTAACTTCCTCTTCATTTCTAATCATATTTAATGTATCACGGTTATATAATGCATGACCCAAAAATGGTCCATTTTAAAAAGGCCCTTTGAAATGTCGGTTTGATATTACAGATGGAGATGTTGGAACATCAATCAATCATTTTTGTTGAGTGCACACTGTGTGCAAAGCACTGTACTAAGAGGGGTACAGTATATCAGATTTGGTAGACGTGTTCCCAGCCCACAAGGAGCTTACAGCTTAGAAGACCATTTTCAATCAATCATTGGTATTTATCAAGCTCTTATTAT
This sequence comes from Tachyglossus aculeatus, assembly GCF_015852505.1. NCBI lineage: Eukaryota > Metazoa > Chordata > Mammalia > Monotremata > Tachyglossidae > Tachyglossus > Tachyglossus aculeatus. Next base: position 145,680,450 of record NC_052067.1, on the reverse strand, counting down.
GTGCAGAGGACTGTACTAAGCGCTTGGGAGAGTGTGATACAATACTGCAGTAAGTGCTTATCAGGTCATGGAGAAAGGTGTAGGTTAATGTTTCAGTTCTTCTCTCCTCAGAGTGATGACTATCAGCCTGTAGTTTTGTAATTTGGACAGTCTCTCCTTTCCATAGCCAAAGTTTACCTTGCCACTCTGATCCCTGGCTATGCCATTATCTGGAGAAATGCCAAAGGGGAGAAGCCACAATTCGATACAGATCGGAACCGAGTGCCTGTGACGGCTGACTGTCATAGCGGGTTTCCATACAATACCAGAATGTAAATCAACCCGTCGTATTGACTGAGCGTTTACTGTATGCAGAGCACTATAAGAATCATCATAATTATGTTATGCACTTAACAAATGCACTGTGTATCTGGGCTTGATACACAGAAAGGGCTCAAGAATCATCATAATTATGTTATTTGAGCCCTTTCTGTGTATCAAGCCCTGTTCTCAGCACGGGTGGAGATACAAGTTAATCACGTTGAACACAGTCTCTGTCCCACATGGGGCTCGCAGTCTAAGTAGGAGGGAGGCCACGTGTTGAATCATTCATTCAATCGTATTTATTGAGCACTTAATGTGTGCAGAGCACCGTACTAAGCGCTTGGGAAGTACAAGTTGGCAACATATAGAGACGGTCCCTGCCCAACAACGGGCTCACAGTCCAGAATCCCCACTTTACAGATGAGGAATTGGAGGCATAGAGATGTTAAGTGATTTGCCCAAGGTCACCCAACAGGCAAGTGGCGGAGCAGCATTAGAACCCAGGTCCTTTGCCTTCAGGCTCACGCTTTTAATAATAATAATAATAATAATAATAATGGTATTTATTAAGGGCTTACTATGTGCAAAGCACTGTTCTAAGCTCTGGGGAGGTTACCAGGTGATCAGGTTGTCCCACGGGGGGGCGCACAGTCTTCATCCCCATTATACAGGTGAGGTAACTGAGGCACAGAGAAGTTAAGTGACTTGCCCAAAGTCACACAGCCGACAATTGGCAGAGCCGGGATTTGAACCCATGACCTCTGACTCCAAAGCCCAGGCTCTTTCCACTGAGCCACGCTGCTTCTCACTAGGCTACTCTGCTTCCCGTAACCATACTAAGCACTTGGGGAAATCCAGTACAATAGAATCGGTGGACAGGATCCCTGCTCACCAGGAGTTTCTAGTCTATTTTATGGGATATCATCCAGAACATTTCTACAGTCTGTCAAGTTCCTAGAAAAGAAGCCTGCCCATAATATATGCCAGCCTACTCACTGTACCTCAGTCACGTCTGTCTCGATGCCCACCAAAATTCCCACCTCTTACCTCTGGCCTGGAATGTTCCCCCTCTTCTTCTCCAACAGACGATCACTCTTCCTGCCTTCATTCATTCAGTCATATTTATTGAGCGCTTACTGTATGCAGGGCACTCATTCAATCGCATTTCATTCAATCTTATTTATTAAGCACTTACTGTGTGCAGAGCACTGAAGGAGGCACATGATCTCCAAGGGGCCTTCTCCAGCTAGGGCCTCATTCCTCTTCTCCCACTCCCTTCTGTGTCATTCATTCGTTCATTCAATCATATTATTGAGCGCCTACTGTGTGCAGAGCACTGTACTAAGCACTTGGGAAGTACAAGTCGGCAACATATAGAGATGGTCCCTACCAAACAGCGGGCTCGCAGTCTAGAAGGGGGAGACAGACAACAAAATAAAACACGTGGACAGGTGTCAAAATCGTCAGAACAAATAGAATTATAGCTATATGCACACCATTAACCAAATAAATGGAATAGTAAATATGTACAAGTAAAATAAATAGAGTAATAAATCTGTACAAATATATACAAGTGCCATGGGGAGGGGAAGGAGGTAGGGCGGGGGGGATGGGGAGGAGGAGAGGAAAAAGGGGGCTTTGCACCTTTTCATTCATTCATTCAATTGTATTTATTGAGTGCTTACTGTGGGCAGAGCACTGTACTAAGCACTTGGGAAGTACAAGTTGGCAACATATAGAGACGGTCCCTACCCAACAGTGGGCTCACAGTCTAGAAGCCCTTTTATTCACCCCTCCCTCAGCCCCACAATACTTCTGGTCATACCCGTAATTTTTGTATTTACATCAAAGTCTGTCTTCCCCCTCTAGACTATAAGCTCGTCTTGAGCAGGGAATGTGTCTACCAACTCTGTCACATCGAACTCTAATAAGCTCATCTTGGGCAGGGAATGTGTCTACCAACTCTGTTACATCGTACTCTACCAAGCGCTTAGTACGGTACTCCGCACACAGTAAGCGGTCAATAGATATGATTGATTGATGGCATCCCAGAATGTTATCCCAATCCCTGTTGTCTCTCTGGGAGTTTGTGCTTGTGATAATGAGGATGATGCTGATGGTATTTGTTAAGTGCTTAGTATGTGTCAAGCACGCTTCTGAGCTCTTGGGTAGACACAAGCTAATCAGGTTAGTGATGGTCCCTGTTCCATATAATAATAATGGCATTTGTTAAGCGCTTACTATGTGCAAAGCACTGTTCTAAGCTCTGGGGAGGTTACAATAATAATAATGATGATGGCATTTGTTAAGCGCTTACTATATGCAAAGCACTGTTCTAAGCGCTGGGGGGGATACAATGTGATCAAGTTGTCCCACGTGGGGCTCACAGTCTTAATGCCCATTTTTACAATTGAGGTAACTGAGGCTCAGAGAAGTTAAGTGACTTGCCGTGGAGCTGGGATTCGAACCCATGACCTCTGACTCCAAAGCCCGAGCTCTTTCCGCCGAGCCATGCAGCTTCTCTACAAGGTGATCAGGTTGTCCCACGTGGGGCTCACAGTCTTAATCCCCATTTTACAGGTGAGGTAACTGAGGCACAGAGAAGTTAAGTGACATGCCCGAAGTCACACAGCTGACAAGGGGCAGAGTCAGGATTTGCAGCCTTAATCCCCATTTTACAGATGAGGTAACCGAGGCATAAAAAATTGAGGCGATTTGCCCAAGGTCACCCAGCAGACAAGGGGCGGAGCCGGGATTAGAACCCAGTCCTTCTGGCTCCCAAGCCTGTATCTATCCTCTAGGCCTCGCTGTTTAGTGAAGCACATTAAGTCAGAGGCATATTTGTTTTGGATTTGCTTCCAATTTTTGGATTAAGTTCTTCACCAGAGATTTCTAACAAAGGGGCTTTTTGTTTTCCTGCAACCTAGAGGAAGTTTCGTGAACCAAGCACTTCACAAATGACCTCTGGAGGAATTTGGGGGTCTAGAAACCTGGAAGGATGAACTTCCCAACTAAAATAAAGACGTGTGATGCACTTCCTCCTCCTTCTGCCTCTGCTGATGCCCACCCAGCTTTTGAGTCGGACGGTCATGAGTTCTAATCCTGGCTCTGACACCTACTGCTTGCTCACTTCATTTCTCGGTGCCTCAGTTATCTCCTCTGTAAAACAGGGATTGAGACTGGGAGCCCCATGTGGGATAGGGACTGTGTCCAACCTGATTTGCTTGTATCCACCCCAGCGCTTAGTACAGTGCCTGGTGCACAGAAAGTGCTTAACAAATACCACAGTTAATATGTATATTATTATTATCATTATTATTGATCTTCTGCCTGCTCCTCTCCCTAAACAGGTTCAAATGCCCTTTTCAGAGTCCTTCCCTCTCACCCCCATTACCCTAAAATAATCTAGCACCATCAGAAAGTATTTATTGCCACAGGCTAACAATTTTTCCATAAGATTACCCTCAACTTTCAGTTGTTTTCGGTGGCATTTGTAAAGCACTTCTGTGTGTCAGGTGCTGTGCTAAGCACTGGAGTTGATACAAAATGATGGTGGTGGTATTTGTTAAGCACTTACTATGTGCCAAGCACTGTTCTAAGCACTTGGGGAGATACAAGGTAATCAGGTTGTCCCACGTGGGGCTTACAGTCTTCATCCCCATTTTCCAGATGAGGGAACTGAGGCCCAGAGTCACACAGCTGACACGTGGTGGTGCTGGGATGAGAACACACGACCTCTGACTCCCAAGCCCGTGCTCTTTCCGTTAGGCCACACTGCTTCTCTGATAATCAGGTTGGGGACAGTCTGTGTCCCACAAGGGGCTCAGAGCCTCAATTCCCATTTTACAGATAGATAACTGAGCCCAAGGGAAGTTAAGTGACCAGTGGCAGAGCCAGAATTAGAACTTAGGCCTTCTAACTACTACGCTTGTGCTCTTTCTACTAAACCACGTTGCTTCTCACCTTATCCCCTTTTTCTCCCCCAAAACTCAGATCTTCCTTTCTCCCCCTCATTCTTTTTCCCCCTTTATGGTTCGCTCTTCTTAGTCTTCTTGTTCCCTCTCTACTCTGCCCTCTCCTCCCCCCCACCCCCCGCCCACCTTCCCACAGGATCATTATTGATCCACAGATCCAGTGAGCCCACTGTTGGGTAGGGACTGTCTCTATATGTTGCCAACTTGTACTTCCCAAGCGCTTAGTACAGTGCTCTGCACACAGTAAGCGCTCAATAAATATGATTGAATGAATGATGATAGGGGCTCTGCCCTATTCCTGCTCACCCCCATACTGACCTTGAAGGACAGCTGAAGCAGGAAGGATCACAGAGAGAAGCAACTGTCACCTAATGGAAAGAGCTTGGGCCCAAGTGTCGGAAGATCTGGGTTCTCATCCCGGCTCTGCCACTTATCTGCTTTGTGGCCGTGGGCAAGTCCCTTCACTTCTCTGGGCCTCAGTTCCCTCATCCGTAAAATGGAAGTGAAGGCCGTGAGCCTCTTGTGGGACAGGGACTGTGTCCAACCTGATGACCTCTTAGCTACCTTAGTGCTTCAAATGGTGCTTGGCACACAGTAAGCACTTAACAAATGCCTCAGTTATTATCATTGTCATTAATTATTAAAGTGGAGATTCAAACACCTGTTCTCCCTCCTAGTTAGAGTGGGAACCCATTGTTGGGTAGAGACCGTCTCTATATGTTGCCAACTTGTACTTCCCAAGCTCTCTGCACACAGTAAGCGCTCAATAAATACGATTGAATGAATAAATGAATGAATCCCATGTGGGACGGAGAATGACCTGATCAGTTTGTACCTATCCCAGCACTTAATACAGTGCTTGGCACATAGTAAGCATTTAACAAATACCATACCACAGTTAGTGATTCATTTTGGTATCTGTTAAGCGCTTACTATGTGCCATGCACTGTTCCATGTGGGACGGGGCCTGACCTTATCAGTTTGTACCTATCCCAGCACTTAATACAGTGCTTGGCACATAGTAAGTGCTTAACAAATACCATACCACAGTTAGTAATTCATTTTGGTATTTGTTAAGCGCTATGTGGCATGCACTGTTCTACGCGCTGGGGTAGAAGGTAACAGCTACCTTGATACAAGATAATCAGGTAGATACAAGGTAATCAGGTTGTCCCACGTGGCGCTCACACTCTCAAGCCCCATTTTATAGATGAGGGAACTGAGGCACAGAGAACTTAACTGGCTTGCTCAAGGTCACACAGCTGACAAGTGGCGGAGCCAAGATTAGAACCCATGTCCTCTGACCCCCAAGCCCGGGCTTTTTCCACTATGCCACGCTGCTTATTATTAGGAGGTATTCCGGGAGAGGTGGGATGGCATAGAGGAAATGCCCTGGGGGAGGTCGGAAGGCGGAGGGGAGGAGTTCGAGGGTGGGAATTGATTGGTGGCGGCGGCCTGCGAAACAGCTGGGGGGGAAGCCAGGCACTGTAACCTTCCCAGGCCAGGCCCACCTCTTCTATCACTTCTATTACTCTATTTATTTATTTATTTATTTTACTTGTACATATCTATCCTATTTATTTTATTTTGTTAGTATGTTTGGTTTTGTTCTCTGTCTCCCCCTTTTAGACTGTGAGCCCACTGTTGGGTAGGGACTGTCTCTATATGTTGCCAATTTGTACTTCCCAAGCGCTTAGTACAGTGCTCTGCACATAGTAAGCGCTCAATAAATACGATTGATGATGATGATGATGATGATGAATAGTGCAAAACAGCGTGGCCGAATAGATAGAGCACAGTTCCGGGAGTCAGAAGGACCTGAGTTCTAATCCTGGCTATGCCAGTCACTCGTTGCGTTACCTTGGGTAAGTCACTTGACTTCTCCAGGAGGCCTTCCCAGACTGAGCCCCCTCCTTCCTCTCCCCCTCCTTCCCCTCTCCATCCCCCCGCCTTACCTCCTTCCCTTCCCCACAGCACCTGTATATATGTATATATTTGTACGTATTTATTACTCTATTTTACTTGTACATATCCTATTTATTTTATTTTGTTAATATGTTTTGTTTTGTTCCCTGTCTCCCCCTTCTAGACTGTGAGCCCACTGTTGGGTAGGGACCGTCTCTATATATGTTGCCAACTTGTACTTCCCAAGCGCTTAGTACAGTGCTCTGCACACAGTAAGCGCTCAATAAATACGATTGATTGATTGATTCTCTGGGTCTCAGTTTCCTCAACTGTTAAATTGCGATACCTGTTCTTCCTACTTAGACTGTGAGCCCCATGAGGAATAAGGGACTGTGTCCAACCTAATCAATTGATACCTACCCCAGCATTTAGAACAGTGCCCGGCACACAGTAAGCGCTTAACAAATACCACCATTATTATTATTAAGTTACTTATCCCTCCTCCTTCAGCCGAAGACCCCACCTGAACCACAGTGGCCATTAAGCAACTGGCAGAATTTTCCTCAGATTATTTTTCAAACTGTTCTGCCTTCTTCCTGTGAAGACATGAATCAAGGTGACTAATGTGAAACATGTCCTGTGATTCCTCCATTTTTTGAGCCCTGAGTATTAACAGGGGTTACAGCCGCCCGCGGCAAAGGTTTGATCGTTTCAGCAAAGGAAGAGAAGGAAAATGGATCAAATTCCAACTGTCTAGGAGGATGTGTGGCAGGGGTGCCCAATAATAATAATAATAATAATAATGGCATTTGTTAAGCGCTTACTATGTGCAAAGCACAGTTCTAAGTTCTGGGGAGGATACAAGGTGATCAGGTGGTCCCACGTGGGGCTCACAGTCTTAATCTCCATTTTACAGATGAGGTAACTGAGGCACAGAGAAGTGAAGTGACTTGCCCAAAGTCACACAGCTGACAATTGGCGGAGTCAGGATTTGAACCCATGACCTCTGACTCCCAAGCCCATGCTCTTTCCACTGAGCCAAGAGGAGCCAAACTGGGTGTAGAGTGAACGATCGGGGAAGAAAAATCAGTCAATCAATCAATCATATTTATTGAGCTCTTACTGTGTGCAGAGCACTGTACTAAGCGCTTGGGAAGTACAAGTCGGCAACACATAGAGACAGTCCCTACCCAACAGCGGGCTCACAGTCTAGAAGGGGGAGACAGAGAACAAAACCAAACATACTCACAAAATAAAATAAATAGAATAGATATGTACAAGTAAGATAAATAAATAAATAGAGTAATAAATATGTATAAATCCAAACAATTGAATGTCCAATTGGCTATCCATCCAAACCCAAAGGCTGAAAATGCTTATAAATGCAGAAGTGCTCAAGGTGACTGCTGGGTTCGTATGGCTTGGCATAGTGGATAGAGCATAGGCCTGGGAGTTGGAAGGTCATGGGTTCTAATTCCTACTCCGCCAGTTGTCTGCCGGGTGACCTTAGGGAAGTCACCTCACTTCTCTGAGCCTCAGTTACCTCATCTGTAAAATGGGGATTGGAACTGTGAGCCAGGGACTGTGTCCAACTCAATTTGCTTCAATCCACCCCAGCGCTTAGTATAGTGCCTGGCACATAGTAAGCACTTAACAGATACCACAATTAATCTTATCATTATTATGGTTGAAATATTGGCAATTAATCAGGGAGGATTAGTTGAGCATTCTGAAGATGAGGAGGTGTGAGGGCTGGCAAATATGGGTGAGAGAAATTCCAGGTCAGAGGGACAGAATGAGCAAAGGAAAGACGGGAGAGTCTAGAGCAGAGTACAATTACGAGAATCGGTTCCACCAGCGTCACTGATGGGCCACACCCCATGTCAAATCATCATCATCATCAATCGTATTTATTGAGCACTTACTATGTGCAAAGCACTGTACTAAGCGCTTGGGAAGTACAAATTGGCAACATATGGAGACAGTCCCTACCCAACAGTGGGCTCACAGTCAAATGGCAAGAAGTGAGCAATGAAGTTCTGGAACACAGTCTTCTAGCACTGAAGCTGTGCTCACCGTAATTCAGCTGTGCTGAGTGGGACATGTTAGGAGAATGAGACAAAGCAGGATACCCAAAGAGCTAAAATTGGGAAACCGAAGGTACGGTGAGCAATGCAAGTGTTTCAAGAACAGGGTGAAACAAAGTCTCAGACAGTGCCACATCCCAGCTGAAAACTGGGAGTCATTTCCTCAGGAAAGACCTTCGTGGTGCACTGCCATCATAAAGAAAGTGACCCTCTTTGAGCGAAGAAGAATGTTGGTATTTTGCTTTGCACATAGTAAGCGCTTAATAAATGCCATCATTATTTATTATTATTATTTGTTAAGTGCTTACTGTGTGTCAAGCACTGGGATAGGTACTAGATAATCAGGTTGCCCCACGCGGGGCTCACAGTCTTCACCCCCGTTTTACAGATGAGGTAACTGAGGCCCAGAGAAGTTAAGTGACTTGTCCCCAGGTCCCACACAAAGGCTTTGTATGAAAGAGACACAAAGAGGCAAAATCAATCAATCATATTTATTGAGCGCTTACTGTGTGCAGAGCACTGTACTAAGCACTTGGGAAGTACAAGTTGGCAACATATACAGTCCCTACCCAACAGTGGGCTCACAGTCTAGAAGAAGAGAAAACAGTGCCCAGTATTCACTTATTCATTCGTATTTATTGCACTCCTGTTGTGCAGAGTGTGTGGGAGAGTACAATGCAACAATAAACAGACACATTCCCTGCCCATAACAAGCTTACGGTCTAGAGAAGCAGCATGGCTTAGTGGAAAGAGCACAGGCTTGGGAGTCAGAGGAAGTGGGTTCTAACGTTGGCTCTGCCACTTGTCTAATGTGTGACCTTGGACAAGTCACTTCACTTCTCTGGGCCGCAGATACCTCATTTGTAAAATGGGGATTAAGACTGTGAGCCCCACGTGGGACAACCTGATTACCTTGTATCTACCCCAGTGCTTCGAACAGTGCCTGGTACATAGTAAATGCTTAACAATTTCATAATAATAATAATAATAATAATAGAGCAGGGGAGGCAGACGTTAATATAAATAAATGACAGAGATGTACAAAAGTGCTTGGGGCTGAGGGGGAGAAGAATGAAGGGAACAAGTCAAGGTGACGCAAAACAGAGTGGGAGAAGAGGAAAGGGGGGTTAGAGAAGGCCTTCTGGAGGAGATGTGCCTTCAATAAGCCTTTGAAGGGGAGGGGAGAAGCATTTATCAATCAATCAACTGTATTTATTGAGTGCTTGCCATGTGCAGATCACTAAGGGCTTGGGAAAGTACAAGATAACAGCGTTGGTAGACATATTCCCCGCCCACGACGGAGCTTATTAAACACTGCGACATAACGTGGGACAGCATTTTCTGTGTAATGAAGGAAATGGGATTTCAGAAGGGCTTCGGGCAGTGGGAGAGTTGTGAGCAGCAGGATCGATTAGGGGAGAGATTGAGAACCAAGTACAGACCGAAGGATAGCCTGAAAGGAGTGAAGAGGGCGAGCTGGTGTAATGGAAGAAGAGAGTAATAATAATGATGGTATTTGTTAAGCACTTACTATGTGCCAAGCACTATTCTAAGCACTGAATAATAATAACCATGGTATTAAGTGGTATTTGTACTATGTGCCGGGCACTATACTAAGCGCCGGGATGGATACAAGCAAATCGGGTTGGACACAGTCCCTGTCCCAAGTGGGGCTCACAATCTTAATCCCCATTTTACAGATGAGGTAACTGAGGCCCAGTGAAGTGAAGTGACTTGCCCAAGGTCACACTTAGAGTAATTAAATAGGAGATTGCTGGTTGAGCTTCTTAAAAATCAATGGTCAGGAGTTTTGCTTGATGGGAATCAATCAATCGTTTGTTGAGAGCTTACTGTGTGCAGAGCACTGTACTAAACACTTGGGAGAGTACAGTATAACAGAGTTGGTAGACACGTTCCCTTCCACAGTCTAGATGGGGAGATACATTAATGTAAATAAATTACGGATATGGATATAAATGCTGTGGGTCTGAGAGAGGGGTGTATAAAGGGAGCAAGAAGTATAAAGTGCAAGAAGAATTGTACTTTCCAAGCACATAGTGCAGTGCTCTGCACTGTAAGCATTCAGTGAATACGATTGAGTGAATGGACAAGTATTGGTGGACTTTGTGGAAGCGGGAGTCGTGTGCAGAGAAATCAATCAATCGTATTTATTGACTGCTCACTGGGTGCAGAGTTTGGGACCGTACAGTACGACAGAATTGGTAGGCCTGCCTACCAGGAGAACATCGTTTAAGGAAAATGATCCAGGCAGCATGGTGAACTCTGGACTGGAGAAGGGAAAGACTAAAAACAGGGAGGTCAGCAAGGACGCTGATGAAGTGGAAAGAGCCAGGGCTTTGGAGTCAGAGGTCATGGGTTCAAATCCCAACTCCGCCAATTGTCAGCTGTGTGACTTTGGACAAGTCACTTAACTTCTCTGTGCCTCAGTTACCTCATCTGTAAAATGGGGATTAAGACTGTGAGCACCTCGTGGGACAACCTGATCACCTTGTAACCTCTGCAGTGCTTAGAACAGTGCTATTACTCTATTTATTTATTACTCTATTTATTTATTTACTACTCTATTACTCTATTTATTACTCTATTTATTTATTACTCTATTTATTTATTTACTACTCTACTACTCTATTTATTTATTTATTTTACTTGTACATATCTATTCTATTTATTTCATTTTGTTAGTATGTTTTGTTTTGTTCTCTGTCTCCCCCTTCTAGACTGTGAGCCCACTGTTGGGTAGGGACCATCTCTAAATGTTGTTAACTTGTACTTCCCAAGCGCTTAGTACAGTGCTGTGCACACAGTAAGCGATCAATAAATACGATTGATTGATTTGCACATAGTAAGCGCTTAATAAATGCCATCATTATTATTATGAAGTAGTCAGGCCAGAATATGGCAAGTTGTTGTTCCCGTCAGTCAATCGTATTTAAGTGCTGACTGTGTGCAGAATACTCTACTAAGCGCTTGGGAGAGTACAGTATAAACAGACACATTCCCTGCCCACAACGAGCTTAAAGTCTAGTATCGGTATGGTGGCTGTTTGGATAAAAGGAAGGGGTGGATTCTGCAATGAAGCAGGAGCTGGCAACTGCTGAAATATGGAGGGTGGAAAGAGAGGGAGAAGTCAAGGATAATGATAAGAACGATTGATAATACCGAGCATTTGGGCTTAAGAGGTGGGAAGGAATGCTACTGTGTCAACTGTATTGGGGAAATTGGAGGAGAGAATTTTGGAGGAGAGAAAATTGGTGGAGGAGAGAATTTAGAGGTTATGAGTTCACTTTTGGACATCTTGAGGTGATAGAGATAGGTGATCTTGAAGGCAGGAGGAAATGCGAGATTGCCAAGGAGAAAGAAGTCAGGACTCCAAGAAGCCTTCCCTTACTAAGACTTTATTTCCCCTACTCCGTCTCCCTTTTGCATCATTCTTGCACTTGGATTTGTACCCTTTATTCCCCCTACCCTCAGCCCCATAGCACTTAAGTAATTAGTCGTAATTAGCCCCACAGCTGTAATTTATTTTAATATCTGTCTCCCCCTCTAGACTGTAAGCTCGTTGTGGGAAACAGCATGTCTGCTGACTCTAAGTAATAGTAATGGTAATAATGATAATGATGGCATTTAGTAAGCGCTTACTATGTGCAAAGCATTGTTCTAAGCACTGGGGAGATTACAAGGTGATCAGGTTGCCCCACGTGGGGCTCACAGTCTTCATCCGCATTTCACAGATGAGGTAACTGAGGCGCAGAGAAGTTAAGTGACTTGCCCAAGGTCACACAGCAGACGCGTGGCGAAGCCATGATTAGAACCCAGGTCCTTCTGATTCCCAGGCCTGGGTTCTAGCCACTAAGCCACACTGCTTCCCTGGCTCCCAGAGAGCTCACAATCTAAGAATAAGAAAGGGAGGGTCCAGTGAGGGACTTATAAGAAAAGATGAAACAAAACAAAACCACAAAATAATAATAATAATGGTATTTGTTAAGTGCTTACTATGTGCAAAGCACTGTTGTAAGTGCTAGGGGCATACAAGGTGATCAGGTTGTCCTACGTGGGGCTCACAGACTCAATCCCCATTTAACAGATGAGGGAACTGAGGCCCAGAGAATAATAATAATAATAATGATGGTATTTATTAAGCGCTTACTATGTGCAAAGCACTGTTGTAAGCGCTGGGGAGGTTACTAGGTGATCAGGTTGTCCTACGTGGGGCTCACAGACTCAATCCCCATTTTACAGATGAGGGAACTGAGGCCCAGAGAATAATAATAATAATGATGGTATTTGTTAAGTGCTTACTATGTGCAAAGCACTGTTGTAAGCGCTAGGGGCATACAAGGTGATCAGGTTGTCCTACGTGGGGCTCACAGACTCAATTCCCATTTTACAGATGAGGGGACTGAGGCCCAGAGAATAATAATAATAATAATAATAATAATGGTATTTATTAAGCACTCACTATGTGCAAAGCACTGTTGTAAGCGCTGGGGAGGTTACTAGGTGATCAGGTTGTCCTACGTGGGGCTCACAGACTCAATCCCCATTTTACAGATGAGGGAACTGAGGCCCAGAGAATAATAATAATAATAATAATAATAATAAATAATAATAATAATAATAATAATAAAAGAAATGGTATTTAGTAAGCGTTTACTATGTGCAAAGCACTGTTGTAAGCGCTGGGGAGGTTACAAGGTGATCAGGCTGTCCCATGTGGCGTTCACAGACTTAATCCCCATTTTACAGATGAGGGAACTGAGGCCCAGAGAATAATAATAATAATGATGATATTTATTAAGCGCTTACCATGTGCAATGCACTGTTCTAAGCCCTGGGGAGGTTACAAGGTGATCAAGTTGTCCCACAGGGGGCTCACAGTTATCCTCATTTTACAGATGAGGTAGCTGAGGCGCAGAGAAGTGAAGTGACTTGCCCAGAGTCACACAGCTGACAATTGGCAGAGCCGGGATTTGAACCCATGACCTCTGACTCCAAAGCCCGGGCTCTTTCCACTGAGCCACGCTGCTTCTCTAAAAGTCCAGGGCAGTGAGAGATCCAGTGGAAGCAATGGGATAGTGTGGCTAGAGGGGAGGAATCTGGGGCTCTTCACCGCTCAGTCCACATTTACGACGACCCCGGGCAGAGGTTGGGAGAGGGAGTGATGAAGTCCGGGGCTGTGGCTGATGTTTGTGGAGAAGCATCGTAGCACAGTGGCCTGGGCGTCAGAAGGTCATGGGTTCTAATAATAATAATAATAATAATGGCATTTATTAAGCGCTTACTATGTGCAAAGCACTGTTCTAAGCGCTGGGAAGGTTACAATCCCAGCTCCGCCACTTGTCTGCTGTCAACTTCACTTCTCTGGGCCTCAGTTACCCCATCTGGAAAATGGGGATTACGACTGTGAGCCCCACGTAGGTCAACCTGACTACCTTATATCTACCCCAGCGCTTAGAACAGTGCTTGGCACATAGTAAGTGCTTAATAAATACCACAATGATTATGATGTTGACATCCTCACATTCTAACCGTTGAGATCCTCTAGCTGCTCGAGGTCTCTTCAGCCCTCCTGGAATGGAGCAGGGAGAAGCAGCGTGGCTCGGTGGAAAGAGCCCGGGCTTTGGAGTCAGAGGTCATGGGTTCAAATCCCGGCTCCGCCACTTGTCAGCTGTGTGACTTTGGGCAAGTCACTTCACTTCTCTGGGCCTCAGTTCCCTCATCTGTAAAATGGGGATAATAATAATAATAATAATGGCATTTGTTAAGCGCTTACTATGTGCAAAGCACTGTTTTTAGCACTGGGGGATACAAGGTGATCAGGTTGTCCCACGTGGGGCTCACAGTCATCATCCCCATTTTACAGGTGAGGTAACTGAGGATCCGAGAAGTTAAGTGACCTGCCCAAGGTCACACAGCAGGCATGTGGCGGAGCTGGGATGAAGACTGTAAGCCCGCCATGGGGCACCCTGATCACCTTATAACCTCTCCAGCGCTTAGAACAGTGCTTTGCATATAGTAAGCACTTAATAAATGCTATCACTATTATTATTATTATCATTATTATTATGATTATTGATGGGAAGACCCAATAAAATGGGATCGGGGCACGACAGCTGGAAGGGGGATACTCACGCTGCCGCCTCGCAGGTTGTCAGCGTGGCTCAGTGGAAAGAACCCGGGCTTTGGAGTCAGAGGTCATGGGTTCGAATCCCGGCTCCGCCACATGTCTGCTGTGTGACCTTGGGCAAGTCACTTAACTTCTCTGAGCCTCAGTTACCTCATCTGTAAAATGGGGATTAAGACTGTGAGCCCCACGTGGGACAACCTGATCAGTTTGTATCCCCCCAAGCACTTAGAACAGTGCTTTGCACATAGTAAGCGCTTAACAAATGCAAACATTATTATTATTATTATTATTGTCAAGGGGTCGGCAGCCACAGCCAAGGCCTTTCCTCCGTTCTCTAGTTTGTGAAGCCTCCTCCAAGAGGCTTTCCCTGACTAATCCCTCCTTTCTGCTTCTCCCGCTCCCTTTTGCTCCCTATATTCATCGCCCCTTCCAGCCCCACAGCACTTATGTTCATATCTGTCATTTATTTACTCATATTAATGTCTCCCCTGCTAGACTGTAAGCCTTTTTATTCAGGGAGTGTATCTGTTGTTATATTGTTCTCTCCCAACCACTTAGTACAGTGCTCTGTAACACAGTAAGCACTCAATAAATATGATTGAATGAATTTTAATCCCGGTTCTGCCAGCTGCTTGTTGTGTGACCCTGGGCAAGTCAGTTAACCCCTCTGTGCCTCAGTTGCCTGATCTGTAAAATGGAGATTCAGTCCTGCTCCTTCATTCCTAGAGGGTGAGGCCCATGTTGGGTAGGGACTGTGTCCAACCTGAGAAGCAGCTTGGCTCAGTGGAAAGAGCCCAGGCTTTGGAGTCAGAGGTTGTGGGTTCAAATTCCGGCTCTGCCACTTGTCAGCTGTGTGACTTTGGGCAAGTCACTTCACTTCTCTGGGCCTCAGTTCCCTCATCTGTAAAATGGGGATGAAGACTGTGAGCCCCTTGTGGGACAACATGATTACCTTGTATCTACCCCAGCACTTAGAACAGTGCTTTGCACATAGTAAGCGCTTAACAAATGCCAACATTATTATTATTATTATTATTATAAAACTTGTATCTACCCCAGCGTGTAGAACAGCACTTGACACCTAGTAAGTGCTTAACAAATGCCAAGGGGAGGAAAAAAGAAAGGCTGGTCACTTCTAAGGGGAAATCAAAAGGTGCCAATTTCGGACCTTGGGAGCCAAAGGAACTGTGCACTAGTTAGATAATTCAGAGAGTTCTTGACTTCACAGGGGTCAAGTACTCAGGCAGTGAACTCTTTTTCTTTATTATAAAAATGGGAAGTCATACTGTTTAAACAGTCATATTCTCCGTGCCCCAAGGATGCACTTACCTAGGGAGAACTGGTATTTCCGGATGATTAAAATGATTTTCTATCACAATTTGCTTCCAATTTGCTTATGATATTCTAGCTTATTACGTAAAGTGATTTGGTTTCATTGAATGAGGAATGTATTTTTGTTAATAATCAAAAAGCAAAATCTCAGAAGTTTCAGATTAAATTTTCAAGTAATATTTTCCTAAACCGTTCAAGTATGAGCTTATAATTGAATACAGGTGTAGAAGGTAAGAATTCAGCAAAAACAGAATATCCCAAAGTAGTTTTGGCATGTGAAAATATCTAACTTTTTTTTTAACAAGCCACACTTTCTTTCATTCTTCTAGTCACCCATTTGCCACTTTAAAAAAATGTTGAATCACAGGCAATGGAGATTGTGAATTCTGTCAGGCTTGTCAGAAATAGCAAAAGAATGATTGTTTTCCAGATATGTTAATTTCATATGCCCCCTTTGCCCACACTTAGACTGTGAGCCCCATGGGGAACAGGGCCTGATTCCAAACTAATAAACTTGTATATACCCCAATTCTTTGTACAGTGCTTGACACATAGTAAGCGTTTAACAAATAACACAATGATAATAGTATGCCTAAGATGATTTCTAAAAATACAGTAACGGAGTGAATGTCTTTAGAGAAACGTCTACAGAGTCAGAAACCTGCTGAGCAATACTTAAAATCTAGTAGCATCAGCCAACAGATCAGCGTAAAGTCAATTTATGAAACCTTCGATCAGGTCTAGTGAAAATCTGCAGAAAGAAATCGGATGTGGCTCATCTGAGACTGTGAGCCCCACATGGGACGGACTGTGTCCGACCCAATTTGCTTGTATCTACCCCAGCACATAGAACAGTGCCTGGCACATAGTAAGCGCTTAACAAATACCTTAATTATTATTATTATCATTTTTAAGTTGCGGCACAATCTGAGTTTTTATCAAAACTGAAAGTCTGGCCCCGTAGTGGAAATTGAGACACTAGGGTTAATTCAAGGGTCCTTAAGGGAAAAGTAGCTATAGGAAGCGATCAGAACATAAGTGATGTTATTAAAAAATAGTTCTTGGAGGGGAAAGAAGAACTGTCAATGTATTTTTTGCAGGGGGGGGAGGAGGTAGAGAAGCAAAGGGGAGAAAGAGCATATTATTGGAGTTGGAGATATTGTAAACACCTTAAATATGAGGGCTGGGTTTACAGGAACTCATTTGCCAAAAATCAAAAGGCCAGATCAGTGATCCCTACACTGATCCTTGGCAGGGAGTGCTCTTGGAAGGAAACACGTGGGAGTCACTGCCTCGGAGGCTATATACTTGTAATAAAGAGCAGAGCCAGGTTAAACACGGAAGGTGAGTTCATGGAAAAATCTACATTTTGGAAAACAACGAAGCCACTTGGGTCAGTGGGAATGAGGGATTAGATTCTCAACGCCTCGTAATTTTGTAGAAGTAGAAAATCATTTTGGATGGGTACCTGAGTGCGTTTACAATGGATTTCATTCGTGCTCAGAGGTGCGAAGTTTTTGTTGTGAGTACCTGGGGGACTTGGAGTGGAAGCCCTCTGGGGAGAGGCCACAGTGATGGGGCTTGAGGGAACAGGAAATAAGGGGAGAGGGGAAGAGAGGGAAAACAGCATGGCCTAATTAATCAATCAATCAATCAATCGTATTTATTGAGCGCTTACTGTGTGCAGAGCACTGTACTAAGCGCTTGGGAAGTACAAGTCGGCAACATATAGAGACAGTCCCTACCCAACAGCGGGCTCACAGTCTAGAAGGGGGAGACAGAGAACAAAACCAAACGTACTAACAAAATAAAATAAATAGAATAGATATGTACAAGTAAGATAAATAAATAGAGTAAAAAATATGTACAAATAATTAAAGCTCAGGCCTAGGAGTCAGAAGGATCTGGCTTCTAATCCCAGCTCTGCCCCTGTCTGTTGTGTGACCTTGGGCAAGTCATTTCACTTCCCTGTGCCTCAGTTGCCTCATCTGTAAAATGGGGGATAAGAAGGCTGTGAGCCCTATGTGGGACATGGACTGTGTCCAACTTGATAAACTCGTATCTATCCCGGTGCTTAGAACAGTGCCTGGCACATAGTAAGTGCTTAACAAATGCCATTTAAAAAAAAAAAGAGAGAACAAGAGGCCGAGAGGGAATTTTGGCTCAGCTCTCTGCAGGCTCTAGGGCTGAGCAAGAAGTAGCAATGACATGTTGGCTCCAATTCTAACTTTTCTCTGACTGCCAGACCAAACTGAAAGCTGTGTGGCTTCTGATCCCAGCTCTGCCACTTGTCTGCTGTGTGACCTTGGGTGAGTCACTTCACTTCTTTCTGCCCCATCTGTAAAATGGGGATTGAGACTGTGAGCCCCTCATGGGACAGGGACTGTGTCCAACCCGATTTTCTTGTATCCACCTCAGCGCACTGTACAGTGCCTGGCACATCAATCAATCAATCATATTTATTGAGCACTTACTGTGTGCAGAGCACTGTACTAAGTGCTTGGGAAGTACAAGTTGGGCAACATATAGAGACAGTCCCTACCCAACAGTGGGCTCACAGTCTAAAAGGGGGAGACAGAGAACAAAACCAAACATACTAACAAAATAAAATAAATAGAATAGATATGTACAAGTAAAATAAATAAATAGAGTAATAAATATGTACAAACATATATACATAGTATATATACATAGTAAGCACTTAACAAATGTCACAATTATTATTACTATTATTATTATTATTTCCCCACCTACACATAGATTCCCGTCACCTCCGTAGAGTTAGAACCTTTGATGGTCCCTTATTTTTGAATAAGAAAAACAGGATAAGTAATAGTTTTAAAACTAGAGTGAATTTTCTTAACTAGGGTGATCATAAATTCTGACAATTATTGGTGTCCAGGCACCGTATCCTGTTTATATTCTAAGCACTTTGAGGACGGGGGGTGATGTCTACCAACTCTTCCGTATTGCAATCTACCACCCAGCGAGTGCTTGATAAATACCTTTGATTGATTTATTTGTTATATTCAAAACTCTGAGAGTAATGGGATCCAGAGGGGTGAGAGAGAGAGAGAGAACCTGCAATTCCTTTGAGGGGCTGTAAATGTGACATGGAGTCATCCTAAGGAGTCAAGCTTGATAGCAAATATTTGTACTGATTATGTCGAACTATATCCCCCGCAAAGTGCATTTCAAATTATAGCCATCTCCTCCCTCTGTCTCCTCTAAAAAATGGCAGAGTAAAACAGCAGTGGAGGTAAGGCAGAATTGTGTAGAATGGAGCACCAATAACAGATGCAGCGTTTCCTAGTGATTAATAAATAATAAGAATGATGGTGTCTGTTAAGCAGATGCGCCGTGCCAAGCACTGATCTAAGTGCTGGTAGATATAAGGTAATCAGGTTGTCAATCAATCAATCAATCGTATTTATTGAGCGCTTACTGTGTGCGGAGCACTGTACGAAGCACTTGGGAAGTACAAGTTGGCAACATATAGAGACAGTCCCTACCCAACAGTGGGCTCACAGTCTAGAAGGGGGAGACAGAGAACAAAATCAAACATACTAACAAAATAAAATAAATAGAATAGATATGTACAAGTAAGATAAATAAATGTCCCTTGTGGGGCTCACAGTCTTAATCCCCAGGTGAAGTAACTGAAGCATGGAAAAGTGAAGTGACTTGCCCAAAGTCACACAGCTGGCAGGCGGTGGAGATGGGATTTGAACCCATGACCTCTGACAACCAAGCTGGGCCCGTGCTTTATGATGCAGCATGGCCTAGTTGCAATTGCATGGGTTAAGGTGTCAAAAGACATGGGTTCTAATCTCAGTTTTGACACTTGTCTGCTGTGGGAACTTGGGCGAGTCACTTCACTTCTGTGCTTCAGTTACCTCGTCCGTAAAATGGAGATTAAAGCTGTGAGCCTCATACGGGACACATTTTAGACTGTGAGCCCACTGTTGGGTAGGGACTGTCTCTATATGTTGCCAACTTGTACTTCCCAAGCGCTTAGTACAGTGCTCTGCACACAGTAAGCGCTCAATAAATATGATTGATAATTGATGATGACAGGGACTAGGTCCAGCCAGATTGTAGCTTTCCAGTGCCCATAGTAAGAGCTTTACAAATACCATTTGAAAAAAGAGAGAGAGAAGTATGCAAATATCGTTTAAAAAAGTGGATGTTTTGGGGGTTTTTGGGGTGGCGGTTGTTGGTTTGTTGTTTATAATAATAATAATAATGATGATGGTATTTGTTAAGCGCTTACTATGTGCTTCATGCTCCCTCTGCCCTCCAGCTAGACGCCCAGTCTGGCAGAGCGGTAGGAGATGTGCCTTCTTTGGAACAAATCTTCAGGCACTCTGAAGCCAAAGCTTGCCCTGGCAATCCCCCTACCCAAATTCCAAGTCACAAGCGCTTTCCCAAATTCAGCTTTATCCTATGTTATGGTGATTGGCCTCTGAACCATGTGCCCTACCAGACTTCTCCATAGAGTGGCCTGCCGTTCACTCATCAATCAATCAGTGGTATTTATTAAGCACCTGCTGTGTGCAGAGTGCTTGGGGAAGTACAGTACAATATGTGTGGTCTCGGACAAACCACTTAACTTCTCTGAGCCTCAGTTACCGCATCTGTAAAATGGGGATGAAGACCGTGAACCCCACATGGAGCAACCTGATTACCTTGTATCTACCCCAGTGCTTGGAACAGTGCTCGGCACATAGTAAGCCCTTTACAAATGCCATAACTAATATGTTGGGACCTTGTGTTGCTGACATTGTTAAAGAGGAGAGTAATCTTAGATTTGATTACCGCTACACGGTTGAGTCATTGGACAAACTTCACTTTCTGGATTTCCTTCAGCTTCACAGTTGGATGTGGATAAGAGCCATTATTCTCACATGTGCGTGTATGTGCAGAGTAAGAAGTTCATTTTCTCAGGGAGCTTCACGGGGGCTCAGGTAGGCGATGAGAAGAGAATTATTATTGTCTGATCTTCGTATCTGGAAACATATCCGGTAGCATATCTGGGCTATAATAATTGTGGTATTTGTTAAGTGCATACTATGTGCCAGGCATTGTACTAAGCGCTGATATACCGGTGGAAAGAATAAGAGCCAATGTGGATTTGGAAGACCAGAGTTCTATAATAGTAATAATTATGGTATATGTTAAGCGCTTACTATGTTCCAGGCACTGTACTAAGCCCTGGGGTGAATACTAGCCAATTGGGTTGGACACAGTCCCTGTCCCACACGTAGCTCCCTATCTTAATTCACATTTTACAGATCAGGTAACTGAGGCACAGAGAAGAGAACTGACTGGCCCAGGGTCACGCAGCAGACAAGTGGCGGAGCGGAGATTAGAACCCAGAACCTTCTGACGCCCAGGCTCTATCCACTAGGCCATGCTGCTTCTCTAAAAAGTGTTTCTATTTGGTGCGCCCTTATATTAATTATTTACTCCTCGCAACACCTCTGAAAGGTATTATTATCCCCAGTTTACAGCTGGGGAAACTGAGGCATGTGGAGGTTAAGTGGCTTGCCCAAGGGCACACAAGGGAGGGCTTTCAGAGCCGGAACTTGAATCCGGGACCTCCGGCTTTCAGGACCATGGCTCTCCCATTGCACCACGCTTCTGTTCCTGGCTGTCCTGTTAATTGACTGCTATTCATTCATTCATTCAGTCATATTTATTGAGCGCTTACTGTGTGCAGGGCACTGTACTAAGCGCTTGGGAAGTAGAAGTTGGTAACGTATAGAGACGGGGTCCCTACCCAACAATGGGCTCACAGTCTAGAATGGGGAGACAGACAACAAAACAAAACATGTAGACAGGTGTCAAAATCTTCAGAACAAATAGAATTAAAGCTATAGGCACATCATTAACAAAATAAATAGTTAATATGTACAAGTAATAAATAGAATAAGTGAATAAATAAATATTCATTTAACTGGTCTTGGGCAAGTCTCTCAATCCCTCCAAACCTTTGTAAAATAGAGATAATAACAGCCGTTCCTACATTTCCGGACTGCGGTGATGATGTAGGGGGAAGACTTTGATCGGCAGTATTATTAATAATAACATTAGTCATCGAAAAAAGGATAACTTTAAGGAATCACCACGTTAAGTGCGGTCTACAATCCAAAAAGATCGTTTTAAGAACTGCGATTCTACATTAAAGCTACTTTGACAACACACCGAATTTCATTTAGCTTCCCCCATCCTTGTTCATCTAACTCATTATAAAATCTCATTTAGCTTCCCCCATCCTTGTTCATCTAACTCATTATAAAATCTCATTTAGCTTCCCCCATCCTTGTCCATCTAACTCATTACAAAATTTCATTTAGCTTCCCCCATCCTTGTACATCTAACTCACTATAAAATTACATTTAGCTTCCCCCATCCTTGTACATCTAACTCATTATAAAATTTCATTTAGCTTCCCCCGTCCTTGTCCATCTGCCTCATTTTAAAATAGGAGAAGGCACAAATAATAACTGCGGCGTTGGTTAAGTGCTTTCTATGCACCAAGCACTGTGCTAAATGCTGGGGTGGATGCAAGATAATCAGGTCCCATATGGGACTCACAGTCTAAGTAGGAAGCTCCATTTTGCAGATGAGGGAATTGAGGCACAGCACAGTGAAATGACCTACCCAGGGTCACACAGCGGACAAGTGGAGGAGTCAGGATTAGAATCCAGGTCCTCTGACCCCCAAGCTCTTGGCCATACTTCTCATATTTTCTTTCCTGGTCATTGAGTAGTAGAATCTCCTCCTGGACCCTAATCTTCAGGAGTAGACAGTGTGTTGAAATGTCAATTTCTTCAGGATTCCCTCCTTGTGTGGGATGAGTCTGGCGTGATTACCGCTCTGCAGTGGTCTTGTGGTGACTTGCCCAAGGCTTAGAATGTCTCCCAAAATATTAGAAATATTTGGTTTCAAGGAGGTCTGTCTAGCCCTCAATCTCTTCCCCACTGGAATCCCCCCACCTCTTGAATCAATCAATCGTATTTAGTGAACGCTTACTATGTGCAGAGCACTGTACTAAGTGCTTGAGAGAGTACAATGCAACAGAATTAGCAGACACGTTCCCTGCCCATAACTAGCTCACAGTCATTCATTCATTCAGTCGTATTTATTGAGCTCTTACTGTGTGCAGAGCACTGTACTAAACGCTTGGGAAGTACAAGTCGGCAACATATAAAGACCCAACAGCGGGCTCACAGTCTAGAAGCGGGAGACAGACAACAGAACAAAACATGTAGACGAGGGGGACACAAACGTTGATATTCATTCGGTCGTATTCATTGAGCGCTTACTGTGTGCAGAGCGCTGTACTAAGCGCTTGGGAAGTCCAAGTCGGCAACATATAGAGACGGCCCCTACCCAACAGTGGGAGATATGAATAAATAGGTAATTACGTAACTGAAAGATGTGTTCGTAAGGGCTATGGAACACGTTCCTTCCGTTGATATTTATGGCTGATTCAGAGCCTCTGATGAGAAATCCCTTGGGCGTATCAAGAGACGATTAAAACAGGTTTTTGTGGAATCTTGATTATTTTAGTTGCAGTTAACAGAGTATTCGTATTTTCCAAGTAGAGATGAAGTGTTGCATCAGAATAAAAAGTGTTTGGGGGGTGTGTGAGAGAGAGATATTTCTGGAGTCGGATATTAAGGTAGAGAGGACAGTCAGATTTAATTCTCTAGACAGCCTATTGTGGGCAGGGAATGAGTCAGTTTATTGTTGTGTTGTACTCTCCCAGACACTTAGTACAGTGCTCTGCGCACAGTAAGTGCTCAATAAATACGATGGAATTCATTCATTCAATCATATTAAGCACTTACTGTGTGCAGAGCACTGAATTAAGTGCTTGGGAAGGACAAGTCGGCAACATATAGAGACGGTCCCTACCCAACAACAGGCTCACGGTGTAGAAGGGGGAGACAGACGACAAAACAAAACATGTGGACAGGTGTCAAGTCGTCAGAACAAATAGAATTAAAGCTAGACGCACATCATTAGCAAAATAAATAGAACAGTAAATATGTACAAGTAAAATAGAGTAATAGATCTGTACAAACATATATACAGGTGCTGTGGGGAGGGGAAGGAGGTAGGGCGGGGGGGATGGGGAGGAGGAGAGGAAAAAGGAGGCTCAGTCTGGAAAGGTCTCCTGGAGGAGGTGAGCTCTCAGTAGGGATTTGAAGGGAGAAAGAGAGCTAGTTTGGTGGATGTGCGGAGGGAAGATATTCCAGGCCAGGGGGAGGACGTGGGCCGGGGGTCGACGGTGGCACGGGCGAGAACGAGGCCCAGTGAGGAGGTTAGCGGTGGCAGAGGAGCGGAGGGTGCGGGCTGGGCTGGAGAAGGACAGAAGGGAGGGGAGGTAGGAGGGGGCGAGGGGATGGAAAGCCTTGAAGCCAAGGGTGAGGAGTTTTTGCTTGATGTGTAGGTTGACTGGGAGCCACCGGAGAGAACTCTCCCCATTTAAGGTGGAGGCCACTTGGATCAGGGGTCCCATTTATATATGTATGTATGTATATATGTTTGTACGTATTTATTACTCTATTTACTTGTACATATCTATTCTATTTGTTTTATTTTGTTAGTATGTTTGGTTTTGTCTCCCCCTTTTAGACTGTGAGCCCACTGTTGGGTAGGGACTGTCTCTATATGTTGCCAATTTGTACTTCCCAAGCGCTTAGTACAGTGCTGTGCACACAGTGCGCACTCAGTAAATACGATTGATGATGATGATGATGATGATTTGAAGAGGTAGCCCTCAAAAATCCCAACTATTTGTTCCAACCCCACCCGCACCCTTTTTTTTTTTTCCTGGGGTAGGAAACGTGGCCTGGTAGAAAAAGCGTGGGGCTTGGAGTCAGGAAACCCCACGTTTTAATCCCATCTTTCCCCCTGGGCTTCCGTATGTGTCCTTGGGCAAGTCACTTGACTTCTCTGTGCCTCGGTTTCCTCGTACGTAAAACGGGGATCGAGTAATGTGAGACCTGGGTAGTTCCAATGGGATTATTTTGCGCTTACTGAGGTACAACATTTAAGCATTTAACCCAGTGCTTCAACACACAATCAGCACTTAATATATACCGTAATTATCATTCATTCATTCAATCGTATTGAGCGCTTACTGTATGCAGAGCACTGTACTAAGCGTTTGGGAAGTACAAGTTGGGAACATATAGAGACGGTCCCTACCCAACAGTGGGCTCACAGTCTAGAAGGGGGAGACAGAGAACAAAACAAAACATATTAACAAAATAAAATAAATAGAATAAATATGTACAAATACAATAAATAGAGTAATAAATACGTATAAACATATATTTATATATAGAGGTATCATCTTCTCAAGCAGCATTAAATTCAAACTAGTTTTGGTCAACCCTCATCTAAGATGAGAAAGAGTAATTTGTTGGCAGGGTGGATGCCTAGATGCCTCACAGCAAAGACATCGTATTGACTGCGTATTATTTAGCAATTAATAATCATGGTATTTTTTAAGCGCTTACGAGGTGCCAAGCACTGTTCCAAGCACTGGCGTAGATACAAGGTAAGCAAGTTGTCCCACGTGGGGCTCACAATCTTAATCCCCATTTTACAGTTGAGGTAACTGAGGCACAGGGAAGTCAAGTGGTTTGCCCAAGGTCACAAAGCAGGCAAGTGACGGAGGTGGGATTAGAACCCACATCCTCTGTCTCCCAAGCCCGGGCTCTTAAGTGGTCTCCCCTTTCTGCCCTATTTAAATGTTGTTCTGCTGACTATCCCATTGTTCTTTTTTCCATTTGAACCACCCCTTGACCCGGCTGATCTGCTTCATTCTTGGACCCACATTCATTCATTCATTCATTCAGTCGTATTTATTGAGCACTTACTGTGTGCAGAGCACTTCCCTGAGCGCTTGGGAAGTACAGGTTGGCGACTTATAGAGACGGTCCCTACCCAACAGCGGGCTCACAGTCTAGAAGATCTACCTGATTTAAGCAAACCCGAGTTACCTTCATTGCCCGGCAATTCAGTGATCCAGGTGCTTTCTGGTTGAAAAATATCTGCAGTTGCTGAACTCCTGACTCAAAACATATACTCTCTATTGCTGCTTTTAAAAATAAAGAAATGGTGGTATTTGTTAAGCACTTTCTATGTGCCAGGCACTGTACTAAGCACCTCAATGTGCCTCATTCTCGCCTGTCCCACCATTGACCCCCGGCCCACGTCCTCCCCTGGCCTGGAATGCCCTCCCTCCCCACATCCGCCAAGCTAGCTCTCTTCCTCCCTTCAAATCCCTACCGAGAGCTCACCTCCTCCAAGAGGCCTTCCCAGACTGAGCCCCCTTTTTCCTCTCCTCCTCCCCATCCCCCCCGCCCTACCTCCTTCCCCTCCCCACAGCACCTATATATATATATATACACTTGTACAGATATATTACTCTATTTATTTTCCTTGTACACATTTACTATTCTATTTATTTTGTTAATGATGTGCATCTAGCTTTACTTCTATTTATTCTGATTCATTCATTCAATCGTATTTATTGAGCGCTTACTGTGTGCAGAGCACTGTACTAAGGTCTTGGGAAGCACAAGTTGGCAACATCTAGAGATGGTCCCTACCCAACAGTGGGCTCACAGTCTAGAAGGGGGAGACAGAGAACAAAACATATTAACAAAATAAAATAAATAGAATAAATATGTACAAATAAAATAGAGTACTACATACGTACAAACATATATACATATATACAGGTGCTGTGGGGAGGGGAAGGAGGTAAGGTTGGGGACTCTGATGGGGATGGGGGATGTCTGATGACTTGACACCTGTCCACATGTTTTGTTTTGTTGTCTATCTCCCCCTTCTAGACTGTGAGCCCATTGTTGGGTAGAGACCGTCTCTATATGTTGCCGACTTGTACTTCCCAAGCGCTTAGTCCAGTGCTCTGCACACAGTAAGCGCTCAATAAATACGATTGAATGAATGACAGAGTCCCTGTCCCACGTGGTGCTCCCCATCTCAATCCCCATTTTCCAGATGAGGGAACTGAGACCTAGAGAAGTGAAGTGAGTTGCCCAGGATCACACAGCAGACAAGTGACGGAGCCGACATTAGAACTCATGACCTTGGACTTCCACTTTGGTCACTCCAAATTCGGTTATTGCCCACGGCTGGGCCCAGTGACTTGAACTCTGTCCCTATCAGCTTTCGTTTTATGGTCTTTGAAAATCATTTTCTCTTTATGGGCTAAATCGTTTTACTGCTTGGTTACAGGGAATCTGCATCGGACTAGCAGTGTCCCGGAGTACGTCTACAACCTGGATTGGGTAGAAAATGACTTTGCTGTGGGGAATGCACCTGGAGCCAAGTATAATGACTTTCTAAAGGTGAGCAAAGCAAATGGACAGATTTCCCAGTGTGTGCCTTGCGGGCTGCCATCAATCAATCAATCGTGTTTATTGAGCGCTTACTGTGTGCAGAGCACTGTACTAAGCGCTTGGGAAGTCCAAGTTGGCAACATATAGAGACAGTCCCTACCCAACAGTGGGCTCACAGTCTAAAAGGGGGAGACAGAGAACAAAACCAAACATACTAACAAAATAAAATAAATAGACTAGATATGTACAGGTAAAATAAATAAATAAATAAATAGAGTAATAAATATGTACAAACATATATACATATATACAGGTGCTGTGGGGAAGGGAAGGAGGTAAGATGGGGGGAGAGGAAGGAAGGGGCTCAGTCTGGGAAGGCCTCCTGGAGGAGGTGAGCTCTCAGTCAAACGCAGTGTTCGGTTTCCCTGAGCCCAGACGACTCCTAGGTGAATTGTGTAATCTTCCTTTTGTGTAGCTACGGTGGAAAAACCGTGAAGCTATAAATCCCACTTGCGAGACTCATTCATTCATTCAGTCGTATTTTTTGAGCGCTTACTGTGTGCAGAGCACTGTATTAAGCACTTGGGAGAGGACAATACAATGATGAACAGACACATTCCCTGCTCCTGCCCCTCCTGCTTTACCTCGCCGATGTCCCGCACGCTTTGCTCCTCTAGTGTCAGTACGATCCTCGTCACTGGGCCTTGATCTGCTCTATCTCATCTCTGACTCCTTGCTGATGTCCTCCCTCTGTCCTGGAATTCCCTCCCCCTCCAAATATGCCACATGACTACTCCCCCCACCTTATTAAGGTAATAATAATTGTGATATTTGTGAAGCGCTTACCATGTGCCAAGCACTGCACTAAGCACTGGGGTGGACATAATCCAAATTGTACTTTCCAAGCGCTTAGTACAGTGCTCTGCACACAGTAAGCGCACAATAAATACAATTGAATGAAGCGAATCGGGTTGGACGCAGTCCTTGTCCCACATAATAATAACAATAATGGCATTTGTTAAGCACTTACTATGTGCAAAGCACTGTTCTAAACGCTGGAGAGGTGGCAAGGGGACCAGGTTGCCCCACGGGGGGCTCACAGTCTTAATCCCCATTTTACAGATGAGGGAACTGAGGCCCAGAGAAGTGAAGCGACTTGCCCAAGGTCACACAGCAGACAAGTGGCGGAGCCGGGATTAGAACCCACAACCTTCTGATTCCCAGGCCCGTGCTTTATTCACCACAGCATGACCACTTACTATAATCAATCAATTGTATTTATTGAGCGCTTACTGTACGCAGAGCACTGTACTAAGTGCTTAAAAGCGCTATAAGTACAGTGTATAGTATATCATCATCATCAATCGTATTTATTGAGCGCTTACTATGTGCAGAGCACTGTACTAAGCGCTTGGGAAGTACAAATTGGCAACATATAGAGACAGTCCCTACCCAACAGTGGGCTCCCAGTCTAAAAGTATATGTATATATATATATAGTCTAAAAGTATATGTATAGTATATATAGTATATGTACTATAAGCTCACTCTGGGCAGGGAACGTGTCTGCTATTTTGTTGCGTTGTACTCTGCTAAGGGCTTAGTAAGTGCTCAATAAATATGATTGATTTATTGAGTGACATCTCCTCCAGTAGGCCTTCCCTAATTAAGCCCTATTTTCTCTAATTCCCTCTCCCCTCCATGGCATCTGTGCACTGTATCCGTACCCTTTGGCTACTTGGTGTTTGCCCCACAACACTTAGGTACATATCTGCGATATATTTCTACTAATGTCTGTCTCCCCTCTAGACTGTAAGCTCGTTGTGGACAGAGAGCGTTTACCAACTCTGTTAGATCGTTCTCTCCCAAGAACTTAGTACAGTGCTCCGCCCGCAGTAAGCGTTCAGTAGATACCATCGGACGATCAACTGACTCGGGCTATCAATTTGAAATCAGCAGTCCACGCTCACAGATCCCCCGTCTTTTGGCCTTTTATGATTTGATGATAATAATAATGGCATTTATTAAGCGCTCACTATGTGCATAGCACTGTTCTAAGAGCTGGGGAGGTTACAAGGTGATCAGGTTGGCCCACGGGGGGGCTCACAGTCTTAATCCCCATTTTACAGATGAGGTAACTGAGGCACAGAGAAGTGAAGCGACTTGCCCAAAGTCACCCAGCTGACAATTGGCGGAGCGGGGATTTGAACCCGTGACCTCTGACTCCAAAGCCTGGGCTCTTTCCACTGAGCCACTTTGCTTCTGATTTAGAGGACTTTACCCCCCCGTCTAACAGTCAATCGTATTTACTGAGCTCTTATTGTGTGCCGGGCACTGTACTAAGCACTCGGGAGAGTACGGTCTAACAATAGACCCTTTCCCTGCCCATGATGAACTTACAGTCTAATAAGCAGTGTGGCCTAGTGGATGGAGAACAGGCCTGGGAATCAGAAGGTCGTGGCTTCTAATCCCGGCTCTGCCACTTGTCTGCTGTGCGATCTTGGGCAAGTCACTTCACTTCTCTGTGCCTCAGGCACCTCATCTGCCAAATAGGGTTGAAGACCGTAAGCCCCTTGAGGGCAGGGACTGTGTCCAACCCGATTTGCTTGTCTCCACCCCAGCGTTTAGTACAGAAGCTTAACAAATACCACAGTTAGTATTACCTCATCTGTAAAGTGGGGATGAAGACTGTGAGCCTCACGTGGGACAACCTGATTACCTTGTATCTCCCCCATCATCATCATCATCAGTCGTATTTATTGGGCGCTTACTGTGTGCAGAGCACTGTACTAAGCGCTTGGGAAGTACAAATTGGCAACATATAGAGACAGTCCCTACCCAACAGTTGGCTCACAGTCTAAAAGGGGTAGACAAAACCAAACGTAGTAACAAAATAAAATAAATAGAATAGATATGTACAAGTAAAATAAATAAATAAATAAATAGAGTAATAAATATGTACAAACATATATACAGGTGCTGTGGGGAAGGGAAGGAGGTAAGATGGGGGGGATGGAGAGGGGGACGAGGGGGAGAGGAAGGAAGGGGCTAACCGTGCTTGGCACATAGTAAGCGCTTGTCAAATACCATCATCATTATTATCGCAATAGAAGGATATAACAGACCCATTCCCTGCCCACCGTGGGCTTACAGTCTGTCAGTTCTGGCACCATTAGGGTCCTCAACGAGGTAAGCGTCGACTTGCGGTTCATCCGAGTCTCTGATCTCTGTCGTCCAGGCAGGCCCGCCCGCCAACCGCCGGGGGAGAGGGGCCGCTCAGTACAGCACGTACAGGTCGACGGAAGAAAGGTCGGTAAGACAACCCCTGCGGAGACTCGAGCTGACCCCGGGGAGCAGCCCCGAGAAGGTCTACTACGCGCACAGCGAGTATTACTCCAGCCAGAGGAACGCCACGGGAACGCTGCCGCGGCCCCAAGATAACCGGAGGCCCCCCGTCCTCTTCCCTCCCCGCTATGCCCGCTCGGAGATCGTCGGCTTCAGGCCCCCGCAGCCGGCCCCCAGACGGGCCTGCTACGACCCTTTTTCCCGGTGCCGCGGGCCGGAGTTCGCCCTCGATGGCTCGTTCGACGGCATCCCCAGCAGCCCCCTTGGGCTCACCTACCCCGGGACCAGCCGGAGCCTGGGCAACCTGGTGGAGAAGGAGAACTACGGGACGTCGGCCTTCAGGACCCAGGGCCGCTTCCAGATGGGCTTCCAGAGCCGCTCGTCGGCCAGGTCCACGTGGCACCAGAATTCCAGCTACGGCACCCACACGCTCAGGGAATTGCCTTCCGGGTTCGGCGTGGAGGCCGACGGGAGGAGGACGCACCTGACTGTGGGCCAGGCGGCCGCCGCCGCGGAAATCGAAAGCAGAATGATCAACAGGGTGGTGGGAAACGAATCCCATCTCGGGTGAGTTCCCGATCCCTGGGGCCGCAGCTCTCCCGTGGGGCCGGCGCCTTCGGGGTCTTGGACGGTGACCGCGGGGTACGGGGGGCGGCCACGCTTCTCCGTGGAGAGATACAGCCTGACCCGAAGGATAGAGCACGGATCTGGGACTCTGAGGGTTGTGGGTTCTAATCCTGCCTCCGCCGCTTGTCTGCTGGGTGACCTTGGGCAAGTCGCCTCACTTTTCTGGGCCTCAGTTCCCTCATCTAGAAAACGGGGATTCATTCATTCGATCGTATTTATTGAGCGCTTACTTTGTGCAGAGCGGAAGCAGCATGGCTCAGTGGAAAGAGCCCGGGCTTGGGAGTCAGAGGTCATGGGTTTGAATTCCGGCTCCTCCACTTGTCAGCTTTGTGACCTTAGGCAAGTCACTTCACTTCTCTGGGCCTCAGTTCCCTCATCTGTAAAATGGGGATTAAGACTGTGAGAACCACGTTGGACAACCTGATTACTTTGTATCCCCCAATCAATCAATCAATCAATCAATCGTATTTATTGAGCGCTTACTATGTGCAGAGCACTGTACTAAGCGCTTGGGAAGTACAAATTGGCAGCACATAGAGACAGTCCCTACCCAACAGTGGGCTCACAGTCTAAAAGGGGGAGACAGAGAACTGAACCAAACATACCAACAAAATAAAATAAGTAGGATAGAAATGTACAAGTAAAATAAATAAATAAATAAATAAATAGAGTAATAAATATGTACAACCATATATACATATATACAGGTGCTGTGGGGAAGGGAAGGAGGTAAGACGGGGGGATGGAGAGGGGGACGAGGGGGAGAGGAAAGAAGGGGCTCAGTCTGGGAAGGCCTCCTGGAGGAGGTGAGCTCTCAGCAGGGCCTTGAAGGGTGGAAGAGAGCTAGCTTGGCGGATGGGCAGAGGGAGGGCATTCCAGGCCCGGGGGATGACGTGGGCCGGGGGTCGATGGCGGGACAGGCGAGAGCGAGGTAAAGTGAGGAGATTAGTGGTGGAGGAGCGGAGGGTGCGGGCTGGGCAGTAGAAGGAGAGAAGGGAGGTGAGGTAGGAGGGGGCGAGGTGATGGAGAGCCTTGAAGCCCAGGGTGAGGAGTTTCTGCTTGATGCGCAGATTGATCGGTAGCCATTGGAGGTTTTTGAGGAGGGGAGTAATATGTCCAGAGCGTTTCTGGACAAAAATAATCCGGGCAGCAGCATGAAGTATGGATTGAAGTGGAGAGAGACACGAGGATGGGAGATCAGAGAGAAGGCTAGTGCAGTAGTCCAGGCGGGATAGGATGAGAGCTTGAATTAGCAGGGTAGCGGTTTGGATGGAGAGGAAAGGGCGGATCTTGGTAATGTTGCGGAGCTGAGACCGGCAGGTTTTGGTGACGGCTTGGATGTGAGGGGTAAATGAGAGAGCGGAGTCGAGGATGACACCAAGGTTGCGGGCTTGTGAGACGGGAAGGATGGTAGTGCCGTCAACAGAGATGGGAAAGTCAGGGAGAGGACAAGGTTTGGGAGGGAAGACAAGGAGCTCAGTCTTCGACATGTTGGAGCTTAGAACAGTGCTTTGCACATAGTAAGCGCTTAACAAATACCATCATTATTATTATTATTGTTATCATTATTGCTACAAGTCGGCAACATATAGAGATGGTCCCTACCCAACAAAGGGCTCACAGTCTAGAAGGGGGAAACAGACAACAAAACAAAACATGTACACAAGTGTCAAAGTCGTCAGAACAAATAGAGTTAAAGCTAGATGCACATCATTAACAAAATAAATAGAATAGTAAATACGTACAAGTAAAATAGAGTAATAAATCTGTACAAATATTCATTCATTCATTCAATCATTTGTGCTGGCTCCCCGGACATAATATTAAGTGCAGAAGTATGCTTTATTCATGTTTTTGAAAAATTGAATAATAATAATTTATTTGGATTTTTTACGTGCTTACTATGAACCATTCATTCATTCATTCACATTTATTGAGCGCTTACTGTGTGCAGAGCACTGTACTAAGCGCTTGGGAAGTACAAGTTGGCAACATTTAGAGACGGTCCCTACCCAAGAGTGGGCTCAAGTGCTGTGGGGAGGGGAAGGAGGTAGGGCAGGGGGGATGGGGAGGAGGAGAGGAAAAAGGGGGATCAGTCTGGGAAGGCCTCTTGGAGGAGGTGAGCTCTCAGTAGGACTTTGAAGGGAGGAAGAGAGCTAGCTTGGTGGGTGTGTGGAGGGAGGGCATTCCAGGTCAAGGGAAGGATGTGGGCTGGGGGTCGATGGTGGGACAGGCGAGAATGAGGTACAGTGAGGAGGTGAGCGGCAGGGGATGAACTGAGTCTTTAAAAAAAAATACTAGTAATAATAATAATAATAATAGTAATTGTGATATTTATTAAGCATTAAACACATGAAGGATTGTACTGAGTGCTGGGGTAGATATAAGTACATGAGAGTCACAGTCTAAGTAGGTTGGAGAATAGGTATTGAATCTTCTAGACTGTGAGCCCATTGTTGGGTAGGGACCGTCTCTATATGTCACCAACTTGTACTTCCCAAGCACTTAGTACAGTGCTCTGTACATAGTAAGCGCTCAATAAATATGATTGAATGAACAAGTGAATCCTCAGTTTACAGAGGACGGAGCTGAGGCACAGAGAAGTGAACTGACTTGCCCAGGGACCCACAGCAAATCCGTGGTGGAGTGGGATTAGAATCCAGGTCCTCTGATTCCAGGGCTTAGAACAGTGCTTTGCACATAGTAAGCGCTTAACAAATGCTGTCATTATTATTATTATTATTATTATTACTACTATTATTATTCCCAGGCCCGTGCTCTTTCCACTAGGCCATGCTGCTTCCCATCGTCTTTTTGAATCATCCTATTCCTATTGTCTTTTCCTGTGGGAAGACAATAGGTTGGGTTTACTTTCTGAAGCTGTGGTGGATGCGGTTTTGAGAGGCCTGAGGAGAACTCTGGTTTCTAGTC
Organism: Tachyglossus aculeatus; assembly: GCF_015852505.1. Taxonomy (NCBI): domain Eukaryota; kingdom Metazoa; phylum Chordata; class Mammalia; order Monotremata; family Tachyglossidae; genus Tachyglossus; species Tachyglossus aculeatus. Next base: position 145,646,406 of record NC_052067.1, on the reverse strand, counting down.
CCGAGCACAGGCTCCTGCGGTGGTGGCTAAGAGGTTTGGGGTCTGAGTGTATCAAGGAAAGAGTGGGATGCCGATGTGGGAATTTTCCAAGCCCACCTATCGTGATCTCCGTTCTCTTTAGAAATTGCCATTGGTTTAAAGAAAGAGAACCAGTTGAAAACAACCTTTGTTCAACCGATGTTTAGTTCCTCGACTTTATGAGTCATAGTCAAGAATATAAGGAATTTGAGTAATTGAATTGTGGGGGTTAAAGGCTTGGGCAATTTAAATTTATCTGAGTCACATAATGTATATATATATATATAATTTTTTTCATGGTATTTAAGTTCTTACTATGTGTCAAATACTTATAAACAGCGGGGTAGGTACAAGTTAATTAAGGTTGGACACAAGCCCTGTCCCTCATGGGGCTCACAGTCTCATGTTTGGCTTGTGAACTAGATTAACAGGGTCATTGAAAGGAAAATTTGTACCGTTAAGCAAAATGGCATTATTAGCGTTCGAGTCCATCCTAATTGTCTGAAAGTGTGAACTGCTTGGAGTCCGGCTTATTTTTCCCTAAGGTTTACCATCGTGTTTGCATTATAGTCACGATTTATGTCATCCCCCGAAAGGAAGTTTGTTTAAGGGACCCAAATTCTGATCATAATGCAGCTATCAAATATTGGTATTTATTGACTGTTTACTATGTGCAGAGCACTGTACTAAGCGCTTGGGAATGTACAGTAGAATAGGGTGGGAAGACACAACCCTGCCCACAAGGAGCTCAGCTCCGCAACATTGCCAAGATCCGCCCTTTCCTCTCCATCCCAACCGCTACCCTGCTCATTCAAGCTCTCATCCTATCCCGTCTGGACTACTGCATCAACCTTCTCTCTGATCTCCCATCCTCGTGTCTCTCTCCACTTCAATCCATACTTCATGCCGCTGCCTGGATCGTCTTTATGCAGAAACTCTCTGGGCATGTTACTCCCCTCCTCAGAAATCTCCAGTGGCTACCAATCAATCTGCGCATCAGGCAGAAACTCCTCACCCTGGGCTTCCAGGCTGTCCATCCCCTCGCCCCTCCTACCTCCCCTCCCTTCTCTCCTTCTCCAGCCCAGCCCGCACCCTCCGCTCCTCCGCCGCTAACCTCCTCACCGGGCCTCGTTCTCGCCCGTCCCGCCATCGACCCCCGGCCCACGTCATCCCCCCGGGCCTGGCATGCCCTCCCTCTGCCCCTCCGCCAAGCTAGCTCTCTTCCTCCCTTCAAGGCCCTGCTGAGAGCTCACCTCCTCCAGGAGGCCTTCCCAGACTGAGCCCCTTCCTTCCTCTCCCCCTCGTCCCCCTGTCCATCCCCCCATCTTACCTCCTTCCCTTCCCCACAGCACCTGTATATATGTATATATGTTTGTACATATTTATTACTCTATTTATTTTACTTGTACATATATATTCTATTTATTTTATTTTGTTAGTATGTTTGGTTTTGTTCTCTGTCTCCCCATTTTAGACTGTGAGCCCACTGTTGGGTAGGGACTGTCTCTATATGTTGCCAATTTGTACTTCCCAAGTGCTTAGTACAGTGCTCTGCACATAGTAAGCGCTCAATAAATACGATTGATGATGATGATGATGGCTATCATGTTAACATTATAGTCACGGTTTACAGCATCTTTGCAGCGTGGCTCAGTGGAAAGAGGCCAGGCTTTGGAGTCAGAGGTCATGGGTTCAAATCCCAGCTCTGCCAACTGTCAGCTGTGTGACTTTGGGCAAGTCACTTAACTTCTCTGTGCCTCAGTTACCTCATCTGTAAAATGGGGATGAAGACTGTGAGCCCCCCCGGGACAACCTGATCACCTTGTAACCTCCCCAGCGCTTAGAACAGTGATTTGCACATAGTAAGCGCTTAATAAATTGCCATTAAAAAAAAAAAAAGAAGTTCTTTTAAGGGCCCCAAATTCCGATTACAGTAACAGTATAAGACGGTTATTATAAGACATTTATCAGTCAGTCGAACAGCGGTGATAATTGAGAGTTCATTGTGTGCAGAGCACTGCACTAAGCACTTAGAACAGTGCTTTGCACATAGTAAGCGCTTAATAAATACCATTTTAAAAAGAAAGCACTTGGGAGAGTTGGTAGATGCGTTCCCTGCCCACAAGGAGCTTACAGTCTACAGGGGGGAGACAGATGCTAAAATAGGGATAGGAGAAGTAGTAGAGTATAACAATATGTAGGAATATAAGATGACCCATCATCTAATGCTTAGTATGGATGACGAAAAGAGTAAGTTTTAATATTCTCTTATTCATGAGGCAATATTTTTTGTGGCCCAACATGTCACTCCAGAATTTGTATTTGTAATCTAGTTCTCACAAGCGGAAGGTACTAAAATAAAGACTAGCCTACAAATGAAAATAAAGTACCCACAGCAATCTTTGTACATTTAGAGTCTTAGGTTAAATACCGATCTAGAAAATGCTTTTTTTTTTTGATGGCATTTATTAAGCACTTACTATGTGCAAAGCACTGTTCTAAGCGCTGGGGAGGTTACAAGGTGATCAGGTTGTCCCACGTGGGGCTCACAGTCTTAATCCCCATTTTACAGATGAGGTAACTGAGGCCCAGAGAAGTGAAGTGACATGCCCAAAGTCACACAGCTGACAGTTGGCGGAGCGGGGATTTGAACCCATGACATCTGACCCCAAAGCGCGGGCTCTTTCCACTGAGCCACGCTGCCCCAAAAAGTCCTAGAAGCAGGTGCTAGAAGCGAGGCAGCATGGCCCAGTGGATAGAGCATGGTCCTGGGAGTAAGAAGACCTGGGTTCTAATCCTGTCTCTCAAACTTGCCTGCTGGGTGTCCTTGGGAAAGTCACTTAACTTATCTGTGTCTCAGTTACTTCAACTGTGAGCCCACTGTTGGGTAGGGACTGTCTCTATCTGTTGCCAACTTGTACTTCCCAAGCGCTTAGTACAGTGCTCTGCACACAGTAAGCACTCAATAAATACGATTGATTGATTGCTGATTAAGAGTGTGAGCCCCATGTGAGACATGGACTGTGTCCAATCTGATTAGCTTGTATCTACCCCAGGGCTTAGTACATTGCGTGGCACGTAGTAAGCGCGTAACAAATACTATTATAATTATTACTACTATTATTCTGGGTCTGACAGCTGGGAAAAAGACTTTTCAGTAAAAAAAAGAATCAATCAATCAATCAATCGTATTTATTGAGCGCTTACTATGTGCAGAGCACTGTACTAAGCGCTTGGGAAGTACAAATTGGCAACACATAGAGACAGTCCCTACCCAACAGTGGGCTCACAGTCTAAAAGGGGGAGACAGAGAACAGAACCAAACATACCAACAAAATAAAATAAATAGGATAGAAATGTACAAGTAAAATAAATAAATAAATAAATAAATAAATAAATAGAGTAATAGAAAAGCCTTCAGGCTGTGCTGAGTTGCAGGGAAATGATAGAACCAGGATTAGAACCCAGATGATGATGACGGCATTTGTGAAGCGCTTACTATTCATTCATTCATTTCATTCAATCGTATTTATTGAGCGCTTGCTGTGTGCAGAGCACTGTACTAAGCACTTGGGAAGTACAAGTTGGCAACATAGATACCCAACAGCGGGCTCACAGTCTCGGAGGGGGAGACAGACAACAAAACAAAACATATAATAATAATAATAATAATAATAATGTTGGTATTTGTTAAGCACTTACTATGTGCAAAGCACTGTTCTAAGCGCTGGGGGGAATACAAGGAGATGACGTTGTCCCACGTGGGGCTCACAGTCTTAATCCCCATTTAACCAAGTAAAATCCCCATATAAACCAAGTAAAATAAATAGAATAAATATGTACAAGTAAAATAGAGTAATAAATATGTACAAACATATATGCATATATACAGGTATATTACTGAATTGTACTTTCCCAAGCGCTTAGTACAGTGTGCTGCAAACAGTAAGAGCTCAGTAAATATAATAATAATAATAATGACATTTATTAAGCGCTTACTATGTGCAAGGCACTGTTCTAAGCACTGGGGGGATACAAGGTGATCAGGTTGTCCCACGTGGGGCTCACAGTCTTCATCCCCATTTTACGGATGAGGTCACTGAGGCACAGAGGAGTTAAGTGACTTGCCCAAAGTCACACAGTTGACAAGTGGCGGAGCTGGGATGAATGAGAGACACAGACCCTGATGTATCAGTCTGCAGAGGGAAAGTCGTACACAGAACTAGAAATATATACTGGCTGCACGGAGCTAAAACTTTGCCACATAATTCTGCGGTCTCAGTTGCGTACTGACCAACAACAGGATTGCAAACGGGGAAATAGAAAACGGAATCGCTTACTATGTGCGAAGCACTGTTCTAAGTCCTGGGGCGGATACAAGGTGGTCGAGTTGTCCCACGGGAGGCTCACAGTCTTTATCCCCATTTTCCAGATGAGGGAACTGAGGCTCAGAGCAGTGAAGTGACTTGCCCGAGGTCACACAGCAGATGTGTGGCGGAGCCGGGATTAGAACCCATGACCTTGGACTCCCAAGCCTGGGCTCTTTCCACGGGGCCACGCTGTTGGCTCCAAGATCCGTGATGTTTTCATGAGAGAAGCAGCGTGGCTCAGTGGAAAGAGCCCGGGCTTTGGAATCAGAGGTCAAGGGTTCAAATCCCAGCCCCGCCAATTGTCAGCTGTGTGACTTTGGGCAAGTCACTTCACTTCTCTGAGCCTCAGATACCTCATCTGTAAAATGGGGATTAAGACTGTGAGCCCCCCATGGGACAACCTGATCACCTTGTAACCTCCCCAGCAATCGTTTTAACGATTTAATACGATTGAATGAATGAATGATTATGTCTACCAACTCTCCCAAGCACTTAGCACAGTGCTGTGCACTCAATAAATACGATTGATTGATTGATTGATTGATTGACATGCCTGGGCACACCTGAACTGGAATGCAGAACTTCAGCTTAGTGTCCTGGTGCCTGTGGATGATGATGATGATGATGATGGCATTTATTAGGCGCTTACTATGTGCAAAGCACTGTTTTAAGAGCAGGGGAGGTTACAGGGTGATGAGGTTGTCCCACGGGGGGCTCACAGTCTTAATCCCCATTTTACAGATGAGGGAACTGAGGCCCAGAGAAGTGAGGTGACTTGCCCAAAGTCACACAGCTGACAAGTGGTGGAGCTGGGATTTGAACCCAAGACCTCTGACTCCAAAGCCCGGGCTTTTTCCACTGAGCCACGCTGCTTTCGATGGAAGGGTGGGGAGGAGGGAGAAAATTCTGCCTCTCACCTGTGCCCTGAGTGTCTCTCCGTGGAGAAAGAGCACCTTACATAGTAGGAGAAGCACTACTTTTCTCTTTCTGGAAAGATATTATTATTATTGTGTTTAAGTGTGTACTATATAATAATAATAATAATAATAATGGCATTTATTAAGTGCTTACTATGTGCAAAGCACTGTTGTAAGCGCTGGGGAGGTTACAAGGTGATCAGGTTGTCCCACGGGGGGGGCTCCCAGTCTTAATCCCCATTTTACAGATGAGGGAACTGAGGCTCAGAGAAGTGAAGTGGCTTGCCCAAAGTCACACAGCTGACAAGTGGTGGAGCCGGGATTTGAACCCTCGACCTCTGACTCCAAAGCCCGGGCTTTATCCACTGAGCCATGCTGCTTCTATGCCAGGCACTGTTCTAAGCGCTGGAGTAGATACAAGATAATCTGGTTGGACACAGACCCTGTCCTTCATGGGGCTCACAGTCTCAACCCCCATTTTACAGATGAGGGAACTGAGGCTCAGGGAAGTGAAGTGACTAGCCCAAGATCACACAGCAGACAAGTGGCGGAGCTGGGATTAGAACCCATGACCTTTCATTCATTCATTCAGTCGTATCTATTGAGTGCTTACTGTGTGCAGAGCACTGGACTAAGCGCTTGGAAAATACAGTTCAGCAACAGAGAGAATCCCGACCCAACAACGGGCTCACAGTCTAGAAGGAGGAGACAGACAACAAAACAAAATGCGTAGACAGGCATCAATAGCATTGTAATAGTTATAGATATATACACATCATTAATAAAATTAATAGAATAATAAATGTATACATATATACACAGTTTCTGTGGGGCGGGGAAGGGGGTAATGGTAATGATGGCAGTTATTAAGCGCTTACTATGTGCAAAGCACTGTTCTAAGCACTGGGGAGGTTACAAGATGATCAGGTTGTCATCATCATCATCAATCGTATTTATTGAGCGCTTACTATGTGCAGAGCACTGTACTAAGCGCTTGGGAAGTACAAATTGGCAACATATAGAGACAGTCCCTACCCAAAAGTGGGCTCACAGTCACAGGGGCCTCACGGTCTCAATCCCCATTTTCCAGATGAGGTAGCTGAGGCCCAGAGAAGTGAAGTGACTTGCCCAAAGTCACACAGCTGACAATTGGCGGAGCCGGGATTTGAACCCTGGGTAGAGCAGAGGGAGGGAGTCGGGGCGATGGGGAGGGGAGGAGGAGCAGAGGATAAAAGGGACCATCTGATTCCCCTTCTAGACTGTGAGCCCACTGTTGGGTAGGGACCGTCTCTATATGTTGCCAACTTGGACTTCCCAAGCGCTTAGTACAGTGCTCTGCACACAGTAAGCGCTCAATAAATACGATTGATAAATACGATTGATAAATAAATACGATTAAATGAATGAATGAATGAATGAATTCCCAGGCCCGTGCTCTAGCCGCTACGCCGCACTGCTTCCCAAGTTGTTATCTGGAAAAAAGCCGGGCCGGAGCAGTGGGTAGGACGGCGGTCGATGGCGTTTTGTGTGATTCCCTAGGAATGTGGACGGGAGGATGACTCTGGAGCTGGCTGTGAACATGCTGGACCCCGAGAGCGTCGCGCCCGCCAAGATTTGTGTCGCGGCCACCTTCATCCAACACCAGTGCTTTCAGCAGGCGGAAGCCCGACACAAGGTCAGTCAACGCGGTCCTGAGGGCCCAGCGGCCCTGGCTTCTAATCCCACTCTGCCCCTTGTCTTCTGCATATAATAATAACAATGCTGGTATTTGTTAAGCGCTTACTATGTGCCAGGCACTGTTCTAAGTACTGGACTAGATACAAGGTAAGCAGGTTGTCCCAAATGGGGCTCACAGTCAAAATCCCCATTTTCCAGATGAGGTCACTGAGGCATAGAGAAGTGAAGCCACTTGCCCAAAATCACTCAGCTGATAGGTGGCGGAGCCGGGATTATAATAATAATAATAATGGCATTTATTAAGCGCTGACTCTGTGCAACACACTGTTCTAAACGCTGGGGAGGTTACAAGGTAAGCAGGTTGTCCCACATGGGGCTCAGAGTCGAAATCCCCATTTTCCAGATGAGGTCACTGAGGCACAGAGAAGTGAAGTGACTTGCCCAAAATCACTCAGCTGATAAGTGGCAGAGCCGGGATTATAATAATAATAATGGCATTTATTAAGCGCTTACTCTGTGCAACACACTGTTCTAAACGCTGGGGAAGTTACAAGGTGATCAGGTTGTCCCGTGGGGGCTCACAATCTTAATCCCCATTTTACAGATGAGGTAACTGAGGCACAGATAAATTCAGTGACTTGCCCAATGTTGTACAGCTGACAGTTGGCAGAGTCAGGATTTGAACCCATGATCTCTGACTCCAAAGCCCAGGCTATTTCCACTGAACCACGCTGATTAGAACCCACAGTCTCTGACTCCCAAACCTGGACTCTTTCCCCTAAGCCATGGGCAAGTCACTTTTCATTCATTCATTCAATTGTATTTATTGAGCGCTTACTGTGTGCAGAGCACTGTACTAAACGCTTGGGAAGTACAAGTCGGAGGCATATAGAGACGGTCCCTACCCAACAACAGACTCACAGTCTAGAAGGGGAAGACCACTTACTGTGTCCAAAGCACTGTACTAAGTGCTTGGGAGAGTACAATACAACAATAAACAGACACATTTCCTGACCACAGGGAGCTTACTCTGGGCCTCAGTTACCCCATCTATAAAATAGGGATGAAGACTATGAGCCCCATGTGGGACAGGAAATGTGTCCAACCTGTTTTAGACTGTGAGCCCACTGTTGGGTAGGGACTGTCTCTATATGTTGCCAACTTGTACTTCCCAAGCGCTTAGTACAGTGCTCTGCACACAGTAAGCGCTCAAGAAATACGATTGATGATGATGATGATTAGCTTGTATCCACCCCGGCGCTTAGTACAGTGCCTGGCTCTTCTAGACTCTGAGCCCACTGTTGGGTAGGGACCGTCTCTATATGTTGCCAACTTGTACTTCCCAAGCGCTTAGTACAGTTCTCTGCACACAGTAAGCGCTCAATAAATACGAATAAATGAATGGCTCATAGTAAGCACGTAAAAAAATCCAAATAAATTATTATTATTCAATTTTTCAAAAACAGATGAATAAAGCATACTTCTGCACTTAATATTATGTCCGGGGAGCCAGCACAAATGAGTGGTCAGAGTGTACGGGAACAAATGTAAAAATTGAAAATGGACAAAGCGTAATAATTGGCAGTTTGAAAATGTCTTTTGTGGATTCTCTCCCTCGAGCAGTTTGTAAGCCTCTGGTTTGACACTATCTTATTATTATGTTATTTGCTAAGTGTTTCAAACACTGTTCTAAGCACTGGGGCAGACACAAGTTCAATTGGACACGGTCTCTGTCCCACATGGGGCTTACAGTCAAAGTGGGAAGGAGAACGGATATCGCACCCCCAGTTGACAGTTGAGGAAACCGAGGTGCAGAACAGCTAAATGACTTGTCCAAGGTCACACGGCAAGCAGTCGGCCGAGCAGGATTAGAAGCCTGGTCCTCCTCTGTCTCCCGGTCCCATGCACTTTCCACGCTGCCTAGTGTTGCTTAGCCGTGGTCACCAGTTCTTTCTCTCCCACCTCTTTCTTCTAGAAATGATGACATTCTGATCTCAATGGGCAAAGAGGGAGACCAACTTGTACTTCCCAAGCGCTTAGCACAGTGCTCTGCACACAGTAAGCGCTCAATAAATACGATTGAAAGAGGGAGCCCTAACTCAGTGAAAGGAAACTGTGATTTTTGTAAGAGAAACCTCTGGACTTGGACGCATTCTTAGGCCTCATCTCTGGTTACAAAATTTGTTAAGGTTCAGCTCCAACCACTTTGGTTTCCGATTGAAATCGAAGGAAATAGCACAAAGGCTCCTCAGGCCCTCTGTTCTAGGTTTTCAGAGGACACAGCGTGCTTCTCTTGCCTACGAGGAGCAATCCTCTTCATTTGGCTCCACTCTTCCAAACCCCGTAGGAGGCCAGGGCCTTGACCTTCATTTTCAAAACGCCGCTACTGACAGGCTTGAAATAAACCTTCTTTTTGCACCTGAGAGTGTGTGAACACGGACCTGGTGAACTCTGACACTCTCACACGGTTTCTGTTTTAGCAAATGAGCGAAATCCACTAAAGCAGATTAGACGTTTATTTTGAAAGCAGAAGTTGAGCCGTGGGATCATGAGAGCAGGGAAGATGCAGGAGGTTTCAGAGAAGCAATGTGGTCTAATGGATAGAGTGTGGGCCCGGGAGACAGAAAGTCCTGGGTCCTAATCCTGCCTCGGTTCATTTCTCTGTGCCTCGGTTCCCTCAGCTGTAAAATGGGGATGGAGACCGCGGGCCCCGTGTGGGACCGGGACTGTGTTCAAACGGATTTTCTCGTATTTCCCCCCAGCTCTTAGTACGCTGCCTGGCGCGTAGTAATTGCATAAAAAATGCCACAGTTATTATTATAGTCCCTTTATTTCAAAAAGGCGTTCACTATCAGAGTTGAGGCCAAGTGTTGACAGCCCAGTGAATAAAGACCAGAGGAGGAGGAGGAGGGAGAAGCAGGTCAACGATCTGTTTGCAAAAACATTTCCTTTTCTGCTATCCAGTAAAAGGAGGGGAGATGTGCCAAGTTGCTCTCCTGGGATAAAAAGAAAACCAGAGAGAAGCTTCAAGATTTTTCATTTTATATCAGCTCTGCCACTTACCTTCTCTACGCCTCATCTAGAAAATGGAGGTTCAATACATGTTTATTTTATTTTGTTAGTATGTTTGGTTTTGTTCTCTGTCTCCCCCTTTTAGACTGTGGGCCCACTGCTGGGTAGGGACTGTCTATATGTTGCCAACTTGTACTTCCCAAGCGCTTAGTACAGTGCTCTGCACACAGTAAGCGCTCAATAAATACGATTGATTGATTGATTGATTCTCCCACCTGCCTATACTGTGAGTCCCACGTGGGAGAGGGACTGTGTCTGACGTGATTAACTTGTATCTACCCCAGCGCTTGGAACAGTGCTTTGCACATGGTAAGCGCTTAAAAAATACCACAGCAGTGTATATATGTATATATGTTTGTACATATTTATTATTCTATTTATTTTATTTGTACATATATATTCTGTTTTATTTTGTTAGTATGTTTGGTTTTGTTCTCTGTCTCCCCCTTTTAGACTGTGAGCCCACTGTTGGGTAGGGACTGTCTCTATATGTTGCCAATTTGTACTTCCCAAGCGCTTAGTACGGTGCTCTGCACATAGTAAGCGCTCAATAAATACGATTGATGATGATGATGATGATGATAATAATTATTATTCAATATAATGAGCCCAACCTCCCTGCTTTCCTAGGTTTCCGTACTCAGTGGGATCCCCAGGCTGCTGCAGCTTCTAAAAGGGCCGAGCGAAGACGTCCAGCGGGCAGCGTGTGGGGCACTGAGAAACCTGGTGTTTGAAGACAACGACAACAAGTTGGAAGTAGCGGAACTAAATGGGATCCCCCGGCTGCTCCTGGTCCTGAAGCAAACCAGAGACCTGGAAACCAAAAAGCAAATCACGGGTAAGGCACGCCGAGTATCCAGGGCCCGCGACACAGTCGGTCGTACTTACTGAGCACTTACTGTGTGGGCAGAGCACTGGACTGAGACTCGAGGAAGTGCAACAGAACAATATAACAGACACTTTCCCTGTCCACAGTGAATTTACAGCCTAGGGCAGGGGACAGACGTTAATATAAACAAATAAAATTACAGCTATAAACCCAACGTGCAGTGGGGCCAGGAGGGGGGATGAATAAAAGGAAGCAAGTCAAGGTGACGCAGAAGGCAGTGGGAGAAGAGGAGAGGAGGGTTTAGTCCGGGAAGGCTTCTTGGAGGAGATGTGCCTTCAATAAGGCTTTGAAGGCGGGGAGAGTCATTGTCATTCATTCATTCATTCATTCATTCATTGTCGTATTTATTGAGCACTTACTGTATGCAGAGCACTGTACTAAGCGCTTGGGAAGTCCGAGTTGTCAACATCTAGAGACGGTCCCTACCCAACAGCGGGCTCACGGTCTAGAAGGGGGAGACAGGCAACAAAACATATTAAAATAAAATAAATAGAATAAATATGTACAAATAACAAAAAAATGGAACGCTTCACGAATCTGCGTGTCATCCTTGTATGTACCCCAGTGCTTACCACAGCGTTTGACATAAAGTGCTTAAATACAATACAATAAAGTACACAAATACGACAGTGATCCCAAGGCAACTCTGAGGTCTAGATTCAATGACGAAGTGACGTATTTTTCACAATAAACTTCTGCCAGCATTGCTTGGGGAATCAATCAATCAATCAATCGTATTTATTGAGCGCTTACTGTGTGCAGAGCACTGTACTAAGCGCTTGGGAAGTACAAGTTGGCAAGTTGGGAATGTGGGAGGGTGATGGGGAGGAAGGTGTACCATAGGGGGAAGAGTGACTTAGGTCTCACACTACTCAAATCATCATCATCAATCGTATTTATTGAGCGCTTACTATGTGCAGAGCACTGTACTAAGCGATTGGGAAGTACAAATTGGCAACATATAGTCCCTACCCAACAGTGGGCTCACAGTCTAAAAGGGGGAGAAATAATAACAAATTATTATTTTTCTGTCGTATATGAAGAGGGAGGGCGTTCCAGACCAGGGGCAGGATGTGGGAGCAACGTGAGCCTGGGCCTGGGAATCCGAGGGACCTGGCATCCACCACTTGTCTGCTGTGTGACCTTGGACAAGTCACTTAACTTCTCTGGGCCTCAGTTACCTCATCTGGAAAATGGGGATTAAGATTGTGAGCCCCACATGGGACAGGGACTGCGTCCAACCTGATAACCTTGTATCTACCCCACTGCTTAGAAATGGCTTGGCACGTAGTGAGTGTTTAACTCCAACGCTGCTTAGAGAAGCAGCGTGGCTCAGTGGGAAGAGCCCGGGCTTTGGAGTCAGAGGTCATGGGTTCAAATCCAGGCTCCGCCAATCGCCAGCTGTGTGACTTCGGGCAAGTCACTTCACTTCTCTATGCCTCAGTTCTCTCATCTGTAAAATGGGGATTAAGACTGTGAGCCCCCCGGGGGACAACCTGATCACCCTGTAACCTCACCAGCGCTTAGAACAGTGCTTTGCACATAGTAAGTGCTTAATAAATGCCATTATTAGTATTATTATTATAGGTTGGCCTGGAATTCCCCCCCTCTTCATATAATAATAATAATTATGGTATTTTTTAAGCGCTTACTATGTGCCAGGCACTGTACTAAGCGCTGGGCACTGTACTATATCCGACAGACAATGACTCTCCCCCACTTCAAAACCATATTTAAAGCACATCTCCTCCCACAGTCCTTCCCTGTCCAAGCCCTCTTTTCATCTTCTCCCACTCTCTTCTGTTTCACCCTGATTTGCTCCATTTATTCATCCCTCTCCAGCCCCTCAGCATTTATGTACGTTTCTGTCATTTTATTTATCCTTCTTTATTTATTTATTGTTTATGCCCCAGTTCCCTCATCTGTAGAGTGCGGATTAAGACTGTGAGCCCCATGTGGGAAAGGGACTGTGTCCAACCTGATTTGCTTGTATCCCCCCATCCCAGCGCAAAGTACAGTGCCAAGGCACATAGTAAGCGCTTAACAAATACTATTAATATTATTGTTATTGTTATGATTATTAAATGATGGAAATATGCTATTCCCTTTGGGAAATCCTGAGATAGGAGACTTAATTTCAGCCGTCCTAACAATTCCCCATGCTTTCAAACCCCTTCATGCCTGTGATTAAGCTGTATGTTCACCGGATAGGAATCCCGCATGATTCTTGATGTCTATTTCCCCGCTACGCACCCCAGCGCGCTCTGGACTCTAAGCTCGTTGCGGGCAGGGAACGACATGTCTATCAACTTTGTTGTTTTATGCTCTCCCAACTGCATAGTACAGTGCTTGGCACCCAGGAAGTGTTCAGTAAGTACAACTGATTGATTGACTGAGGAATTCAGGTGTGAATTTGAGGTGCTGCCAGGACATCTGGGAAGTGATGTCCTGGAGGAAGAAGGAAATGTGGAATTACAGAGCAGCGGGGGAGTCAGGGTTACCCTCCCATCCAGCCCCACAGCACTAATGTCCACATCCTTAATTTATTTATTTATATTACTATCTTTCTCCGCCGTCTAAGCTCCTTGTGGGCAGGAAAGGGGTCTACCAACTCTGTTACATTGTTATATCGTACTCTCCCAAGTGCTTAATACAGTGCTCTGCACACAGTAAGCGCTCAGTAAATATGATGGATTGATAGGTAGGTTGGGCACTTGCTAAATGCTACAAACTGTACTTAGTGCCTGGGCGATAACAGAGTAACAAGACATATTAAGTTCCTTGACCTGTAAGGAGATTTGATTAAAACGGAAGCCATTTTCACAAGGTGCTCTTTTATTTGAAATAGGATCGTTGACTTTTCTAAATCACAGGTTCCAGAGCGAGTTTCCGTGTGGGACGGGGACTCTGTCCAACCTGCTTATCTTTTAGTGACCTTAGGACTTAGTACAATGCTTGGCAGATGTTTAGTGCTTAACAAACACCACCGATGATTATTGCTACTGCTATTACTGTTATCATTAAATCTATACCAGGGAACTACCCGAGAAGCAGCATGGTTCAGTGGAAAGAGCCCGGGCTTTGGAGGCAGAGGTCATGGGTTCAAATCCCAGCTCCTCCAATTGCCAGCTGTGTGACTTTGGGCAAGTCATTTACCTGCTCTGTGCCTCAGTTACCTCATCTGTGAAATGGGGATTAAGACTGTGAGCCTCCTGCGGGACAACCTGATCACCCTGTAATAATAATAATAATAATGGCATTTATTAAGCGCTTACCATGTGCAAAGCACTGTTCTAAGCGCTGGGGAGGATACAAGGTGATCAGGTTGCCCGATGTGGGCTCACCTTGCAACCTCCCCAGCGCTTAGAAGCAGCGTGGCTCAGTGGCAAGAGCCCGGGCTTTGGAGTCAGTGGTCAAGGGTTCAAATCCTGACTCCGCCACTTGTCGGCTGTGCGACTTTGGGCAAGTCACTTAATAATAATAATGATGGCATTTGTTAAGCGCTTACTATGTGCAAAGCACTGTTCTAAGCGCTGGAGAGGTTACAAGGCGATCAGGTTGTCCCACAGGGGGCTCACAGTCTTAATCCCCATAAGTTAACTATAACTATAAGTTAAGAAGACTTAACTTCTCTGGGCCTCAGTGACCTCATCTGTAAAATGGGGATTAAGACTGTGAGCCCCCCATGGGACAACCTGTTCCCCTTGTATCCCCCCAGCACTTAGAACAGTGCTTTGCACATAGTAAGCGCTTAATAAATGCCGTCATTATTATTATTAGAACAGTGCTTTGCACGAAGTGTTTAATCAATGCTATCATTATTATTATTATTACCGTGATGTTATTTCCAAGCAGATTTTATTAAGCACAGTGAAAGAATAGACAGGTGGGAATTAGGTATGGTTCCCGTCCCTCAGGGAGATCAGAGCCTAAAAATATAAGGGAGAAGGAGGTGGCGGAGGGGGCGGGAAACAGACAAATAGGGAGTGAGGAAGCAAAACACCAAGGCAACATAAGAGACAGCTACAAAAAGCAATAAAAACAAAGAAGCCGTGGTCTTGTCTTATGCCGTCGAGTCCGACCCATAGCGACGCAGTGGGCACATCTCTCCCAGACCGCCCCACCTCCATCTGCCGTCGTTCTGGTAGTGGATCCACAGAGTTTTTTGGTAAATATCCAGAAGTGGTTGACCATTGCCTCCTTCCGCAAAGTCGACTCGAGTCTCCGCCCTCGACTCTCTCGCATGTCGCCACCGCCCAGTATGGGTGAGTTTTGACGTGTAGCAGATGGCCTGCCACTCGCTAACCACTGACCAGGCTAGGAATGGACTGGACAGGCCTCTGCTTGACTCTCCCTACCATAGTCAAGACTGGAAGAGGACTGGAAATTTTCCAGGTGCAACCCTGAGAGATGGGGGTGCTGTGGTGGAGGAGCATTATTTTAGGCTCTTGGCAACTCAAGAGTCCCGTCACAATCATCACAACAGTAATAATAATAATAATGGCATTTATTAAGCACTTACTATGTGCAAAGCACTGTTCTAAGCGCTGGGGAGGTTACAAAGTGATCAGGTTGCCCCGGGGGGGGGGGCTCACACTCTTAATCCCCATTTTCCAGATGAGGTAACTGAGGCCCAGAGAAGTGAAGTGACTTGCCCAAAGTCACACAGCTGACAATCGGTGGAGCTGGGATTTGAACCCGTGACCTCTGACTCCGAAGCCCAGGCCCAGGCTCTTTCCACTGAGCCATGCTGCTTCTCTGTCTCCCCCCTCTCCTTAAAGCCTGAGCTTTAACTATTTGTACATATTTATTACTCTATTTATTTATTTATTTATTTTACTTGTACATAGCTATTCTATTTATTTTATTTTGTGAGTATGTTTGGTTTTGTTCTCTGTCTCCCCCTTCTAGACTGTGAGCCCACTGTTGGGAAGGGACCATCTCTATGTGTTGCCAACTTGTACTTCCCAAGCGCTTAGTACAGTGCTCTGCACACAGTAAGCGCTCAATTAATACGATTGAATGAATGAATGAATGAATTCCCAGGCCCATGCTCTAGCCGCTACGCCACACTGCTTCCCAAGTTGTTATCCGGAAAAAAGCCGGGCCGGAGCAGTGGGTAGGGCGGCGGTTGATGGCGTTTTGATTGATTGATCCTCTTAACTGCTGCAGCAGTCTTCCCAAAGTTTTTGGAGTTTCGGAGGTGTTTTTTTTTTTTTTAAACAATATTTGTTAGGCACTTACTACGTGCCAGGCACTGTACTAAGCACTGGAGTAGATAAAAGTTGATTAGGTTGGACACAGTCCATGTCCCACATGGGGCTCACGGTCTCAATCCCCGTTTTACAGATGAAGTAACTGAGACACGGAAAAGAGAAGTGACTTGCCCAGGGTCACACAACAGACAAGTGGCAGAGCTGGGATTAGAACCCAGCTCCTTCTGACCCCCGCTGCTTCTTTAATTTTCCTAGCAAATCAGTTTGCCTGCATTTTGGGAGACTGCAGGGGGATTTCTGTTGTAGTTCATTGTGGGGCCATCCTCGGGATCTCAAATCACAGGTCCTCCCACTTCTCCCCATCAAATCAAATGGCCAACCTAAAGTATCATCCTCAATTGATGCTGGGCACTTGGTATTTCAAGCTTGTATAATATCATACAAGCAGCGTGGCTCAGTGGAAAAGAGCCCGGGCTTTGGAGTCAGAGGTCATGGGTTCAAATCCCCGCTCCGCCACTCGTCAGCTGTGTGACTTTGGGCAAGTCACTTCACTTCTCTGGGCCTCAGTTCCCTCATCTGTAAAATGGGGATTAAAACTGTGAGCCCCCCCCGTGGGACAACCTGATAATAATAATGATGGCATTTAAGCGCTTACTGTGTGCAGAGCACTGTTCTAAGCGCTGACCACCTTGTAACCTCCCCAGCGCTTATAACGGTGCTTTGCACATAGTAAGCGCTTAACAAATACTATTATTATTATTATTATTATTATTATTATTATTATTATTATTATTCTCTGGGCCTCAGTTACCTCATCTGTAAAATGGGGATTAAAACCGTGAGCCCCCCGTGGGACAACCTGATCACCTTGTAACCTCCCCAGCGCTTAGAATAGTGCTTTGCACATAGTAAGTGCTTAACAAATACCATTATTATTATTATTATCATTATTGTTGTTGTTGTTGTTATTATTATTATCATTATTATTCTCTGGGCCTCAGTTCCCTCATCTGTAAAATGGGGATTAAGATTGTGAGCCCCACATGGGACAACCTGATCACCTTGTATCCTCTGCAGCGCTTAGAACAGTGCTTTGCACATAATAAGTGGTTTGCACATAGTAAGCGCTTAAATACCAGTATTATTATTATTATTATTATTATTCTCTGAGCCTCAGTTACCTCATCTGTAAAATGGAGATTAAAACCGTGAGCCCCCCGTGGGACAACCTGATCACCTTGTAACCTCCCCAGCGCTTAGAATAGTGCATTGCACATAGTAAGTGCTTAACAAATACCATTATTATTATTATTATTGTTGTTGTTGTTATTATTATTATTATTATTATTCTCTGGGCCTCAGTTCCCTCATCTGTAAAATGGGGATTAAGATTGTGAGCCCTACATGGGACAACCTGATCACCTTGTATCCTCTGCAGCGCTTAGAACAGTGCTTTGCACATAATAAGCGCTTAACAAATGCCGTCATTATTATTATTATTATTATTATTATTATTATTATTAACTGAAATCCACCCCTCTCGGAACTGAGGTAGTGCAATAACTGAGAGCTTTTCTAGCCTCCTTTAACTTGGGGCTCGGCAGTAAGAAAATCTTTAGTTCAAACTCAAAGGACCGGGTAAACTTTAAGAATAAAGACCTGTCATTTTTCCCGAGTGACATTGGAATCTCCGCTTAAGACCCAAGGAATGAAGTGTCTGTTTCTCCTCCAGTGTCGGAAGCTCAGTCCCAGAGCTTTGCGGGGAGGAAAGGAATGCAAACTGACGGACCTTTCTGGCTTTTTGACCTTTCCCGATTTATGTGGTGAGCTACTACCTCTTCTGACGAGATAATCGTGGGGTCAGCAGCCCTCCCGCGTGATTTTCTTTTTTCCCCTTCACCAAAGAATGATGATCTAATTTTCATTTAAATGAGAACAGGACATGCCAGCCTCTAAAATGCATCTTCAAGGTCACTGATTAATTCATGCCAGCCAAAATAAGCGTTGGGCCTCCTCAGGTTGAAAATAAACTGGAGAGGATAAGATAAGCATGTGGCATCCACTCCCAGGCTCTTCTCAGTAGAATGCAAAATAAAAATTGGGTCGTGGTTGGAATTATTTGCATTCATTTTTCCTTAGGGTGACTTGATGTTAAAAGAGGTAGTGTTTGATTATTTGGCCAATCATCATCAATCGTATTTATTGAGCGCTTACTATGTGCAGAGCACTGTACTAAGCGCTTAGCACTGTACTAAGCGCTTAAGAAACATATGTATATATGTTTGTACATATTTATTACTCTATTTTACTTGTACACATCTATTCTATTTATTTTATTTTGTTAATACATTTGGGTTTGTTCTCTGTCTCCCCCTTCTAGACTGTGAGCCCACTGTTGGGTAGGGACTGTCTCTATGTGTTGCCAACTTGTACTTCCCAAGCGCTTAGTACAGTGCTCTGCACACAGTAAGCGCTCAATAAATACGATTGATTGATTGATTGAAGAAACATTGAGCCTTAGGGGTTTAGAAATCACCCCCCCTTTGGTTGCCAATTTAGAAGATGTCTAGAATTCTCATCCATCCGTATTGATAAGCAGCGTGGCGCAGTCAATCAATCAATCAATCAATCGTATTTATTGAGCGCTTACTGTGTGCAGAGCACTGTACTAAGCGCTTGGGAAGTACAAGTTGGCAACACATAGAGACCGTCCCTACCCAACAGTGGGCTCACAGTCTTGAAGGGGGAGACAGAGAAGCAGCATGGCTCAGTGGAATGAGCCTGGGCCTGGGCTTTGGAGTCAGAGGTCACGGGTTCAAATCCCGGCTCCACCGATTGTCAGCTGTGTGACTTTGGGCAAGTCACTTGACTTCTCTGTGCCTCAGTTACCTCATCAGTCGATAGAGGACGGGCCTGGAAATCAGAAGGACCAGGGTTCTAATCCCACCTCCACCACATGTCCACTGTGGGACCTTGGGCAAGTCTTTCAACTTATCTGGGCCTCAGTTCCCTCATCTGTAAAGTGGGGGTTGAGACTGTGAGCCCCATGTGGGAAAGAGACTGTGTCCCAGCTTGCTTTGTATCCACACTCAGCGCTTAGTCCAGCACCTGGCATGTAGTAAGCGCTTAACACAGCGCTAGACTGTGAGCCCGTTGTTGGGTGGGGACCGTCTTTATATGTTGCCAACTTGTACTTCATTCATTTCATTCATTCATTCATTCAGTCATATTTATTGAGCGCTTACTGTGTGCAGAGCACTGTACTAAGTGCTTGGGAAGTACAAGTTGGCAACATATAGAGACGGTCCCTACCCAGCAGCGGGCTCACGGTCTGGAAGGGGGAGACAGGCAACAAAACAAAACAAATTAACAAAATAAAATAAATAGAATCAATCAATCAATCGTATTTATTGAGCGCTTACTGTGTGCAGAGCACTGTACTAAGAGCTTGGGAAGTACAAGTTGGCAACAAATATGTAGGAATAGAGTAACTACATACAAGTAGAATAAATATGTACAAATAATGTACTTCCCAAGCGCTTAGTACAGTGCGCTGCACACAGTAAGCACTCAATAAATACGATTGAATGAATGAATGAACAGATACCATAATTATCATTATTAAATGCTTTCGATTGATGGGATGTTAGACTTCCACCCCTAAATTGGTTTTGGATTATAAACTCCCACTAGATTGTAAACTCCTTGAAGGCAGGAATTGTGTCTGCCGACTCTTGTATTTGTACGGCCTGAGTGCTTCAGTACTGTGTTCTGCCCATAGTAATTGCTCACTTAATGCCTTTGGTTGTTTTTTTAGCAGATAGGTGCAATCAAATTGAGATGCTCACATCTGATTCGATTCACATGAATTACTGGTACTAAATCAATCGATCAATCAATCATATTTATTGAGCGCTTACTGTGTGCAGAGCACTGTACTAAGCGTTTAGGAAGTACAAGACTAAATGCCGTCCGCCCACAGTTCTGAAGGAGCGTGACCTAGCGGAAAGAACACAGACCTGGGAATCAGAGGATCTAAATTCTAACCCCTCTAGAATAATAATAATTATAATAATTATAATAATTATAATAATGGCATTTATTAAGTGCTTACTATGTGCAAAGCACTGTTCTAAGCGCTGGGGAGGTTACAAGGTGATCAGGTTGTCCCACAGGGGGCTCCCAGTCTTAATCCCCATTTTACAGATGAGGTAACAGGCACAGAGCCCGCTGTTGCATAGGGACTGTCTCTATATGTTGCAAACTTGTACTTCCCAAGCACTTAGTACAGTGCTCTGCACACAGTAAGCGCTCAATAAATACAATTGATGATGATGATGATGACTGTCTCTATATGTTGCCAACTTGTACATCCCAAGCGCTTAGTACAGTGCTCTGCACACAGCAAGTGCTCAACAAATACGATTGAATGAATGAAGTGACTTGCTCAAAGTCACACAGCTGACAATTGGCGGAGCCGGGGTTTGAACCCATGACCTCTGACTCCAAAGCCCGGGCTCTTTCCACTGAGCCACACTGCGCTGGGGGGATACAAGGTGATCAGGTTGTCCCACGGGGGGCTCACAGTCTTAACCCCCATTTTACAGATGAGGAAACTGAGGCCCAGAGAAGTGTAGTGACTTGCCCAAAGTCACACATCTGACAAGTGGCGGAGCCGGGATTTGAACCCATGACCTCGGACTCCAAAGCCCGGGCTCCTTCCACTGAGCCATGTGCTTGGCACATAGTAAGCTTAACAAATGCCATCATTACTATGATGATGATGACGATTTTTCTTGTGTGTGTGCCCTGTGGCCTTCGGGCCTGTCGTCCCCCCTGCCTCCAGGACGGGCGCTTACTATATATATTTGTACATATTTATTACTCTATTTATTTTACTTGTACATATATCTATTCTATTTATTTTATTTTGTTAATATATTTGGTTTTGTCCTCTGTCTCCCCCTTCTAGACTGTGAGCCCACTGTTGGGTAGGGACTGTCTCTATATGTTGCCAACTTGTACTTCCCAAGCGCTTAGTACAGTGCTCTGCACACAGTAAGCGCTCAATAAATACGATTGATGATGATATGTCTGCCAACTCTGTTGTATTGTAGTCTTCCAAGCGCTTAGTACAGCACCCTGCACATTGGAAGCACAACTCATACCTTCTCTGTGCCTCCGTTTCCTCAACTGTAAAGTGGAGATTAAATACCTTTTCTCCTTCTTACCTAGACTGGTAGCCCCAGGTGGGATAGGGACTGTGTTGGACTTGATTAACCTGTACAACAGTGCTGGGCACATAGTAAGCGCTTACCAAATACCATAATTTATTTTTATCATTATTGTTATTCTTATCGTCATCAGCCGAGAAGTCGCGAAGCTCTGGGAAGGGTATCCAGCCTATTGTCACAAATGGCCACTGGTCGATCACAAATAATAGTAATAATGATGATGGTATTCGTTAAGCGCTTACTATGTGCCAAGCACCGTTCTAAGCGCCCGGGGGGGAATACAGGGTCATCAGGTTGTCCCACGCGGGGCTCGCAGTCTTCCTCCCCATTTTACAGATGAAGGTAGGTGAGGCACAGAGAAGGGAAGTGACTGGCTCAAAGTCACACAGCAGACAAGTGCAACTTCCATCTGTAAAACCTGTTCTAACAGCGGTCCGGGGAATCGCAGAGCAGCGTGTCTCACTTTTGCTGGCTGACAAGTTGATAAAAATCTATGCTTGAGTTGTCCTTCCCAAGCGCTTAGTACAGCGCTCTGCACACAGTAAGTGCTCAATAAATATGAATGAATGAATGATCAGTAAATCCCAGTTAGTAGTATTTAGGTTCATTTGTTCATCCAAAGAGCTGAAGGTGTTTCTAAGCAATTCATAAATAGTTAAGTCCACCCAAAAGTAGCCTGATGCAGCGTTTGTGTTTTTTTGTTGTTGTTGTTTTGGCCGTGCGCTTAGGTTTGCTGTGGAATCTGTCCTCCAACGACAACCTGAAGAACAATATGATTTCAGAGGCTCTGCAGACTCTAACAGACAACATGATCATCCCTTTCTCGGGCTGGCCTGAAGGAGACTACCCTAAAGCTAGTGGTGTTCTTGACTACGATATCTTCTACAACGCCACAGGATGTCTAAGGTACCGTGGCTTCGTTTTTTCCCCACTTCCTTTCCCCAGATGGTCTGTGCACCGATGTTAGGTTTAGGGATCGTTTCCCACAAGACAACGAGGGTGCCGCGTGAAAGTTGAAAATCTTGTGGTATCAATCAATCAATCAATCAATCAATCGTATTTATTGAGCGCTTACTGTGTGCAGAGCACTGTACTAAGCGCTTGGGAAGTACAAATTGGCAACACATAGAGACGGTCCCTACCCAACAGTGGGCTCACAGTCTAGAAGGGGGAGACAGAGAACAGAACCAAACATACCAACAAAATAAAATAAATAGGATAGAAATGTACAAGTAAGATAAATAAATAAATAAATAAATAAATAGAGTAATAAATATGTACAACCATATATACATATATACAGGTGGTAATAATAATAACGGCATTTAATAAGCGCTTACTATGTGCAAAGCACTGTTCTAAGCGCTGGGGAATTTACAAGGTGATCAGGTTGTCCCACGTGGGGGTCTTAATCCCCATTTTCTTACAGAGGAGGGAACTGAGGCCCAGAGAAGTGAAGTGACTTGCCCAGAGTCACACAGCTGACCAGTGGTAGTGATCGTAAGCCGATTAGACGTCTAATTCCCATCTATAGAGTCTTTCCCAGCAGTCGGTACAGTGCTGCGTACCGGGAGGGTGTCTACCATCTCTTTTATATCGTACGGTCCCGAGGGCTTAGTAGAGCGTTCTGCGCACAGTAAGCGCCCGAAAGAGATTGAAATCCGAACCGAGCCGCTTAGATTGTCCCGATCCCGGCGTTCAGTACCGCGCTTGGCGTGCGGTGAGCGTTTCGCGTGACTTAGTGGAAGGAGCCCGTGCTTGGGAGTCGGAGGACGTGGGTTCGAAGCCTGGTTCTGCCACTTGTCGGCTGTGTGACCTTGGGAAAGTCGCTTTGCTTCTCTGTGCCTCAGTTATCTCATCTGTAAAACGGGGGTGAAGAGTGTGATGTTTCGAGAAGCGGTGTGGCTTAGTGGAAGGAGCCCGGACTTGGGAGTCAGAGGATGTGGATTCTAATCCCACCTCTGCCACTTGCCTGCTGAGGGGCCTTGGGCAAGTCACTTAACTTCTCTGTGCCCTTTCGGACTTGGGAGTCAGAGGATGTGGATTCTAATCCCACCTCTGCCACTTGCCTGCTGAGGGGCCTTGGGCAAGTCACTTAACTTCTCTGTGCCCTTTCGGACTTGGGAGTCAGAGGATGTGGATTCTAATCCCACCTCTGCCACTTGCCTGCTGAGGGGCCTTGGGCAAGTCACTTAACTTCTCTGTGCCCTTTCGGACTTGGGAGTCAGAGGATGTGGATTCTAATCCCACCTCTGCCACTTGCCTGCTGAGGGGCCTTGGGCAAGTCACTTAACTTCTCTGTGCCCGTTCGGACTTGGGAGTCAGAGGATGTGGCTTCTAATCCCACCTCTGCCACTTGCCTGCTGAGGGGTCTTGGGCAAGTCACTTAACTTCTCTGTGCCTGTTCCCTCATCTGTAAAATGGGGATTAAAAGTGAGAATCCCAGGTGGGACAACCTGACCCCAGCGCTTAGAACGGTGCTGGACATATAGAAGCGCTTAACAAATACCATTATTGTTATAATTACGATTATTATGATTTACAGTATACAGATTTACAGTGTGATTTACTAGCATTTTCAGCCACACCACGCTCATAGAGAAATCAGTCAATCAGTCATATTTATTGAGCGCTTACTGTGTGCAGAGCACTGTACTAAGCGCTTGGGAAGTACAAGTGAGAAACACATAGAGACAGTCCCTACCCAACAGCGGGCTCACAGTCTAGAAGAATGTCCTTCTCAGCCGTATCTTTTTGGAATACAAAGGACAAATATATATCCACCCATATAAAGAAAGAAAATAAACCCACCCACATAATTGTATGTATACCACGCAGACAGAGGAAGTCCTCATTTAGCACTGAGGTCACGTTCATTTAAAACCGCCTTATGTGAGTTATTGAATCTCCTGGGATCGAAGGTCGCGTTTTCTGAGAAGGTGGTGTATCAATCGGTCAGTCACATTTATTGAGTGTTTCCTGTGTCCAGAGCACTGTATTAAGCGCTCGGGAGAGTACAAAGCGGCAAAGGTGGTAGACACGTTCCCTGGACACAAGGGGTTTCTGTGTCTTTGAGTCCTCTGGACTGGAAGCTCGTTGTGGGCAGGGAACGTGCCTGTTAATTCTGTTGGATTGGACTCTCACAAGCGCTTAGTGCAGTACTCTGCATATAGCAAGCGCTCAGTAAATGCAGTTGATTGATTGGGAGCGGGTCTAATTTATACATTTACCTTGCTGGCTTCTTTCTCTGGCTATCCCAATTCCTCTTTCCTTTAGAAAGGAAAAAGGAAGGAAACAGCAAGATTGAGTGGAGAAAGCCCAGGCCTGGGAGCCTGAGGACCTATATATGTTTGTACATATTTTTTACTCTATTTATTTATTTATTTTATTTGTACATATCTATTCTATTTTATTTTGTTAGTATGTTTGGTTTTGTTCTCTGTCTCCCCATTTTAGACTGTGAGCCCACTGTTGAGTAGGGACTGTCTCTATATGTTGCCAATTTGTACTTCCCAAGCGCTTAGTACAGTGCTCTGCACATAGTAAGCGCTCAATAAATACGATTGATTGATTGATTGATTGACCTGGGTTCTAATCCGGGCCCTGCCACTTACCTGCTGTGTGATCTTGCGAAAGTCTCTTCAGTTCCCTATGCCTCAGTTTCCTCATCTGTTAAATTGGGATTCAGCGGTTCCTCTCCCTCCTTTTTAGGCTGTCAGCCCCATATCGGACAGGGACTCTGTTCAACCTGATTTTCTTGTTTCTACCCCAGCGCTTGGTATAATGCTCTGAATGCCACAGCTATTTTTTTTTATTGTTTCTGTTATCATTAGTGATCTCTCAGTGTAGCATTACTCGTGGCTCAGCGGAATGTGTACCACCAACGGGGAAATTGACTTATTCCACCCACAGCTCAAACAAAACATAAACCTGTTTTTGAGGCGCCAGAATTTTGGCAATTTTATTGTCCCGTTTAACAACCCTGACATATAAATGTACTTCCTCCCCCAACACCGGCATCTTCAGGCAGCGTAGCTTAGTGGAAAGAAGAGGGGCCAGGGAGCCATAGGACTTGGGTTCTAATCCAGGCTCTGCCAGTTGCTTCCCTTGTGACCTTGGGCGAGTCACTTCACTGTGCCTCAACTTCCCCAACTGTAAATGAGGATTAAATCCTAGTCCCTTCTACTTGGAGCCCCATGTGGGACGGAGGCTGTGTCCAAACTGTTCGACTCGTATCTACCCCAGTGCTTGACATATAATAAGGGCTTAACAAACACTATCAGGAGAGGAAGAACGAAAAAACGTGGACTTTTAAGCCTTTGATAATCTCTCGGGTTCAGGAGCTCCTTCGTAGGGTTTTAGCAACTCCCAGGCGTGGACTTGTGAAAATCTGGAGTTTTCGTTCAGGAAATGACCCCAGAAGAAAAGTTGCTCAGGAAAGGCAGATTGAGAGAGAGTGAATATGTTGTTCACCGATCAGGTACACAGAGTAGACCTTGACTTTAAATAAGGTAATCCAAAGCAATACCAGAGGACTTGGGAACTGTAATAATAGTAATTTAAATGCTTACTGTGTGCCAAGCACTGTACTAAGAGCTGGGGGAGATAAGAGGCAACTGAGTTGGACACGGTTCCTACCCCACATAAGGCCCACGGTCTTAGTCCCCATTTTCCGGATGAGGAAACCGAAGCACGGAGAGGTAAAGTGACTTGGTCTTAGTCCCCGTTTTCCAGATGAGGAAACCGAGGCACAGAGGAGTAAAGTGACTTGCCTGCATCCCCCCAGCAAGCAGATGGATTAGAACCCAGGTCCTTCTGATTCCCAGGCCCCTGCTCTATCCGCTGGGCCACGCTCCTTCTCCGCAAAAATCAATCGTACTTATTAAGTGCTTAATCAATCAATCGTATTTATTGAGCGCTTACTGTGTGCAGAGCACTGTACTAAGCGCTTGGGAAGTCCAAGTTGGCAACATATAGAGACCGTCCCTACCCACCAGTGGGCTCACAGTCTAGAAGGGGGAGACAGAGAACAAAACAAATTAGCAAAATAGAATAAATAGAATAAATATGTACAAATTAAATAGAGTAATAAATATGTGCAAACATATGTACAGGAGCAGTTATTTTTCCATATGTACAGAAGGCCGGATGAAATAGAGTAATAAATATGTACAAACATATATACAGGAGCAGTTATTTTTCCATATGTACAGAAGGCCGGATGAAATAGAGTAATAAATATGTACAAACATATATACAGGAGCAGTTATTTTTCCATATGTACAGAAGGCCGGATGCTCTTCCGGGGACCTTCAAACTTTTCCCCTCAACTCTCACTTTGGGTTCGAGTTTGAGCTTACTGTGAGCAGAGCACTGTACTAAGCGCTTGGGAAGTACAAGTTGGCAACATATAGAAAAAGGCGTGGAGGAGCCGCAGCCGATAGTTAAGATAGCGTTTCAGCGATTCTTCCCGTCTTTCAAAGGCATCTTCAGTGTGAAAATACAGATCTCGCCTTAATTTGCTCCAGTAACTGTTCCTGTCGCACAATGGGATGGAGATCTGTGGGTTTCTGGGATCTCTGGCTCTTCCACAACCGCCACTCCTTTAGAAAGCTGAGTTGGAAATGAGTTGGTTTGTTAATACAAATAACCCCCGATCCCTTGTGTTGGCCCAGGCAGGGTTTGGTTTACTCCGGAGGCTTTCCTATTATTCCGTGGGGTCAGTGGGCCCCTCCAAGGGAAGAGGCCCGCTCCCAACTCAACTCCCAAAACAAGGCCCGACTGTTTGCTTGATCTTTACTAGCCCCAAGTTAGACAAAGCAAAGGGAGAGACTGGAATTCCAAAGAGCACAGCGGATAGATTGCTTCCTTATCAGTCATTCCTGGTGTTGGATATTGTCCTTTCTGAGTCCCCAACTTTTTCCCCTCCGCCCAACAGATTCACCCCTGAAGTCCTCCAGAGACGGATATATGTATATATGTTTGTACATATTTTTTACTCTATTTGTTTATTTATTTTATTTGTACATATCTATTCTATTTATTTTATTTTGTTAGTATGTTTGGTTTTGTTCTCTGTCTCCCCCTTTTAGACTGTGAGCCCACTGTTGGGTAGGGACTGTCTCTATATGTTGCCAATTTGTACTTCCCAAGCGCTTAGTACAGTGCTGTGCACATAGTAAGCGCTCAATAAATACGATTGATGATGATGATGATGATGATATCAAAACACGTAAACAGGCATCAATAGCACCAGTATAAATAAACAGAATTATGGATATAATAATAATAATAATGATGATGGCATTTGTTAAGCGCTTACTATGTGCAAAGCACTGTTCTAAGCGCCGGGGGGGATACAGCGTGATCAGGCTGTCCCACGTGGGGCTCACAGTCAATCCCCATTTTACAGATGAGGTAACTGAGGCTCAGAGAAGTTAAGTGACTTGCCCAAGGTCACACAGCAGACATGTGGTGGAGCCGGGATTCGAACCCAAGACCTCTGACTCCAAAGCCCGAGCTCTTTCCACTGAGCCACGCTGCTTTTCTATATATATATAGACATCAAAACAAGTAAGCAGGCATTAATTATAAATAGAATTATAGCTATGTACATACATATATATATACATTCACGCCAGCGCTTAGTACAGTGCCTGGCCAATAGTAAGTGCTTAACAAATACCATAATAATAACAATAATTAGTAGTAGTAGTATTACTTGAGCTCTCCTTCCATTCTCCCCCTTCTAGACTGTGAGCCCACTGTTGGGGAGGGGCCGTCTCTATATGTTGCCAACTTGTGCTTCCCAAGCGCTTAGTACAGTGTTCTGCACACAGTAAGCGCTCAATAAATACGATTGGTTGATTGATCAAATACTGAAATATTAATAGGCACCTTGTCTCACGAGAAAAGCACTGAACTAGGAGTCAGGAGCAGGGCAGCGTGGCTCAGTGGAAAGAGCGTGGGCACGGGAGCCCGAGGTGGTGGGTTCTAATAATAATAATAATAATAATAATAATGATGATGGCATTTCTTAAGCACTTACTATGTGCAAAGCACTGTTCTAAGCGCTGGGGGAGATACAAGGTGATCAGGTTGTCCCATGGCGGGCTCACAGTCTTCATCCCCAGTTTACAGATGAGGGAACTGAGGCCCAGAGAAGTGAATTGACTTGCCCAAAGTCACACGGCTGACAAGTGGTGGAGCCGGGATTTGAACCCACGACCTCCGACTCCAAAGCCCGGGCTCTCTCCACCGAGCCACGCTGCTTCTCTAATCTCGGCTCTTCCACTTGTCAGCTGGGTGACCTTGGGCAAGTCACATCACTTCTCTGGGCCTCAGTTCCCTCATCTGGAAAATGGGGATGAAGACTGGGAGCCCCACCTGGGACAACCTGATCACCTTGTATCCCCCCAGCGCTTAGAACAGTGCTTTGCACATAGTAAGCGCTTAACAAATGCCATCATCATTATTATTATTATTATGCGTCTCCCAATCACTTAGTAAAGTGCTCTGCACACAGTAAGCTCTCAATAAATACGATTGAATGAATGAGATCTGCATTTCATATTTAGTAAGCACTTAACAAATGCCATTATTATTATTATTATTATTATTATTATGTGTCTCCCAAGCACTTAGTAAAGTGCTCTGCACACAGTAAGCTCTCAATAAGTATGATTGAATGAATGAGATCTGCATTTCATATTTAGTAAGCTAACAAATGCTATTATTATTATTATTATTATTATTATTATTATTATTATTATTATGTGTCTCCCAAGCACTTAGTTAAGTGCTCTGCACACAGTAAGCTCTCAATAAATACGATTGAATGAATGAGATCTGCATTTCATATTTAGTAAGCGCTTAACAAATGCCATTATTATTATTATTCATTATTATTATGTGTCTTCCAAGCACTTAGTAAAGTGCTCTGCACACAGTAAGCTCTCAATAAATACGATTGAATGAATGAGATCTGCATTTCATATTTAGTAAGCGCTTAACAAATGCCATCATTATTATTATTATTATTATTATTATTATTATTATTATTATTATTATTATTATGTGTCTCCCAAGCACTTAGTGAAGTGCTATGCACACAGTAAGCTCTCAAAAAATACGATTGAATGAATGAGATCTGCATTTCATAGTTAGTAAGCGCTTAGCAAATGCCATTATTATTATTATTATTATTATTATTATTATTATTATTATTATTATGTGTCTCCCAAGCACTTAGTAAAGTGCTCTGCACACAGTAAGCTCTCAATAAATACGATTGAATGAATGAGATCTGCATCTCATATTCCTCCATCTGCGGCTGCTGAATCCCACATACTGCTGAGCAAGAAGCAGCGTGGCTCAGTGGAAAGAGCCCAGGCTTTGGAGTCAGAGGTCATGGGTTCGAATCCCCACTCCACCACATGTCTGCTGTGTGATCTTGGGCAAGTCTCTTCACTTCTCTGGGCCTCAGTGACCTCATCTGTAAAATGGGGATGAAGACTGTGAGCCCCACGTGGGACCACCTGATCACCCTGTATCCTCCCCAGCGCGTAGAACAGTGCTTTGCACATAGTAAGCGCTTAACAAATGCCAATTATTATTATTATCTGTGACCTTTCTCTACTTGTTTCTTCATCGGGGTATTCTCTACCGCCTTATTCCCTCAGAGGAATGTTGTGGAGGAGAAAGAGATAAGATCTTGATAGAGCTCCTTAGCATGAACCAACACACAAAGCATCCATTGTTTAAACTGTGAGCCCACTGTTGGGTAGGGACTGTCTCTATATGTTGCCAATTTGTACTTCCCAAGCGCTTAGTACAGTGCTCTGCACACAGTAAGCGCTCAATAAATACGATTGATGATGATTATTATTGTACTTTAGGCGGGGCCCTTGCTGCCCTGTGTTTCCCAAATGCCTGGGAAACTCATTAGTGTCTGTTGCTGTACTGTATACTGTATATATGTATATATGTTTGTACATATTTATTACTCTATTTATTCATTTATTTATTTTACTTGTACATATCTATCCTATTTATTTTATTTTGTTAGTATGTTTGGTTTTGTTCTTTGTCTCCCCCTTTTAGACTGTGAGCCCACTGTTGGGTAGGGACTGTCTCTATATGTTGCCAATTTGTACTTCCCAAGCGCTTAGTACAGTGCTCTGCACACAGTAAGCGCTCAATAAATACGATTGATGATGATTATTATTGTACTTTAGGCGGGGCCCTTGCTGCCCTGTGTTTCCCAAATGCCTGGGAAACTCATTAGTGTCTGTTGCTGTACTGTATACTGTATATATGTATACATGTTTGTACATATTTATTACTCTATTTATTTATTTTGCTTGTACATATCTATCCTATTTATTTTATTTTGTTAGTATGTTTGGTTTTATTCTCTGTCTCCCCCTTTTAGACTGTGAGCCCACTGTTGGGTAGGGACTGTCTCTATATGTTGCCAATTTGTACTTCCCAAGCGCTTAGTACAGTGCTCTGCACATAGTAAGCGCTCAATAAATACGATTGATTGATTGATTGTTGCTGGGGTTAATAATAATGATGGCATTTGTTAAGCACTTACTATGTGCAAAGCACTGTTCTAAGAACTGGGGCGGATTCAAGGCAAGTGGGTTGTCCCACATGGGGCTCACGGGCTTCATCCCCATTTTCCAGATGGGCTAACTGAGGCCCAGAGAAGTGAAGTGACTTGCCCAAGGTCACGCAGCAGACAGGTGGCAGAGGCGGGATCCAAGAGGCCTTCTCAAACTGAGCCCCCCAATTTTTGCTGTGCTCCTTCTCCCCTCCCCATCGCCCCACTCCCTCCCTCTGCCCTACCCCCGTCCCCTCCCAACAGCACTTGTGTCTATTTGTACATATTTATCAATCATCTATTTATTTTATTAATGATGTGTACATAGCTAGAATTCTATTAATCTATTTTGATGGTATTAACACCTGTCCACTTGTTTTGCTTTGTTATCTATCTCCCCCTTCTAGACTGTGAGCTCCTTGTTGGGTAGGGACTGTATCTGTCGCTGAATTGTACTTTCCAAGCGCTTAGTATAGTGCCCTGCACACAGTAAGTGCTCAATAAATACGATTGAATGAATGAATAATAATAATAATAATGATGATGGCATTTATTAAGCGCTTACTATGTGCAAAGCACTGTTCTAAGCGCTCGGGAGGTTACAAGATAATCAGGCTGCCCCTCATGGGGCTCACAGTCTCAATCCCCCTTTTACAGATGAGGGAACTGAGGCACAGAGAAGTTGCCCAAAGTCACACAGCTGACAATTGGCAGAGTCGGAATTTGAACCCATGACTTCTGATTCCAAAGCCCGGGCTCTTGCCTACTGAGCCACGCTGCTTGAATTCCAACACTCTGTAAAGAAACTGCAGAGAATCAGTCCATCGGTCCATTCATCCAGTCGTATTTACGGAGCCCTTACTGTGTGCAGGGCACAGGATCGTGGCTCAGTGGAAAGAGCCCGGGCTTTGGAGTCAGAGGTCGTGGGTTCGAATCCCCGCTCCGCCAATTGTCAGCCATGTGACTTTGGGCAAGTCACTTCACTTCTCTGCGCCTCAGTTCCCTCATCTGTAAAATGGGGATTAAGACTGTGAGCCCCCCATGGAACAACTTGATCACCTTGTTGCCTCCCCAGCGCTTAGAACAGTGCTTTGCACATAGTAAGCGCTTAATAAATGTCATTATTATTATTATTAAGTGTCGGTAGAGTACAACAGAACAATAGACAGACACTTTGCCTACCCACAAGGAGCTAATAGTTAATCAGTGGTATTTACTGAGCGCTTACTGTTTGCAGAGCACTGTACTAAGCTCTCAGGAGAGTACAGTACAACAGAATTAGCAGACGCGTTACCTGCCCCTAAGGAGCTTACAGGCTAGAGAGGGAAGCAGAAAAAGGCTTCAAAGCCTTATAATGATGATGATAATAATAATAATGGTATTTGTTAAGCGCTTACTATGAGCCAAGCACTGTTCCAAGCTCTGGGTAGAAACAGGGTAATCAGGTTGTCCCACGTGGGGCTCACACTTTTAATCCCCATTTTACAGATGAGGTAACTAAGGCCCAGAGAAGTGAAGTGACTGGCCCAAGGTCACACAGCAGACAAGTGGCGGAGCCGGGATTAGAACCCATGACCTGTGACTCCCGAGCCAGGGCTCTTTCCACTAAGCCATGCTGCTTCCAAGAGGCCTTCCCTGACTAAGCCCCCCTTTCCTCTTCTCCCACTCCCTTCTGTGTCCCTATGACTTGTTCCCTTTTTTCATGCGAGAAGCAGCGTGGCTCAGTGGAAAGAGCCTGGGCTTTGGAGTCCGAGGTCATGGGTTCGAATCCCGGCCCCACCACATGTCTGCTGTGTGACCTTGGGCAAGTCACTTAACTTCTCAGAGCCTCAGTTCCCTCATCTGTAAAATGGGGGTGATGACTGTGAGCCCCACGCGGGACAACCTGATCACCTTGTATCCCCCCCAGCGCTTAGAACAGTGCTTTGGACATAGTAAGCGCTTAACAAATGCCATCATTATTATTATTATAATTATCCCCCCTCCCAGCCCCAAGGCACTTACGTCCGTACCTGGAATTTATTTATATCTATTAATGTCCATCTCCCCCTCTAGACTGTAAGCTCCTTTGGGCAGGGAATGTGTCTGTTGTTGTATTTTACTCTCCCAAGCGCTTAGCACAGTGCTCTGCACACAGTAAGCACTCAATAAATACAATTGAATGAATGCATGAGAGTACAATACGATAAACAGTGACATTCCCTGCCCACAGTGAGCTTACCAATCTAGAGAGGAAGAAAAGAGAGATGTGATCAGTCAGTCAATGGTATTTATTAATTATGGTATTTAAGCGCTTATTATGGGCCAGGCACTGTACTAAGCACTTACTGTGGGCAGAGCACTTTACTAAGCTCTTGGGGGAGTACAGTAAAAGAGAGTCGGTATGCACGTTCTCTGCCCACAAGGAGCTTATGGTCTAGGAGAAGCAGCGTGGCTTAGTGGATGGAGCCCGGGCCCAGGAGTCAGAAGGTCCTGGGTTCTAAATCCGGCTCCGCCACTTGTCAGCTGTGTGACTTTGGGCAAGTCATTTCACTTCTCTGAGCCTCAGTTACTTCATCTGTAAAATGGGGGATGAGACTATGAGCTTCACTTGGGACAGGGACAGTTTCCAACCCTATTTGCTTGGATCCACCCAGCGTGGCTCAGCGGAAAGAGCCCGGGCTTGGGAGTCCGAGGTCCTGGGTTCTAAACCCGGCTCTGCCACTTGTCGGCTGCGTGACTTTGGGCAAGTCACTTCACTTCTCTGAGCCTGCTACCTCATCTGTAAAATGGGGATTAAGAGTGTGAGCCCCCCGTGGGACAACCTGATCACCTTGTAACCTCCCCCAGCGCTTAGAACAGTGCTTTGCACATAGTAAGTGCTTAATAAATGCCATTATTATTATTATTAAAGTGGAGATTAAGACTGGTAGCCCCACGTGGGACAACGTGGTATCCCCCCAGTGCTTAGAACAGTGCTTGGCACATAGTAAGCACTTAACAAATGCCATCATTATTATTATTACTATTATTATCCACCCGGGCACTTAGCACAATAATAATAATTCTGGTATCTGTTGAGCGCTTACTGTGCCCGACGCATAGTAAGCACTCAACAGATACCAGAATTATTATTATTTTTCTAGACAGCGTTTTACAACTGCTGCTTAGTATTCCTGTTTCCTCTTCCCAAGAAACATGAGCTCCGCTGGCCCCGAGGGAAGAAAAGAGATGAGACGGTGCGATGGGCTGATTGATTCTTTGGTGCATTACGTCCGGGGAACCATCGCCGACTACCAGCCGGATGACAAGGTAACTGGCACGATGAAAGAGGAATTGGTCAAAAGCTAAGAGGTCTGAGCTGATTATCCTGCAGCTACTCCAGTGCTTCGTTTATTCATTCAAACATGTTTATTGAGCGCTTACTGTGTGCAGAGCACTGTACTAAGCGCTTGGGAAGTACAAGTCGGCAACATCTAGAGACGGTCCCTACCCAACAACGGGCTCACAGCCTAGGAGGGGGAGACAGGAAACAAAAACAAAACATGTAGACAGGTGTCAGATCTTCAGAACAAATAGAATTAAAGCTATATGCACATCATTAACAAAATAAATAGTAAATATGTACAAGTAAAATTGAGTAATAAATCTGGACAAATATATATACAAGTGCTGAGGGGAGGGGAAGGAGGTAGGGCGGGGGGGGTGGGGAGGAGGAGAGGAAAAAGGGGGCTCAGTCTGGGAAGGCCTCTTGGAGGAGGTGAGCGCTCAGTGGGGCTTTTAAGGGAGGAAGAGAGCTAGTTTGGGGGATGTGCGGAGGGAGGGCCTTCCAGGCCAGGGGGAGGATATGGGCTGGGGATTGACGGTGGGACGGGTGAGAATGAGGCCCAGTGAGGAGATCAGAGGAGCAGAGGGTGCGGGCTGGGCTGGGGAAGGAGAGAAAGGAGGGGAGGTAGAAGGGGGCGAAGTGATGGACAGCCTTGAAGCTGAGAGTGAGGAGTTTTTGCTTGATGCTTAGGTTGACAGACAGCCACTGGAGATTTTTGAGGAGGGGAGCAACGTGTCCAGAGCGTTTCTGCATAGATATAATCCGGGCAACAGAGTGAAGTATAGACTGAAGTGGGGAGAGGCAGAAGGATGGGAGATCAGAGAGGAGGCCGATGCAGTAATCCAGTCGGGATAGGATGAGAGATTGAACCAGCAGGGTAGAGGTTTGGATGGAGAGGAAAGGGCGGATCTTGGCGATGTTACGGAGGTGAGAGCGGCAGGTTTTGGTGACGGATTGGATGTGAGGGGGGAACGAGAGAGCAGAGCCGAGGATGACACCAAGGTTACGGGCTTGTGAGACGGGAAGGATGGTAGTGCCGTCTACAGTGACGGGAAAGTCAGGGAGAGGGCAGGGTTTGGGAGGGAAGATAAGGAGTTCAGTCTTGGCCATATTGAGTTTTAGATGACAGGAAGACATCCAGATGGAGATGTCCTGAAAGCAGGAGGAGACATGAGCCTGGAGGGAGGGAGAGAGCTAGCAGGGGTGGAGATGTAGATTTGGGTGTCATCAACATAGAGATGATAGTTGAAGCCGTGGGAACGAATGAGTTCACCAAGGTAGTGAGTGTAGATCGAGAACAGAAGGGGACCGAGAACTGAACCTTTGAGGAACCCCCACAGTAAGGGGATGGGAGGGGGAGGAGGAGCCTGTGAAAGAGACTGAGAATGAACGGCCGGAGGGATAAGAGGAGAACCAGGAGAGGACGGAGTCTGCGAAGCCAAGGTTGGATAGCGTGTTGAGGAGAAGGGGGTGGTCCACAGTGTCGAAGGCAGCTGAGAGGTCGAGGAGGATTGTGTTCGACACGTGGTTAAGTGCCCCTGAATTAACCGGATGGTTTTGGAAGCATATTCAGAGAAACTGTTGGGAATTTAGAGAAACAGCATGGTCAAATGGAAATGGCACGGGCCTGGGGATCAGAGGACCCGAGTTCTAATCTCAGCCGCTTGCCTGCTGTGTGTCCTTGTACAAGTCACTTACCTTCTCGTGCCTCGGTTGTCCTCGGCTGTAAAATGGGGATTCAATTCCCGTCTTCTGTCTGTCTTGGACTGTGAGCACAGGTGAGTCAGGGACTGTGTTTTGTTTTGTTGTCTGTCTCCCCCTTCTAGACTGTGAACCCGTTGTTGGGTAGGGACTGTCTCTATATGTTACCGACTTGTACTTTCCAAGCGCTTAGTACAGTGCTCTGCACACAGAAAGCGCTCAATAAATACAATTGAATGAATGAATGAAGTGTCTGATCTGCATATACCGAATCTACTCCTGCGTTTAGTATAGTGCTCGGCCAAAGTAAGAACTTAACAGACATCATTATTATTATTATATTTTTCCTAAAGCCATCCATTGTACTGTCCTTACCCACCAAGACTCCCTTCCCTGGGAAGTTCCTGATTCTCTGATGATGATGTCAGGACTTTACCCGGTATCACTCAGAGTTTGGAAAGGAGAACCTGTAGAGTTAACAGCCTGCCATACTGTTCTGGACCCTAGCTTCTAGTGTTCCTTGATAATAATAATAATAATAATATGGTACTTGTTAAGCAGTGCTCTAAGGACTGGTGTAGATACAAGGTCTCCCAGACTGAGCCCCTTCCTTCCTCTCCCCCTCGTCCCCCTCTCCATCCCCCTCATCTTACCTCCTTCCCTCCCCCACAGCACCTGTATATATATATATATATATGTTTGTACATATTTACTACTCTATTTATCTTACTTGCACATATCTATTCTATTTATTTTATTTTGTTAGTATGTTTGGTTTTGTTCTCCGTCTCCCCCTTTTAGACTGTGAGCCCACTGTTGGGTAGGGACTGTCTCTATATGTTGCCAATTTGTACTTCCCAAGCTCTTAGTACAGTGCTCTGCACACAGTAAGCGCTCAATAAATACGATTGATTGATTGATTGACTAATCATGTTGGGCACAGTCCCTGTTCCACATAGGGCTCACATGCTTAATCCCCATTTTACAGATGAGGTAACTGAGGCCAAGAGAAGTGAAATGACTTACCCAAGGTCACCCAGCAGACATGAGGCAGAGCCGGGATTAGAACCTTCTGATTCCCAGGCCCCTGCTGTATCCACCCAATAAGCAGCGTGGCTCAGTGGAAAGAGCCCGGGCTTTGGAGTCAGAGGTCATGGGTTCAAATCCCGGCTCCACCACGAGTCTGCTGTGTGACCTTGGGCAAGTCACTTAACTTCTCTGAGCCTCAGTTACCTCATCTGTAAAAATGGGGATTAAGACTGTGAGCCCCACGTGGGACAGCTTGATCACGTTGTATCCCCCCCAGCGCTTAGAACAGTGCTTTGCACATAGTAAGCGCTTAACAAATGCCATTATTATTATTATTATTTTTATTAAGCCATGCTGATCCCCCCTCGACAATGCCTCATACTCTCAGCTCCATCTGCTTTATTCATTCAATCATATTTATCGAGTGCTTACTGTGTGCAGAGCACTGTACTAAGCACTTGGAAAGTACAATTCGGCAACAGGTAGCGACAATCCTTACCCAATAACAGGCTCACAGGTCGAAGAAGCCCTCATTTATCTGTGCATTTCTTTTCTGCTTTACCTAGAACTCTTCTAATTAGAACCAGATCCTGCACTAAGCATAAATTCCATAAAATCCCCTCGTCCCCCTCTCCATCCCCCCCATCTTACCTCCTTCCCTTCCCCACAGCACCTGTATAGATGTATATATGTTTGTACATATTTATTTCTCTATTTATTTATTTATACATTTTATACATTTTACTTGTACATATCTATTCTATTTATTTTATTTTGTTAGTACGTTTGGTTTTGTTCTCTGTCTCCCCCTTTTAGACTGTGAGCCCACTGTTGGGTAGGGACTGTCTCTATATGTTGCCAATTTGTACTTCCCAAGCGCTTAGTACAGTGCTCTGCACACAGTAAGCGCTCAATAAATACGATTGATGATGATGATGATTCCGTTATCCTACCAACTCATAATTTCCCCAAGTGTTTTGGTTTTTTTACAGGAGTCAGGGATGAGGCTGTTATGCCAATATGTAGAAAAGCAGTGTGGCTCAGTGAATAGACTACGGGCCTGGGAATCAGAAGGGCCTGGGTTCTAATCCCATCTCCACCACTTGTCCGCTGTGTGACCCTGGCCAAACCACTTAAATTCTCTGGGCCTCAGTTCCCTCATCTGTAAAATGGGGATTGAGACTGGGAGTCCCATCGTGTATCCAACCCGATTATCCTGTATCCACCCCAGTGCTTAGTACAGTGCCTTGCACATAGTAGCTGCTTAACAAAAACCACACAGCGTGGCTCGGTGGAAAGAGCCCGGGCTTTGGAGTCAGCGGTCGTGGGTTCAAATCCTGGCTCCGCCACTTCATCATCATCGATCGTATTTATTGAGCGCTTACTATGGGCAGAGCACTGTACTAAGCGCTTGGGAAGTACAAATTGGCAACATGTAGAGACAGTCCCTACCCAACAGTGGGCTCACGGCCACTTGTCAGCTGTGTGACTTTGGGCAAGTCACTTCACTTCTCTGTGCCTCAGTTCCCTCATCTGTAAAATGGGGATGAAGACTGTGAGCGCCCCGTGGGACAACCTGATCACCTTGTAACCTCCCCAGCGCTTAGAACAGTGCTTTACACATAGTAAGCGCTTAATAAGTGCCATCATTATTATGGTGATGATGATTATAAGGTCATACAAGAATTAAATCTAGTAATATGGAGGGGTGGGGGAGAAGAAAGAGGAAAAGGGAAGGGAGAAGGAAGAGGAGGATAAACTTGAGATTGTTTCCTTCCTTCTCTCACACTCTTCCAAGTGCTGCCTACAGAAGACACTCAGTGAATTAATTCTCCTCACTGCTGGGTTGTCTGTTCTTAAGCCTTCTGCTCCTCCTTCCCTAGCCAGGAACAGACTTAATGAACTAGCAGTACAAGCACACCCACACGCACACCTGTTGTGTTCTCATCCTTCTTCCCCTCCTCTCCCTTCCCCACCTCACAGGACCTGAGGTTCTCTCTGCTTAGAACTATATGGCTCATCCTATCCCGTCTGGACTACTGCATCAGCCTTCTCTCTGATCTCCCATCCTCGTGTCTCTCTCCACTTCAATCCATACTTCATGCTGCTGCCCGGATTATCTTTGTCCAGAAACGCTCTGGGCATGTCACTCCCCTCCTCAAAAATCTCCAGTGGCTACTAATCAATCTGCGCATCAGGAAGAAACTCCTCACCCTGGGCTTCCAGGCTGTCCATCCCCTCGCCCCCTCCTACCTCACCTCCCTTCTCTCCTTCTGCAGCCCAGCCCGCACCCTCCGCTCCTCCACCGCTAGTCTCCTCACTGTACCTCGCTCTCGCCTGTCCCGCCATCGACCCCCGGCCCACGTCATCCCCCGGGCCTGGAATGCCCTCCCTCTGCTCCTCTGCCAAGCTAGCTCTCTTCATCCCTTCAAGGCCCTGCTGAGAGCTCACCTCCTCCAGGAGGCCTTCCCAGACTGAGCCCCTTCCTTCCTCTCCCCCTCGTCCCCCTCTCCATCCCCCCATCTAACCTCCCTCCCTTCCCCACAGCACCTGTATATATGTATATATGTTTGTACATATTTTTTTACTCTATTTATTCATTTATTTGTACATATCTATTCTATTTATTTTATTTTGTTAGTATGTTTGGTCTCTGTCTCCCCCTTTTAGACTGTGAGCCCACTGTTGGGTAGGGACTGTCTCTATATGTTGCCAATTTGTACTTCCCAATCGCTTAGTACAGTGCTCTGCACATAGTAAGCGCTCAATAAATACGATTGATGATGATGATGATGATGATGATGAGAAAAAAATCCTTTATTTCCTCCTCGTAAGTTGGGTTGGGGAAATTATTTGCGAGCAATTATCCAAATGCCCCGTTCCAAAGCATGCCCACACACACACAAGCGCAGGTGTATCTGGTAGTGAACTCCCTCCTCGTGTGTTTTATCGGCATTACCGAGGGGTTTCATCATTCTCATCCTGACTTCATCCTCTTATGGCAAGGTCAATTGTGGAAAATCCTTTTCTGACCCCAGAACTATTAATTTCCCTGTCTGGCACTAAAATTGGCAAAGCACTAAGTACTTCGGTGTTTTCTTTCCAAAGTTTTAAAGGTAGTGGTGTCAGAAGCGTGGCTCAGTGGAAAGAGCCCGGGCTTTGGAGTTAGAGGTCGTGGGTTCAAATCCCGACTCCACCACATGTCAGCTGTGTGACTTCGGGCAAGTCACTTAACTTCTCTGTGCCTCAGTTCCCTCATCTGTAAAATGGGGATGAAGACTGTGAGCCCCACGTGGGACAACCTCATCACCTTGTAACCTCCCCAGCGCTTAGAACAGTGCTTTACACATAGTAAAGCGCTTAATAAATGCCATCATTATTATTATGATGATGATTATAAGGTCATACAAGAATTAAATCTAGTAATATGGAGGGGTGGGGGAGAAGAAAGAGGAAAAGGGAGGGGAGAAGGAAGAGGAGGGTAAAAAGGCACTTGAGATTGTTTCTTTCTCTCACACTCTTCCAAGTGTGAGAAGTGTTTCCCCCCCAGCGCTTAGAACAGTGCTTTGCACATAGTAAGCACTTAATAAATGCCATCATCATTATTATTATTATTATTATTATAAAAGGCTTACACAACTTTTCCAATTTGATTTCTGACTAGGAAGATCTGAAACGAACAGTCAGCTGGAGTGTAGAAAACAGAAAGGGCCCCAAGACAGTACACTGGGGGACACCCCGAAGAAGTCACCGTCTTGACAAATTTAAGAACTGACTCCATAAGAAATGAGACCCTGAAAATC
Source organism: Tachyglossus aculeatus (assembly GCF_015852505.1). Taxonomy (NCBI): domain Eukaryota; kingdom Metazoa; phylum Chordata; class Mammalia; order Monotremata; family Tachyglossidae; genus Tachyglossus; species Tachyglossus aculeatus. The sequence continues at coordinate 145,605,566 of NC_052067.1, read as the reverse complement.
AATCAGTCTTATTTATTGAGCGCTTACAGAGCACTGTGCTGAGCTCTTGGGGGAGTCCAACAATAATAATAATAATAATAATAATGATGGCATCTGTTAAGCGCTTGTTAATAATAATAATAATAATAATAATGATGGCATTTAAGCGCTTAATAATAATAATAATGTTGGTATTTGTTAAGCACATACTATGTGCAAAGCACTGTTCTAAGCACTGGGGTAGATACAAGGTAATCAGGTTGTCCCACGGGGGGCTCACAGTCTTCATCCCCATTTTACAGATGAGGGAACTGAGGCCCAGGGAAGTGAAGTGACTTGCCCAAAGTCACCCAGCTGACAAGTGGCGGAGCCGGGATTTGAACCCATGACCTCTGACTCCAAAGCCCGGGCTCTTTCCTGGGCCAAGCACTTTTCTAAGCACTTGGGTAGATGCAAAGTAATCAGTTTGTCCCACATGGGGCTCAGAGTCTTAATCTTCTTTTTACAGATGAGGTAATTGAGGCACAGAGAAGTAAAGTGGTTTGCCCAAGGTCACACAGCAGACAAGTGGCGGAGCCAGGATTAGAACCCACGTCTTCTAACTCCCAAGCCCACGTGCTCTTTCCGCTGAGCCACGCTGTTTCTCATACAGCAGAATTAGCAGACACTTTCCCTGCCCATAGTGAGTTTACAGTCTAGAGGGGGAGACAGGCATTAATATAATAATAATAATAATAATGATGGCATTTGTTAGGCGCTTACTATGTGCAGAGCGCTGTTCTAAGCGCTGGGGGGGATGCAAGGTGATCAGGTTGTCCCACGGGGGGCTCACAGTCATAATCCCCATTTTACAGATGAGGTAACTGAGGCTCAGAGAAATTAAGTCACTTGCCCAAGGTCACACAGCGGACATGTGGTGGAGTTGGGATTCGAACCCATGACCTCTGACTCCAAAGCCCGTGCTCTTTCCATTGAGCCAAGCTGAATAAATAATTCAAACTATGTAATTTAATTAGGTAATTTACATAAATGCCGTGGGGTTGGAGTTGGGGTGAATATCAGATGTCCAGAGGTCATAGCGGCGTGGCCTCATGGATGGAGCATGGACCTGGAAATCGGAAGTATCCGACTTCTAATCCCAGCTCTGCCACGTGTCTGCTGTGTGACCTTGGGCAAGTCACTTCCCTTCTCTGGGCCTCAATGATCTCATCCGTAATATGGGGCTGTAGACCGTGAGCCCCATGTAGGACGTGGACTGTATCCACCCTGATCTACCTCAACGCTTAGAACACTGCCTGTCACGTAGAAAGCGCGAAACAAATACCATTAAGAAAGAAAAAAGGATTGAAGGGCTTATACGATGCAATCAATCAATCAATCGTATTTATTGAGCGCTTACTGTGTGCAGAGCACTGTACTAAGCGCTTGGGAAGTCCAAGTTGGCAAGATATAGAGACGGTCCCTGCCCAACAGCGGGCTCACAGTCTAGAAGGGGGAGACAGAGAACAAAACAAAACGTATTAAGAAAATAAAATAAATAGAATAGATATGTACAAGTAAAATAAATAGAGTAATAAATACGTACAAACATATGCACTTCAGGGATTTATCAGTTACAAGCTATGTGCAAAACACTGTGCTATGCGCTGAAGCTGATTCAGACAGGATGTAGTCAAAAACGGACTCAGTCCTTGCACCGTAAGGGGCTCGGAGTCTTATGGAGGGAAGAGTAACAGTGAATTTAAACCAAATCAATCAATTGTATTTATTGAGCGCTTACTGTGTGCAGAGCACTGTACTAAGCACTTGGGAAGTCCAAGTTGGCAACATATAGAGACGGTCCCTACCCAACAGTGGGCTCACAGTCTAAAAGTCACAGTCGAAAAGACCAAAGTGAGTTACGGATTCACCGGCCCGAAATGAGATCTCTTCTTCAAGTCTCACTCCCTCAAATACTGAATCCGTGTGCCTCGTTTCCTCCCGTCTCAGGCCACAGAGAATTGTGTTTGCATTCTCCACAACTTGTCCTACCAGCTGGAAACCGAGCTTCCAGAGAAATATTCCCAATACACCTACATGCGGAACCGGGATATCCAGCCGGACAACGACAAGAACGTCGGTTGCTTCGGAAGTCGCAGTAGGAAAGTGAAAGAGGTAAGGCGCGTTGCCTGTTAGAGAAGCAGCGTGGCTCTGTGGAAAGAGCTCGGGCTTTGGAGTCAGAGGTCGCGGGTTCGAATTCCAGCTCCTCCACGTGTCTGCTGTGTGACCTTGGACAAGTCACTTAACTTCTCTGCGCCTCAGTTACCTCAACTGTAAAATGGGGATTAAGACTGTGAGCCCCACGTGGGACAACCTGATCACCTTGCATCCCCCCCCCAGCGCTTAGAACAGTGCTTTGCACATAGTAAGCGCTTAACAAATGCTATTATTATTATTATTATTATTATTATTATTATTATTATTATTATTATATGGGAGGGGTCCTATCGGTGATCAGTAAATACATACGATTGGATGAATGAATGAATGATCCTTTCACACATCCATGTGGGCCAGGAAATTCCGGAGAGACAGGGAGAAGAAGGTATTGAAATTCCCCTGGCCATTTAGTGTGCAAACAAATATCGGGCCAAAGTTTTAGCAGCAGTAATCTCAGAGCAAATATTAGTTGTTGGCTAATGGACGGCTCGATGAGGTATATAAAAAATTGCAGGAAGCGGTGTGGGCTGGTGGAAATAATAATAATAATAATAATGTTGGTATTTAAGTGCTTACTGTCTGCAAAGCACTGGTCTAAGCGATGGGGAGGATACAAGGTGATCACGTTGTCCTATGAGGGGCTCACGGTCTTAATCCCCATTTTACAGATGAGGGAACTGAGGCCCAGAGAAGTCAAGTGACTTGCCCAAAGTCGCACAGCTGACAAGTGCTTAGTACTAGCACTTGTACTTAGTTCAAGCGCTTAGTACAGTGCTCTGCACACAGTAAGCGCTCAATAAATACGATTGATGAAGTGGCGGAGCCAGGATTTGAACCCACGACCTCTGATTCCCAAGCCCGGGCTCTTTCCATTGAGCCACAAGAACAGATCTGGGAGTCATAGAACTAAGGGGTCTAATCCTGGCTCTGCCACTTGCTTGCTGTGTGATCTTGGGCGAGTCACTTCCCTTCTCTGTACCTCGGTGTCCTCACCTGTAAAATGGGGGTGAAATACCTGTTCACCCTCCCGCTGAGACTGTGAGCTTCACCCTTCTATTGAGGCCGTGAGCCCTGTGTGGGACAGAGACTGTGTCCTACCTGAGATTAATCTGTGTCCTTCTAGACCGTGAGCCCGCTGTTGGGTAGGGACCGTCTCTATATGTTGCCAACTTGGACTCCCCAAGCGCTTAGTACAGTGCTCTGCACACAGTAAGCGCTCAATAAATACGATTTAATGAATGTAGAAAGGTAAGCTTTCTCTTTCACTTCTATCCACTTCCCAGTGGCAACTATTGATCCCCTAACGCTGCCGCTCGCCCACATCCCAAGAAACGTGAATCTCCCCACTCCTCCCCCTCCAAAGACACATTCCCGGGTGGGATCCTGGGATCTGCCAGGTGGCACAACCAGCACAATCAATCAATCAATCAGTCAATCGTATTTATTGAGCGCTTACTGTGTGCAGAGCACTGTACTAAGCACTTGGGAAGTACAAGTTGGCAACATATAGACACGGTCCCTACCCAACAGCGGGCTCACAGTCTAGAAGGGGGAGACAGAGAACAAAACCAAACATATTAACAAAATAAAATAAATAGAATAGATCTGTACAAGTATAGAATAGATATGTACAAGCACAATTAGGAAGGAGCGTGGCTGAGTGGGAAGAACCCCGGCCTAGGGGTCAGAGGGACATGGGTTCTAATCTCAGCTCCTCCACATGTCTGTTGTGGCCCTGGACAAGTCACTTCACTTCTGTGAGCCTCAATCAATCAATCAATCAATCAATCGTATTTATTGAGCGCTTACTGTGTGCAGAGCACTGTACTAAGCGCTTGGGAAGTACAAGTTGGCAACGTATAGAGACAGTCCCTACCCAACAGTGGGCTCTCAGTTACCTCATCTGCAAAATGTGTGGCCCTGGGCAAGTCACTTCACTTCTGTGGGCCTCAGTTCCCTCATCTGCAGGAATGGGGTTTGAGACTGCGAGCCCCATCTTCCAGACTGTGAGCCCACTGTCGGGTAGGGACCGTCTCTATATGTTGCCAACTTGGACTTCCCAAGCGCTTAGTACAGTGCTCTGCACACAGTAAGCGCTCAATAAATACGACTGAATGAGTGAATGATTGTGGGGCAGGGACTGTGTCGAACCCGATTTGCACGTATCCACCCACATGCTTAATATAGTGTCTGGTACATAGTAAGCACTTAAATAGCACAGTTGATATTATTAATAATATTTAATATTATTGTTAATATATTATAGTATATATTTATATTATAATTAATTAGTGTTATAATATTAATATTGCTAATAATAATGGTGATGGCATTTTATTAAGCACTTACTATGTGCAAGGCACTGTTCTAAGCACTGGGGAGGGTACAAGGTGATCAGGTCGTCCCACGGGGGGGCTCACAGTCTTCATCCCCATTCTACAGATGAGGTCACTGAGGCCCAGAGAAGTGAAGTGACTTGCCCGAGGTCACACAGCTGACAAGCGCCAGAGCCGGGATTAGAATCCATGACCTCTGACTCCCAGGGCCGTGCTCTGTCCACTAGGCCGTTATTCACTCAGTCGTATTTATTGAGCACCTACTTTATGCATAGCATTCATTCATTCAGTCGTATTTATTGAGCACTTACTGTGTGCAGAGCACTGTACTAAGCGCTTGGAAAATACAATTTGGCAACAGATAGAGACAGTCCCTACCGGATAATGGGCTCGCAGTCTAGAAGGGGGAGGCAGACAACAAAACAAATAGAGAGGTGTCAGTACCATCAAAATATATCCCACATGGGACAGGAACCGTGTCCTACTTGATTGTCATTCATTTATTCAGTCGTATTTATTGGGCGCTTACTGTGTGTATATATGTATATATGTTTGTACATATTTTTTACTCTATTTATTTATTTATTTTATTTGTACATATCTATTCTATTTATTTTATTTTGTTAGTATGTTTGGTTTTGTTCTCTGTCTCCCCCTTTTAGACTGTGAGCCCACTGTTGGGTAGGGACTGTCTCTATATGTTGCCAACTTGTACTTCCCAAGTGCTTAGTACAGTGCTCTGCACATAGTAAGCGCTCAATAAATACGATTGATGATGATGATGTGTGCAAAGTCCCGTACTAAGCACTTGGGAGAGCACAATTTAACAACAGGAACATTTCGCCCACAGTGAGTTCACCGTCTACTGGGGTAGACAGGCATTAATATATATAAATAAATTGATAAATGAACAAATAAATTGCAGATGTATACATCATATCAATGAGTTGTCTTTATTGAGCGCTTACTGTGTGCAGAAGAACACTGTACTAAGCACCTCGAGAGTTCAGTGTGACAGAGTTGGTAGACACGTCCCCTGCCCACCAGTAGCTTAGAGTCTAGAGGATGTATTATCTTGTATTTACCCCAGCGCTTAGCGTATGGTGAATATTTAGAGAAGCAGCGTGGCTTAGTGGAAATAGCGGGGGCTTGGGAGTCAGAGGTCGTGGGTTCTAATCCCGGTTCCACCGCTTATCAGCTGTGAGACTTTGGACAGGTCACTTCTCTGACCTCAGTTCCCTCATCTGTAAAATGGGGAGTAAGACTGTGAGCCCTACATGGGACAACCTGATCACCTTGTATCATCAATCGTATTTATTGAGCGCTTACTGTGCGCAGAGCACTGTACTAAGCGCTTGGGAAGTACAAATTGGCAACATATAGAGACCGCCCCTACCCAACAGTGGGCTCACAGTCTAAAAGGGGGAGACAGAGAACCAAACCAAACATACTAACAAACTAAAATAAATAGTTTGTATTTGTTTGTATCTCCCCCCAGTGCTCAGGACAGTGCTTGGCACAGAGTAAGCGCTTAACAAACACCAACACTGTTGTGATTTAAACGACAATAAATCAGGATTGCCGAGATGAAGCCGGTTTTCGCTGTGGAGCGTTACGATGGTGAACTCTGGAGTTCGTTAACTGGAATATCTGATGTGTTTCCATGTGTAGCAGTACCAGGATATCCCCCTGCCCGACGAGAAGAGCAATCCTAAAGGCGTGGAATGGTTGTGGCACTCCATTGTGCTAAGGATGTATCTCTCCTTAATCGCCAAAAGTTCAAGAAACTACACACAGGAAGCGTCTCTGGGAGCCCTGCAGAACCTCACGGCGGGAAGTGGCCCGGTCAGTGAATGATTTTTTATTCCTGTCATCATCCGTCTCCCCCCTCTAGACTGGAATAATAATAATAATGATAATGATGGCATTTGTTAAGCGCTTACTATGTACAAAGCACTGTTCTAAGCGCTGGAGGGGATACAGTGTGATCAAGTTGTCCCACGTGGGGCTCACAGTCTTAATCCCCATTTTTACAGATGAGGTGACTGAGGCTCAGAGAAGTGAAGTGACTTGCCCAAGGTCACACAGCAGACTTGTGGTGGAGCTGGGATACGAACCCATGACCTCTGACTCCAAAGCCTGGGCTCTTTCCACCAAGCCACGCTCGTCATGGGCAGGGAACGCGTCTCCTAGTTCTGAATCCGGCTCCGCCGCTTGTCTGCTGTGTGACCCTGGGCAAGTCACTTCACTTCTCTGGGCCTCAGTTCCCTCATCTGGAAAATGGGGATGAAGACTGGGAGCCCCCCGTGGGACAACCTGATCACCTTGTAACCTCCCCAGTGCTTACAACGGTGCTTTGAAATGCCATCATTATTATTATTACTTAACAAATGACATTATTATTATCATCAGTATTATCATTATAATAGGTTGTCCTGGAATTCCCTCCCTCTTCATGTAATAATAATAATAATAATAATAATAATAATGGTATTTTTTAAGTGCTTACTATGTGCCAGGCACTGTACTATATTATGATTATTATTCTCTGTGCCTCAGTTCCCTCATCTGTAAAATGGGGATGAAGACTGTGAGCCCCCCGTGGGACAACCTGATCACCTTGTAACCTCCCCAGCGCTTACAACGGTGCTTTGAAATGCTGTCATTATTATTATTACTTAACAAATGACATTATTATTATCATTAGTATTATCATTATAATGGGTTGGCCTGGAATTCCCTCCCTCTTCATGTAATAATAATAATAATAATAATGGTATTTTTTAAGCACTTACTATGTGCCAGGCACTGTACTATATTATGATTATTATTCTCTGTGCCTCAGTTCCCTCATCTGTAAAATGGGGATGAAGACTGTGAGCCCCCCATGGGACAACCTGATCACCTTGTAACCTCCCCAGCGCTTACAACGGTGCTTTGCACATAGTAAGCGCTTAATAAATGTCATCATTATTATTATTATTTAACAAATGACATTATTATTATCATCAGTATTATTATTATAGTAGGTTGGCCTGGAATTCCCTCCCTCTTCATGTAATAATAATAATGGTATTTTTAAGCGCTTACTATGTGCCAGGCACTGTACTAAGAGCTGGGCACTGTACTATATTATTATTCTCTGTGCCTCAGTTCCCTCATCTATAAAATGGGGATGAAGACCGTGAGCCCCCCGTGGGACAACCTGATCACCTTGTAACCTCCCCAGCGCTTACAACGGTGCTTTGTACATAGTAAGCGCTTAATAAATGCCGTTATTATTATCATTACTTAACAAATGACATTATTATTATCATCATTATCATTATTATTATAGGTTGGCCTGGAATTCCCTCCCTCTTCATATAATAATAATAATAATTATTATTATTATGGTATTTTTTAAGCGCTTACTATGTGCCAGGCACTGTACTAAGAGCTGGGCACTGTACTATATTATTATTATTATTCTCTGTGCCTCAGTTCTCTCATCTGTAAAATGGGGATGAAGACCGTGAGCCCCCTGTGGGACAACCTGATCACCTTGTAACCTCCCCAGCCCTTAGAACGGTGCTTTGCACATAGTAAGCGCTTAATAAATGCTGTCATCATTATTATTACTTAACAAATGACATTATTATTATCACCGTTATTATTATTATTATTATTTAACAAATGACATTATCATCAGTATTATTATTATAATAGGTGGGCCTGGAATTCCCTCCCTCTTCATGTAATAATAATAATAATAATTATGGTATTTTTTAAGCGCTTACTATGTGCCAGGCACTGTACTAAGAGCTGGGCACTGTACTATATTATTATTATTCTCTGTGCCTCAGTTCCCTCATCTGTAAAATGGGGATGAAGACTGTGAGCCCCCCGTGGGACAACCTGATCACCTTGTAACCTCCCCAGCCCTTAGAACGGTGCTTTGCACATAGTAAGCGCTTAATAAATGCCATTATTATTATTATTATTACTTAACAAATGACATTATTGTTATCATCATTATTATTATTATTATAATAGGTTGGCCTGGAATTCCCTCCCTCTTCATGTAATAATAATAATAATGGTATTTTTTAAGCGCTTACTATGTGCCAGGCACTGTACAAAGAGCTGGGCACTGTACTATATTATTATTATTATTATTCTCTGTGCCTCAGTTCCCTCATCTGGGATTGAGACGGTGAGCCCCGCATGGGACAGGGACCGCGTCCAACCTGATCGACTTGGATCTCCTCCAGCGCTTAGAACAGTGCTTGGCACCTAGTAAGCGCTTAATAAATGCCATTATCATTATTATTATTATTATTATTATTATTATTTTCGTGGACTGGAGCGGGAAAAGAGTGGGGTGGGAGAAGCTGGTTGAGGGGGACGGGCCCCCACTTAAGTGCTCTCGGCCAAAGTGCAACCTGCTCCCCCAAATACTTCAAACAAAATACCTTATTATATCATTCAGCTCCCCGAAATACTTAAAATACCTTATTATATCATTCAGATGCCCTCTGCCGTGGCCCAGACTATCGTCCAGAAGGAAAACGGCCTTCAACATGCCCGGAAGATGCTGCACGTGAGCGATCTGACCGTGAAGAAGACGGCCGTCTCGTTGCTGAGGAATTTGTCCCGTCACCCGACTTTGCAGAATGCGATCGGTGAGTTCATTGTTTCCTTTCAGTCGTGTTTATCGATAATAATCATCATTCATCATGATTTATGGAATCCACATTCATTCAATAAATATGATTGATTGATTCATTCATTCAGCCGTATTTATTGAGCACTTACTGTGTGCGGAGCACTGGACTAAGCACTTGGGAAGTACAAACTAAAATCTCAAACTGTACATGATGTATGTCGAGAGGAAAATAAGCTTTTAGCAAAATGTGAATGATCAAGACTCCATTAACAGTTCATTTTGGCAGTAGAATCCTTTTCCTAACCTTGATCTCCATGGTGTATGGGCAGGGAAGGTGTCTGTTTAGTGTTCATTCATTTAATCATATTTATTGAGCACTTACTGTGTGCAGAGCACTGTACTAAGCACTTGGGAAGTCCAAGTTGGCAACCTCTAGAGACGGTCCCTACCCAACAGTGGGCTCACAGTCGAGAAGGGGGAGACGGACAACAAAACAAAACGTATTAGCAAAATAAAATAAATAGAATAAATATGTACAAATAAAATAAATAAATATTCATTCATTCAGTCGTATTTTATTGAGCGCTCACTGTGTGCAGAGCACTGGACTAAGCGCTTGGGAAGTCCAAGTCGGCAACATCTAGAGACGGTCTCTACCCAACAGTGGGCTCACAGTCTAGAAGGGGGAGACGGGCAACAAAACAAAACACATAAACCAAATAAAATAAATAGAATAAATATGTACTAGTAAAATAGAGTAATAAATAAGTACAAACATATATACAGGTAACTGGGTTAGACACAGTCCCTGTCCCACATAGGGCTCACCGTCTTAATCCCCATTTTTCAGGTGAGGGAACTGAGGCCCAGATTCGTTCATTCATTCAATCGGATTTATTGAGCGCTTACTGTGTGCAGAGCACTGTACTAAGCGCTTGGGAAGTACAAGTTGGCAACATATAGAGACAGTCCCTACCCAACAGTGGGCTCACAGTCTAGAAGGGGGAGACGGGCAACAAAACATATAAACCAAATAAAATAAAGAGAATAAATATGTACAAGTAAAATAGAGTAATAAATAAGTACAAACATATATACAGGTAACTGGGTTAGACACAGTCCCTGTCCCACATAGGGCTCACAGTCTTAATCCCCATTTTCCAGGTGAGGGAACTGAGGCCCAGATTCACTCATTCATTCAATCGGATTTATTGAGCACTTACTGTCTGCAGAGCACTGTACTAAGCGCTTGGGAAGTCCAAGTTGGCAACATCTGGAGACGGTCCCTACCCAGCAGCGGGCTCACAGTCTAGAAGGGGGAGACGGACAACAAAACAAAACACTATAAACCAAATAGAATAAATATGTACAAGTAAAATAAATAGAGTAATAAATATGTACAAACATTTATACAGGTAACTGGGTTAGACATTGATAATTATGGCATTTGTTAAGCGCTTACTATGTGCAAAGCACTGTTCTAAGCGCTGGGGAGGTTACAAGGTAATCAGATTGTCCCACGTGGGGCTCACAGTCTTAATCCCCATTTTACAGTTGAGGTAACTGAGGCCCCGAGAAGCTAAGTGACTAGCCCAAGGTCACACAGCTGACAAGTGGTGGAGCCGGAATTTGAACTCATGACCTCTGACTCCAAAGCCCGGGCTCTTTCCATCGAGCCACGCTGTTTATGGAGCACTTACTGTGTGCAGAGCACTGTATTAAGCGCTTGGAAAGCACAGTTCAGCCGCAGATAGAGCAATCCCTGCCCAGCAACGGGCTCGCAGTCTAGAAGGGGGAGACAGACAACGAAACAAACAAGGAGACAGGTCAGAATAGATAAATAGAATTATAGATATATACACATCATTAATAAAAATAAATAGTGTAATAAAGATGTATGAATATACACAAGTGGCGTGGGGAGGGGAAGGGAGTAGGGCAGAGGGAGGAGCAGCAGAGGATAAGCGGGGGGCTCAATCTAGGAAGGCCTCCTGGAGGAGGTGAGCTACGAGGTGATCTGGTTGTCCCACGGGGGGCTCACAGTTTTAATCGAAGGGACAACCTGATCACCTTCATCATCATTATTATTATTATTATTATTATTATTATTATTATTATATAGAGACGATCCCTACCCAACAGCGGGCTCATCATCAATTGTATTTATTGAGCGCTTACTATGTGCAGAGCACTGTACTAAGCGCTTACAGTTGACAGACATTCCTATGGTTGCAGTCTCAGGGACTGCCCAACCTAATGACCTTGTCTCCACCCCAACGCTTAGTACAGTGCTTGCCTGGCACATAGTAAGCGCTTAACAAGTACGATTTAAAAAAAAAAATACAAGGTTGCCCACACCCAGTCCAACCTCTCGAATATTAACAGTTGCGGTACTTGTTAAGCGCTTAACTCTATTCTAGGCGATCACTGTATTAAACACAAGATTCAAGATAATCCCCATTTTCCAGATGAGGTCACTGAGGCCCAGAGAAGTGAAGTGACTTGCCCTAGGTCACCCAGCAGACAAGTGGCGGAGCTGGGATTCGAACCCATGACCTCTGACTCCCAAGCCCAGGCTGTTACCACTGAGCCACGCTGCATCCCCATTTTTGCAGTTGGGGGAACTGAGGCACAGAGAAGCCGCGTGGCTCAGTGGGAAAAGCCCGGGCTTTGGAGTCAGAGGTCATGGGTTCACATCCCGACTCCGCCAACTGTCAGCTGGGCGACCGTGGGCAAGTCACTTCACTTCTCTGGGCCTCAGTTCCCTCATCTGGAAAATGGGGATTGAGACTGTGGGCCCCCCGTGGGACAACCTGATCACCGTGTGTTCCCCACCAGCGCATGGAATAGTGCTTTGCACATGGTGAGCGCTTAGAGAATACCATCATTATTATTATCATCATTGTCATTAATAATAATAGTGATGGTATTTGTTAAGCGCTTACTATGTGCAAAGCACTGTTCTAAGCACTGATAATAATGATGGCATTTATTAAGCGCTTACTATGTGCAAAGCACTGTTCTAAGCGCTGGGGAGGTTACAAGGTGATCGGCTTGTCCCTCGGGGGGCTCACAGTCTTCATCCTCATTTTACAGATGAGGTAACTGAGGCCCAGAGAAGTGAAGTGACTTGCCCAAAGTCACACAGCTGACTAGTGGCAGAGCCGGGGTTTGAACCCATGACCTCTGACTCCAAAGCCCGGGCTCTTTCCACTGAGCCACGCTGCTTCTCTGTGACTAGACTGTGACTAGTCTAGTCTAGACTTTCTAGATTGTGAGCCCACTGTTGGGTAGGGACCGTCTCTATAGGTTGCCAACTTGTACTTCCCAAGCGCTTAGTCCAGTGCTCTGCACACAGTAAGCGCTCAATAAATACGATTGAATGAATGAATGAAGGAAGGAAGAGAGCAAGTTTGACGAATGTGTGGGCAGGGGGAGGATGTGGGCCGGGGGCGTTTCCCATGAAAACTCTGAATGTCGGTGTCTGGAGATGCTGTTGACCATCAGTGGAAAGAGCCCGGGCTTTGGAGTCAGGGGTCACGGGTTCAAATCCCGGCTCCTCCAATTGTCAGCTGTGTGACTTTGGGCAAGTCACTTCACTTCTCTGGACCTCAGTTCCCTCGTCTGTAAAATGGGGATGAAGACTGTGAGCCCCCTGTGGGACAGGGACTGTCTCTATATGTTGCCAATTTGTACTTCCCAAGCGCTTAGTACAGTGCTCTGCACATAGTGAGCGCTCAATAAATACGATTGATGATGATGACAACCTGATCACCATCATCATCATCATTATTATTATCATTATTATTATTATTATTATTATTATTATTATTATTTTATTATTTTATTATTATCTTTTAGACTGTGAGCCCACTGTTGGGTAGGGACTGTCTCTATATGTTGCCAATTTGTACTTCCCAAGCGCTTAGTACAGTGCTCTGCACATAGTAAGCGCTCAATAAATACGATTGATGATGATGACAACCTGATCACCTTCATCATCATCATCATCATTATTATTATTATTATTATTATTATTATTATTATTATCATCATATAGAGACAGTCCCTACCCAACAGCGGGCTCACAGTTGACAGACATTCCTATGGTTGCAGTCTCAGCGACTGCCCAACCTAATGACCTTGTCTCTACCCCAACGCTTAGTACAGTGCTTGCCTGGCACATAGTAAGCGCTTAACAAGTACGATTTAAAAAAAAAATACAAGGTTGCCCACACCCAGTCCAACCTCTCGAATATTAACAGTTGCGGTATTTGTTAAGCGCTTACTCTATTCTAGGTGATCACTATATTAAACACAAGATACAAGATAATCCCCATTTTCCAGATGAGGTCACTGAGGCCCAGAGAAGTGAAGTGACTTCACCCAGCAGACAAGCGGCGGAGCCGGAATTCGAACCCATGACCTCTGACTCCCAAGCCCAGGCTGTTACCACTGAGCCCCGCTGCATCCCCATTTTGCAGATGAGGGAACTGAGGCCCAGAGAAGTGAAGGGACCAACCAAAGGACACACAGGAGACAGGTGGCCGTGTCGGGATTAGAACCCAGGTCCTCTTACTCCCAGGCCCGGCTCTTTCGACTGGGCCATGCTGCTTCTCAGCCCTAACATGCTAAATTAGGAGAAAAAGCCCAGGATTCGAGTCCTCTCTTCAGGGATGGATTTGTCAGCGCACCATACACAGGTTAAATTAAAAATGTAAATTTTCCCTCCGAGTGAGCGCACTTCGGAAGAGTCTCAGTCACGCCAACAATCTGCTACACCCTGGATTACTGTGTGGTTTATCATCATCATCATCATCATCATCATTATTATCATGTGTGTCAAACACTTCATTCATTCATTCAGTCGTATTTATTGAGCGCTTACTGTGTGCAGAGCACTGTACTAAGCGCTTGGGAAGTACAAGTTCATTTATTCATTCATTCAATCGTATTTATTGAGCGCTTATTGTGTGCAGAGCACTGTACTAAGCGTTTGGGAAGTACAAGTTCATTCATTCATTCATTCAATCGTGTTTATTGAACGCTTACTGTGTGCAGAGCACTGTACTAAGCGCTTGGGAAGTGCAAGTCGGCAACATATAGAGACAGTCCCTACCCAACAGCAGGCTCTCAGTCTAGAAGGGGGACACAGGCAACAAAATAAAACATGTAGACAGGTGTCAAGTCATCAGAATAAACAGAAGTAAAGCTAGATTCTTTCATTCATTCATTCATTCAACATAACAGACAAATTCCCTGCCCACAATGAGCTTGTCTGCTGTGTGACTTTGTGCAATACCTCTCTGTGCCTCAGTGACCCTATAGGGGGATTGTAGGGGGATTTTGATGAATTTATTATTCTTAGAGACGCGGCATGGTCTAGTGGAAAGCCCTACCCAACAGTGGGCTCACAGTCTAGAAGGGGGAGACAGACAACAAAACAAAACATATTAACAAAATAAAATAAATAGAATAATGTACAAATAAAATAGAGTAATAAATACGTACAAACGTACATACATATATACAGGTGCTGTGGGGAGGGGAAGGAGGTAAGGCGATGGGGAGGAGGGGGAGGATTGTTCCCCCTTGCATTGTTCTAAGCAATGAGGTTAGATACAAGTTAATGGGGTTGGATACAGTCCCTGTTCCGCATTCATTCATTCAATCGTATTTATTGAGCACTGACTGTGTGCAGAGCACTGTACTAAGCGCTTGGGCAGTACAAGTTGGCAACATATAGAGATGGTCCCTACCCAACAGTGGGCTCACAGTCTAGAAGGGGGAGACAGACGACAAAACAAAACGTACTAACAAAATAAAATAAGTAGAATAAATATGTACAAGTAAAATAAATAGAGTAATAAATATGTACAAACATATGTACATACATACAGGTGTTGTGGGGAGGGGGAGGAGGTAAGGCGATGGGGAGGAGGGGGAGGATCGTTCCCCCGTGCATTGCTCTAAGCTATGCGATTAGATCAATCAATCAATCAATCAATCGTATTTATTGAGCACTTACTGTGTACAGAGCACTGTACTAAGCGCTTGGGAAGTCCAAGTTGGCAACATATAGAGACAGTCCCTACCCAACAGTGGGCTCACAGTCTAAAAGTCTAGATATAAGTTAATGGGGTTGGATACAGTCCCTGTCCCACATGGGGGTCACCAAGTGAGGTTGTAAGGTGCAAATTGCCGAAAGCAGAATACACAACTCTTATTTCTAAACAACAATCATTAATTAATATTGCTAGCGAGAAGCAGCCTGGGAGTCGGAAGAGCCCTATTCTAATCCCAGCTCTGCCACTTATAATAATAATGGCATTTATTAAGCGCTTACTATGTGCAAAGCACTGTTCTAAGCGCTGGGGAGGTTACAAGGTGATCAGGTTGTCCCACGTGGGGCTCACAGTCTTAATCCCCATTTACAGATGAGGTAACTGAGGCACAGAGAAGTTAAGTGACTTGCCCAAAGTCACACAGCTGACAAGCAGTGGAGCCGGGATTTGAACCCATGACCTCTGACTCCAAAGCCCGAGCTTTTTCCACTGAGCCACGTTGCTTCTACTAGTAGCACCCACTTGCCCGCTGGGTGACCTTAGGCAAGTCACTTCACTTCTCTGAAGCAGCGTGGCTCAGTGGAAAGAGCCCGGGCTTTGGAGTCAGAGGTCATGCGTTCGAATCCCGCTCTGCCACATGTCTGCTGTGGGACCTTGGGCAAATCACTTCACTTCTCTGAACCTCAGTTACCTCATCTGTAAAATGGGGATTAAGACTGTGAGCCCCACATGGGACAACCTGATCACTTTGTATCCCCCCCAGCGCTTAGAACAGTGCTTTGCACATAGTAAGCGCTTAACAAATGCCAACATTATTATTCTCTGTGCCTCAGTGACCTCATCTGGAAAATGAGGATAAAATGCCTGTTCTCGCCACCCCCCTTGACTGTGATTCCCAGATGAAACGAGGACATTGTGTGATCTGATTATCTCGCATCCATTCCAGCTAATAGCACAGCCCAAGGCACATAGTGTGTGCTTAATAAATACCATCAGTATCATTCACAGTAAACACTTAATAAATACGACTGAATATAAAAACAGTCAGGGACAGTGTGTTCTGTCATCAGTATCATTCACAGTAAACACTTAATAAATACAACTGAATATAAAAACAGTCAGGGACAGTGCGTTCTGTCATGGTTTTGCTTCCCCCTCATCCCCCTCTCCATCCCCCCCATATTACCTCCTTGCCTTCCCCACAGCACCTGTATATATGTATATATGTTTGTACATATTTGTTACTTTATTTATTTATTTATTTATTTTACTTGTACATATCTATTCTACTTATTTTATTTTGTTAGTATGTTTGGTTTTGTTCTCTGTCTCCCCCTTTTAGACTGTGAGCCCACTGTTGGGTAGGGACTGTCTCTATATGTTGCCAATTTGTACTTCCCAAGCGCTTAGTACAGTGCTCTGCACATAGTAAGCGCTCAATAAATACGATTGTTGATCATGATGATGATAGATAGAGGTGGGCGGTAACACAAGATGATCAAAATCCTCACCTGACTAGTCTAATGAGCGTGAACGAATCAAAAGAAAAAGCTTTTATGTTCTGGGAAAGCTTCTGTGAATAGGGAAGAAATTTCGCTGCCGGCAGCTCTCAGTGTTATTAAAATGTCTTTTCCTTCTTTGTGGCTTCGTGCGGTGCACACCTGTATGGATGTATTGCCCTCGGGGGTCTTTCTTTTTTTGTTCCAAAATACCTACCTCTCCCGTGAGAACATGGTAAAAATAATCAGTTATCATATACCTCCCAAGGAAAAATGGTAACCATCTTGCCTTTCACCAGTCTCCTTCATCCATAGCTAAATCCTTGTCTTTTGTATGCCCTTTAAAATATGCATATATGTTTGTTCTTCAAGTTAATGAACACTTAAACTTGTGACTAATTGAAATAATAATAATGGCATTTATTAAGCGCTTACTATTTGCAAAGCACTGTTCTAAGCACTAGGAAGGTTACAAGGTGATCAGGTTGTCCCACGGGGGGGCTCACAGTCTTCATCCCCATTTTACAGATGAGGTAACTGAGGCACAGAGAAGTGAAGTGACTTGCCCAAAGTCACGCAGCTGACAATTGGCGGAGCCGGGATTTGAACCCATGATCTCTGACTCCAAAGCCCGTTGCTGTTGCCACTGAGCCACGTAGCTTATGCACCGGATAGAACCTACTTAAAACCACTTCCGTGGCTAATAAAAATTCTGGTATTTGTTAAGCGCTCACTCCGTGCCAGGCACTGTACTAAGCGCTGGGAGGGATACAAGCAATTCGGGTTGGACCCAATCCCTGTCCCATATGGGGCTCCCATTCATTCATTCAGTCAGCGCTTAGAACAGTGCTTTGCACATAGTAAGTGCTTAATAAATGCCATTATTATTATTATTATTATTCAATCGTATTGAGCGCTTACTGTGTGCAGAGCACTGTACTAAGCACTTGGGAAGTACAAGTCGGCGACAGACTGTGAGCCCACTGTTGGGTAGGGACTGTCTCTATATGTTGCCAACTTGTACTTCCCAAGCGCTTAGTACAGTGCTCTACACACAGTAAGCGCTCAATAAATACGATTGATTGATATAGAGACGGTCCCTACCCAACAACGGGCTCACAGTCTAGAAGGGGGAGACAGACAACAAAACAAAACATGTGGACAGGTGTCAAGTCGTCAGAACAAATAGAGTTAAAGCTAGATAATAATAATAATAATAATAATAATGGCATTTATTAAGCACTTACTATGTGCAAAGCACTGTTCTAAGCGCTGGGGAGGTTACAAGGTGATCAGGTTGTCCCACGGGGGGCTCACAGTCTTCATCCCCATTTTACAGATGAGGTCACTGAGGCCCAGAGAAGTGAAGTGACTTGCCCAAAGTCACACAGCTGACAATTGGCGGAGTTGGGATTTGAACCCGTGACCTCTGACTCCAAAGCCCGGGCTCTTTCCACTGAACCACGCTGCTTCTCTAATGCATATCATGAACAAAATAAATAGAATAGTAAATATGTACAAATAAAATAGAGTAATAAATCTGTACAAACATATATACAGGTGCTGTGGGGAGGGGAAGGAGGTAGGGCCGGGGGGGGTGGGGAGGAGGAGAGGAAAAAGGGGGCTCAGTCTGGGAAGGCCTCTTGGAGGAGGTGAGCTCTCAGTAAGGCTGAGCTCTCTCCCAGTCTCAATCCCCATTTTCCGGATGAGATAACTGAGGCCCAGAGCAGTGAAGTGACTTGCCCAGAGTCACCCAGCAGAGAGGTTGCTGAAACCTCTAGACTTCTGGACTGTGAGCCCGCTGTTGGGTAGGGACCGTCTCTAGATGTTGCCAACCTGGACTTCCCAAGCGCTTAGTACAGTGCTTTGCACACAGTAAGCGCTCAATAAATATGATTGAATGAACGAATGAATGAAACTGGACTAGAACTCAGGCCCCAGGCCTGTGTTTTATTCACTAGGGAGAAGGGAAGCAGCATGGCCTAGTGTTAACAGCCTGGGCGTTGAGCCAACTGTTGAGTAGGGACCATCTCTATGTGTTGCCAACTTGTACTTCCCAAGCGCTTAGTACAGTGCTCTGCACACAGTAAGCGCTCAATAAATATGATTGAATGAATGAATGAATGGAGTCAGAGGTCATGGGTTCTAATCCCGGCTCTGCCACTTCTGTGCCATGTGACCTTGGGCAAGTCAATCAATCAATCAGTCGTATTTATTGAGCGCTTACTGTGTGCAGAACACTGTACTAAGCGCTTGGGAAGTACAAGTTGGCAACAAATAGAGGCGTTCCCTACCCAACAGTGGGCTCA
This sequence comes from Tachyglossus aculeatus, assembly GCF_015852505.1. Lineage (NCBI taxonomy): Eukaryota > Metazoa > Chordata > Mammalia > Monotremata > Tachyglossidae > Tachyglossus > Tachyglossus aculeatus. The sequence goes on along the minus strand of NC_052067.1, from coordinate 145,586,531 downwards.
GAGTCTAGAAGAATGGGCTCACAGTCTAGTGACTTCAGTGTGCCTCAGTGACCTCATCAGTAAAATGGGGATTGAAACTGTGAGCCCCAGATGGGAAGGGACTTTGTCCAACCTGATCGCCAGAGAAGCAGCGTGGCTCAGTGGAAAGAGCCCAGGCTTTGGAGTCAGAGGTCATGGGTTCAAATCCCGGCTCCACCAACTGTCAGCCGGGTGACTTTGGGCAAGTCACTTCACTTCTCTGGGCCTCAGTTCCCTCATCTGTAAAATGGCAATTAAAGCTGTGAGCCCCCGTGGGACAACCTGATCACCTTGTCACCTCCCCAGCTCTTAGAACAGTGCTTTGCACGTAGTAAGCGCTTAATAAATTCCATCATTATTATTGTATCTACCCCTGCGCTTAGAACAGCGCTTGGCACATAGTAAGCGCTTAACAAATGCCATCGTTAGACCACCCTGCTTCTCAAGAATAAGCCTTCAGGGGAAGGCATTCGGTGTGAAAGCAGAGGATATCACGGAGGGGAGGCAGGCTCCAACTTGCCAGCCCAACAGTAGAGTAACCCTCTGGGAGTCTTTCTGAACCAGGCTTGATTTCAATTAATCAATCAATCAATCATATTTATTGAGCGCTTACTGTGTGCAGAGCACTGTACTAAGCGCTCGGGAAGTCCAAGTTGGCAACGTATAGAGATGGTCCCTACCCCAACAGTGGGTTCACAGTCCAGAAGGGGAAGCTAAAGCTATGGGGATTTTAGTCCAGGACCCAGAGGCTCTCAAGCGCTTAGTACAGTGCTCTGCACACAGTAATCGCTCAATAAATACAACTGAATTTTAGACTGTGAGCCCACACTTTTAGACTGTGAGCCCACTGTTGGGTAGGGACTGTCTCTATATGTTGCCAACTTGGACTTCCCAAGCGCTTAGTACAGTGCTCTGCACACAGTAAGCGCTCAATAAATATGATTGATTGATTCCATGCAGCTGCAGCCTCCCTCCCAGCCCTACTTTCCCACCTTGCAGAAAGCGAGCCGCCCAGGGTCCAACAGACAGGCGTTGACGATCAGTACTGTGGCCGTCGGTATTTTATACCGCGAACTCAAGCCGGTCGGCGGCCAGCCACTGAACCGGACAGACAAACTCACTGAGCTTCCTTATTCATTCATTCAGTCGTATTTATTGAGCGCTTACTGTGTGCAGAGCACTGTACTGAGCGCTTGGGAAGTACAAGTCGGCAACATCTAGAGACGGTCCCTACCTGACAACTGGCTCACAGTCTAGAAGGCGGAGACAGGCAACAAAACAAAACGTGAGGTCAATCAATTGTATTGATTTATTGAGCGCTTACTGTGTGCAGAGCACTGTACTAAGCGCTTAGCACTGTACTAAGTGATGGGATAAGTATATGAGATGCATATTGTTCCCCGGGAACTTTTAGAGAAGCAATGCGGTCTAGTGGCTAGACCCCGGGCCCGGGCATCAGAAGGACCTGGATTCGCTCATTCATTCATTCATTCAGTCAACCGTATTTACTGAGCGCCTACTCATCATCATCAATCGTATTTATTGAGCGCTTACTATGTGCAGAGCACTGTACTAAGCGCTTGGGAAGTCCAAGTTGGCAACATATAGAGACAGTCCCTACCCAACAGTGGGCTCACTGTCTAAAAGGGGGGACAGAGAACAAAACCAAACATACTAACAAAATAAAATAAATAGAATAGATATGTACAAATGAAATAGAGTAAAAAATATGTACATATTCATATTCAGTCAACCGTATTTCATTCAGTCAACCATTCAGTCAACCGTATTTACTGAGCGCCTACTGTGTGCAGGGCACTGTGCTAAACGCTTGGGAGAGTACGATACAACACTAAACAGACCCATTCGCTATCCACGCCGAGCTGGATTCTAATCCAAGATCCGCCCCTCGTCTGCTGGGTGACCTTGGGCAAGTCACTTTTCCTCTTTGGCCTTCAGTTCCCTCATCTATCAAATGGAGATTAAGACTGTGAGCTCACATGGGACAGGGATTTTGTCCCACCTGATTAGCTTGTATCTACCCCAGTGCTTAGTACAGTCACTAGCACCTAAAATAAAAAATTATGGTATTTGTTAATAATAATAATAATAATGATGGCATTTGTTAAGCACCTACTATGTGCAAAGCACTATTCTAAGCTCTGAGGTGATCAGGTTGTCCCACGTGAGGCTCACAGTCTTAATCCCCATTTTACAGATGAGGTCACTGAGGCACAGAGAAGTTAAATAGCTTGCCCAAGGTCACACAGCAGACAAGTGGTTCCTTTTTTTTTTTTTAATGGCATTGATTAAGCGCTTACTATGTGCCAAGCACTGTTCTAAGCGCTGGGGAGATTACAAGGTGATCAGGTTGTCCCACGGGGGGCTCCCAGTCTTCATCCCCATTTTACAGATGAGGGAACTGAGGCCCAGAGAGGTGAAGTGACTTGCCCAAAGTCACACAGCTAAGTGGCAGAGCCAGGATTTGAACCCATGACCTCTGACTCCAAAGCCCGGGCTCTTTCCACTGAGCCACGCTGCTTCTCTAGCTGAGACTCTCCGTGGACCTCTGACATCCTCGTCTCCTGCCAGGCAGCAGGACAACACTCCGACTTGTACTTCCCAAGCGCTTAGTACAGTGCTTTGCACACAATAAGCGCTCAATAAATACGATTGACTGAATGAATGAACTCCAGCAGAGTCCAAATTCTCCAGACTTTTGTCTGCTTTTCAGGTATTTAGTGGGAAACAGTGTCCTCCGTCTCGCAGGGATCCTGAATTTCCTATTCAGGATCCCCTTGGGCAACTGGTAAGGAAAGAGGTTTTCCACCCCCGCAAGCCTCGAATAAATCATATAATTGGGCACCCCCCTGTGAGCCCACCTTTTAGACTGTGAGCCCACTGTTGGGTAGGGACTGTCTCTATATGTTGGCAACTTGCACTTCCCAAGCGCTTAGTACAGTGCTCTGCACACAGTAAGCGCTCAATAAATACGATTGATGATGTAAGCCCTAAGAAATATCGGCAGCGAGCGAGCATGCTTTAGAGAAGCAGCGTGGCTCAGTGGAAAGAGCCCGGGCTTTGGAGTCAGAGGTCATGAGTTCAAATCCCGGCTCCACCAATTGTCAGCTGTGTGACTTTGGGCAAGTCACTTCACTTCGCTGGGCCTCAGTTACCTCATCTGTAAAATGGGGATGAAGACTGTGAGCCCTACATGGGACAACCTGAATACCTTGTATCTCCCCCAGTGCTTAGAACAGTGCTTGGCACATAGTAAGTGCTTAACAAATACCAACACCATTGTTATTATCATTATTATCATTATTATTATTCTCTGGGACTCAGTGACCTCATCTGGAAAATGTGGATTAAGACTGTGAGCCCCCCGTGGGACAACCTGATCACCTTGTAACCTCCCCAGTGCTTAGAACAGTGGGGGAGGTATATCTATTCTATTTATTTTATTTTGTTAGTATGTTTGATTTTGTTCTCTGTCTCCCCCTTTTAGACTGTGAGCCCACTGTTGGGTAGGGACTGTCTCTATATGTTGCCAACTTGGACTTCCCAAGCACTTAGTACAGTGCTCTGCATCATCATCATCATCATCAATCATATTTATTGAGCGCTTACTATGTGCAGAGCACTGTACTAAGCGCTTGGGAAGTACAAATTGGCAACATATAGAGACAGTCCCTACCCAACATTGAGCTCACAGTCTAAAAGGGGGAGACAGAGAACAAAACCAAACATACTAACAAAATAAAATAAATAGAATAGATATGTACAAGTAAAATAAATAAATAAATAAATAAATAGAGTAACAAATATGTACAAACATATATACAGGTGTTGTGGGGAAGGGAAGGAGGTAAGATGGGGGGATGGAGAGGGGGACGAGGGGGAGAGGAAGGAAGGGGCTCAGTCTGGGAAGGCCTCCTGGAGGAGGTGAGCTCTCAGCAGGGCCTTGAAGGGAGGAAGAGAGCTAGCTTGGCGGATGGGCAGAGGGAGGGCATTCCAGGCCTGGGGGAGGACGTGGGCCGGGGGCCGATGGCGGGACAGGCGAGAGCGAGGTACGGTGAGGAGATCAGCGGTGGAGGAGCGGAGGGTGCGGGCTGAGCTGGAGAAGGAGAGAAGGGAGGGGAGGTAGGAGGGGGCGAGGGGATGGACAGCCTGGAAGCCCAGGGTGAGGAGTTTCTGCCTGATGCGCAGATTGATTGGTAGCCACTGGGGATTTTTGAGGAGGGGAGTAACATGCCCAGAGCATTTCTGGACAAAGACAATCAGGGCGGCAGCATGAAGTATGGATTGAAGTGGAGAGAGACACGAGGATGGGAGATCAGAGAGAAGGCTGGTGCAGTAGTCCAGACGGGATAGGATGAGAGCTTGAATGAGCAGGGTAGCGGTTTGGATGGAGAGGAAAGGGCGGATCTTGGCAATGTTGCGGAGCCGAGACCGGCAGGTTTTGGTGACGGCTTGGATGTGAGGGGTGAATGAGAGAGCGAAGTCGAGGATGACACCAAGGTTGCGGGCTTGTGAGACGGGAAGGATGGTAGTGCCGTCAACAGAGATGGGAAAGTCAGGGAGAGGACAAGGTTTGGGAGGGAAGACAAGGAGCTCAGTCTTCGACATGTTGAGCTTTAGGTGGCGGGCGGACATCCAGATGGAGATGTCCTGAAGGCAGGAGGAGATGCGAGCCTGGAGAGAGGGGGAGAGAGCAGGGGCAGAGATGGAGATCTGGGTGTCATCAGCGTAGAGATGATAGTTGAACCTGTGGGAGCGAATGAGGTCACCAAGGGAGTGAGTGTAGATTGAGAACAGAAGGGGACCAAGCACTGAACCTTGGGGAGCCCCCACAGTAAGAAGATGGGAGGGGGAGGAGGAGCCTGCAAAAGAGACTGAGAAAGAACGACCGGAGAGATAAGAGGAGAACCAGGAGAGGACGGAGTCTGTGAAGCCAAGGTCAGATAGCGTGTGGAGGAGAAGGGGGTGGGCCACAGTGTCAAAGGCAGCTGAGAGGTCGAGGCGGATTAGGACAGAGTAGGAGCCATTGGATTTGGCAAGCAGGAGGTCATTGGTGACCTTTGAGAGCGCAGTTTCCGTGGAATGAAGGGGACGGAAGCCAGACTGGAGGGGGTCGAGGAGAGAGTTGGTGTTGAGGAATTCTAGGCAGCGTGTGTAGACGACTCCTTCAAGGAGTTTGGAAAGGAATGGTAGGAGGGATATGGGGCAATAACTAGAAGGTGAGGTGGGGTCAAGAGAGGGTTTTTTTAGGATGGGAGAGACATGGGCATGTTTGAAGGCAGAGGGGAAGGAACCAGTGGAGAGTGAGCGGTTGAAGATGGAAGTTAAGGAGGGGAGAAGGGATGGAGCGAGAGATTTCGTGAGTGCCATCATTATTATTATTATCCTCATCCCCCAGCTCCCTCCCATCGGCTTGGACATGATGAGAGGAGTTTCCTTTGTTCTTTCCTTTCCCTCTCATTCAGCACTCATTCATTCATTCATTCAATCGTATTTATTGAGCACTTACTGTGTGCAGAGCACTGTACTAAGTGCTTGGGAAGTACAATCAATCAATCATATTTATTGAGCGCTTACTGTGTGTAGAGCACTGTACTAAGCGCTTGGGAAGTGCAATCAATCAATCAATTGTATTTATTGAGTGCTTACTGTGTGCAGAGCACTGTACTAAGCGCTTGGGAAGTCCAAGTTGGCAACATATAGAGACGGTCCCTACCCAACAGCGGGCTCACAGTCTAGAAGGGGGAGACAGACAACAAAACAAAACACATTAACAGAATAAAATAAATACAATAAATATGTACAAGTAAAATAAATCAATAAATAGAGTTATAAATCCATACAAACATATATACATATATACAGGTGCTGTGGGGAAGGGAAGGAGGTAAGGTGGTGGGGATGGAGAGGGCGAGGAGGGGGAGAAAACAGCGGCTCAGGAGAATGAGGCTTTCCTGCGGTTGGTTTGTCCCATGTGTATTTTAGGGAAATAATAATAATAATGAATTTTGTTAAGCGCTTACTATGTGTCAAGCACTGTTTTAAGCGCTGGAGTAGATCCAAGCTAATCAGTTTGGACACAGTCTCTGTCCCACGAAGGGTTAACGGTCTTTATCCCCATGTTACAAAAGAGGTCTCTGAGGCCCAGAGAAGTAAACTGACTTTGCCCTAGGTCACACAACGGACTTGAGGCGGAGTCGGGATTAGAACCCAGGTCCCGGGCCCGAGCGCTATCCACTAAGCCATGCTGCTTCCCTACATCACATCAGTCCATAGTAAGGATTTTTTGGTCCAGCGCTTGGGAGAGTGGATGCAAATACTGAATACTGAAACTCTAAGCCCCCTCTAGACTGTAAACTCATTCTGGGCAGGGAATGTGTCTATTATTCATTCAGTTGTATTTATTGAGCGCTTACTGTGTGCAGAGCACTGTACTAAGTGCTTGGGAAGTACACGTCGGCAACATATAGAGACGGTCCCTACCCAACAGTGGGCTCACAGTCTAGAAGGGGGAGACAGACAACAAAACATGTTATATTGTTATATCGAACATCCCCAAGCGCACAGTACAGTATTCTGCACACAGTAAGCGCTCAATAAATACGATTGTACATTTTTCCGGTACATTTTTTGGTACATGCGGCCTTGGTTGGTGTCATCGCTGTCTCCTGGAAGCAGCGTGGCTTAGTGGAAAGAGCACAGGCATGGGAGTCAGAGGTCGTGGGTTCTAATTCTGGCTCCTACAATTGTCAGCTGTGTGACTTTGGGCAAGTCACTTCACTTCTGTGGGCCTCAATTCCCTCATCTGTTAAATGGGGATGAAATCTGTGAGCCCCACGTGGGACAGCCTGATTACCTTGTATCTACCCCAGCATGTAGAACAGTGCTTGGCACATAATAATAATAATAATAATGGCATTTATTAAGCGCTTACTATGTGCAAAGCACTGTTCTAAGCGCTGGGGAGGTTACAAGGTGATCAGGTTGACCCCCTGGGGGCTCACAGTCTTAATCCCCATTTTACAGATGAGGGAACTGAGGCCCAGAGAAGTGAAGTGACTTGCCCAAAGTCACCCAGCTGACAATTGTCAGAGCAGGATTTGAACCCATGACCTCTGACTACAAAGCCCGGGCTCTTTCCACTGAGCCACGCTGCTTCTAATAAGCGCTTAACAAATACCATCATTATTGAGAAGTAGCTTGGTTTAGTGGAAAGATCCCGGGCTTGGGAGTCAGAGGTCATGGGTTCTAATCCCTGCTCTGCTACTTTCTGCTGAGGGACCTTGGGCAAGTCACTTAACTTCTCTGGGCCTCAGTTCCTTCATCTGTTAAATGGGGATGAAGACTGTGAGCCCCATGTGGGACAACCTAATTAGCTTGTATCTACCCCGGTGCTTAGAACAGTGCTTGGCACATAGTAAGCACTTAACAAATACCATTAGTATTATTATTAATACCTAGATTTAGCTTTTCATAATTTCTTTGACATCTGTGTCCCTCTCTCTGCTCTTTCATGCATTTCAGAACAGTGATTAGCCCATAGTAAGCGCTTAACAAATATCATTATTATTATTAATCCCTTGATTTAGCTTTTCATAGTTTCTCTGACGTATGTGTTCCTCTCTGCTTCTCTTTCCTTCGTTTTCAGCATGCAGCGTCGTTATGTAGCATCAGCCTTGAGCAGTGGAAGGAACCTAGGCCTCAGAGTCAAGGGAGCTGGGTTCTAATCTCGCTCCGCCACTCACCCGCTGTGTGACCTTTGGGCAAGTCACTTCACTTCTCTGGGCCTCAGTTCCCTCATCTGCGAAATGGGAAGTTAAAAGGGAAGTCTCCCTTCTCCTTAGACTGGTAGCCCCTTGGGGGACTTGGTTAATGATAATAATAACGTACTGTAATGTAATAATGCACAGTCTTTTAGACTGTGAGCCCAATGTTGGGTAGGGACTGTCTCTATATGTTGCCAATTTGTACTTCCCAAGCGCTTAGTACAGTGCTCTGCACACAGTAATCCCTCAATAAATATGATTGATTGATTAATGGCATTTATTAAGCGCTTACTATGTACAAAGCACTGTTCTAAGTGCTATTTTGTAATGATGATGATGATGATGATTATGGTACTTGTTAAGCACTCACTATATCCCAAGCACTGTTCTAGACTGTGAGCTCATTGTGAGCAGGAATTGTCTCTATTGCTGAATTGTGCTTCCCAAGCACTTAGTACAGTGCTCTGCACACAGTAAGCGCCCAATAAATACGATTGAATGAACGTCCTAAGCACTGGGATAGATACAAGTTAATCAGGTTGGACACGGCCCCTGTCCCACACGGGGCTCACAGTCTCAATCCCCATTTTCCAGATGAGGGAACTGAGGCCCAGAGAAGTGAAGCGACTTCCCCGAGGTCACACAGCAGACGAGTGGCGGAGCCAGGATTAGAACCCACGACCTTTGACTCCAAAGCCCGTGTGTTTATCCACCATGCCATGCTGCTTCCCAGGGTTTAGTACACTGCTGGGCACATAGTAGGCACCAACTGTTACCGCAGTTATTATGAATCGCCTAAGACAGTCCTGCACAGTTAGACCCAACTAAGAGCCGTTCCTAAGTGCAAGGATAAAAACTAGTACAGTGCTCTGCACACAGTAAGCGCTCAGTAAATACGATTGATGATGATGATGACGATAAAAACACATTCTGAAACGCATATTTTGCTTTGACTCTTTAGCCAAAGAAACCTTACCGGATTTGGTCTCCATCATCCCTGGCACTGTTTCCGATTCTGATCTGCTCCGAGAGATCACAGCTTCTGCCTGTTACACGCTGAACAATCTGACGCAAAATAGTCTCCAAAACGCCCGAGACCTCCTGCACACTGGAGGCCTCCCCAAGATTTTAAACATCAGCATGGGTGACAGGTAAGTTCTGGGATACCCTGGAGTGACCAGGAGTTTAGAACAGTGCTTTGCACATAGTAAGCGCTTAACAAATACCGTCATTATTATTATTATTATTATTATCTGTGGCAGAGCATAGTTCCGTCGGACTTCGAAGATTGGATCAATCTATGGTATTTGTTCCGCGCTTAACCATGTGCTGAACACGGTACTAAGTGCTTGGGAGAATGTAGACAAATACTGAATATTGAAACTCTAAGCTCCCTCTGACTCTAAGCTCAATCAATCAATCAATCAATCGTGCTTGGGAGAATGTGTACAAATGCTGAATATCGAAACTCTAAGCTCCCTCTGACTCTAAGCTTAGTCAATCAATCGTATTTATTGAGCGCTTACTGTGTGCAGAGCACCGTACTAAGCGCTTGGGAAGTACAAGTTGGCAGCATATAGAGACAGCCCCTACCCAACAGTGGGCTCACAGTCTAGAAGCGGGAGATAGAGAACAAAATCAAACATATTAACAAAATAAAATAAATAGATGGGCAGGGAATGTGTCTGTTATATTGTGAGTCGTACACTCCCAAGCACTTTGTACAGCATTTGTTGTCTGTCTCCCCCTTCTAACAATAATGATGGTATTTGTTAAGCATTTACTACGTGCAAAGCACTGTTCTAAGCGCTGGGGAGGTTACAAGGTGATCAGGTTGTCCCACGGGGGGGCTTACAGTCTTAATCCCCATTTTACAGATGAGGGAACTGAGGCACGGAGAAGTGAAGTGACTTGCCCAAAGTCACACAGCTGACAGTTGGCGAAGCTGGGATTTGAACCCATGACCTCTGACTCCAAAGCCCGTTGCTCTTTCCACTGAGCCACGCTGCTTCTAATCAATCAATCAATCAATCGTATTTATTGAGCGCTTACTGTGTGCAGCGCACTGTACTAAGCACTTGGGAAGTCCAAGTTGGCAACATATAGAGACAGTCCCTACCCAACAGTGGGCTCACAGTCTAAAAGGGGGAGACAGAGACAAAATAAAATAAAATAAATAGACTGTGAGCCCGTTGTTGCATAGGGACCGTCTCTATATGTTGCCGACTTGTACTTCCCAAGCGCTTAGTACAGTGGTCTGCATACAGTAAGCGCTCAATAAATACGATTGATTGAATGAATGAATGAATACTCTGCACATGGTAAGCTCTCAATACTTATGATTGATTGATGGACTGAGCAGGTTGGTTGGCCCCAGCGGTGAGTTTGTAATCTATAGTTGGTTCGGAAACCGCGCTACTGATGGGGAGAATTTATTTTTGCGTGGGGGGTTGGCTGGGATGACCGAGGGGTAACTGACGTTTCCTCCCACGCCATATGTGTCCACGCGTGCACACAAAGATCAACTTCATTTGTTTATTCAATCATATTTATTGAGTGCTTACTGTGTGCAAAGAACTGTGCTTGGGAGAGTACAATATAACAATAAACAGACACATTCCCGGCCCACAGGAGTTTACAGTCTAGAGGGGGAAACAGACGTGAATATAAATAAATGACAGATATGTACATAAGGACTGTGAGGCTGGGAGGTGGGGGATGAATGAAAGAAGCAAGTCAGGGTGATTCAGTTCCATTTCATTCATTTATCTCATTCAGTTGTATTTATTGAGTGTTTACTGTGTGCAAAGAACTGTACTAAGCACTTGGAAGAGTACAGTATAACAGTAAACAGATTCCCTGGCCACAGGAGTTTACAGTCTAAAGGGGGAAACAGACATGAATATAAATAAATGACAGATATGTACATAAGGACTGTGAGGCTGGGAAAGGGGATGAATGAAAGAAGCAAGTCAGGGTGATGCAGTTCTATTTCATTAATTTTCTCATTCCGTTGTATTTATTGAGTGTTTACTGTGTGCAAAGAACTATACTAAGCGCGTGGAAGAGTACAATATAACAGTAAACAGATTCCCTGCCCACAAAATTTAGAGTCTAGAGGAGGAAACAGACATGAATATAAATAAATGACAGATTTGTACATAAGGACTGTGAGGCTGGGAAAGGGGGGGATGAATGAAAGAAGCAAGTCAGGGCGATTCAGTTCCATTTCATTCATTTATCTCATTCAGTTGTATTTATTGAGTGTTTACTGTGTGCAAAGAACTGTACTAAGCGCTTGGAAGAGTACAGTATAACAGTAAGCAGATTCCCTGGCCACAGGAGTTTACAGTCTAAAGGGGGAAACAGACATGAATATAAATAAATGACAGATATGTACATAAGGACTGTGAGGCTGGGAAAGGGGATGAATGAAAGAAGCAAGTCAGGGTGATGCAGTTCTATTTCATTAATTTTCTCATTCCGTTGTATTTATTGAGTGTTTACTGTGTGCAAAGAACTATACTAAGCGCGTGGAAGAGTACAATATAACAGTAAACAGATTCCCTGCCCACAAAATTTAGAGTCTAGAGGAGGAAACAGACATGAATATAAATAAATGACAGATTTGTACATAAGGACTGTGAGGCTGGGAAAGGGGGGGATGAATGAAAGAAGCAAGTCAGGGCGATTCAGTTCCATTTCATTCATTTATCTCATTCAGTTGTATTTATTGAGTGTTTACTGTGTGCAAAGAACTGTACTAAGCGCTTGGAAGAGTACAATATAACAGTAAACAGATTCCCTGCCCACAAAATTGACAGTCTAGAGGGGGAAACAGACATGAATACAAATAAATGACAGATATGTACATAAGGACTGTGAGGCTGGGAGAGGGGGATGAATGAAAGAAGTAAGTCAGGGTGATTCAGTTCCATTTAATTCATTTATCTCATTCAGTTGTATTTATTGAGTGTTTACTGTGTGCAAAGACCTGTACTAAGCGCTTGGAAGAGTACAGTATAACAGTAAACAGACAGATTCCCTGGCCACAGGAGTTTACAGTCTAGAGGGGGAAACAGACTTGAATATAAATAAATGACAGATATGTACATAAGGACTGTGAGGCTGGGAGGGGGGGATGAGTGAAAGAAGCAAGTCAGGGTGATTCAGTTCCATTTCATTAATTTTCTCATTCCGTTGTATTTATTGAGTGTTTACTGTGTGCAAAGAACTGTCCTAAGCGTGTGGAAGAGTACACTATAACAGTAAACAGATTCCCTGCCCACAAAATTGACAGTCTAGAGGGGGAAACAGACATGAAAACAAATAAATGACAGATATGTACATAAGGACTGTGAGGCTGGGAGGGGGGGATGAATGAAAGAAGCAAGTCAGGGTGATTCAGCTCTATTTCATTCATTTATCTCATTCAGTTGTATTTACTGAGTGTTTACTGTGTGCAAAGAACTGTACTAAGCGCGTGGAAGAGTACAATATATCAGTAAACAGATTCCCTGCCCACAAAATTTAGTGTCTAGAGGGGCAAACAGACATGAATATAAATAAATGACAGATATGTACATAAGGACTGTGAGTCTGAGAGAGGGAATGAATGAAAGAAGCAAGTCAGGGTGATTCAGTTCCATTTCATTAATTTTCTCATTCAGTTGTATTTATTGAGTGTTTACTGTGCGCAAAGAACTGTACTAAGCGCTTGGAAGAGTACAATATAACAGTAAACAGACAGATTCCCTGGCCACAGGAGTTTACAGTCTAGAGGGAGAAGCAGACATGAATATAAATAAATGACAGATATGTACATAAGGACTGTGAGTCTGAGAGAGAGAATGAATGAAAGAAGCAAGTCAGGGTGATTCAGTTCCATTTCAGTAATTTTCTCATTCCGTTGTATTTATTGAGTGTTTACTGTGCACAAAGAACTGTACTAAGCGCTTGGGAGAGTACAGTATAACAGCTTGGCTCAGTGGAAAGAGCCAGGGCTTTGGAGTCAGAGGTCATGGGTTCAAACCCCGGCTCCGCCAATTGTCAGCTGTGTGACTTTGGGCAAGTCACTTCACTTCTCTGGGCCTCTGTTACCTCATCTGTAAAATGGGGATTAAGACTGTGAGCCCCCCGTGGGACAACCTGAGCACCTTGTAACCTCCCTAGTGCTTAGAATGGTGCTTTGCACATAGTAAGCGCTTAATAAATGCCAACATTATTATTACTATTGTAATGTCCCTAGCGCTTAGAAGAGTGCTTTGCACATAGTAAGCGCTTAATAAATGCCATCATTATTATTATTATTATTAAAGAGACAGATTCCCTGCCCACAACGAGCTTACAGTCCAGCAGCTCACTACAGTCTTCAGTTGTGCCTCACAGATCCTAATCTTCTCGAAGCGCTTGCTCCAAAAGGGCTCCGTTACGTGCCCTTCTGGATTACTCCAATCCGGGTTTGTCCATCTGCCTCGTTTGTCATTCATTCATTCATTCAATCGTATTTATTAAGCGCTTACGTTTGTCCCCAAGGGACTCCGTAGCGTAGCACAAAATCGGCAGTTTGTGTCATTGCCTGGGGTGGTCCTCCTTCCTCCCAGCTTCAGCTTTGCGTCCACATCTCAATCAATCACGCAATCGGTGGTAGTTATTGAGCACTCACTCTGTGCAGAGCAGTCAATCAATCAATCGTATTTATTGAGCGCTTCCTGTGTGCAGAGCGCCGTACTAAGCGCTTGGGAAGTCCAAGTTGGGAACATATAGAGACGGTCCCTACCCAACAGTGGGCTCACAGTCTAAAAGGGGGAGACAGAGAACAAAACCAAACATACTCACAAAATAAAATAAAGAGAATAGATATGTACAAGTAAAATAAATAGAGTAATAAATATGTACAAACATATATAAGCGCTTGGGAGGACACAACAGAATTATCCGACACGTTCCCCGCCCACAGTGAGCGTACAGTCTAGAGATCCGACCAAGGCGGGGTGCCCCTCGTCCCCATTTCACCAAACTTCTGCCCCAAAAGGCCTGCCTTCCCAGAGTCTCCCAGTCCACGAAGTGACCCCCAGCTGGAGCGTACTTCAATCCATACTTCATGCTGCTGCCCGGATTATCTTTGTCCAGAAATGCTCTGGGCATATCACTCCCCTCCTCAAAAATCTCCAGTGGCTACCAATCAACCTGCGCATCAGGCAGAAACTCCTCACCCTGGGCTTCCAGGCTGTCCATCCCCTCGCCCCCTCCTACCTCACCTCCCTTCTGTCCTTCTCCAGCCCAGCCCGCACCCTCCGCTCCTCCACCGCTGATCTCCTCACCGTACCTCGCTCTCGCCTGTCCCGCCATCGACGCCCGGCCTACGTCATTCCCCGGGCCTGGAATGCCCCCAATCCCTCTGCCCATCCGCCAAGCTAGCTCTCTTCCTCCCTTCAAGGCCCTGCTGAGAGCTCACCTCCTCCAGGAGGCCTTCCCAGACTGAGCCCCTTCCTTCCTCTCCCCCTCGTCCCCCTCTCCATCCCCCCCATCTTACCTCCTTCCCTTCCCCACAGCACCTGTATATATGTATATATGTTTGTACATATTTATTACTCTATTTTATTTGTACATATCTATTCTATTTATTTTATTTTGTTAGTATGTTTGGTTTTGTTCTCTGTCTCCCCCTTTTAGACTGTGAGCCCACTGTTGGGTAGGGACTGTCTCTATATGTTGCCAATTTGTACTTCCCAAGCGCTTAGTACAGTGCTCTGCACATAGTAAGCGCTCAATAAATACGATTGATGATGATGATGATGATAAGGCGCCAATGCTTTGTATTTAACCTGCTTGACTGTGTCGGTCCAGTCGGGGACCTTTACCTCCCCCGACTTACTGAGGAAAGCAGCCGCAGCTCGGACGAACTCCTCCTGGTTCACGTCCTTCACGGTGACTCCTGGCATCATGCGGGCTCCGGGCTCCCCTCCCGATGCCGTCATCTGCATTTCCTCAGAAAACTTTGGAACCGAGCCCCATCCTGGTAGAAGGAAAGCGCTTCCAGTGAGCCCCGGAAAGTCGCCCAGTTAACTCTCGCGGATACCAATTCTCACCTGAAAGAGAGGAGGCCTTCCCAGACTGAGCCCCTTCCTTCCTCTCCCCCTCTTCTCCCTCTCCATCCCCCCTGCCTTACCTCCTTCCCTTCCCCACAGCATCCGTATATATGGTTGCACATATTTATTACTCTATTTATTTTACTTGTACCTATCTATTCTATTTATTTTATTTTGTTATTATGTTTGTTTTTGTTCTCTGTCTCCCCCTTCCAGACTGTGAGCCCACTGTTGGGTAGGGTCTGTCTCTATATGTTGCCAGCTTGTACTTCCCAAGCGCTTAGTACAGTGCTCTGCACACAGTAAGCGCTCAATAAATACAATTGATTGATTGATTGATGACCCCCCCTCTCCCCGACCAAAGGCTAGGTGGATTTGGTTCCAGATACTGGCCCGTTTCCTCTGCCCGGAGCGCAGCCCGTGACAGGAGAGGACTGGGAAAGGAGGGAAGTAGGTAGTGTGGGGAGAAGCACCCCAGCCATTTTGAGTAGGGAATTGGGAATAAAATACTGCAGGGGCAGGATCAGAAGAAGGGATTTCAGAGGTCGTGGGTTCAAATCCCGGCTCCGCCAGTCGTCAGCTGTGTGACTTTGGGCAAGTCACTTCACTTCTCTGTGCCTCAGTTCCGTCATCTGTAAAATGGGGATTAAGTCTGTGAGCCTCACATGGGACAACCTGATCACCCTGTATCCCCCCAGCGCTTAGAACAGTGCTTTGCACATAGTAAGTGCTAAACAATTACCATTATTATTATTATCTCCCCCTCGTCCCCCTCTCCATCCCCCCCATCTTACCTCCTTCCCTTCCCCACATCACCTGTATATATGTATATATGTTTGTACAGATTTATTACTCTATTTATTTTACTTGTACATATCTATTCTATTTATTTTGTGAGTATGTTTGGTTTTGTTCTCTGTCTCCCCCTTTTAGACTGTGAGCCCACTGTTGGGTAGGGACCGTCTCTATATGTTGCCAACTTGTACTTCCCAAGCGCTTAGTACGGTGCTCTGCACACAGTAAGCTCTCAATAAATACGATTGATTGATTATTATTATTATTATTTACTGGTACTCTCCCAGCACTTCCTACAGTGCTCTATACACAATAGGCGCCCTATAGATGCTACTGATTGATTGATTGGTTGATCTAGGGAGGAGCAGGATGTAATTTTAACAGCCAAGTGAATTTACCTCAGCGGTTTAAGCGAAGTGGAAGATTATCAGCCACGGTTGCCCTGTCGGGAAACAGCTCCAGCCCTTCGGAGCCTTGAGTGAGCCCCTCCGCTCTCTCCATATCTGCCTTTCCTCTGACATTCACCCCTCCAAACTCCCTTCCCGCTTTCCCTTCCTGCTCCTACTGCAGAACCGAGACAAGCTCAGCCATCTGCTGCGAGTGGGAAAGGAGTCGAGTAGGGGGACATCTTGCATAAGGGGACCTCTTCCCTTCGTCTTGCTTCTGCTTTTTGGATAGCTCCCTCTCTTTCTAGCTCCTTTTCCTGTTCTCCTTCTCCCTTCTTTTCATTCACTCAGTCGTATTTATTGAGCGCTTACTGTGTGCAGAGCACTGTACTGAGCACTTGGGAGAGTGCGATATGACAAGAAGCGGATACATTCCCTGCCCACAGCGAGCTTACAGTCTAGAGGGGGAGGCAGACTTTAATAGAAATAAATAAATGACAGATATGCACATAGGGGCTATGGGGGTGGGAGGCGGGGATGAATAAAGTTCAAGACTGTGAGCCCTCTGTTGGGTAGGGACCGTCTCTATATGTTGCCAACTTGGACTTCCCAAGCGCTTAGTACAGTGCTCTGCACACAGTAAGCGCTCAATAAATACGATTGAATGAATGAATAAAGGAGGCGATGCAGAACGGAGTGGGAGAAGAAGAAAGGAGGGCTTAGTCAGGGGAGGCCTCTTGGAGGAGATGTGCCTTCGGTAAGACTTTATGTGAGCCCACTGTTGGGTAGGGACTGTCTCTATGTGTTGCCAACTTGTACTTCCCAAGCGCTTAGTCCAGTGCTCTGCACACAGTAAGCGCTCAATAAACACGATTGAATGAATGAATGAAGGAGGAGAGAGTCAACGTCTGCCGGATTTAGGAGGGAGGGCATTCAGGGATAGAGGCAGGACATGGGCGAGGGGTCGGTGGCGAGATAGACGGGATGGAGGTACAGTGAGAAGGTGAGCATTAGGGGAACAAAGAGTAGGGCTGGGTTGTAGTGGAAGACTAGTGAAGTGAAGTAGCAGGGCTCAGTGGAAAGAGCCCGGGCTTTGGAGTCATAGGTCATGGGTTCAAATCCCGGCTCCGCCAATTGGCAGCTGTGTGACTTTGGGCGAGTCACTTCACTTCTCTGGGCCTCAGTTCCCTCATCTGTAAAATGGGGGTTAGGACTGTGAGCCCCCCAAGGGACAACCTGATCACCTTGTAACCTCCCCAGCGCTTAGAACAGTGTTTTGCACATAGTAAGAGCTATTTGAATAAATGCCATCATCAAGTTAGAGAAGCAGCGTGGCTCAGTGGAAAGAGCCCGGGCTTTGGAGTCAGAGGTCGTGGGTTCGAATTCCGGCTCCGCCAACTGTCAGCTGTATGACTTTGGGCAAGTCACTTAACTTCTCTGGGCCTCAGTTCCCTCATCTGTAAAATGGGGAAGAAGACTGTGAGCCCCCCATGGGACAACCTGATCACCTTGTAACCCCCCCCAGTGCTTAGAACAGTGCTTTGCACATAGTAAGCGCTTAATAAATGCTATCATTATTATTATTAAGTAGGAGAGGGCAAGGGGATTGAGGGCTTTAAAGCATTGGTGAGGAGTTTCTGTTCGATTTGCCCTTGTTTGACTATTGGCAGATTGGCCAGATGTCCCAGAATCCCTGGTCTCCAGAGAAGGAGACTCTCCAGCACTTAGAACAGTGCTTTGCACATAGTAAGCGCTTAATAAATGCCATTATTATTATTATTGTTAAGGAGTTTCACTTCCAGGAGTGAGCCCTGGGAGATAATAATGGCATTTGTTAAGCGCTTACTATGTGCAAAGCACTGTTCTAAGCTCTGGGGGGGATACAAGGTGATCAAGTTGTCCCACGTGGGGTTCACAGTCTTAATGCTCATTTTACAGGTGAGGTAACTGAGGCTCAGAGAAGTTAAGTGACATGCCCAAGGTCACACAGCAGGCATGTGGCGGAGTCGGGATTCGAACCCATGACCTCTGACTCCAAAGCCTGTGCTCTTTCCACTGAGACGGCCAGGGCCGCCCCCCCGGGACTGGTCATCACTGGGGAAAGTGGAAACTGAGGAATTCACCCCAAGCCAAACAAGGCTGCCTCGGTAAAACCGGGCCCCCGCCCCAATGATAATGATAATTATGGTGTTTGTGAAGCACTTACTGTGTGCCGAACACTGTACTGAGCGCTGAGGTGGATACAAGCAAATCGGGTTGGAGACAGTCCCTGTCCCTCATGGGACTCACTGTGTAGCTCAGTGGAAAGAGCCTGGGCTTTGGAGTCAGAGGTCAGGGGTTCAAATCCCAGGTCCGCCAACTGTCAGCTGTGTGACTTTGGGCAAGTCACTTCACTTCTCTGGGCCTCAGTGACCTCATCTGGAAAATGGGGATGAAGACTGTGAGCCTCCCGTGGGACCACCTGATCACCTTGTAACCTCCCCAGAGCTTAGAACAGTGCTTTGCACATAGTAAGTACTTAATAAATGCCATCATTATCAGTATTATTATTAATCCCCCTGCCCTTCCTCCTCGGGAGTTAGGGCCTGGAGAAATCGCCTCAACTGGCTCTAACCTAAGGGCTGCTCACTTGGCGCCCCAAGAAAGTCGGCCCGTCATCATCATCATCAATCGTATTTGTTGAGCGCTTACTGTGTGCAGAGCACTGTACTAAGCGCTTGGGAAGTACAAATTGGCAACATCTAGAGACAGTCCCTACCCAACAGTGGGCTCACAGTCTAAAAGGGGTAGGCAGAGAACAAAACCAAACATACTAACAAAATAAAATAAATAGAATAGATATGTACAAGTAAAATAAATAGAGTGATAAATATGTACAACCATATATACATATATACAGGTGCTGTGGGGAAGGGAAGGAGGTAAGATGCGGGGGATGGAGGGGGGACAAGGAGGAGAGGAAGGAAGGGGCTCAGTCTGGGAAGGCCTCCTGGAGGAGGTGAGCTCTCAGTAGGGCCTTAAAGGCAGGAAGAGAGCGAGCTTGGCGGATGGGCAGAGGGACTGGGGGCATTCCAGGCCCGGGGGATGACGTGGGCCGGGGGTCGATGGCGGGACAGGCGAGAGCGAGGTACGGTGAGGAGATTAATGGCGGAGGAGCGGAGGGTGCGGGCTGGGCTGGAGAAGGAGAGAAGGGAGGGGAGGTAGGAGGGGACAGAAGTGGGAGTTCTTGGAGTCGTGACCCATATTGGGGGAGAGGGGGGACACGTTTTGTGTTGTACTGGGCAACGTTAAGAAAAGAACGGACCTGCGCATTCGCAAATCCCTGGTGAACACATGTCCTTTTTAACGAGCCACTTCTCCTTTGCAGCTATTCCCCCAACAGAGCCAGTAAAGCTGCCTCGCTGCTCCTGTATTCTCTCTGGTCACACACCGATCTTCACGGCGCCTACAAGAAGGTAAAAGCTACACACGTTCACACCCAGGTTTAAAGCCGCGTGGCTCAGTGGAAAGAGCACGGGCTCGGGAGTCAGAGGTCATGGGTTCAAATCCCGGCGCCATCAATTGTCAGCTGTGCGACTTGCTCTGCACACAGTAAGCGCTCAATAAATACGATTGAATGAGGGAATGAATGATTTTGGGCAAGTCAACTTCTCTGTGCCTCAGTTACCTCATTTTTTATTTATAATGATGGCATTTATTAAGCGCTTACTATGTGCAAAGCACTGTTCTAAGTGTTGGGGAGGTTACAAGGTGATTAGGTTGTCCCACATGGGGCTCACAGTCTTCGTCCCCATTTTATTTATTTTATTTGTACATATTTATTCTATTTATTTTATTTTGTTAATATGTTGTGTTTTGTTGTCTGTCTCCCCCTTCTAGACTGTGAGCCCGCTGTTGGGTGGGAACCGTCTCTATATGTTGCCAACTTGTACTTCCCAAGAGCTTAGTCCAGTGCTCTGCACACAGTAAGCGCTCAATAAATACGATTGAATGAATGAATGAATGAATTTTGGGCAAGTCACTTAACTTCTCTGTGCCTCAGTTACCTCAACTGTAAAATGGGGATTAAGACTGTGAACCCCCCATGAGACAAACTGATCTCCTTGTAACCTCCCCAGCGCTTAAAACAGTGCTTTGCGCATAGTAAGCGCTTAATAAATGCCATTAATATTATTATTATTATTATTGTTATTATTATTAAAGCATGGCTGGCCTAATTGAAAGAGCGCGGCGGGGTCTGGGAATCAGAGGACTTAGTTCCTAATCCTCGCTCTGCCTCGTGCCCGCTTCACAAACTTGGGCAAGTCGTTTAACTTCTCGAGGCCTCAGTTTCTTCATCTCATCATCAATTGTATTTATTGAGCGCTTACTATGTGCAGAGCACTGTACTAAGCGCTTGGGAAGTACAAATTGGCAACATATAGAGACAGTCCCTACCCAACAGTGGGCTCACAGTCTAAAATCTCCAATGTGGAGATGAAGTACCTGTTTTCCCCTTCCCTTTGATGAGAAGCCCCCTGTGGGACCAGGACTGTGGTTTGACATGGTTATCTTGTAACTACCCCAGTGCTTAATGCAGTGTTTGGCATGTAAATCTCCAGTGGCTGCCTGTCAACCTACGAATCAAGCAAAAACTCCTCCCTGTCGGCTTCCAGGCAGTCCATCCCCTCGCCCCCTCCTACCTCCCCTCCCTTCTCTCCTTCTCCATCCTAGCCCGCACCCTCCGCTCCTCTGCCGCCGCTCACCTCCTCACTGGGCCTCGTTCTCGCCCGTCCCGCCGTCGACCCCCGGCCCACATCCTCTTCCCGGCCTGGAATTCCCTCCCTCCACACATCCGCCAAACTAGCTCTCTGAGAACTCACCTCCTCCAGGAGGCCTTCCCAGACTGACCCCCCTTTTTCCTCTCCTCCTCCCCATCCCCCCCCCGCCCTACCTCCTTCCCCTCCCCACAGCACTTGTATATATTTGTACAGACTCATTACTCTATTTATTTTACTTGTCCATATTTACTATTCTATTTATTTTGTTAATGATCTGCATCAAGCTTTATTTCTATTTATTCTGACAATTTTGACACCTGTCTACGTGTTTTGTTTTGTTGTCCATCTCCCGCTTCTAGACTGTGAGCCCACTGTTGGATAGGGACCGTCTCTATATGTTGCCAACTTGGACTTCCCAAGCGCTTAGTACAGTGGCTCAGCGGAAAGAGCCCGGGCTTTGGAGTCAGAGGTCATGGGTTCTAATCCCGCTTCTGCCACTTGTCAGCTGTGTGACTTTGGGCAAGTCACTTCACTTCCCTGGGCCTCAGTTACCTCATCTGTAAAATGGGGATGAAGACTGTGAGCCCCATGTGGGACAATCTGATTACCTCTCTCAGCGCTTAGAACAGTGATTGGCACATAAGAAGCGCTTAACAAATGCCATCATCATCATCATCACACAGTAAGTGCTCAATAATTACAAGTGAATGAATGAAGGATGTAATCGGTCAGTGGTATTTATTGAGCCCTTACTGTGTGCAGGGCACTGTACTAAGCACTGAGAGAATACAGTAAAGTATTGTGACTTATTGTAACCCCTAGCCTCAGAGAGCTTGCAATCTAGTTGGAAAAACAGACATTAAAGTGGATATGAAAAGCTGCAGAGTACGGCATAGTAGATAAGGTCATGGGTTCTAATCCCAGCTCCTCCACCTGCCTGCCGTGTGGCCTTGGGCAAGTCACTTCCCTTTCCTGTGCCTCAGTTACTTCATCTGGAAAATGGAGATCGAGACCGTGAACCCCACTTGGGACAGGAACCATGTCCAACCCGCTTTGCTCGTGTCTACCCAGGCGCTTAGTACGGTGCCTGGCACATTGTAAGCACTTTAAAAATACCACAATTATTCACGCTTAGCAAATACTACAGTTATTATAAAGTCTCTCTGAAGCTCACGCCAGCTTTCTAATCGGGAGCCTGTGAGCCCCATTTCTGCACAGCAGCAGAGACCGAGGAGCTATTAGCGTATTAACGGAGACAGCACACAGGATGCAAGGACATGAAGGAGGGTTGGATAAGGACCTTGCTTTCTGAACTGAAAAATCATCATCATCATCATCAATCGTATTTATTGAGCGCTTACTATGTGCAGAGCACTGTACTAAGTGCCTGGGAAGTACAAATTGGCAACATATAGAGACAGTCCCTACCCAACAGTGGGCTCACAGTCTAAAAGGGGGAGACAGAGAACAGAACCAAACATACTAACAAAATAAAATAAATAGAATAGATATGTACAAGTAAAATAAATAGAGTAATACATATGTGCAAACATATATACATATATACAGGTGCTGTGGGGAAGGGAAGGAGGTAAGATGGGGGGGATGGAGAGGGGGACGAGGGGGAGAGGAAGGAAGGGGAAAAATGACTTAGTTTAACTCACCGAATTACCTAGGTCTGCCCTTTATTGGCGCTTAATGATTTCTTTCTGGGAGACAGACGGCCTTTTTTGAAAGAGATCGCTTTCCTTAGGAAACTACGCTTTATAATCAACTTTGAGGAGCCGATTGTCCCAAATAGTCAGGTCCAGATTTTTCTTCTTCTCTTTAGCCTCCCAAGTGCTTTTCGGACATTTCACTGCCTTTTCAGACATTTCACTGCTCAGTAGGACCTCCATCCAAGGGGAGATGACTCCCCCTCTTCCCCCTCTCCATCCTCCCCATCTTACCTCCTTCCCTTCCCCACAGCACCCGTATATATGTATATATGTTTGTACATATTTATTACTCTATTTTACTTGTGCGTATTTATTCTATTTATTTCATTTTGTTAGTATGTTTGGTTTTGTTCTCCGTCTCCCCCTTTTAGACTGTGAGCCCACTGGTGGGTAGGGACTGTCTCTATATGTTGCCAACTTGTACTTCCCAAGCGCTTAGTACGGTGCTCTGCACACAGTAAGCGCTCAATAAATACGATTGATTGATTGATTGAAAGGAGGGAGTCAAATGAAATGAAACTCAAGCGATCTGTTTATCTAGCACTCATCTTGGTATCACGCTGGGATATTGTTGGGGAGGGGAGAAGGTTGAAGTGTCCCGGGGGGCCTAATGTAGGGAATTAACAAATCAATCCACCTTTCAACTCTGGCTCTGGCTAAATCTCCTGGGGTCAGAGGTCAGGCCTGCAGTGTCTGAGAGACAGCCCCCCCTGTCCCTACCAGCCCCAGCATCCTCTCCTGCTGGGAGCATCATCATCATCATCAATCGTATTTATTGAGCGCTTACTATGTGCAGAGCACTGTACTAAGCGCTTGGGAAGTACAAATTGGCAACACATAGAGACAGTCCCTACCCAACAACGGGCTCACAGTCTAAAAGGGGGAGACAGAGAACAAAACCAAACATACCAACAAAATAAAATAAATAGGATAGATATGTACAAGTAAAATAAATAAATGGACCACCCAAAACCCTCTGACAGTGTCCTTGGCCACATCAAACCAGGCCCAAATAATAATAATAACGGTATTTGTTAGGCGCTTACTATGTGCAAAGCGCTGTTCTAAGCGCTGAGGGGGATACAAGGTGATCAGGTTGTCCCACGGCGGGGTCACAGTCTTAATCTCCATTTTACAGATGAGGGACACTGAGGCTCAGAGAAGTTAAGTGACTTGCCCAAGGTCACACAGCAGACATGTGGCGGGGCCAGGGTTCAAATCCATGACCTCTGACTCCAAAGCCCATGCTCTTTCCATTGAACCATGCTTGGCATATACTAAGCACTTAATAAATACCATTATTATTATTATTATTATTATTATTATTATTATCATTTTTAAAGGTTTCAGTTAGAAGTGAGAAGCAGCGTGGCTCAGTGGAAAGGGCACGGGCTTTGGAGTCAGAGGTCATGGGTTCGAATCCCAGCTCCATCCCAAGTCTGCTGTGTGACCTTGGGCAAGTCACTTAACTTCTCTGAGCCTCAGTTACCTCATCTGTAAAAATGGGGATTAAGACTGTGAGCCCCTCGTGGGACAACTTGATCACATTGTATCCCCCCCAACGCTTAGAACGGTGCTTTGCACATAGTAAGCGCTTAACAAATGCCATCATCATCATCAACTGGAGCAGGTCTGGAAGGTGGAATGCGTGGTGGCCCCTGGAAGAATTGAGCTGGAATTCCGATCAGACAGACAGAGCCCCTTGCCCAGCAATGGGGAAGCAGAGGGAATGGCTTTAGAGAATACTGGTCAAATCCCATAATTTAATGTGATGCGTATTAAGCAATTTAATATGCCATTTAGGGGAGCAGTGAGGTAGATACAAGGTTATCAGATAGAGACGCAGTGCAGCCTAATGGATAATAATAATGATAATAATAATAATTTTGGTATTTGTTAAGCACTTACTATGTTCTAAGCGCCGGGGAGGATACAAACTGATCAGGTTGTCCCATGTGGGGCTCACAATCTTAATCTCCATTTTACAGATGAATGGATAAAACACAGGTCTGGGTTCTAATCTCTGCTCTGCCACTTGTCTGCTGTGTGACCCTGGGAAAGTCACTGCATTTCTCTGGGCCTCAGGTACCTCGTCTGTAAAATGGGGATTAAGTCTGTGAGCCCCATATGGGACAAGGACCGTGTCCATCCTGATTACCTTGTATCTACCTCAGCACTTAGAACAGTGCCCGATGCAGTAAAATCACGTAACAAATACCATTAAAAAAAAGAAAGACACAGTCCTGTACCACCCAGGGCTCACAGTCTATCTCTGGTGACTTTGCCCAGGGCCCAGAGAGGCTGGGACGAGAACCCAGGACTTCGGACTCCCAGCCTCCGGCTCTTTCCTCAAGGCCGTAATGCCTCCTCCTGTGAAGTTTCTGGGAGAAAAACACTTCAAAATGGAAAATTCTGAATGATCATGCTGACTTAAGTGGTCGCCCTCCGGTCAGATCTCCGGTTCACGATCTATTCGCTTCCTTTGTTTGAAAACCGTTGGAACTTCTATCTCCTTGTTTATTTCTCAGGCTCAATTTAAGAAGACGGATTTCATCAACAGCCGAACGTCCAAAGCCTACCACTCCCTCAAAGACTGAGGAAGATGAAACGCGATATTCAAGGAAACCCCTGCCTGATTTCCGTCTCGTATGACATCTTTGATGCCTTCTGTCGATCGCAAAAATGACCCCAGAGAAAAGAGAGGCCAGTTTCTAATGCAGCCTAGATCACTGGAAAACCATCCCTTTCCCTTTCCACAACTGGACCACTCCCCCAAGAAGAAAACAACCAGAAAACAGAATATTGGGAAGCTCGCCTCTTCACGGCAATAGATCCCGGTGCGAACGTAGAACGGCATCACAACGGCATTCCCCCCGTTTGTTACTAAAACTCCACCGAAGAGGAATTCCTGGACATTTTCCCCTGGAAAAGGGAGCAGAGATGGGGTATCATAAACACGGTCACCGGGGAAACAAAGAAAGGAAATTTCTCGGGATGAATTTTTCCACGTCTGCATCACCAGTTTGAATTCCTCTTCCGTTTCCCACCTCCTGCCTCCTCCCTGCATGGTTCGATGCTATTATAGAAAAGGTACCTTGCTCGTCCTAGATGGTGTCACAGGGTGAGCGTGGAAATCGCAAAAAATAAAAATAAATAAAATCTTGGCCGGCAACCAGGGGAGGAAGAAACTTGCAAAAAAAGAGCCTTACCTTAGACATAGTGTATGAGATCATGTAATTAAAGAGACGGTCATGGTTGTGAATGGGATAGGATAGATTCCACAATGAAAAAAAGGAGGATGGAAAATTTCTAAATCGCCGGAGGCAGAGGAAGGCAAACGTGATGACAAGATTTGATGTTTCTACGAGTCAGTTGGACAGACGGGGTTGTCTCTTTTAGACGTTTGGTTTAATTATCAATTAATGGTACACAGGGACTTATTCAGCCCTTGTTTATGAAAATTTTAATGCAGTGATGTCTGGTAGTCTATGCAGATGACTATCTACGAGCTATCCTTTGTGCCAACCCAGTAGGAAGGGTAAAAGCCGATTCTCCCTAGGAGAGGTTGGGCGGGGGTGTAGAGATCAGGGAAATCAGTCAATCAATCAGCATTATTTATTGAGCGTTTACTGGGTGTAGATCACTGTACTAAGTGCTTGGGGGAGTACAGTGCAACAGAATTAGCGGACGTGGTCCTGGCCCACCTTGACTCAAAAGAAGGACTAGGGTAGTTTCTAGGAAGGCTTAGCTGTTGCTTACTTAGTTGCCGCCTCGTTGGGCACTAGCCCAATTTTGCCCAACCCTGCCAAGGCCAGCCTGCAACATCATCCTCGGGTTTCGAAAGTAAAGGGAAGCCAGGGGATGTGAAGATAGCGATCGAAACAGAAACAAGCGGAGAAGTGGCGAAATGGCGAACTTTGGGTTTTGGTGTTTCGCGTAACGAAATGTCAGATCTCCGCTTTGAAAAAAGATGTTAATGCCGGGCGGGCCTGCTACAAATGTCACTCATACAAAAGAGTAAATCTGAGTGGGTACACTAACTCTAATTAAGGCTAGCCTATTCTGATCTTTTTTATCTCCTGCATAAAAATATCAGCTTCTAGGCTGGTGTCCTAGAGGTCTGTATTGTATTTTTGGTACAGTCGGAGTTCAGGCATAAAGTTGGCGGAGAACAGGTCGGCTGCTCTTGATCTAGTACAAGATGAAAGAGGAAAACCGCCTGCTTCCTTCATCAGAAGCCGTTCCCCTCTACTTGTCGGCGGTTCAGGGCGACTTGGTGAACTAACTACCCTAGCGCTTGACACATAGTAAGCGCTTAACAACTACCATAATAATAATGTTGAACTAAAATTATTTAATTCTCCTAAGTGCTTTTACCGGATAACATTCAAAAAAAATCTCCCAGTTGGGAAATGTATACCACCAAATAGAATGTATGTGTGTTAAAAGAGTTGAGAGCTTTGAACTAAATTTATTAAATTCTTATGCCAGATAAAATGATTAAACTCTTGTAAGTGCTTATACCAGATAACAGTCGAAAAAAATCTCCCAGCTGGGAAATGTACACCGCTAAATGCAATGTACGGGTATAAAAGGGTCTGGAGTTTGGGGTTTGTGCCCCATAATTTCCGCAGATGATTGGTGCTTCGCTTTTGCCTTTCTTTTCTTTTGAATTTCCCTTCTTGGAGTTGTAATGGTCTGACCGACAGCCAAGGACACCGTGAAATGGCTCTCGTTAATGTTTGGTTGCCTGCACTGCAAACATGTACTTTGGCTCACTAGTTCAGCTTGTACTTTGTTTACTATGGGGCAACATGACGGAGGTGATATTCGGGGATCCTGTAAAGCTACCTTTGAATTACTGAAGTTTTTTTTATATTTTCAGCTGTATTTCATCCTGATGAAAATCGATCGGGGGGGGGCCGGGGGGGTGGCAAGGAATAAACAGGAAGAATAGAAACGACAGATGACTAAAACCCGCCTTAAACAGCACGGCCTGGGTTCTAATCCCAGCTCTGCCGATGGACTGCGGTGTGATCTCGGGCAAGTCACTTCACTTCTCTGTTCCTCAGTTTCCTCAGCTGTAAAATGGGAATTAAATGCCATTCTCCCTCCCCTTAGTCTGTGAGCCTCGTGTGAGACAGAGACTGTGTCTGATCTGATTATCAGGTTTCTATCCTGGCGCTTAGTACGGTGCTTGACGCATAGTAAGCACTTAACAATACCACAGGTATTACACAGGGAGATTTGGAAGTGCATATCTTAAACCTGAACCAATATTTGGTGTTTCTGCCTCCCTCGAGATCGCACTTTGTTCCAGTTTTTTTCACCGCAGCCTGCCTTTGTGCTTTAATATTGGCCACCACCCTCGGGGTTTTGAAAATGACTCCTTTGATCCTAATGTTTCACATTCTTAACCAAAGACATTCATCCTGTTCTCCTTCTGTGGCTGCCATAACTCCTTGCTTGCGTGTGGCCCGGAAATTGGCAAAGTATTGAACCAAACCAGGACACGGCGGTTATTTCAAAGCCACCGATTCCTCAGGAATTTAATTTTTTTTTTTAGTCTGCTGGAAGGTTGTGCCTGTCCAAACCTGGGGAGATGTATTTATTCCCAGCTCTCCTTTGGGAAGATCCGAACTGTTACGTGGGCTCACAGGGAGTCCAATAATATCGAGTCCATTTACTACCCTGAAAACCCCAAAACAGTCCAGGGCCACCAAATTCCCTAGGGGAGAAGCCCAGATCGATTGAGTTTGTTGAGCGCTTACTGTGTGCAGAGCACTGTAATAATAATAATATCATCAATCGTATTTATTGAGCGCTTACTATGTGCAGAGCACTGTACTAAGCGCTTGGGAAGTACAAATTGGCAACATCTAGAGACAGTCCCTACCCAACAGTGGGCTCACAGTCTAAAAGGGGGAGACAGAGAACAAAACCAAACATACTAACAAAATAAAATAAATAGAGTAGATATGTACAAGTTATACTAATGGCATTTGTTAAGTGCTTACTTTGTGCAAAGCACTGTTCTAAGCACTGTACTAACCGCTTGGGAGAGTACAATATAACAGACTATAATCAATCAATCAATCGTCTTTATTGAGTGCTTACTATGTGCAGAGCACTGGACTAAGCGCTTGGGAAGTACAAGTTGGCAACATATAGAGACAGTCCCTACCCAACAGTGGGCTCACAGTCTATAATATAGAGAAGCAGCATGGCTCAGTGGAAAGAGCCCGGGCTTTGGAGTCAGAGGTCGTGGGTTCAAATCCCCGCTCCGCCAATTGTCAGCTGTGTGACTTTGGGCAAGTCACTTCACTTCTCTGGGCCTCAGCTCCCTCATCTGTTAAATGGGGATTAAGACTGTGAGCCCCCCGTGGGACAACCTTGTAACCTCCCCGGTGCTTAGAACAGTGCTTTGCACATAGTAAGCGCTTAATAAATGCCCTCATTATTATTATTATTTATTAACAGACATATTCCCTGCCCACAATGAGCTTACAGTCTAGAGGGGGAGACAGACATTAATATAAATGAATTACACATATGTCCATAAGTGCTGTGGGGCTGGGAGAGAGGGGATGAATAAAGGGAGCAAGTCATCATCAATCGTATTTATTGAGCGCTTACTATGTGCAGAGCACTGTACTAAGCGCTTGGGAAGTATAAGTTGGCAACATATAGACGGTCCCTACCCAACAGTGGGCAGGGCGACGCAGAAGTTGGAGAGGGAGAAAAGGAAAGGAGGGCTTAGTCAGGGAAGGACTCTTGGAGGAGATGTGCTCTAAATATGGTTTAGAAGTGGAGGACAGTAATTGTTTGTGGATTATGAGGAGGGCCAGAGGCGGGTTACGGCCAAGCGGTCAGCGGTGAGGTAGACGAGAGTGAGATACAGTGGAATGATTAGCATGAGAGGAGTAAAGTGTGCAGGCTGGGCCGTAGTTGGGGAGGAGTGAAGTGAGGTAGGAGCGGGCAAGGTGATTGAGGGCTTTAAAGCCAACGGTGAGGAGTTTCTGTACTCCCCAAGCGCTTAGTACAGTGCTCTGCACACAGTAAGCGCTCAATAAATATGATTGAATGAATGAATGAACGTGGAGGTGGATGGGCAACCACTGGAGGTTCATGAGGAGAAGGGGGAAACACGGCCTGAATGTTTTGACCCAGAGGACACCGGGACAGTGCCCGGCCAAGCCCAGCTTCTAGACTGTGAGTCCGTTGTTGGGTAGGGACCGTCTCGATATGTTGCCAACTTGAACTTCCCAAGCGCTTAGTACAGTGCTCTGCACACAGTAAGCACTCAATAAATACGATTGAATGAATGAATGAATGTGGAGGTGGATGGGCAACCGCTGGAGGTTCATGAGGAGAAGGGGGAAACATGGCCTGAATGTTTTGATGCAGAGGACGCCGGGGCGGTGCCCGGCCAAGCCCAGCTTCTAGCCTGTGAGCCCGCTGTTGGGTAGGGACCGTCTCTATATGTTGCCAACTTGTACTTCCCAAGCGTTTAGTATAGTGATCTCCTCACAGTAAGCGCTCAATAAATATGATTGAATGAATAAATAAATACGATTGAATGAATGAATTGGAGAAGCAGCATGGCTCAGTGGAAACAGCACAGGCTTTGGAGTCAGAGGTCGTGGGTTCAAATCCCGGCTCTGCCAATTGCCAGCTGTGTGACTTTGGGCAAGTCACTTCACTTCCCTGGGCCTCAGTGACCTCATCTGTAAAATGGGGATTAAGACCGCGAGCCCCCCGTGGGACAACCTGATCACCTTGTAACCTCTCCAGCGCTTAGAACAGTGCTTTGTGCATAGTAAGTGCTTATTAAATGCCATCATTATTATTATTATTGTTCGAGCACGGGCTTAAGGATGTCTTGAAGAAGCATCTTCGAGAAGCTGCGTGACCTAGTGGAAAGACCGTGGGAGTCAGAGGACCTGGGTTCTAATCTCAGCTCTGTCAGTTGTTTGCTGTGTGATCTTGTCACTTCAATACTCTGTGCCTCAGTTACCTTATCTGCAAAATGGGGGTTAAGACTGGGAGCCCCACATGGGGCAGGGAATGTGTTCAACACGACTTGCTTATAATAATAATGATGATGGTATTTGTTAAGCGCTTACTATGTGCAAAGCACTGTTCTAAGCGCTGGGGGGGGGACAGTGTGATCAGGTTGTCCCACGTGGGGCTCACAGCCTTCATCCCCACTTTACAGATAAGGTCACTGAGGTCCAGAGAAGTCAAGTGACTTGCCCAAAGTCACACAGCTGACAAGCAACGTGGCTCAGTGGAAAGAGCCCAGGCTTTGGAGTCAGAAGTCATGGGTTCAAATCCCAGCTCCGCCAATTGTAAGCTGTGTGACTTTGGGCAAGTCACTTCACTTCTCTGGGCCTCAGTTCCCTCATCTGTAAAATGGGGATGAAGACTGTGAGCCCCCCATGGGACAACCTGATCACCTTGTAACCTCCCCAGCGCTTAGAACGGTGCTTTGCACATAGTAAGCGCTTAATAAATGCTATCATTATTATCCAGCGCTTAGAACAGTGCCCAGCGCTTAGAACAGTGCTCTCTGCACATAGTCAGAGAAGCAGCGTGTCTCAGTGGAAAGAGCCCGGGCTTTGGAGTCAGAGGTCATGGGTTCGAATCCCGACTCAGCCACATGTCTGCTGTGTGATCTTGGGCAAATCACTTCACTTCTCTGGGCCTCAGTTACCTCATCTGTAAAATGGGGATTAAGACTGTGAGCCCCACGTGGGACAACCTGATCACCCTGTATCCTCCCCAGCGCTTAGAACAGTGCTTTGCACATAGTAAGCGCTTAACAAATGCCAATTATTATTATTATTATAGTAAGCGCTTAACAAATACCATTAGAAACAAGTGGCAGAGCCGGGATTAGAACCCACCCCCTCTGACTCCCAAGCCCGGGCTCTTTCCACTAAGCCACGCTGCTGGTTACTTCCAGCGTTTAGCACAGAGCTCCGCACACAGTAAGCGCTCAATAAACACAATCGAATGAAATAAGATCGATTTAACTTCTCTGCGCCTCAGTTCCCGCGTCTGTGAAATGGGGCTTCAACGCCCGTTCCCCTCCCGACTTAGACTGGGCACCCCACGTGGGTTAAGGACTGTTTCCAACGGGATTATCTTGGGTTTTGTATAGCGTTCAGCACTTCAGTAAGCCCTTTCCTCCTTCCCACCAGTAATCACCTAATCCCGTCTCCCGAGGGCCGTGACTCCGAAGGCTCCTCCGGGATTGAACGGGCTCCCCGAGACCGTCTTCCAGTGAGACTGTCTCTATATGTTGCCAACTTGTACTTCCCAAGCGCTTAGTACAGTGCTCTGCACACAGTAAGCGCTCAATAAATACGATTGATGATGAGTGCGGACTCTCCCCTTCCCCGTCTCCCGAACGATTCCGTGGCCTCGTGGCCTGATGTTTTCCAAACCGAGCCGAGGAGTTGGAGCGGAGCCATTCCGGCAGGGAACGGACCGGGATGGGGGGAAACAGCCCAGGGAGGATCGACGCCTCGAGTGGGAAAACCGGCCAGCGGCTGGAGAAGTTGAGTTTTCCAATCAACAGGTCTTCCGGAGTAGAAATCGCCGCGAAGTGAAAAAGGGAGAGAGCGCAATATGTACGTGGGAAAGTTCTTCAAAATAAAATAAACTTCCGAGTCCGTTGTATCGGAATGAGAAGCGGTTTGCTGCGGATAATGATAATAATAATAATAATAATGTTAGTATTTGTTAAGCGCTTACTATGTGCAAAGCACTGTTCTAAGCGCTGGGGTAGATACAAGTTGATCAGGTTGTCCCACGTGAGGCTCACAGTCTTAATCCCCATTTTACAGATAGGGTAACTAGGCACAGACAAGTGACTTGCCCGAAGTCACACAGCTGACAATTGGCAGAGCCGGGGTTTGAACCCATGACCTCTGACTCCAAAGCCCGGGCTCTTTCCACTGAGCCACGCTGCGGATGCGTCTTAGTACAGTGCTCTGCGCACAGTAAGCGCTCAATAAATGCGATTGATGATGGTGATGAACACAGCTCATTTCATTCGTTCAAGCGTATTGAGTTCAGAGCACTGTAATAATAATAATGGTATTTGTTAAGCGCCTACTATGTGCAAAGTACACTGTACTAAGCGCTTGGGAGAATACAACAATAAACAGACGTAGTCCCTGCTTACAGTGAGCTTACAGTCAGACAGCAATAGAAATAAATGACAGATAGGTACGTAAGTGCTGTGGGGCTGGGAGGAGCCGGGGGAAGAACCAAGGAAGCCAGTCGGGGGGACACCGAAAGGGGTGAGAGAAGAGGAAAGCGGAGGCTTAATCTGGGAAGGCCTCTTGGAGGAGATCATCATCATCAATCGTATTTATTGAGCGCTTACTGTGTGCAGAGCACTGTATTAAGCGCTTGGGAAGTACAAATTGGCAACATATAGAGACAGTCCCTACCCAACATCATCATCATCATCAATCGTATTTATTGAGCGCTTACTGTGTGCAGAGCACTGTACTAAGTGCTTGGGAAGTACAAATTGGCAACATATAGAGATAGTCCCTACCCAACAGTGGGCTCACAGTCTAAAAGGGGAAGACAGAGAACAAAACCAAACACACTAACAAAATAAAATAAATAGAATAGATATGTACAAGTAAAATAAATAGAGTAATAAATATGTACAAACATACATACATATATACAGGTGCTGTGGGGAAGGGAAGGAGGTAAGGTGCGGGGGATGGAGAGGGGGACGAGGGGGAGAGGAAGGAAGGGGCTCAGTGTGGGAAGGCCTCCTGGAGGAGGTGAGCTCTCAGCAGGGCCTTGAAGGGAGGAAGAGAGCAAGCTTGGCGGATGGGCAGAGGGAGGCCATTCCAGGCCCGGGGGAGGATGTGGGCCGGGAAGATGGGCCTTCATTAAGGCTTCCAAGGGGGCGAGAATACGTTCCCCACTCCTTGGTCCGTAGAGCCTCCGGTGAAGGGGAGACTGACTCAATCTGTAGCTCGAACAAGCAAACGGGGGAACCAATGACCGTTTTTATTTTAAAGGCATTTATTAAGCGCTTGCTATGTGCAAAGCACTGTTCTAAGCACTGAGGAGGTTACAAGGTGATCAGGTTGGCCCACGGGGGGCTCACAGTTTTAATCCCCATTTTACAGATGAGGGAACTGAGGCACGGAGAAGTGACAATAATAATAATGATGGCATTCATTAAGCACTTACTATGTGCAAAGCACTGTTCTAAGCACTGGGGAGGTTACAAGGTGATCAGGTTGCCCCACAGGGGGCTCACAGTCTTCATCCCCATTTTACAGATGAGGGAACTGAGGCACAGAGAAGTGACTTAATAATAATAATGATAGCATTTATTAAGCACTTACTATGTGCAAAGCACTGTTCTAAGCGCTGGGGAGGTTACAAGGTGATCAGGTTGCCCCACAGGGGGCTCACAGTCTTCATCCCCATTTTCCAGATGGGGGAACTGAGGCCCAGAGAAGTGAAGTGACTTGCCCGAAGTCACCCAGCTGACAAGCGGCAGAGCCGGGATTTGAAACCATGACCCCTGACGCCAAAGCCCGGGCTCTTTCCACTGAGCCACGCATGCATTCTGGATTTAATCGATTCCTAAGGCTTACAAGAGAATCGATCAATTATTGAGCGCTTACCATGTGCAGAGCACTGTATTAAGTACTTGGAAAAGTACAGTGCAACAGAATTAGCAGACAGTTCCCCTGCCCCTAACGAGCTTCCAGTCTAGAGATGAGCTCACACCCCTATGTTCAGTTTTCGGAGCATATAAGCTTCAACCTTTTCTCATCCGCAGTGTTGTCTAGTGGAAAGAGCCCGGGCCTGGAGTCGGAGGATCTGGGTTCTAATCCCAGTTCTTCCACTCGTTCATTCATTCAATCATTTATTGAGCACTTACTGTGTGCAGAGCACTGTACTAAGCGCTTGGGAAGTACAAGTCGGCCACATATAGAGACGGTCCCTACCCAACGACGGGCTCGCGGTCTAGAAGTCTGCTTCTTGTCTGCTGGGTGGCCTTGGGCAAGTCATTTAAGAGAAGCGGTGCTCTGCACACAGTAAGCGCTCAATAAATACGATTGATGATGAAAGCAGCGTGGCTCAGTGGAAAGAGCACGGGCTTTGGCTCTTTCTAGACTGTGAGCCCACTGTTGGGTAGGGACCGTCTCTATATGTTGCCAACTTGGACTTCCCAAGCGCTTAGTACAGTGCTCTGCACACAGTAAGCGCTCAATAAATACGATTGAATGAATGAATGAGTGGAAGAACTAGGATTAGAACCCAGGTCCTCCGAAGCGCAAGTACAGTGCTCTGCACACAGTAAGCGCTCAATAAATACGATTGAATGAATGAATGCATGAATAAATGCGATTGAATGAATGAATGAATAAAAGGTCGTGGGTTCAAATTCCAGCTCCGCCAATTGTCAGCTGTGTGACTTCGGGCAAGTCACTTCTCTGTGCCTCAGTGACCTCATCTGTAAAATGGGGATGAAGACTGTGAGCCCCCCCGTGAGAGAACCTGATCACCTTGTAACCTCCCCAGCGCTTAGAACAGTGCTTTGCACATACTAAGCGCTTAATAAATGCCATTATTATTATTATTATTAAAACCTCATCTCGAGCATTTTTTAGACAGCAGTCACTAGTGACAGTCATTTTAGTGACAAGTGATTTTTTTTGGTAGCGTGTTGGATGTAAGTAAGCGCTTAATAAATGCCAATATTATTACTATGATGATTATTTAACTTCTCCGTGCCTCAGCCTCCTCATCTGTAAAATGGGGATTCAACACCTGGTCTCTCTCCTACTTAGACTGTGGTGGGCCCCGTGTGGGGCAGGGACTGTGTCCGACCTGATTATCTTGCATCTATCCCTGTGTTTGGCACCTAGCAAATGTCACAATTCCTCTTTCCAGGGTCTTAAAATGGTTTCACTGGTGACTCACGGGTTTTAAAGAACTGAGTTAGTGACGCTTCCCCCTCTAGACTTGGTAGTTCATTGTGGAAGGGGGAACATCTCTACTGACTCTGTTGTATTGCACTCTCCCATGTGCTTAGTGCGGAGCTCTGCACCATCATCATCATCATCATCAATCGTATTTATTGAGCGCTTACTGTGTGCAGAGCACTGTACTAAGTGCTTGGGAAGTACAAGTTGGCAACATATAGAGACGGTCCCTACCACTCCAGATTAGGGCCCCAACTTTACTCAATCAATCAATCAATCAATCGTATTTATTGAGCGCTTAATGTGTGCAGAGCACTGGACTAAGCGCTTGGGAAGTACACGTTGGCAACATATAGAGACGGTCCCTACCCAACAGTGGGCTCACAGTGTAAAAGGGGGAGACAGAGAACAAAACCAAACATACTAATAAAATAAAATAAATAGAATAGATATGGACAAGTAAAATAAATAAATAGAGTAATAAATATGTACAAACATATATACAGGTGAACAGTAAATATCACTGATGATGATGCTTCATAATAGCCTCTGTTCATTCATTCATTCATTCAATCGTATTGAGCGCGTACTGTGTGCAGAGCGCTGTACTAAGCGCTTGGGAAGTACAAGCTGGCAACATATAAAGACAGTCCCTACCCAATAGTGGGCTCACAGTCTAAAAGGGGGAGACAGAGAACAAAACCAAATGTACTAATAAAATAAAATAAATAGAATAGATATGTACAAGTAAAATAAATAAATAGAGTAATAAATATGTACAAACATATATACATATATAAAGGTAAACACTCAGTAAATATCACTGATGATGCTTCATAATAGCCTCCGTTCATTCATTCATTCATTCAATCGTATTGAGCGCTTACTGTGTGCAGAGCGCTGTACTAAGCACTTGGGAAGTACAAGTTGGCAACATATAAAGATGGTCCCTACCCCTCCAGATTAGGGCCCCAACTTTACTCAATCAATCAATCAATCAACCATATTTATTGAGTGCTTACTGTGTGCAGAGCACTGTACTAAGCACTTGGGAAGTACAAATTGGCAACATATAAAGACGGTCCCTACCCCTCCAGATTAGGGCCCCAACTTTACTCAATCAATCAATCAATCAACCATATTTATTAAGTGCTTACTGTGTGCAGAGCACTGTACTAAGCACTTGGGAAGTACAAGTTGGCAACATATAGAGACGGTCCCTACCCAACAGTGGGCTCACAGTCTAAAAGGGGGAGACAGAGGACAAAACCAAACATACTAATAAAATAAAATAAATAATAGATATGTACAAGTAAAATAAATAGAGTAATAAATATGTACAAACATATATACATGTAAACACTCAGTAAATATCACTGATGATGACGCTTCATAATGGCCTCCGTTCATTCATTCATTCATTCAATCGTATTGAGCGCTTACTGTGTGCAGATTGCTGTACTAAGCGCTTGGGAAGTACAAGTTGGCAACATATGAAGACGGTCCCTACCCCTCCAGATTAGGGCCCCAACTTTACTCAATCAATCAATCAATCAATCATATTTATTGAGCGCTTACTGTGTGCAGAGTGCTGTACTAAGCGCTTGGGAAGTCCAAGTTGGCAACATATAGAGACTGTCCCTACCCAACAGTGGGCTCACAGTCTAAAAGGGGGAGACAGAGAACAAAACCAAACATACTAACAAAATAAAATAAATAGAATAGATATGTACAAGTAAAATAAATAGAGTAATAAATATGTACAAACATATATACATATATATATATACTCAATCTTCAATCAGTCGATCACATTTATTGAGCCCTTACTGTGCTCAGAGCACTGTAGTAAGCGCTTGGGAGAGTACAATATAACAGAGTTGCTAGACACGTTCCTTGCCCACAATGAATGTTTTCTCAATGTGTCGGAGTAGATCATATTCGTTTCCAAGGGTCCTTTCTACTGCCCTCCCCTCTGCTTCTCTCTAAATATACTTTTTTTTTTGGATGGCATTTATTTAGCGCTTACTATGTGCAAAGCACTGTTCTAAGCGCTGGGGAGGATACAAGGTGATCAGATTGTCCCACGTGGGGCTCACAATCTTCATCCCCATTTTACAGATGAGGGAACTGAGGCACAAAGATTTGAAGCGTGATTTGATTAATAGTTAAACCTCTAATATGTTACTGATACTCCGTTATTAAATTGGAATTTTATAGCTACTTATCCTCCTCATTACTGCCTCTGCCTCATTTTACAGATGAGGGAACTGAGGCACAGAGATTTGAAGCGTGGTTTGATTAATAGTTAAGCCTTTAATATGTTACTGATACTCCGTTATTAAATTGGAATTTTATAGCTACTTATCCCCCTCATTACTGCCTCTGCCTCATTTTACAGATGAGGGAACTGAGGCACAGAGATTTGAAGCGTGATTTGATTAATAGTTAAACCTTTAATATGTTGCTGATACTCCATTATTTAATTGGAATTTTATAGCTACTTATCCTCCTCATTACTGCCTCTGCCTCATTTTACAGATGAGGGAACTGAGGCACAGAGATTTGAAGCGTGATTTGATTAATAGTTAAACCTTTAATATGTTGCTGATACTTCATTATTAAATTGGAATTTTATAGCTACTTATCTTCCTCATTACTGCCTCTGCCTCATTTTACAGATGAGGGAACTGAGGCACAGCGATTTGAAGGGTGATTTGATTAATAGTTAAACCTCTAATATGTTACTGATACTCCGTTATTAAATTGAAATTTTATAGCGACTTATCCTCCTCATTACTGCCTCTGCCTCATTTTACAGATGAGGGAACTGAGGCACAGAGATTTGAAGCGTGATTTGATTAATAGTTAAACCTCTAATATGTTACTGATACTCCGTTATTAAATTGGAATTTTATAGCCACTTATCCTCCTCATTACTGCCTCTGGAAATTTTTTTTTCCCTCATGATGATTCTGGCTCGTTTAGTACAGTGCTCTGCGCACAGTAAGCGCTCAATAAATACGATTGAATGAATGAATGATGCTTTCTTAGTTTCCTCGACAATGAGTCAACGGATTTGTCGTGGAAAAAAGAAA
Source organism: Tachyglossus aculeatus (assembly GCF_015852505.1). Lineage (NCBI taxonomy): Eukaryota > Metazoa > Chordata > Mammalia > Monotremata > Tachyglossidae > Tachyglossus > Tachyglossus aculeatus. The sequence continues at coordinate 145,547,892 of NC_052067.1, read as the reverse complement.
AAAGACCGTCACTCTCACAGCAAATATCATTTCAAGGGAACTCAGAAAATAACTTTCTATTGAACGATGCCGACCACTTCTGGAGTTCTTTTTCACTTTCAATGTTTTTTATTCGGCAGTTGGAGGGATAACCTTTTAGACTGTGAGCCCACTGTTGGGTAGGGACTGTCTCTATATGTTGCCAATTTGTACTTCCCAAGCGCTTAGTACAGTGCTCTGCACATAGTAAGCGCTCAATAAATACGATTGATGGTGATGATGATGATGATAACCCTCCTGCTTCATTCCCGGTTATCTCAGAGGAGCTGAAGGGATTTCCTCACAGTGCTCACACGTCAATCAACGGTATTTATTGAGTGCTTCCTGTGTGCAGGGCACTGTACTAAGCGCTTGAACGACTACAGTGGAAGAGTTGATGGAAACGTTCCCTGCCCACAGCTAGCTTACAGTCTAGAGGGGGAGACAGTAATCACGTCTTCCCAAATCCCACTTCGCTTAGTACAGTGCTCTGCACACAGTAAGCGCTCAATAAATACGATTGATTGATTGATTGATTGATTGATCAAGAAGAAGCTAAATCTTTCAGGAGCCCAAGTCTTAGCTACGTCAGCTGCTAAAGACACGATACCATTGGCAAACCTCATGAGAGCAGCAAAAAGTTCAAGCTTTTCCAACCAGATTTGCCGCAGCCGTGGATAATCTTTCCATGGGAAAGCTGTTTGTTTGGCTTTGGGATTTTTTTCCACATTCTGGGATCTTTAAAAGCATGACTGCCTTTGCCTTGCTCGTGTTTAAAATTCAATTCTCTGCTCAACCGCAAATCAACACAACCAAGACAGCGTTGTGTGCCTCAAGTTACCCCATCTGTAAAATGGGGATTAAGACTGTGAGCCCCCCGTGGGACAACCTGATCACCTTGTAACCTCCACAGCGCTTAGAACAGTGCTCTGCACATAGTAAGTGCTTAATAAATGCCATTATTATTATTTATTTATAAATTATTTTAAAAATATTATATTTATTATAATTATATAAATTATTATAAATAATAATAATGTTGGTATTTGTTAAGCGCTTACTATGTGCCAAGCACTGTGGTAGATACAAGGCAATTAGGTTGTCTCACATGAGGCTCACCGTCTTAATCCCCATTTTACAGATGAGGTAACTGAGGCCCAGAGAAGTGAAGTGACTTGCCCAAAGTCACACAGCTTGACAAGTGCTGGGACCGGGATTAGAACCCACAACCTCTGAGTCGCAAGCCCGTGCTCTTTCCACTAAGCCACGCTGCTTCTCTGAGTTGTGATCACCCCTGCCATGTTTCACCCCAGGGAGAGAAATAATGATAATTATGATAATAATGTTATTTATTAAGCGCTTAACTATGTGCCATGCACTGTACTAAATGCTGGGGTGGATACTAGCCAACTGGGTTGGACATAGTCCCTGTTCCACAGAGGATTCACAGTCTTAATCCCATTTTACAGGTGAGGTAACTGAGGCACAGAGAAGCAAGTGACTTGCCCAAGGCCCCACAGCAGACAAGCAGCAGAGGCAGGATTAGAACCCATGACCTTTGGGCTCCCAGGCCCTTATGCTCTCCATTGTGCCATGCTGCTTCCCTAACAGGCCATCATAGAGAAGCAGCGTGGCTCAGTGGAAAGAGCCCGGGCTTTGGAGTCAGAGGTCATGGGTTCAAATCCAACCTCTGCGCATTGTCAGCTGTGTGACTTTGGGCCAGTAACCTCACTTCTCTGGGCCTCAGTGACCTCATCTGTAAAATGGGGATTAAGGCTGTGAGCCCCTCATGGGACAACCTGATCACCTTGTAACCTCCCCAGCGCTTAGAACAGTGCTTTGCACATAGTAAGCGCTTAATAAATGCCATTATTATTATTATTAAAACCTCATCTCGAGCATTTTTTAGACAGCAGTCACTAGTGACAGTCATTTTAGTGACAAGTGATTTTTTTTGGTAGCGTGTTGGATGTTAATCATGCTTGATATTGATTAGAGAAGCAGCATGGCCTAGTGGGTAGAGCTCAGCCCTGGGAGTCAGAAGGACCTGAGTTCTAATCCTGCTCTGCCACTTGTCAGCTGTGTGATCTTGGGCAAGTCACTTCACTTCTCCGGGGATTAGAGACTTTAACCAACCTGATTTGCTTATATTCACCCCAGCACTTAGTACAATGCCTGGCACAGTTATTATTAATACCAATACCACAATTATAAATTACTATTAGACTGTGAGCCCACTGTTGGGTAGGGGCTGTCTCTATATGTTGCCAACTTGTACTTCCCAAGCGCTTAGTACAGTGCTCTGCACACAGTAAGCGCTCAATAAATATGATTGATTGATTGATTGATTGATTACTACCTGCCCTCTTTTCTTCCGATAGAATGGCACTGTCTCGATGATCACGGAAAGCCAAGTCCTTGAGATGTGAGCCCGTTGTTGGGTAGGGACCATCTCTATATGTTGCTGATTTGTACTTCCCAAGCGCTTGGTACAGTCTCTGCACACAGTAAGTTCATTCCCGGCCCATGTCATCCCCCGGGCCTGGAATGCCCTCCCTCTGCCCCTCCGCCAAGCTAGCTCTCTTCCTCCCTTCAAGGCCCTGCTGAGAGCTCACCTCCTCCAGGAGGCCTTCCCAGACTGAGCCCCTTCCTTCCTCTCCCCCTCGTCCCCCTCTCCATCCCCCCATCTTACCTCCTTCCCTTCCCCACAGCACCTGTATATATGTATATATGGTTGTACGTATTTATTACTCTATTTATTTATTTATTTATCTTACTTGTACCTATCTATCCTATTTATTTTATTTTGTTGGTATGTTTGGTTCTGTTCTCTGTCTCCCCCTTTTGGACTGTGAGCCCACTGTGGGGTAGGGACTGTCTCTATGTGTTGCCAATTTGTACTTCCCAAGCGCTTAGTACAGTGCTCTGCACATAGTAAGCGCTCAATAAATACGATTGATTGATTCATTCATTCATTCATTCATTCATTCAATCGTATTTATTGAGTGCTTACTGTGTGCAGAGCACTGGACTAAGCGCCTGGGAAGTCCAAGTTGGCAACATATAGAGATGGTCCCTACCCAACAGCGGGCTCACAGTCTAGAAGGGGGAGACAGACAACAAAACTAAACATATTAACAAAATAAAATAAATAGAGTAAATACGTACAAATAAAATAGAGTAATAAATCCGTACAAACATATATACATATATGCAGGTGCTGTGGGGAGGGGAAGGAGGTAAGATGGGGGGGATGGAGAGGGGGACGAGGGGGAGAGGAAGGAAGGGGCTCAGTGTGGGAAGGCCTCCTGGAGGAGGTGAGCTCTCAGCAGGGCCTTGAAGGGAGGAAGAGAGGTAGCTTGGCGGATGGGCAGAGGGATTGGGGGCATTCCAGGCCTGGGGGAGGATGTGGGCTGGGGGTTGATGGTGGGACGGGCGGGAACAAGGCACGGTGAGGAGGTGAGTGGCGGCAGAGGAGCGGAGGGTGCGGGCTGGGATGGAGAAGGAGAAAAGGGAGGTGAGGTAGGAGGAGGCGAGGTGATGGACAGCCTGGAAGCCCAGGGTGAGGAGTTATTGTCTAATGCGTAGGTTGACTGGTAGCCACTGGAGATTTTTGAGGAGGGGAGTAACATGCCCAGAGCATTTCTGCACAAAGACGATCCAGGCAGCGGTGTGAAGTATGGATTGAAGTGGGGAGATACAGGAGGATGGGAGATCAGAGAGGAGGCTGATGCATTAATCCAGTCGGGATGGGATGAGAGATTGAACGAGCAGGGGAGCGGTTTGGATGGAGAGGAAAGGGCAGATCTTGGGGATGTTGCGGAGGTGAGACCAGCAGGTTTTGGTGATGGCTTGGATGTGAGGGGTGAACGAGAGAGCGGAGTCGAGGATGACACCAAGGTTGCGGGCTTGTGAGATGGGAAGGATGGTAGTGCCGTCAACAGAGATGGGAAAGTCAGGGAGAGGGCAGGGCAGGGCAGTGCTCAGTAAATACGATTGAATGAACGAATGAATCAGCGATGTCCAAAGTTGTGAGAGCAAACACCTGTCAGCACTTCATTGTTCTCTAATATTCATGTTACACTGTATCAACCACTGGGAAAACATATACAGGTGGGAATTAGACGTTCCCCTTATCCCTTGGAGGGCTCAAAGGGAATGTGTTGGTTACTGTTAAATTGTAATAATAATAATAATAATAATAATGGCATTTGTTAAGCGCTTACTAAGTGTGAAACACAGTTCTGAGCGCTGGGGGGGATACAAGGTGATCAAGTTGTCCCACGTGGGACTCACAGTCTTAATCCCCATTTTACAGATGAGGTAACTGAGGCTCAGAGAAGTGAAGTGACTTGCCCAAGGTCACACTGCAGACATGTGGTGGAGCCGGTTTCAAACCCATGACCTCTGACTCCAAAGCCTGTGCTCTTCTACTCTCTCAAGTGTTTAGAACAGTGCTCCGCGCACAGTAAGCACTCAAAAAATACAATTGACTGACTGACTCCCAGTTCTGAAGAGAGCTGTGACCTCAGGACATCAAATCCATTTTGAAAAGATTTGGGGGAAGGAAGAAATTGCATTCAAACTTATTAGGCATACCTGGGGGTGGGGAGAGAGAATCAATCAATCGATCAATCAATCGTATTTATTGAGCGCTTACTGTGTGCAGAGCACTATACTAAGCGCTTGGGAAGTACAAGTAGGCAACACATAGAGACAGTCATCATCATCATCATCATCAATCATTTATTGAGCGCTTACTGTGTGCAGAGCACTGTACTAAGCGCTTGGGAAGTACAAGTTGGCAACATATGGAGACAGTCCCTACCCAACAGTGGGCTCACAGTCTAATAGGGGGAGACAGAGAACAAAACCAAACATACTAACAAAATAAAATAAATAGAACAGATATGTACAAGTAAGATAAATAAATAAATAAATAGAGTAATAAATATGTACAAACATATATACATATAAAAGGGATGAGGAAAGAAGATGAAAATCTCCCTCTCCCTACATCTTCTAAATTAACTCAGAGGATGGGTGGGATCTTTTCTGCCTTGGTTTCCCCACTTCACTGTCCCAAAATGCAGTTGTTCATTCCTGAGAAGCCGTGTGGCTCAGTGGAAAGATACCGGGCTTTAGAGGTCATAGGTTTGAATCCTGGCTCTGCCAATTGTCAGCTGTGTGACTTTGGGCAAGTCACTTCACCTCTCTGGGCCTCAGTTCCCTCACCTGTAAAATGGGGATGAAGACTGTGAGCCCCCCGTGGGACAACCTGATCACCTTGTAACCTCCCCTGTGCTTAGAGTAGTGCTTTGCACATAGTAAGCACTTAATAAATGCCATTATTATTATTATTATTATTATTATTACTATTATTATCATTATTCCAGCCCAAATCCAACCCTTAGGGAGGCAAACACCCTTTCACGTCTGATTAAGTGCTGGCAATCCTGGCTGTGGAGGGAAAGGCAGTCAGAGCCGACCTGGGTAATAATAATAATATTCATTCACTCATTCAATCGTATTTATTGAGCGCTTACTGTGTGCAGAGCACTGTACTAAGCGCCTGGGAAATACAAGTTGGCAACATATAGAGGCGGTCCCTACCCAACAGTGGGCTCACAGTCTAGAAGAATAATAATAATTATTATAACTGTGAGCCCACTGTTGGGTAGGGACTGTCTCTGTATGTTGCCAACTTGTACTTCCCAAGCGCTTAGTACAGTGCTCTGCACATAGTAAGTGCTCAATAAATACGATTGATGATGATAATAATACCAAATAATAATAATGTTGGTATTTGTAAGCACTTACTATGTGCAAAGCACTGTTCTAAGCGCTGGGCAGGATACAAGGTGATCAGTTTGTCCCATGTGGGGGTCACAGTCTTCATCCCCATTTTACAGATGAGGGAACTGAGGCCCAGAGAAGTGAAGTGACTTGCCGAAGGTCACACAGCTGACAAGCGGTGGAGCCGGGATTTGAACCCATGACCTCTGACTCCCAAGCCCGAGCTCTTTCCACCGAGCCACGCTGCTTCATAAGAGGAGTAAGGGTAAGAGGAGAAAGGAGTAAATCTGATCCTTGTCGGCAGGAGAGTCTGGTGGAAAGTGCCCAGGAATGGGAATCGGTAGACCTGGGTTCGAATTCTAGCTCTATCGCCTGCTTGGGGTGTTTTGTTTGTTTTTTTAATAGTATTTGTTAAGCGCTTACTGTGTACCAGGCACCGTACTAAGCGCTGGGGTAGATACGAGGTTGTCAGGTTGGGCATCGTCCCTGTCCCGCGTGAGACTCCCAGCTTTAATCCCCATTTTACAGACGAGGTAACTGAGGCACAGAGAAGTGAAGCGAGTTGCCCAGTGTCTCGCAGAAGACATGTGGTGGAGCCGGGATTAGAACTCAGCTCCTTCTGACTCCCAAGCCTGTGTTCTATCCACCAGGTCATGCTGCTTCCCTTGTTTTATTCATTCATTCATTCGATCGTATTTATTGAGCGCTTACTGTGTGCAGAGCACTGTACTAGGCGCTTGGGAAGTACAGGTTTTATGACCCTGGGCAAGACACGTGATTTTTGGGCCTCGGTTTCCTCATCTGTGAAACTGGGAATAAGATACCTGATTCCTGATACCTAATATGAGCCCCATGTGGGACAGGGACTGTGTCAGATCTGTGATATAATATTATAATAATTATAATAATACTATAATATTATAATTATTATTATTACAATTAGCCCCCTGATAAAAGGGATATTAACTGGCACTGTGCTTGGACTGTGTCCAACCCAATTGGCTTATATCCACTCCAAGGCTTAGTACTGTGCCTGGCACATAGTAATAATAATAATAATAATCACATTTATTAAGCGCTTACTATGTGCAGAGCACTGTTCGAAGCGCTGGGGGGGGATACAAGGTGATCAAGTTGTCCCACGTGGGGCTCACAGTCTTTATCCCCATTTTACACAGCAGACGCGTGGCGGAGCGGGATTCGAACCCATGACCTCTGACTCCAAAGCCCGTGCTTTGTAAGCACGCTTAAGTAAGCACTTAAGTGGAAAAAGCCTGGGCTTGGGAATCACAGGTCATGGGTGACATGGGTGACACATGTCTGCTGTGTGACCTTGGACAAGTCACTGAGCCGCGTGGCTCAGTGGAAAGAGCCCGGGCTGGGGAGCCAGAGGTTGTGGGTTCAAATCCCGGCTCCGCCACTTGTCAGCTGTGTGACCTTGGGTAAGTCACTTAACTTCCCTAGGCCTCAGTTCCCTCATCTGTAAAATGGTGATGAAGACTGTGAGCTCCACGTGGGACAACCTGATTACCTTGTATTTACCCCAGCGCTTAGAACAGTGCTTGGCACATAGTAAGCGCTTAACAAATGCCAACGTTATTACTATTATTATCATTATTATTATTATTATTCTCTGTGCCTCAGTTCCCTCATCTGTAAAATGGGGATTAAGACCCTGAGCCCCACGTGGGACAACGTGATCACCTTATATCTCCCCCAGCACTTAGAACAGTGCTTCGCACTTCCCAAGCGCTTAGTCCAGTGCTCTGCACACAGTAAGCGCTCAATAAATACGATTGATGATGATAGTAAGCACTTAACAAATACCACAATTATTATTACTTGGTTATGCAATACGCTCCTGGCTCCATACTGAGACCATAAGCTGAGACCAAAGAGCACGGGGCTTTGGAGTCAGAGGTCATGGGTTCAAATCCCGGCTCCACCAATCGTCCGCTGTGTGACTTCGGGCAAGTCACTTCGCTTCTCTGGGCCTCAGTTACCTCATCTGGACAATGGGGATGAAGACGGTGAGCCCCCCGTGGGACAGCCTGATCACCTTGTAACCTCCCCAGCGCTTAGAACAGTGCTTTGCCCATAGTAAGCGCTTAATAAATGCCATCATTAGTATAATTATTATAAGCTACGTGTGAGCAGGGGTCATGTCTACCGAATCTATTGTATTGTACATTTCGAAGCAGTTATTTCAGTGCTCTGCACACAGTAAGCACGCATTCATTCATTCAGTTGTATTTATTGAGCAAAGCACTATGTGCCAAGCACTGTATTAAGCGCTTGGGAGAGGACAATATAACAACAAACAGACACATTCCTGCCCACAGTGAGCTCACACTCTAGAGGGGGAAATACACATTAATATAAATAAATAGATTCCATAAATAAACTACAGATCTAGCCGTGCATGCTTTGGGGCTGGGAGGGAGGATGAAGGAAGGAGCACGAGCGGCGCATAAGGGAGTGGGAGAAGAGGAGAGGAGGGTGCAGTCAAGGAAGGCTTCTTGGAGGAGATGGACCTTAAATAACGTTTTCAAGTGGGGGAGAGCAACAGCGTGGCTCAGTGGAAAGAGCCCCGGCTTGGGAGCCAGAGGTCATGGGTTCTAATCCCGGCTCCGCCACTTGTCAGCTGTGTGACTTTGGGCGGGTCACTTCACTTCTCTGGGCCTCAGTTACCTCATCTGTAAAATGGGGATTAAGATCCCACGAGGGACAACCTGATCACCTGGTATCCCCCCACCCCCCCAGTGCTTAGAACAGTGCTTGGCACACAGTAAGCACTTAACAACTTAGAGAAGCGGCATGGCTCGGTGGAAAGAGCCCGGGCTTGGGAGTTAGAGGTCATGGGTTCGAGTTCTGGCACTGCCACATGTCTGCTTTGTGATCTTGGGCAAGACACTTCACTTCTCTGAGCCTCAGTTACCTCATCTGTAAAATGGGGATTAAGATTGTGAGCCCCATGTGGGACAACCTGATGACCTTGTATCCCCCCCAGTCCTTAGAACATGCTTTGCACATAGTAAGCACTTAGCAAATGCCATCATTATTTCCCTTCAAAGCCCTACTGAGAGCTCACCTCCTCCAGGAGGCCTTCCCAGACTGAGCCCCCTTCTTCCTCTCCCCCTCATCCCCCTCCCCATCCCCTCCGCCTTACCTCCTTCCCATCCCTACGGCACCTGTATGTATGCATATATGTTTGTACCTCTTTAATAATAATAATGATAATGGCATTTATTAAGCGCTTACTATGTGCAAAGCACTGTTCTAAGCGCTGGGGAGGTTACAAGGTGATCAGGTTGTCCCACGGGGGGCTCACAGTCTTCATCCCCATTTTACAGAGGAGGGAACTGAGGCCCAGAGAAGTGAAGTGACTTGCCCAGAGTCACACAGCTGACAAGTGGCAGAGCCAGGATTTGAACCCCTGACCTCTGACTCCCGAGCCCGTGCTCTTTCCACTGAGCCACGTAATTGTGGTATTTGTTAAGCAAATTTGTTAAGCAAATTTGTTAAGCATATCTATTACTCTATTTATTTATTTTACTTGTACATATTTATTCTATTTATTTTATTTTGTTAACATGTTTCGTTTTGTTGTCTGTCTCCCCCCTTCTAGACTGTGAGCCTGCTGTTGGGTCGGGACCGTCTCTATATGTTGCCGACTTGTACTTCCCAAGCGCTTAGTCCAGTGCTCTGCACACAGTAAGCGCTCAATAAATACGATTGGATGAATGAATGAATGAACAAATGCCATCATTGTTATTATTATTATCTGTCTGACAAGAGGAGGGAGGACGTTCCAATCAATCAATCATATTTATTGAGCTCTTACTGTGTGCAGAGCACTGTACTAAGCGCTTGGGAAGTACAAGTTGGCAACATATAGAGACAGTCCCTACCCAACAGTGGGCTCACAGTCTACAGGCTCACAGGCCAGAGGTAGGATGTGGGCAAAAGGTCGGCGACGAGGCAGATGAGATGGAGATCCAGTCAAATGCCATTGACTGATGGATGAATTGCTCCCAATTTCAAGTCCCGATCTGGATTCCACCTCGTGCTCCTGGCCCCTCCCCATCAGAAATTCCTCTTCGAACCAGTCTGCTGTGGGAACATCTTGCACCCAAATAATACAATAATATGCAATAATACTATAATACAATAATACTATTCCCCCGTCTAGACTGTGAGCCCGTTGTTGGGTAGGGACCGTCTCTCTATGTTGCCGACTTGTACTTCCCAAGCTCTTAGTACCGTGCTCTGCACACAGTAAGCGCTCAATAAATACAGTTGAATAAATGAATGAAATAATAATTTTGTTAAGCACTTATTATGTGCTCTGCACATAGTAAGTGCTCAATAAATACGATTGATGATTACGTGTAAGGCTGGGGTAGAGTCAAGATAACTGTATCAGGCTCAAGACCTCGACCCAACCCATCTTATTGCTCTTGAGTTTACAGAAAATAGAGGAGGAGGAGATGTGGGTGACCTAGAAGGTATTCTGAACTTTTGAGGAGGGAAAAGTGTCATCGAGTCTGATGTGCATATAGCTATAATTGTATTTATTCCGACAGTTTTGACACCTGTCTACATAAGAATAATAATGATGATGGCATTTATTAAGCACTTACTATGTGCAAAGCACCGTTCTAAGCGCTGGGGAGGTTACAAGGTGATCAGGTTGCCCCACGGGGGGCTCACAGTCTTCACTCCCATTTTACAGATGAGGAAACTGAGGCCCAGAGAAGTGAAGTGACTTGCCCAAAGTCACACAGCTGACAAGTGGCAGAGCCGGGATTTGAACTCATGAGCTTTGACTCCAAAGCCCGCGCTCTTTCCACTGAACCACGTTCGTTGTCTGTCTCCCCCTTCTAGACTGTGAGCCCGTTGTTGGGTAGGGACCATCTCTATATGTTGCCAACTTGTACTTCCCAAGCTCTTAGTACAGTGCTCTGCCCACAGTAAGTGCTTAATAAATACAATTGAATAAATGAATGAAATAATAATTTTGTTAAGCACTTATTATGTGTCAGGCTGGGGTAGAGTCAAGATAACTGCATCAGGCTCAAGACCTCAACCCATCCCATCTTATTGCTCTTGAGTTTACAGAAAATAGAGGAGGAGGAGAAGATGTGGGTGACCTAGAAGGTATTTTGAGGGGGGAAGAGTGTCATCGAGTCAGATGTGCATATAGCTATAATTCTCCTCCTTCCTCTCCCCCTCGTCCCCCTCTCCATCCCCCATCTTACCTCCTTCCCTTCCCCATAGCACCTCTATATATGTATAAATGTTTGTACATATTTATTACTCTATTTATTTATTTATTTTACTTGTACTTATCTATTGTATTTATTTTATTTTGTTAATTTGTTTGGTTTTGTTCTCTGTCTCCCCCTTCTAGACTGGGAGCCCACTGTTGGGTAGGGACCGTCTCTAGATGTTCTAAGCGCTGGGGGAGATGCGAGGTAATCAGGTTGTCCCACGGAGGGCTCACAGTTTTAATCCCCGTTTTACAGAGGAGGAAACTGAGGCACAGAGAAGTGAAATGGCTTGCCCAAGGTCACACAGCAGACAAGTGGCGGAGCCAGGATTAGAACCCAAGTCCTTCTTGCTCCCAGGCCTGTGCTCTCTCTTTCTGCTGCATCTACGTCATCAAGCCAAATGATGCTTTTTCCCCCTCATGCTTCAACATCCAAAAAAAAAAAAAAAACCAGCAAATATGAATCCCCGACCAAACTCCGGAATCATTTGGAAAAAACACACCTGGAGAAACACATTTTGTCTCAGGCCACTGTTCAAGAGTGCCGACGGGAGGATTCCAAGTTCATTGATTCCGTTTCTCCTGGATTCCCGCAGGACAGGTGAGGACAAGAGCTTTGCCCAGTCAAGAAAGGAATTCTAAAGAGGAAACTTGGCTCTGAAAAGAACCAGTCTTTTTTCCTTTGATTCATAAATCCCGGGGCTTTTAACATGGACACGTTTACAAGATTGTTATGAGAATGCGCCAGGGGAGACAAGAATTCACTACCAGTTCATTCATTCAATCGTATTTATTGAGCGCTTACTGTGTGCAGAGCACTGGACTAAGCGCTTGGGAAGTACAAGTTGGCAACATCATCATCATCATCATCAGTCGTATTTATTGAACGCTAACTGTGTGCAGATCACTGTACTAAGCGCTTGGGAAGTCCAATTTGGCAGCATATAGAGACGGTCCCTACTCAACAGTGGGCTCACGGTCTAGAAGGGGGAGACAGACAACAAAACAAAACATATTAACAAAATAAAATAGATAGAATAGATATGTACAGGTAAAATAGAGTAATAAATACGTCCATTCATTCATACGGTTCATTCATTCAATCATACTTATTGAGCACTTACTGTGTGCAGAGCACTGTACTAAGTGCTTGGGAAGTCCAAGTTGGCAACATATAGAGACAGTCCCTACCCAACAGTGGGCTCACAGTCTAGAAACCAGTTCATTCATTCAATCACATTTATTGAGCGCTTACTGTGTGCAGAGCACTGTACTAAGTGCCTGGGAAGTACAAATTGGCAACATATAGAGACGGTCCCTACCCAACAACAAGCTCACAGTCTAGAAGGGGGAGACAGACTGCAAAACAAAACATGTGGACAGGTCTTAAGTCATCAAAATAAATAGAAGTAAAGCTAGATGCACAGCATTAACAAAATAAATAGAATAGTAAATATCTTCTAGACTGTGAGCCCGCTGTTGGGTAGGGACCGTCTCTATATGTTGCCAACTTGTACTTCTCAAGCGCTTAGTACAGTGCTCTGCACACAGTAAGCGCTCAATAAATACGATTGAATGAATGAATAAAAAAAAAAAGGCAAATATGAACTCCCGACTAAACTCCAAAATCAACTCTGAGCAGCGTAGCTCAGTGAAAAGAGCCCGGGCTTTGGAGTCAGAGGTCATGGGTTCAAACCCCAGCTCCGCCAATTGTCAGCTGTGTGACTTTGGGCAAGTCACTTCACTTCTCTGGGCCTCAGTTACCTCATCTGGAAAATGGGGATGAAGACTGTGAGCCCCCTGAGGGACAACCTGATCACCTTGTAACCTCCCCAGCGCTTAGAACAGTGCTTTGCTCATAGTAAGCGCTTAATAAATGCCATCATTATTATTATTATTATTTGGAAAAAACACACCTGGAGAAACACATTTTGTCTCAAGCCACTGTTCTAGAGTGCCGACGGGAGGATTCCAAGTTCACTGATTCCGTTTCCCCTGGATTTCCACAGGACAGGTGAGGACAAGAGCTTTGCCCAGTCAAGAAAGGAATTCTAAAGGGGAAACTTGGCTCTGAAAAGAACCAGTCTTTTTTCCTTTGATTCATAAATCCCGGGGCTTTTAACATGGACACGTTGACAAGATTGTTATGAGAATGCGCCAGGGGAGACAAGAAGTCACTACCGGTTCATTCATTCAGTCGTATTTATTGAACGCTTACTGTGTGCAGAGCACTGTACTAAGCGCTTGGGAAGTACAAATTGGCAACATATAGAGACGGTCCCTACTTAACAGTGGGCTCACAGTCTAGAAGGGGGAGACAGGGAACAACACAAAACATATTAACAAAATAAAATCAATAGAATAGAAATGTACAGGTAAAATAGAGTAATAAATACGTCCATTCATTCATTCAATCATATTTATTGAGCACTTACTGTGTGCAGAGCACTGTACTAAGCGCTTGGGAAGTCCAAGTTGGCAACATATAACGACGGTCCCTACCCAACAGTGGGCTCACAGTCTAGAAACCAGTTCATTCACTCAGTCATATTTATTGAGCGCTTACTGTGTGCAAAGCACTGTACTAAGCACTTGGGAAGTCCAAGTTGGCAACATATAGAGACGGTCCCTACCCAACAGTGGGCTCACAGTCTAGAAACCAGTTCATTCATTCATTCATTCATTCATTCATTCATTGAGCACTTACTGTGTGCAGAGCACTGTACTAAGCACTTGGGAACATATAGAGACAGTCCGTACCCAGCAACGGGCTCACAGTCTAGAAGGGGGAGACAGACAACAAAACAAAACATGTGGACTGGTGTCAAGTCATCAGAATAAATAGAAGTAAAGCTAGATGCACAGCATTAACAAAATTAATAGACTAGTAACTATCTTCTAGACTGTGAGCCTGCTGTTGGGTAGGGACCGTCTCTATATGTTGCCAGCTTGTACTTCTCAAGCGCTTAGTACAGTGCTCTCCACACAGTAAGTGCTCAATAAATACGATTGAATGAATGAATGAATGTACAAGTAAAATAGAGTAATAAATCTGTACAAACATATAATAATAATCAATCAATCAATCATATTTATTGAGCACTTACTGTGTGCAGAGCACTGTACTAAGCGCTTGGGAAGTGCAAGTTGGCAACATGTAGAGACGGGCTCTACCCAACAGCGGGCTCACAGTCTAGAAGATAATAACGTTGGTATTTGTTAAGCGCTTACTATGTGCCAAGCACTGTTCTAAGCGCTGGGGGGTGGGGGGATACAAGGTCATCGAGGTTGTCCCACGTGGGGCTCACAGCCTCAATCCCCATTTTCCAGATGAGGGAACTGAGGCCCCGAGAAGTGAAGTGACTTGCCCAAAGTCACCCAGCTGACAAGCGGCGGAGTCGGGATATACAGGTGCTGTGGGGAGGGGAACCAGCTCATTTTATTCCCCTTCTAGACTGTAAGCTCACTGTGGGCAAGGGACTGTGTCTGTTGTAGTGTTATATAGGACTCTCCCAAGTGCTTAGTACAGTGCTCTGCATCATCATCATCATCAATCGTATTTATTGAGCGCTTACTGTGTGCAGAGCACTGTACTAAGCGCTTGGAAAGTACAAGTTGGAAAAATTTTATCTCAGCACTCTTAGGTGATCTATTCACGAGAAGCAGCGTGGCTCAGTGGAAAGAGCCCGGGCTTTGGAGTCAGAGGTCATGGGTTCGAATCCCGGCTCCGCCAACTGTCAGCTGTGTGACTTTGGGCAAGTCACTTCACTTCTCTGGGCCTCAGTGACCTCATCTGTAAAATGGGGATGAAGACTGTGAGCCCCACGTGGGACAACCCGATCACTTTGTATCCCCCCAAGCGCTTAGAACAGTGCTTTGCACATAGTAAGCTCTTAACAAATGCCAACATTATTATTATTATTATTATTATTATTCTAGACCCTCCTAGGTATGTACAATCTTTTTTTAACTCTCATACCAGAGAGGGGATGAGAACCCAGGCCTCCAGCCTTTCAAGGCTGTTACTTTCCCTCTGAGCCACCACAGGCCTCTGCACCCAGTAAGTGCTCAATAAATGGGATTGATTGACTCCTTAGGTTCACCAATACAGCTGAGGTTGTCCCAGATGGAAAGGAGTTTCTCTCTCCCTGACCTTCCCACTTTTCCTTCTCGTTCTCCCCCTCTCCCTCTCATTCTCCTCCCTCTTCTCTACTCATTCTCCTCATCTCCCTCCTCCTTTCCCTCTCCCACTCATTTTTTCCCCCAAATCCCTCTCCTCCTCCCCGTCTCCCTTTCCTCCCTTCCCTCTCCTCCCCTCCCTCTCCCTCTCACCTGGGCCTGCCTCCGCTGATCCAAGAGGGAATCAATCTCTATTTTTCCTCAACAACAAAAACAACAGCGATGCCAAGGTGCGGGGCGAACGGATTGAGCAGGCAGGAGAGTTTCATATTTCCCAGGGTAAGCACACTCTAAGGAGTGCCTTTCCGAAGAATGCAATCTTCAAAAACAAGTTCCTGAAGCCAGCAAAGCGTGTTTTCCTTGGAACATTGGCCGCCAGTCGAGGGGTAGAGATGATTTCGAAATACTCGAATCTTCCAGGATTATTCCCGCGAAGTTCCCTTCGGGGCTGTGAAGTTTGAAAAATTACCCTGCGGGGCAATTCTGAACTGAAATCCCGAGGTTCGCCTCCTTTCAATCATATTTTCATTCAGCCATACTTATTGAGCGCTTGCTGTGTGCAGAGCACTGTACTAAGCCTCCCTGTATTTCAAAAGCAAGGACTTGAGAAGCAGCGTTGCCTAGTGGATAGAGCACACAGCCGGGAGTCAGAATCAATTAATCAGTCAATCAACCAGTCGTATTTATTGAGCGCTTACTGTGTGCAGAGCACTGTACTAAGCCTCCCTGTATTTCAAACGCAAGGACTTGAGAAGCAGCGTTGGCTAGTGGATAGAGCACAGAGCCGGGAGTCGGAATCAATCAATCAATCAATTAATCAATCAATCAATCAATTAGAGAAGCAGCGTGGCTCAGTGGAAAGAGCACGGGCTTTGGAGTCAGAGGTCACGGGTTCGAATCCCGGCTCCGCCACATGTCTGCTGTGTGACCTTGGGTAAGTCACTTAACTTCTCGGAGCCTCAGTGACCTCATCTGTAAAATGGGGATCAAGACTGTGAGCCCCACGTGGGACAACCTGATCACTTTGTACTCTCCCAGCGCTTAGAACAGTGCTTTGCACATAGTAAGCGCTTAGCAAATGCTAACATTATTATTATTATTATTATTAATCAATCAGTCATATTTATTGAGCGCTTACTGTGTGCAGAGCACTGTACTAAGCCTCCCTGCATTTCAAACGCAACGACTTGAGAAGCAGCGTTGCCTAGTGGATAGAACACAGAGCCGGGAGTCGGAATCAATCAATCAATCAATCAGTCGTATTTATTGAGCGCTTACTGTGTGCAGAGCACTGTACTAAGCCTCCCCGCATTTCAAACGCAACGACTTGAGAAGCAGCGTTGCCTAGTGGATAGAACACAGAGCCGGGAGTCGGAATCAATCAATCAATCAATCAGTCGTATTTATTGAGCGCTTACTGTGTGCAGAGCACTGTACTAAGCCTCCCTGTATTTCAAACGCAAGGACTTGAGAAGCAGCATTGCCTAGTGGATAGAGCACACAGCCGGGAGTCAGAATCAATCAATCAATCAATCAATCAGTCGTATTTATTGAGCGCTTACTGTGTGCAGAACACTGTACTAAGCGCTTCAGAAGTACAAGTTGGCAACATATAGAGATGGTCCCTACCCAACAGCAGGCTCACTGTTCTAAGCAATGGGGTAGATACAAGTTAATCAGGCAAAATAGAGTCCCGGTCCCACATGGGGCTCACCACCTAAGTAGGTGGGAGAACAATCCCCATTTCTCAGTTGAGGAAACTGAGTCCCGGAAAAGGTAAGCGACTTCCCAAGGTCACACAGGAGGCAAATGGCCATCTAGCCTGCGAGCCCGTTGTTGGGTAGGGACCGTCTCTATATGTTGCTGACTTGTACTTTCCAAGCGCTTAGTACAGTGCTCTGCACACAGTAAGTGCTCAATAAATATGATTGAATGAATCAATGGAATGGCAGAGTCAGGATTAGAATAATAATGACGGTATTTGTTAAGCGCTCACTATGTGCCGGGCACTTTATTAAGCACTGGGGTCGTGGCTCAGTGGAAAGAGCCCAGGCTTTGGAGTCAGGGGCCATGGGTTCGAATCCCGGCTCCGCCACATGTCTGCTGTGTGACCTTGGGCAAGTCACTTCACTTCTCGGAGCCTCGGTTCCCTCATCTGTAAAATGGGGATGATGACTGTGAGCCCCACGCGGGACAACCTGATCACCTTGTATCCCCCCAGCGCTTAGAGTAGTGCTTTGCACATAGTAAGCGCTTAACAAATGCCATTACTCTTATTATTATTATCATTACAAGTAAGTCGGGTTGGACACAGTCCCTGTCCCATGTGGGGCTCACAGCCTCCATCCCCATTTTACCGATGAGGGAACTGAGGACCAGAGGAGTGAAGTGACTTGCCCAAGGTCACACAGCCGACGAGTGGTGGAGCCGGGATTAGAACCCACAACCTTCTGACTCCGAGGCCCGGGCTTTTTCCACTATGCCCTGCTGCTCTGTCCTCCTCAGTGTCCACACTCGGACTAGAAAGATAAATGATGGGGGAGACAGGGAGGACTCAGTGGCTTCCTCATGCCAAAAGTTTTGTTTTGTTTTTATGCTAATCGTTAATAATAATAATAATGGCATTTATTAAGCACTTACTATGTGCAAAGCACTGTTCTAAGAGCTGGGGAGGTTACAAGGTGATCAGGTTGTCCCACGGGGGGCTCGTAGTCTTAATCCCCATTTTACAGATGAGGGAACTGAGGCCCAGAGAAGTGAAGTGGCTTGCCCAAAGTCGCACAGCTGACAAGTGGCGGAACCGGGATTTGAACCCATGACCTCTGACTCCAAAGCCCGGGCTCTTTCTACTGAGCCACGCTGCTTCCTACGTGTCAAGCGCAGTTCTAAGTCCTGGGGTAGATACAAAGTGATCAGATGGGACACAGTCCCTGTCCTGCATGGGGCTCACAGCCTAGTAGGAGGGAGAACGGCTATTGAATCCCCATTTTACAGATGAGGAAACTGAGGCCCAGAGAAGGGAAGTGACTGACCCAAAGTCATACAGCAGACAAGTGGCAGAGCCGGGATTAGAACCAGATCCTCCTACTCCCAGGCCGGTGCGTTATCATGGCGGGCAGGGAATCTATCTGTTTATTCATTCATTCATTCAATTGTATTTATTGAGCGCTTGCTGTGTGCAGAGCACTGTACTAAGCGCTTGGGAAGGACAAGGTGGCAACATATAGAGACGGTCCCTACCCAACAACGGGCTCACAGTCTAAAAGGGGAAGACAGACAACAAAACAAAACATATGGACAAGTGTCAAGTCCCGGCTCCGCCAATTGTCAGTTGTGTGATTTTGGGCAAGTCACTCAACTTCTCTGGGCCTCAGTTCCCTCATCTGTAAAATGGGGATGAAGACTGTGAGCCCCCCGTGGAACAACCTGACCACCTTGTAACCTCCCCAGTGCTTAGAACAGTGCTTTGCACATAGTAAGCGCTTAATAAATGCCATCATTATTAGGTCGTCAGAACAAATAGAATTTTGTTGCATTGTTCTCTCCCGAGTGCTTAGTACAGTGCTCTGCACACAGTAAATGCTCAATAAATACAAGAGCCCCCTCCTTCCTCTCCCCCTCCTCCCCCTCCCCATCCCCCCGCCTTGCCTCCTTCCCTTCCCCACAGCACCTGTATATTTGTATATATGTTTGTACATATTTATTACTCTATTTATTTTACTTGTACAAATTTATTCTATTTATTTTATTTTGATACTATGTTTTGTTTTGTTGTCTGTCTCCCCCTTCTAGACTGTGAGCCCACTGTTGGGTAGGGACCGTCTCTATATGTTGCCGACTTGCCAAGCGCTTAGTACAGTGCTCTGCACACAGTAAGCGCTCAATAAATACAATTGAATGAATGAATGAATGAATCCGCTAGAGCAGCAATCGATCAATCAATCAATCGTACCTATTGAGCGCTTACTGTGTGCAGAGCACTGTACTAAGCACTTGGGAAGTACAAGCAGCAGTGTGGCTTAGTGGAAAGAGTGTGGGCTTGGGAGTCAGAGGTCGTGGGTTCTAATCCCACCTCTGCCACTCGTCAGCTGCGTGACCTTGGGTGAGTCACTTCACTTCTTTGGGCCTCAGTTACCTGAACTGTAAAATAGGGATTAAAAATGTCCTCGTGGGACAACCTGATTACCCTGCATCCACCCCAGCGCTTAGAACAGTGCTTCGCACATAGTAAGCACTTAACAAATACCACAATAATGATAATAATAATAGGCCACACTGCTTCCCCGAGAGGACTGGTAAAGTTTGGTACTTCTGTTTTTCCGTGGCCAAATTTCTAGCTGAGGTCACTTCTGCTTGTGGTAAAAAAAAACTCCTGCTGCTTCTTTCAGTTCCTCTCCAGTAAAACTACATTTATTTACTCCTACATCTGCGTATCTTCTAGACTGTGAGCTCATTGTTGGGTAGGGACCGTCTCTATATGTTGCCGACTTGTACTTCCCAAGCGCTTAGTCCAGTGCTCTGCACACAGTAAGCGCTCAGTAAATACGACTGAATGAATATCTTCCCCAGTGCATTTTACACATCTCTGGACGAGCTGTCGGTTATATCAATCAATCAATCAATCGTATTTATTGAGCGCTTACTGTGTGCAGAGCACTGTACTAAGCGCTTGGGAAGTACAAGTTGGCAACATATAGAGACGGTCCCTACCCAACAGTGGGTTATACAGTTTTATCGTCACGTTTCTAGTTTCTTTTTGACCTCATTGCCACTTTCGGATTCCACCTGAAGCTTTCGACTCGGGTGTTTGCTCGGGGGCTGTTGATTTGGCCTTTCTCCTCCCTGTCGGAAGATTTCACGATGATTGATTTTCTGGACAAGGCGCAGAAAAACCTGGCCTTCCTTCCCCAGCAAATGTTAAATGGGGGTTACTAAGCTGGACTCAGCCATAGGGCAAACTTCCACATCAGTTCTTCCTCTTTCCTCTCCTACCTGTCCCCTGTGTTTCTATAAAACAGAGAGGAAGAACCACGGGGGTGAGGGAGGATTTTAAAATTCAGGAATCCCTGAGACTCGTAATCCCGGGAATAAACCAGGAGCAGTGAGAAGCTGTGCATTCTCCAAGGCCCGACTTCCAGAGGACATCAACAGTTTGTCCATCTGGATCGTAAAATCATCCACGGTGATTCCCAGATGGGCCGACTTATCAGAGCAAATGAATCATTACTTATTGAGCGATTAGTGAGTCCGGAGCACTGAACTGAGCACTTGGAAGGGTACAATATAACAGTTGGTAGACGTGATCCCTGCCCACGGGGAGCTAACAGTCTGGAAGGGGAGGCAGACAATTCATTCATTCAGTCGTATTTCTTGAGCGCTTACTGTGTGCAGAGCACTCTACTAAGCGCTTGGGAAGTACAAGTTGGCAACGTCCTTACCCATCAACGGGCTCACAGTCTAGAAGGGGGAGACAGAGAACAAAACAAAACCTATTAACAAAATAAAATAAATAGAATAAATATGTACAAATAAAATAGAGTAATAAATACATACAAACATATATCCATATATACAGGTACTATGGGAAAGGAAAGGAGGTAAGGCAGGGGGATGGAGAAGGGGAGGAGGGGGAGAGGAAGGAGGAGGCTCAATCTGGGAAGGCCTCCTGGAGGAAGTGAGCTCTCGGTAGGGCCTTGAATATAAATACAATATAAACAATATAAATCTTGTATCTACCCCAGTGCTTAGTACAGTGCCTGGCACATAGCAAGCGCTCAACAGGTACCACAAATATTATTATTATTGTATAAATTCCGCATATGAGCAAACTCCCATTCTTTGTGTTAGGGGCCCATCCGTCTCTCAGAGGTGTGAATTTTTTTTTTTTATCGTATTTGTTAAGGGCCTACTATGTGTCCAACACTGTACTAAGCACTGGCATACGTAATTAGGTTGGACACAGTCCCTGTCCAAGATGCGGCTATAATCCTCTCCCATCCGACGAGTGTTCACCCTGCCCTTTTAGTCTCCTCAGACCGGATTTATTTGTTTTAATCATCGTTCATTTTAGAGTTCCAGATGCATGGCCTAGTGGATAAAGCCCAGGCCTGGGAGACAGAAGGACCCGGGTTCTAATCCCGGCCCCGCCACTTGTCTGTTGTGTGGCCTTGAGTAAGTCACTTCACTTCTCTGGGCCTCGATTACCTCATCCGTAAAATGGGGATTGAGACTGTGAGCCCTATGTGGGACAGGGATTGTATTCATTCATTCAGTCGTATATTTATGGGGGCTTACTGTGTGTAGAGCACTGTACTAAGCGCTTGGAAAGTACAAGTCCGCAACATATAGAGACGGTCCCTACCCAACAATGGGCTCATTGTCTAGAAGGGGGAGACAGACAACAAAACAAAATGTAGACAGGTGTCAAGTCGTCAGAATAAATAGAATAGAAAACAATAGTGAGAAGCAGCGTGGTTCAGTGGAAAGAGCTTGGGCTTTGGAGTCAGAGGTCATGGGTTCAGTTGGATTTATTTGTTAATGTAGATAACATTTTAGACTGTGAGCCCACTGTTGGGTAGGGACTGTCTCTATATGTTGCCAACTTGTGCTTCCCAAGCACTTAGTACAGTGCTCTGCACACAGTAAGCGCTCAATAAATATGACTGATTGATTGATAACATGTACATGTAGACTGTATCCAACCCAATTACCTTGCATCTATTCCAGTGCTGAGTTACAGTGTAAGCACTGAACAAATTCCGCAATTATTACTATTATTCCAGGAAAATGTGTGAACCAAGCGTTCCTTAGTATTTGTTAAGTGCCTACTGTGTGCCAAGCACTCTTCTAAGCACTGGGGGAGATACAAGGTCACCAGATTGTCACAGTCTCACTCTCTCAATCCCCATTTTACAGAGGAGGTCACTGAGGCACAGAGAAGTGAAGTGACTTGCCCAGAGTCACCCAGCTGACAAGTAGCAGAGTCAGGATTAGAACCCACGACTTCTGACTCTCAAGTCCATGTTCTTTCCACTAAGCCAGGCTGCTTCTCACACCTTCCCTGCCTAAGCCCTCCTTTCCTCTTCTCCCACTCCCTTCTGCGTCGCTCTGACTTGCTCTCTTTATTCATCCCCCCCTCAGCCCACGGCACATATGTTCAGATCCATAATTTATTTATATTAATATCTGTCTCACCCTCTAGACTGTAAACTCACTGTGGGCAGGGAATGTGTCTGTTATACTACTGTGTTGTACTCTCCCAAACACATAGTACAGTTCCCTGCACACAGTAAGCACTCAATAAATAGAATTGGTATTTATTGATCCCTTACAGCACGCAGAACACTGTACTAAGTGTTTGGGAGGGTGCACAGAGTCGGTAGCGACGTTCCCTGCCCACAAGAAACTTACAGTCTAGCATCATCACCCTCGTCTATAAGGTTCTCTTCCCACAAATGTTGGATGCTGGGTGTTAGACAACTCCTCACCTCCTCACCCTAACCCACTTCTCCTTCCCAACTGTTCCTCATGATGAAATCTCCCCCAATTTTTCTCAATCTACCCCTCAAAATCCACTCCCTATTTCTGGAAACTCTATCCAACCATGGTTTCAAGCCGTCCCTGATTCATTCATTCACTCAATCGTATTTATTGAGCGCTTACTGCGTGCAGAGCACTGTACTAATCAATCATATTTATTGAGCGCTTACTGTGTGCAGAGCACTGTACTAAGCACTTGGGAAGTACAAGTTGGCAACATATAGAGACAGTCCCTACCCAACAGTGGGCTCACAGTTTAAAAGGGGGAGACAGAGAACAAAACCAAACATACTAACAAAATAAAATAAATAGAATAGATATGTACAAGTAAAATAAATAAATAAATAGAGTAATCAATATGTACAAATATATATACATATATACAGGTGCTGTGGGGAAGGGAAGGAGGTAAGATGGTGGGATGGAGAGGGGGGCGAGGGGGAGAGGAAGGAAGGGGCTCCGTCTGGGAAGAGGGAAGTACTAGTTGGCAACATATAGAGACAGTCCCTACCCAACAACGGGCTCACAGTCTAGTGCCTCAGTTACCTCATCTGTAAAATGGGGATTAAGACTGTGAGGCCCCCGTTGGACAACCGGATCACCTTGTAACCTCCCCAGTGCTTAGAACAGTGCTTTGTACACAGTAAGCACTTAATAAATGCCATCATTATTATTATTATTATTAGGAGGGAGAGACAGACAACAAAACATGTGGACAGGTGTCAAGTCATCAGAATAAATAGAAATAAAGCTAGATGCACATCATGAACAAAATAAATAGAATAGTAAATATGTACAAGTAAAATAAATAGAGTAATAAATCCGCACAAACATATATACAGGTGCTGTGGGGAGGGGAAGGAGGTAGGGCAGAGGTGGGGATGGGGAGGAGATTATCCTTCTAGCTGTCTGACGACTCCTCCTCGGTCTCCTTTGCCGGTTCGTCTTCCATCTCATGTCTCCCTAAATACAATATATATAATATATGTGTATTGGAGAAGCAGCATGGCTCAGTGGAAAGAGCCCGGGCTTTGGAGTCAGAGGTCATGGGTTCGAATCCCAGCTCCACCACAAGTCTGCTGTGTGACCTTGGGCAAGTCACTTAACTTCTCTGAGCCTCAGTTACCTCATCTGTAAAAATGGGGATTAAGACTGTGAGCCCCACGTGGGACAACTTGATCACATTGTATCCCCCCCAGTGCTTAGAACAGTACTTTGCACATAGTAAGCTCTTAACAAATGCCATCGTTATTATTATTATTATTACTCACCGTCTCGAGAATCTCGTTTTTCCATTAGGTTTCAACAACTTCCTCCTAAATCCACCTCTCTCGGCCCAACCCATCTCAAGCTCTACAATCCCACAATCTCTCGGGCCTCAAGGCCATCGTTATTTTGTCAACGATGTGCATTTGGCTTTAATTCTATTTGTTCTGACGACTTTGACACCTGTCTCTGTGTTTTGTTTCCTTGACTGTCTCCCCTTTCTAGACTGTGAGCCCGTTGTCGGGTAGGGCCCATCTCTAGATGTTGCCCACTTGCACTTCCCAAGCGCTTAGTCCAGTGCTCTGCACACGGTAAGCGCTCAATAAATACGACCGAATGAATGAATGAAAGTGGCGGGGCGGGAATTAAAACCCATGACCTTCTGACGCCGAGGCCCGGGGTCTATCCACTATCGATCAATCAATCAATCGTATTTATTGAGCGCTTACTGTGTGCAGGGCACTGTACTAAGCGCTTGGGAAGTGCAAGTTGGCAACATATAGAGGCGGTCGCTACCCAACAGTGGGCTCACAGTCTAGAAGGGGGAGACGGAGAACGAAGACAGAGAACTAGACCACTATGCCAGGCTGCTTCCCCTCTTGCCCAAATTATCCGGAACACAACTCTCCCCACATTCAGAATTCCCCTGGAAACGCTCCCCTATCCATGAAGCATTCCGCCACCCCAATAATGTCACCCCAAAACCCACGGTCATCCACGGTGGTCAAAATTAACCGCCATTCAGTCGTCATTTTCCCTCACTTGGGGTCTTGGGGACTGAATTCAGCCTCGAGAGAAGCAGCCCGGCCTACTGGACAGTGAAAGGGGACCTGGGTTCTAATCCTAAAACTAATTCTACTTTAATTCATCATCATCATCATCATCAATCGTATTTATTGAGCGCTTACTATGTGCAGAGCACTGTACTAAGCGCTTGGGAAGTACAAATTGGCAACATATAGAGACAGTCCCTACCCAACAGTGGGCTCACAGTCTAACAGTGTTTCTTTGTCTAATTCCAGACGAAGAAAACTAATTCTAGTCTCCTAGGCTGTGAGCCCGTTGTTGGGTAGGGACCGTCTCTATATGTTGCCGATTTGTCCTTCCCAAGCGCTTAGTACAGTGCTCTGCACGCAGTAAACGCTCAATAAATACGATTGAACGGAATGAATTGAATGGCATGATCCCGGCTCTGCCGATTTTCTGCTGTGTGACCTTGGGCAAGTCACTTCACTTCTCCGGGCCTCACTTACCTCAACTGTAAAATGGGGATGGAGACTGGGAGTCCATGAGAGACGCAGACTGTGTTCGACCTGATTAGTGTGCATCTAATGGAGAAGCAGCGTGGCTCACTGTTGGGTAGGGACCGTCTCTATATGTTGCCAACTTGTACTTCCTAAACGCTTAGTACAGTGCTCTGCACACAGTAAGCGCTCAGTAAATGCGATTGAATGAATGAATGAATGAAAAGAATCAGAGGACATGGGTTCGAATCCTGGATCTGCCACATGTCTGCCATGTGACCTTGATTAAGTCACTGAAGTTCTCTGAGCCTCAGTTACCTCATCTGTCAAATGGGGATTAAGACTGCGAGCTTCCCATGGGACAGCCTGATCACCTTGTATCCCCCCCAGCGCTTAGAACAGTGCTTTGCACATAGTAAGCGCTTAACAAATGCTATCACTATTATTATTATTATCTAACCCAGCGCTTAGTGCAGAGCCTGGCACGTAGTAAGAGCTTAACAAACATCACAAAAACCTGGCATTTTTCAATACGGATTCCATTATTAGTATGTCCACCATTAGCAGAACGAATTACGCATTGCTCCTTCATTGGTTATTTTACTGTAAATCAATCAATCAATCAATCGTATTTATTGAGCGCTTACTGTGTGCAGAGCACTGTACTAAGTGCTCGGGAAGTAGAAGTTGGCAACATATAGAGACGGTCCCTACCCAACAGTGGGCTCACAGTCTAGAAGGGGGAGACGGAGAACGAAACCAAACATGTTAACAGAATAAAATAAATAGAAAAGATAGGTACAAGTAAAATAGATAGAGTAATAAATATGTACAAACGTATATACATATATGCAGGGAAAGTTGCGAAATAAAGTTATATACTGGAAAGTTGTGAAAGAAAGTACCGTAGAGTCAAGTGGAGGCAGAAGCCAAGATGTACAGCCGCAAAGGCTTAGAGCGAGGCCACATATCCTCCTTTTCTTCTTTCACCGAACCAACCTGCTCCAACCTGCGCATCATGTTTGAGCCATAAGAGACTCCCATTGCGGTTAAAAGATTCCTAATCCTCACTTTATATTCATTTAATCGTATTTATATGGACAACCAGTTTCTATCCAAAACTAAGTGCTAAAAACATGTCTCATAAGTAGAACGAGGCGGCAACGAGGCCTAATTAATAGCGCACGGGAGTCCTGGGTTCTCAACCCGGCTCCACCATTTCCCTGCTGCGTGACCTTAGAGTCACTTCATTCGTTCAGTCGTATTTATTGAGCACTTACCGTGGGCGGGGCACTGTACTAAGCGCTTGGGGGAGGGTAATTCAGCAATAAAGAGAGTCAATCCCTGCCCGCACCGGGTTTACAGCCTAGAAGTGGGGAGACAGACATCGAAACAAATAAATATATATAAATAGAATATAAATAAATAAATAGAATTATAGACACGTACATATATACACAAGTGCTGTAGGGCAGGGTGGGGGGTAAAGGAAGCGAGTCGGGGCGACAGGAAGGAAAGAGGGAGCTGAGGGAAAGGGGGGCTTAGTCTAAAAATAAGGAACGCCTCACGAATTTACACTTCTCTCTGCCTTGATTCATTCATTCATTCATTCCTCACGTTTATTCTACATATCTATTCTATTTATACATACCTATTCTATTTATTACATTATCTATTCTATTTATTTTATTTTGTTACTTTGTTTTGTTTTGTTCTCTGTCTCCCCCTTTTAGACTGTGAGCCCACTGTTGGGTAGGGACTGTCTCTATATGTTGCCAGCTTGTACTTCCCAAGCACTTAGTACAGTGCTCTGCACACATTAAGCGCTCAGTAAATACGATTGATGATTTATTGAGCGCTTACTGTGTGCAGAGCACTGTACTAAGCGCTTGGGAAGTACAAATCAGTTCCCTCAGTTCTCCGTCTGTAGACTGTAAGCTCCTTGTGGGCAGGATACGTATCTGCTATTTATTCATTCAATCATATTGAGCGCTTACTGTGTGCAGAGCACTGTACTAAGCGCTTGGGAAGTACAAGTACAAGAAACAGCGTGGCTCATTGGAAAGAGCCCGGGCTTTGGAGTCAGAGGTCATGGGTTCAAATCCTGGCTCCGCCAATTGTCAGCTGTGTGACTTTGGGCGAGTCACTTCACTTCACTTTGCCTCAGTTACCTCATCTGTAAAATGGGAATTAAGACTGTGAGCCCCACGTGGGACAACCTGATCACCTTGTTACCTCCCCAGCGCTTAGAACAGTGCTTGGCACATAGTAAGCGCTTAACAAATGTCATTATTATTAGTAGTATTACTACAAGTTGGCGACATCTAGAGATGTTCCCTACCCAACAGTGGGCTCACAGTCTAGAAGGGGGAGACAGAGAACAAAACAAAACATATTAACAAAATAAAATAAATAGAATGAAGATGTATAAATACAATAAATAAATAGAGTAAATAAATCCGTACAAACATATATACATATATCCAGGTGCTGTGGGGAGGGGAAGGAGGTAAGGCGGGTAACGTGGAAGAGGGGGAGAGGAAGGGGGGGAACTATTCTATTGCACTCTCCCAAACACTTAGTACAGTGCTCTGCACCGAGTACTTAATAATTACAATTGGTTTGTTGATTGTCAGATGAAAATAAAATACCTCCATCTTAGACTGTGAGTCAATCAATCAATCAATCATATTTATTGAGCGCTTACTGTGTGCAGAGCACTGTACTAAGCGCTTGGGAAGTACAAGTTGGCAACATATAGAGACGGTCCCTACCCAACAGTGGGCCCTGCATTCTAAGTACTTCTTAATAAATACAATTGGTTTGTTGATCGTCAGATGAAAATAAAATACCTCCTTAGACTGTGAGTCCCTGCATTCTAAGTCCGTATAAATACAATTGGTTTGTTGTCAGATGAAAATAAAATACCTCCTTCTTAGACTGTAAGTCCCTGCATTAGACAAGGGCTGTGTCCAATCTGATTATCTACTCTTAACATAGTGTTGACGGATATTAAGTGCTCAGAGAGTGTCATCATCATTATTACTCATATATCTACTAGATGATGTGTGTGTGTATTTGTTTAGAGAAGCAGCATGGCTCAATGGAAAGAGCACGAGCTTGGGAGTCAGAGGTCATGGGTTCTAATCCCGGCTCCGCCAGTTGTCAGCTGTGTGACTTTGGGCAAGTCACTTCACTTCTCTGGGCCTCAGTTACCTCATCTGGAAAATGGGGATTAAGACTGTGAGCCCCCCATGGGACAACATGATCACCTTGTACCTCCCCAGCGCTTAAAACAGTGCTTTGCACATAGTAAGCACTTAACAAATACCATTATTATTATTATTATTGTTGTATGTAAAAAATGGTGGCATTTATTAAGTGCTTACTATGCGCAAAGCACTGTGCTAAGCACTGGGGAGGTTACACTGATGCTTTTATCCCATGGGGGGCTCACAGTCTTAATCCCCATTTTACAGATGAGGGAACTGAGGCACAGGGAAGTTAAGTGACTTGTCCAAAGTCACACAGCTGACAAGTGGTGGAGCCGGGATTCGAACCCATGACCCCGACTCCAAAGCCTGTGCTCTTTCCACTGATCCACGCTGCTCACACTTCCACTCTTCCACTCTTCCAAACACTTAGTATGGTGCTCTGCACAAAGTAAGTGCTCAATAAATCCTATTGAACGATTGAATTCATTCACTTACTATACCTCTTTTCAAATTTTCTTACTTTTCCTATCCCAACTGTTGCTTCATCCTTGAAAAAAATGGTATTTGCTAAGTGCCAGGCACTGTCCTAAGAGCTGGGGTAGATACAAGCTAATCTAGGGATTAGCTTGCTGCTTAGGGAAGCTGCGTGGCTCAGTGGAAAGAGCCCTGGATTTGGAGTCGGAGGTCACGGGTTCAAATCCCAACTCTGCCAATTGTCAGCTGTGTGACTTTGGGCAAGTCACTTCACTTCTCTGTGCCTCAGTTCTCTCACCTGTAAAATGGGGATTAAGACTGTGAGCCCCCTGTGGGACAACCTGATTACCTTGTATCCCCTTAGCGCTTAGAACAGTGCTTTGCACATAGTAAGCGCTAAATACCATCATTATTATTGTTATCAGATTGGACACAGTCCGTGTCCCACCTGGGGCTCACAGCCTTAATTACCATTTTATAGATGAGGAAACTGGGGCTCCGAGAAGTGAAGTGACTTACCCAAGCCCGCACAGCAGACAAGCGGAGGAGCGGGATTAGAACCCATGTCCTTCTAACTCCCAGGCCCCTGCTCTATCCCTAATCCTTCCCATTAACGTATTTCCCCTATCAGAGTATAAGCTTCCTGAGCCCAACGGCCAAATCTTTCCCTTGACGGTGTTTAGTACAGCACCCAATAGGCACTCAAAAAATACCTTTGACTGTCCTTGCTCCTGTCTTTTCCCAACTCCATTGCCACCCTGAGGAGCCTCAGGCAACCCCGGAGACGAGGCAGCTGTCAAGCAAGCAGATAAGTTGGCCAACTGAGAGAGCCCCACACAAGCGTGTACCTCGCAGTCCAAAATAATAATAATAATAGTAATAATAATAATAATGTTGGTATTTGTTAAGCGCTTAGTATCTGCCAAGCACTGTTCTAAGCGCTGGGGTAGATACAAGGTAATCAGGTTGTCCCATGAGGGGCTCACAGTCTTCATCCCCATTTTACAGACAAGGGAACTGAGGCCCAGAGAAGTGAAGCGACTTGCCCAAAGTCACACAGCTGACAAGTGGCGGAGCTGGGATTTGAACCCACGGCCTCTGACTCCAAAGCCCGCGCACTTAGGTGAGAACAAATAACTTTCAGCCAATGCTGAAAAAGCAGGACAAAAATGCTCCCGGTGAATTCCTTCAATTCTCTTATGTCGTCGAGTGGTGTCCCAGCCATGGACGCATCTCTCCCAGAGTGCCCCACCTCCATTAGCCATCGTTCTGGGCATGTCACTCCCCTCCTCTAAGATCTCCAGTGGCTACCAATCAATCTGCGCATCAGGCAGAAACTCCTCACCCTGGGCTTCAAGGCTGTCCATCCCCTCGCCCCCTCCTACCTCACCTCCCTTCCCTCCTTCTCCAGCTCAGCCCGCACCCTCCGCTCCTCTGCCGCCGCTAATCTCCTCACCATACCTCGTTCTCGCCTGTCCCGCCATCGACCCTCGGCCCACATCATCCCCTTGGCCTGGAATGCCCTCCCTCTGCCCATCCGCCAAGCTAGCTCTCTTCCTCCCTTCCAGGCCCTACTGAGAGCTCACCTCTTCCAGGAGGCCTTCCCACATTGAGCCCCTTTTGTCCTCTCCTCCTCCCCATCCCCCCCGCCCTACCTCCTTCCCCTCCCCACAGCACCTGGATATATGTTTGTACGGATTTATTACTCTATTTATTTTACTTGTACATATTTACTATTCTATTTATTTTGTTAATGACATGCATCTGTGCTTTTAGACTGTGAGCCCACTGTTGGGTAGGGACTGTCTCTATATGTTGCCAACTTGTACTTCCCAAGCGCTTAGTACAGTGCTCTGCACACTGTAAGTGCTCAATAAATACGATGGATGATGATCTAGCTTTACTTCTATTTATTCTGATGACTTGACACCTGTCCACATGCTTTGTTTTGTTGTCTGTCTCCCCCTTCTAGACTGTGAGTCCCTTGTTGGGTAGGGACCTTCTCTTTACGTTGTCAACTTGTACTTCCCAAGCGCTTAATACAGTGCCCTGCACACAGTAAGTGCTCAATAAATACGATTGAATGAATGGATTTTACAGATGAGGTAACTGAAGCACAGAGAATGACTTGCCCAAGGTCACACAGCAGACAAGTGGCAGAGGTGGAATTAGAACCCAGGTCTTTCTGGCTCCCAGGCCCGGTCTTCATTCACTAAGCTGTGGTGTTTCAAGTGCTTACTATGTGCCAAGCACTGTGCTAAGCGCTGGGGAAGATAGGACTCAGCCCCTCTCCCACATGGGGCTCACAGTCTAAGGGGGAGAGAGAGCGGGCTTTTCATCCCCATTTTATGGACGGGAGGAAAACTGAGGCACGGAGAAGTTCAGCGACTTGCACAGGGACACACAACAGACAGGCGGTGGAACCAAAATCGGAACCCAGTTCTTCTGGCTCCCGTTCTCTTCCCACTAGGTCACATCGCTACAATTGATTGGGTTAATAATTTCACCGACGCCTTGGCCACAAAGCTGTACACTCATTACCTAATACACTTGAGGGAACAGGAGAGCTTAAATTTCTAAGGTGATTCTTTCCTTAGAGAAAGATTGGAGGATGAAGTTACCCTGTGCGTGTATGTGGGGAACAGGAGAGCTGAACTTCCTAAGTTTATTCTTTCTTGAGAGAAAGATTGGAGGATGAAGTTATCCTGTGCGTGTATGTGAGAAATAGGAGAGCTGAAGTTCCTAAGTTTATTCTTTCCTGAGAGAAAGGTTGGAGGATGAAGTTATCCTGTGCGTGTATGTGGGGAATAGGAGAGCTGAAGTTTCCAAGTTTATTCTTTCTTGAGAAAAAAGATTGGAGGATGAAGTTATCCTGAGCGTGTATGTGGGGAGCAGGAGAACTGAAGTTTCCAAGTTTATTCTCTCTTGAGAGAAAGATTGGAGGGTGAAGTTATCCTGTGTGTGTATGTGGGGAACAGGAGATCTGAAGTTTCCACGTTTATTCTCTCTTGAGAGAAAGATTGGAGGATGAAGTTATCCTGTGAGTGTATGTGGGGAACAAGAGAGCTGAAGTTTCCAAGTTTATTCTTTCTTGAGAAAAAAGATTGGAGGATGAAGTTATCCTGTGCATGTATGTGGGGAATGGGAGAGCTGAAGTTCCTAAGTTTATTCTTTCTTGAGAGAAAGATTGGAGGAGGAAGTTATCCCGTGCGTGTATGTGGGGAACAGGAGAGCTGAAGTTTCCAAGTTTATTCTTTCTTGAGAAAAAAGATTGGAGGGTGAAGTTATCCTGTGCATGTATGTGGGGAACAGGAGAGCTGAAGTTTCCAAGTTTATTCTCTCTTGAGAGAAAGATTGGAGGATGAAGTTATCCTGTGCGTGTATGTGGGGAACAGGAGAGCTGAAATTTCCAAGTTTATTCTCTCTTGAGAGAAAGATTGGAGGGTGAAGTTATCCTGTGCGTGTATGTGGGGAACGGGAGAGCTGAAGTTTCCAAGTTTATTCTTTCTTGAGAGAAAGATTGGAGGATGAAGTTATTGTGCGTGTGTATGTGTCTGTGTGTGTTTTGTGCATATGTTAACCTTCATAGAACCTGCAGAGAAGCAGCGTGGCTCAGTGGAAAGAGCCCGGGCTTTGGAGTCAGAGGTCATGGGTTCAAATCCCAGCTCCGCCACTTGTCAGCTGTGTGACTTCAGGAAAGTCACTTCACTTCTCTGTGCCTTAGTTACCTCATCTGTAAAATGGGGGTGAAGGTTGTGAGCTCCTGTGGGACAACCTGATCACCTTTTAATCTCCTTGGCGCTTATAACAGTGTTTTGCACACAGTAAGCGCTTAATAAATGTCATTATTATTATTATTCATAGGGATTTCCTGCAGAAATAAAATGTATTTTGTGCTTACTATGTACAAAGCACTGGGAAAGGAATACATAAGTGAGAGAGAGACATGGTCTCTGGCCCCAGGGATTTCACAATAATAATCATCATGGTATTTAAGTACTATGTGTCAAGCACTGTACTAAGTGCTGGGATAGATTTAAGATAATCGAGTCCCACATGGGGCTCATGGTTTTAAGTAGGAGACAGAAGAGGAATTGAATCCCCATTTTTCAGATGAGGGAACTGAGTCCCAGGGCAATGACTGACTGGTCCAAAGTCACACAGCAGGTACGTGGTGGGGCCGGAATTAGAACTCAACTCCTCTTACTCCCAGGCTTGTGCTCTTTCCTCTAGGCCATGCTGCTTCCCTAATTCATTCATTCATTCATTCAATTGTATTTATTGAGCACTTACTGTGTGCAGAGCCCTGGACTAAGCGCTTGGGAAGTACAAGTCGGCAACATATAGAGACGGTCCCTACCCAACAACGGGCTCACAGTCTAGAAGGGGGAGATGGACAACAAAACAAAACATATTAACAAAATAAAATAAATAGAATAAATCTAGAACGAGGATGGGGAAGGATGTCGGTGGCCGACGTGGAAGGAAAATACAGTGCTCTGCACAAAGTACATCCTCAGTAAATACCACGGGTTGACTGAAAGACCACCAAGGACGAAGAGGAAGACAAGCACGAAAGGAGTGGCAGGATTTCTGGTTTCCATCCGTTCATTCATTCATTCAACCGTATTTATTGAGCGCTTACTGTGTGCAGAGCACTGTACTAAGTGCTTGGGAAGTCCAAGTTGGCAACCTATAGAGATGGTCCCTACCCAACAGTGGGCTCACAGTCTAGAAGGGGGAGACAGAGAACAAAACCAAACATTTTAACAAAATAAAATAAATAGAATAGATAGGTACAAGTAAAACAAATGAATAAATAGAGTAATTAATCCGTGCAGACATATGTACATATATATAGGTGCTGTGGGGAAGGGAAGGAGGTAAGGTGGGGGGAATGGAGAGGGGGAGGAGGGGGAGTGCCTACAGTGCCTCAGTATGTGGCAGGCACTGTACTAAGCATTGTCATGTCTTTTGCTGTCAAGTGGTTTCCAACCCATAGTCACCCCATGGACGCATCTCTCCCAGAACGTCCCGCTCTCCATCTGCCGTCGTTCCGGTCATGGATCCGCAGAGTTTCCTTGGTCATTCATTCCCTCATTCATTCAATCGTATTTATTGAGCACTTACTGTGTGCAGGGACTGGACTAAGCGCTTGGGAAGTCCAAGTTGGCAACATATAGAGACCGTCCCAACAGCGGGCTCACAGTCTCGAAGGGGGAAACAGACAACAAAACAAAACATATTAACAGGATAAAATAAGTAAATAAAATAAATGAAAAACATCAAACACAAAAACATTTCCTCATGGACTCTCCCTTGCCCCCACTCCCCAGTTGTTGTTTTTTTAAAAAGCTAAGAGAATTACTTTGAAGTCTCTAAAGCTCCATGCTTTCGTGCTCCCCCTTCTAGACTGTGAGCCCACTGTTGGGTAGGGACTGTCTCTATATGTTGCCAACTTGTACTTCCCGAGCGCTTAGTACAGTGCTCTGCACACAGTAAGCGCTCAATAAATACGATTGATTGATTGATTGATTCTGGACTCCAAACCACAAGCCCATCCTTTAAGGGATACAATGAAAGGTGTCCAGAGCACTTATTCATTCATTCATCCAGTAGTCTTTATTGAACGCTTACACTTATTCATTCATTCATTCAATCATATTTAATAATAATAATGTTGGTATTTGTTAAGCGCTTACTATGTGCAAAGCACTGTTCTAAGCGCTGGGGTAGATACAAGGTGATCAAGTTGTCCCACGTGGGGCTCACAGTCTTAATCCCCATTTTACAGATGGAGTAACTGAAGCCCAGAGAAGTTAAGTGACTTACCCAAAGTCACACAGCTGACAATTGGCAGAGCCCGGGTTTGAACCCGTGACCTCTGATTCCAAAGCCCGGGCTCTTTCCACTGAGCCACGCTGCTTGAGCGCTTACACTTATTCATTCATTCATTCAATCGTATTTATTGAGCGTTTACTGTGTGCAGAGCACTTATGTCCATATCCATAATTTATCGATTTAGATTAATGTCTCCCCCCCCACCCCTCCTCTAAACTGTAAGATTGCGGGTAGGGAATATGTCTGTTATACCGTACCCTCTCCATCGCTCAGTACAGTGCATTGCACTCAGTAAGCGCTCATTAAATACCACTGATTGAAGTCCAGCACTCAGAATTAAAACTGGAATGCCTCTTCCTTTTTTCACCCTCCCCGCACTCGCTGGCAGTGCCGTTACTTCCAAGCTACGGGCCAAAATCCAGAAGTGGTTGACCATGGCCTCCTTCCACGCGGTAAATTTGAGTCTCCACCCTCTTCTCTCTCTCACACCGCTGCTGCCCAGTACAGGTTCATTTTGACTCGTAGTAGATGACCGGCCACTCGCTAGCCACTGGCCAACTAGGGATGGACTGGACAGGCCTCTGCTTGACTCTCCCTCCCGTAGCCGAGACTGGTAGACGACTGGAAACCCTCCAAGGGCCATCCAAAGAGGAGAAGCAATGGGTAAATTCTAGACTGTGAGCCCGCTGTTGGGTAGGGACCGTCTCTATATGTTGCCAATTTGGACTTCCCAAGCGCTTAGTACAGTGCTCTGCACACAGTAAGCGGTCAATAAATATGATTGATTGATTGATTGATTGACTGACTGGAAACCCTCCAAGGGCCACCCTAAGAGGAGAAGCAATGGGTAAATTCTAGACTGTGAGCCCGCTGTTGGGTAGGGACCGTCTCTATATGTTGCCAACTTGGACTTCCCAAGCGCTTAGTATAGTGCTCTGCACACAGTAAGCGGTCAATAAATACGATTGATTGATTGATTGACTGGAAACCCTCCAAGGGCCACCCAAAGAGGAGAAGCAATGGGTAAATTCTAGACTGTGAGCCCGCTGTTGGGTAGGGACCGTCTCTATATGTTGCCAACTTGGACTTCCCAAGCGCTTAGTACAGTGCTCTGCACACAGTAAGCATTCAGTAAATACGACTGAATGGATTAGAAGCCACGATCTCTGTCTCCCAAACCCGGGCTCTTTCCACTGAGCTACGCTGCTTCTCTACAGAGCTTGGCACGTACTAAATACCGCAATTATTATGATAATACCACAATTATTAGTAGAATTATCAGAGAAAAGCAGCGTGGCTCAGTGGGAAAGAGCCCGGGCTTTGGAGTCAGAGGTCCTGGGTTCAAATCCCATCTCCACCAATTGTCAGCTGTGTGACTTTGGGCAAGTCACTTAACTTCTCTGGGCCTCAGTTCCCTCATCTGTAAAATGGGGATGAAGACTGTGAGCCCCCCGTGGGACAACCTGATCACTTTGTAACCTCCCCAGCGCTTAGAACAGTGCTTTGCACATAGTAAGCGCTTAATAAATGCCATTATTATTATTATTATTAGATCTACCCCAGCATTTAGAGAAGCAGCGTGGCTCAATGGAAAGAGCACGGGCTTGGGAGTTGGAGGTCCTGGGTTCAAATCCCAGCTTCACCAATTGTCAGCTGTGTGACCCTGGGCAAGTCACCTAACTTCTCTGTGCCTTAGTTGCCTCATCTGAAAAATGGAGATGAAGACTGTGAGCCCCACATGGGACAACCTGATCACCTTGTATCCTCCCCAGCGCTTAGAACAGTGCTTTGCACATAGTAAGCGCTTAACAAATGCCATCATCATCATCATTATTATTATTATTATTATTGGATCTACCCCAGCGCTTAGAGAAGCAGCGTGGCTCAATGGAAAGAGCACGGGCTTAGGAGTCGGAGGTCCTGGGTTCAAATCCCGACTTCACCAGTTGTCAGCTGTGTGACCTTGGGCAAGTCACCTAACTTCTCTGTGCCTCAGTTGCCTCATCTGAAAAATGAGGATGAAGACTGTGAGCCCCACATGGGACAACCTGATCACCTTGTATCCTCCCCAGCACTTAGAACAGTGCTTTGCACATAGTAAACGCTTAACAAATGCCATCATTATTATTATTATCATTATTATTATTATTATTGGATCTACCCCAGTGCTTAGAGAAGCAGCGTGGCTCAATGGAAAGAGCACAGGCTTGGAAGTCGGAGGTCCTGGGTTCAAATCCCAGCTTCGCCAGTTGTCAGTTGTGTGACCTTGGGCAAGTCACCTAACTTCTCTGTGCCTCAATGGCCTCATCTGAACAATGGGGATGAAGACTGTGAGCCCCACGTGGGACAACCTGATCACCTTGTATCCTCCCCAGCGCTTAGAACAGTGCTTTGCACATAGTAAGCGCTTAACAAATGCCATCATTATTATTATTATCATTATTATTATTATTATTGGATCTACCCCAGCGCTTAGAGAAGCAGCGTGGCTCAATGGAAAGAGCCCGAGCTTGGGAGTCGGAGGTCCTGGGTTCAAATCCCGGCTTCACCAGTTGTCAGCCGTGTGACCTTGGGCAAGTCACCTAACTTCTCTGTGCCCCAGTTGCCTCATCTGAAAAATGGGGATGAAGACTGTGAGCCCCACATGGGACAACCTGATCACCTTGTATCCTCCCCAGTGCTTAGAACAGTGCTTTGCACATAGTAAGTGCTTAACAAATGCCATCATTATTGTTATTATCATTATTATTATTATTATTGGATCTACCCCAGCGCTTAGAGAAGCAGCATGGCTCAATGGAAAGAGCCCGGGCTTGGGAGTCGGAGGTCCTGGGTTCAAATCCCGGCTTCGCCAGTTGTCAGCTGTGTGACCTTGGGCAAGTCACCTAACTTCTCTGTGCCTCAGTTGCCTCATCTGAACAATGGGGATGAAGACTGCGAGCCCCACGTGGGACAACCTGATCACCTTGTATCCTCCCCAGCGCTTAGAACAGTGCTTTGCACATAGTAAGCGCTTAACAAATGCCATCATCATCATCATTATTATTATTATTATTATTATTACAGTGCCTGGCACATAGAAAGGGCTTAAATATCCCAGAAAAAGAAGAGCGGCCTTCTATGTTCTGGGAGTTCCCCACATGGATCCCACATCCGCCATGTCAGTTCCTCATAGAAAAGCAGCCTCACGCCACCTTCCCCGCACTCGTCACCGCGACTGATTCCCGGAGGGAACCGATCCCCACAGCCTCGGCGAAGGAAGGAGGAAAAGAAAACAATTTTAGGGAACGACAGTGGACTGTTCTCGGGAGACCGCAACGCCTCGAAGGCCGCGAATTCAGCTCGGCCACTGAGGGACTGGGACAAGAGAATTATATTTCTTCCCCTCGTCCCCCTCTCCATCCCCCCCATCTTACCTCCTTCCCTTCCCCACAGCACCTGTATATATGTATATATGTTTGTACATATTTATTACTCTATTCATTTATTTTACTTGTACATATCTATTTATTTCATTTTGTTAACATATTTGGTTTTGTTCTCTGTCTCCCCCTTTTAGACTGTGAGCCTGCTGTTGGGTAGGGACTGTCTCTATATGTTGCCAACTTGGACTTCCCAAGCGCTTAGTACAGTGCTCTGCACACAGTAAGTGCTCAATAAATACAA
This sequence comes from Tachyglossus aculeatus, assembly GCF_015852505.1. Taxonomy (NCBI): domain Eukaryota; kingdom Metazoa; phylum Chordata; class Mammalia; order Monotremata; family Tachyglossidae; genus Tachyglossus; species Tachyglossus aculeatus. The sequence goes on along the minus strand of NC_052067.1, from coordinate 145,509,382 downwards.
TTGATGATGCTGATATTTCTCTGTGCATTTGGCTAAACTGCTATTGGGGTCCAGGGAGGCGGGGGCAGGAAGATTTGTTTGGCGTCGCCCCAGCCCGCTTGGCTGGAGAAATTCATTCATTCATTCAGTCGTGTTTATTGAGCGCTTACTGTGTGCGGAGCACTGTACTAAGCGCTTGGGAAGTGCTTGTGAACGTGTGTGGGTGGCATGGAGCCCCTCCTGAAGGACAGGCGGTGCGGCCTAACGGGAGAACTTCCTCAAGGAAGTAACTTTTCTATTTTAGTTTCTAGCTTTTGTAATCACCATCAACAACACTGATCTATTCTACTATTCTATTTATTTTGTTAATGATGTGCATCTAGCTTTACTTCCATTTATTCTGATGACTTGTACTTCCCGAGCGCTTAGTCCAGTGCTCTGCACACAGTAAGCGCTCAATAAATACGATTGAATGAATGAATGAATGAATGACTTGACACCCGTCCACATGTTTTGTTCTGTTGTCCGTCTCCCCCTTCTAGACCGGGAGCCCGTTGTCGGGTAGGGACCATCTCCATATCAGTACTTCCCAAGCGTTTAGTACAGTGCTCTGCACACAGTAAACGCTCAATAAATGCGATTGAATGAATGAATGAATGAATAAATGAATGAATGACTTGACACCTGTCCTCATGTTTTGTTTTGTTGTCCGTCTCCCCCTTCTAGACCGTGAGCCTGATATCGGGTAGGGACCGTCTCCATATGTTGCCAACTTGTACTTCCCAAGCGCTTAGTACAGTGCTCTGCACACAGCAAGCGCTCAATAAATACGATTGAATGAATGAAGAGAAGCCCGGACCTGAGAGTCAGAGGACCTGGGTTAATAATAATAATAGAATTTATTAAGCGCTTACTATGTGCAAAGCACTGTTCCAAGCGCTGGGGAGGTTACAAGGTGATTAGGTTGTCCCACAGGGGGCTCAGAGTCTTACTCCCCATTTTACAGATGAGGGAACTGAGGCTCAGAGAAGCGAAGTGAATTGCCCAAAGTCACACAGCTGACAAGTGGCGGAGCTGGGATTTGAACCCATGACCTCTGACTCCAATGCCCGGGCTCTTTCCACTAAGCCACGCTGCTTCTCATTCCAGCTCCGCCACTTGTCTGCTGTGTGGCCTTGGACAAGTCACTTAGCTCCTCTGGGCTCACAGTCTTCACCCCCCATGGGACAACTTAATCACCTTGTATACCCCCAGGGCTTAGAACAGTGCTCTGCACATAGTAAGCACTTAACAAATGCCATCATTATTATTATTATTTAAGAATTCATTAAAAACGGATCTCGATCTTACTATAGGAACACAATACTAAATAACCTTTGAGAAGTCCAGAGTTATCAATGGGACCAGGATACACATTCTGATCTCCCATCTGGTATTTATCCCAGCTGTCAAACCCAACATATTTTTTCCACTGTTTGAACCAGCGACGATCCACAAGACACCTGGAAAAGAAAAGAGAAGGGAAGAAGAAAATTACTACGAGCGAACACAGCTTACCGTATCAAATTACTCTTAGGAGAAAATAAAAACAGTTTAAGAGGTCATTCTTGGAATTTTTATCGAGTTGACTCACAGGTTTATTGAAGATTAATGAGAATGACTGTGGCTCACTCCAAGATATATACATGTGGACGGATATAGACATGTATATTGACAACTTCCCATATTAAGCGCCCAACAAATACCATAAAGAAAATACAAACAAACCAAAAAAGTTTGTCAGGGTGGGAAGAAGCAGGCAGAACAGGGGAAAGGATCTGTTCAGTTAAAAAAGGTGGAGCATTCCAAGTTCTGGAGAAGCAGCGTGGCTCAGAGGAAAGAGCCCGCGCTTGGAAGTCAGAGGTCATGGGTTCGAATCCCGGCTCCGTCGCTTGTCAGCTGTGCGACTTTGGGCAAGTCAGTTCGCTTCTCTGGGCCTCAGTTCCCTCGTCTAGAAAATGGGGATGAAGACTGTGAGTCCCATGTGGGACAACCTGATTACCTTCTATCTACATGATTACACTTCTATCTATTGAAGCAGCGTGGCTCAGTGGAAAAAGCCCGGGCTCTGGAGTCAGAGGTCATGGGTTCAAATCCCGGCTCCACCACTTGTCAACTGTGTGACTTTGGGCAAGTCACTTCACTTCTCTGGGCCTCAGTTCTCTCATCTGGAAAATGGGGGTGAAGACTGTGAGCCCCATGTAGGACAACCTGATCACCTTGTGAATTCCCCAGCGCTTAGAACAGTGCTCTGCACATAGTAAGCGCTTAATAAATGCCATTATTATTATTATCCCCCCAATCAATCATATTTATTGAGCGCTTACTGTGTGCAGAGCACTGTACTAAGTGCTTGGGAAGTACAAGTTGGCAACATATAGAGACGTACCCTACCCCAGAGCTTAGAAGAGTGTATATATGTTTGTACGTATTTATTACTCTATTTATTTATTTATTTTATTTGTACATATTTATTCTATTTATTTTATTTTGTTAAAATGTTTTGTTCCGTTGTCTCTGTCTCCCCCTCCTAGACTGTGAGCCCGCTGTTGGGTAGGGACCGTCTCTATATGTTGCCAACTTGGACTCCCCAAGCGCTTAGTACAATCAATCAATCAATAGTATTTATTGAGCGCTTACTGTGTGCAGAGCACTGTACTAAGCGCTTGGGAAGTACAAGTTGGCAACATATAGAGGCGGTCCCTACCCCAGCGCTTAGAACAGTGTATATATGTTTGTACGTATTTATTACTCTATTTATTTATTTATTTAATTTGTACATATTTATTCTATTTATTTTATTTTGTTAAAATGTTTTGTTTCATTGTCTCTGTCTCCCCCTCCTAGACTGTGAGCCCACTGTTGGGTAGGGACCGTCTCTATACGTTGCCAACTTGGACTTCCCAAGCACTTAGTACAATCGATCAATCAATCATATTTATTGAGCGCTTACTGTGTGCAAAGCACCGTACTAAGCGCTTGGGAAGTCCAAGTTGGCAACATATAGAGACGGTCCCTACCCAACAGTGGGCTCACAGTGCTCTGCACACAGTAAGCGCTGAATAAATACGATTGAATGAATGAATGAATGAATGAAAGAACAGTGCTTGGCATATAGTAAGTGCTTAACAAATGCCATAATTATTATTATTATTATTTATTATTATTATCCTCTCCACCGGCAGGAGGTCAAAGCTGCTGAGAAAAGGGGCTCCAAAAGACAGACTACAGTTTTTCAAAAGGGAAATCTCTTAAGGCCTAGGGGACGGATAGATCTTTCCACTCTGGGTCTCGTCCTGAACCAGCTCCTGCTCCTTGCTAAAATAATGAGCTTCACCGGAAAAAAAACTCATGTTTTCTTTTGATCTTGTCCCATTATTGTACTTTTAGACTGTGAGCCCACTGTTGGGTAGGGACTGTCTCTATATGTTGCCAACTTGTACTTCCCAAGCGCTTAGTACAGTGCTCTGCACACAGTAAGCGCTCAATAAATACGATTGATGATGATGATGATGATGACGAACGGGCTTGCCATCTCCTGGAGAACAGACATGACCACCTCAGAGCGGTTAGGCCATAAAGGACTTTCGGCCCCATTTGGTCCGTATTAAAGTTATAAATTGATTTCCTCTGGCTGCCGTGATGCTCCGGGTGCCGCTAAAATGAAGAAACCCACCTATCATCATCAATCGTATTTATTGAGCACTTACTATGTGCACAGCACTGTACTAAGCGCTTAAAAAAAAAACCAAAAACGCTGGGGAGGTTACAAGGTGATCAGGTTGTCCCACAAGGGGCTCACAGTTTTAATCCCCATTTTACAGATGAGGTAACTGAGGCCCAGAGAAGTTACGTGACTTGCCCAAAGTCACACAGCTGACAGTTGGCGGAGTCGGGATTTGAACCCATGACCTCTGACTCCAAAGCCCGGGCTCTTTCCACTGAGCTACGCTGCTGCTTACCTATCGTAAGGGAATCTCGGGCAAATCACTGAGCCGTGCACCTTTTGACGGAGATCGGGGTTTCATAAGCGCCTGGGAGGTTAATAATAAAAATAATAATGATGATGATGGCATTTGTTAAGCGCTTACTATGTGCAAAGCACTGTTCTAAGCGCTGGGGGGGGTACAAGGTGATCAGGTTGTCCCACGGGGGGCTCGCAGTCTTCATCCCCATTTTGCAGATGAGGGAACTGAGGCTCAGAGAAGTGAAGTGACCTGCCCAATGTCACACAGCAGACATGTGGCGGAGGCAGGATTTGAACCCATGACCTCTGGCTCCAAGGCCCGGGCTCTTTCCACTGAGCCACGCTGCTTCTCAAGGTTAAGAAAGTTGGCAGAGAAAAGGTGGCGGCGTTCTAGCCCCCCGCTAGAAGTTGAAGCAACTTTGCTCTTTTTTTATGGCATTTATTAAGCGCTTACTATGTGCAAAGCACTGTTCTAAGCGCTGGGGAGGTTACAAGGTGACCAGGTTGTCCCACAGGGCGCTCACAGTCTTAATTCCCATTTGACAGATGAGGGAAATGAGGCCCAGAGAAGTGAAGTGACTTGCCCAAAGTCACATGGCTGACAAGTGGTGGAGTCAAGATTTGAACCCACGACCTCTGACTCCAAAGCCCAGGCTCTTTCCACTGAGCCACGCTGCTTCTCAGTCTTCACAGTCTTCATCCCCATTTGACAGATGAGGTAACTGAGGCCCAGAGAAGGGAAGTGACTTGCCCAAAGTCACACAGCTGACAAGTGGCAGAGTCAGGATTTGAACCCACGACCTCTGACTCCAAAGCCCGGGCTCTTTCCACTGAGCCATGCTGTTTCTCAATCTTCACAGTCTTCATTCCCATTTTACAGATGAGATAACTGAGGCCCAGAGAAGTGAAGTGACTTGCCCAAAGTCACACAGCTGACAAGTGGCGGAGTCAGGATTAGAACCCACGACCTCTGACTCCAAAGCCCGGGATCTTTCCACTGAGCCACGCTGCTTCTCAATCTTCACCGTCTTCATCCCCATTTGACAGGTGAGGGAACCGAGGCCCAGAGAAGCGAAGTGACTTGCCCAAAGTCACACAGCTGACAAGTGGTAGAGTCAGGATTAGAACCCATGACCTCTGACTCCAAAGCCCGGGCTCTTTCCACTGAGCCACGCTGCTTCTCAATCTTCACCGTCTTCATCCCCATTTTCCAGATGAGGTAACTGAGGCCCAGAGAAGCAAAGTGACTTGCCCAAAGTCACACAGCTGACAAGTGGCGGAGTCTGGATTAGAACCCATGACCTCCGGCTCCAAAGCCCGGGCTCTTTCCACTGAGCCACGCTGCTTCTCAATCTTCACCGTCTTCATCCCCATTTGACAGGTGAGGGAACCGAGGCCCAGAGAAGCAAAGTGAGGGAACCGAGGCCCAGAGAAGCAAAATGACTTGCCCAAAGTCACACAGCTGACAAGTGGTAGAGTCAGGATTAGAACCCACGACCTCTGGCTCCAAAGCCCGGGCTCTTTCCACTGAGCCACGCTGCTTCTCAATCTTCACAGTCTTCATCCCCATTTGACAGGTGAGGGAACCGAGGCCCAGAGAAGGAAAGTGACTTGCCCAAAGTCACACAGCTGACAAGTGGCGGAGTCAGGATTAGAACCCACGACCTCTGACTCCAAAGCCCGGGCTCTTTCCACTGAGCCACGCTGCTTCTCAATCTTCACCGTCTTCATCCCCATTTGACAGGTGAGGGAACCGAGGCCCAGAGAAGTGAAGTGACTTACCCAAAGTCACACAGCTGACAAGTGGCGGAGTCAGGATTAGAACCCACGACCTCTGACTCCAAAGCCCGGGCTCTTTCCACTGTGCCACGCTGCTTCTCAGTCTTCCCAGTCTTCATCCCCATTTTCCAGATGAGGGAACCGAGGCCCAGAGAAGCGAAGTGACTTGCCCAAAGTCACACAGCTGACAAGTGGCGGAGACAGGATTTGAACCCACGACCTCTGACTCCAAAGCCCGGGCTCTTTCCACTGAGCCACGCTGCTTCTCAATCTTCACCGTCTTCATCCCCATTTGACAGGTGAGGGAACCGAGGCCCAGAGAAGGGAAGTGACTTGCCCAAAGTCACACAGCTGACAAGTGGCGGAGTCAGGATTAGAACCCACGACCTCTGACTCCAAAGCCCGGGCTCTTTCCACTGAGCCACGCTGCTTCTCAATCTTCCCAGTCTTCATCCCCATTTTACAGATGAGGGAACCGAGGCCCAGAGAAGGGAAGTGACTTACCCAAAGTCACACAGCTGACAAGTGGCGGAGTCAGGATTTGAACCCATGACCTCTGACTCCAAAGCCCGGGCTCTTTCCACTGAGCCACGCTGCTTCTCAATCTTCACCGTCTTCATCCCCATTTGACAGGTGAGGGAACCGAGGCCCAGAGAAGCGAAGTGACTTCAGTTCCCTCATCTGTAAAATGGGGATGAAGACTGTGAGCCCCACGTGGGACAACCTGATCACCCTGTATCCTCCCCAGAGCTTAGAACGGTGCTTTGCACATAGTAAGCGCTTAACAAATGCCAATTATTATTATTATTATTATTATTATTATTCAATCAATACGAACATTTGACTAACAAATGTTAGGATTGTTCACAACCTCCCAAGCGCTTAGTCCAGAGCTCTGAACACAGTAAGCGCTCAATAAATACGATGGAATGAATGAATGAATGCGCAGAGCTCTGAATAAAGACAGGTGAGGATTCCAGGGGCATTAATTTATCCATCATCATCATCAATCGCATTTATTGAGCACTTACTATGTGCAGAGCACTGTACTAAGCGCTTGGGAAGTACAAATTGGCAACATTATCCATAGGGGGGCTTCAAGGACAATCAATCAATCAATCAATCATATTTATTGAGCACTTACTGTGTGCAGAGCACTGTACTAAGCGCTCGGGAAGTACAAGTTGGCAACATATAGAAACGGTCCCTACCCAACAGTGGGCTCACAGTCTAGAAGAGAAGCAGCGTGGCTCAGTGGAAAGAGCCCGGGCTTTGGAATCCTGGCTCTGCCAATTAAATAATTAATTAATGATGGCATTTATTAAGCGCTTACTATGTGCAAAGCACTGTTCTAAGCGCTGGGGAAGTTACAAGGTGATCGGGTTGTCCCACTTGGGGCTCACAGTCTTCATCCCCATTTTACAGTTGAGGGAACTGAGGCGAAGTGAAGTGACTTGCCCAAAGTCACACAGCTGACAGTTGGCAGAGGCAGGATTTGAACCCATGACCTCTGACTCCAATTGCCAGCTGTGTGACTTTGGGCAAGCCACTTCACTTCTCTGGGCCTCAGTTCCCTCATCTGGAAAACGGGGATGAAGACTGTGAGCCCCCCCCCACCGTGGGACAACCCGATCTCCTTTCATTCATTCATTCAATCGTATTTACTGAGCGCTTACTGTGTGCAGAGCACTGTACTAAACGCTTGGGAAGTACAAGTTGGCGACATATAGAGACGTTCCCTACCCAACAGCGGGCTCACAGTCTAGAAGGGGGAGACAGACAACAAAACAAAACATATTAACAAAATAAAATAAATAGAATATGTACAAGTAAAATAAATAAATAGAGTAATAAATACGTGCAGGTGCTGTAACCTCCCCAGCGCTTAGAATAGTGCTTTGCACGTAGTAAGCACTTAATAAATGCCATCATTATTATTATTATTGAATTTATTTGTACATATTTATTACTCTATTTATTTTACTTGTACATATCTAGTCTATTTATTTTATTTTGTTAGTATGTTTCGTTTTGTTGTCTGTCTCCCCCTTTTAGACTGTGAGCCCACTGTTGGGTAGGGACCGTCTCTAGATGTTGCCAACTTGTACTTCCCAAGCGCTTAGTACAGTGCTCTGCCCACAGTAAGCGCTCAATAAATACGATTGATTGATTGATTGATTGATATTATTATTACTCATCAGAGTTAGTGAATGGAAGCAGCGTGGCCTCGTGGAAAGAGCCCGGGCCCGGGAATCAGAGGACCTGGGTTCTAATCCCGGCTCTGTCACTTGTCCGCTGCGTGACCTTGGGCAAGTCACTTCACTCCTCTGGGCCTCAGCTGCCTCATCTGCAAAATGGGCATTAAAACTGCGAGCCCCACGGGGTACAGGGATGGCGTCCAACCCGATGATCTTGTACCTACCCCGACGGTCAATACAGTGCTTGGCATAAAGCATCCCAGCTCCGCCACTTGTCTGCTGTGTGACCTTGGGCCAGTCACTTCATTTCTCTGGGCCTCAGTGACCTCATCTGGAAAATGGGGATTGAGATTGTGAGCCCCACGTGGGACGGGGAACTGTGTCCATCCTCATTTGTTTCCGGCGCTTAGAACAGTGCTTGGCATATAACGATGGCGTTTATTAAGCGCTTACTATGTGCAAAGCACTGTTCTAAGCGCTGGGACAAGGTGATCAGGTGGTCCCACAGGGGGCTCACAGTCTTACTCCCCATTTTACAGACGAGGTAACCGAGGCCCAGAGAAGTGAAGTGACTTGCCCAAAGTCACCCAGCTGACAAGTGGCGAAGCCGGGATTTGAACCCATGACCTCTGACTCCAAAGTCCGGGCTCTTTCCACCGAGCCACGCTGCTTCTCAAGTAAGC